>NC_142065.1:90417503-91156253 GCF_059756535.1 Pantherophis guttatus
CTGAATAGATCTTTTTATTTCTTTCATGCCCATAATTTTAAAAACCCTCTTAGTTCTGAATTGCTATCTAATTACTTATTTATTTCATTTATATCCTGCTGCAATCCAAAATTACTCTTGGCACCTTATACAATGATGATGATATGGCATCAAGACAGTGTCAATCCTTAGCAACTACAAAGATTTTCTTCAGGATGATCAGTATCTAACCTAATCTTCCAATGGCAAACCTATCACCACTGTAACTGAGTCCCACCACTTTGTTGCTGGTTATCCTTTTCTTCTTCTTCCTTCTATCTTTCCCAGCTTTGGAGCCTTCTACAGAGACCTGAGTTTTCACAATTGGATAATTTGAGTATGGTATCTGGATTGATTTGTCCACTGCTTTATTTCCTGAGCTATTCATGATATTCTCAGGAGTCTTTTTCAATACCAGTTCAAAAGTGTCAAGAGATTTCCTGTCCTGCTTCTTCAGATCCAGATTTCACTTCCATACAAAGTCCCAGAGAATACCATGGCTTGCACTATTTTGATCATTATCAATATAGACACACAATGGCAGGTGAATGTCTTTATATACAATATATAAAAAAGTAAAGGAGTCCCTGCATATTTTACTCCGCTAGTAGATGCCAACTATAAGGGGGCAGTGCTCATCTCCATTTTAAGACTATTGAGAAGATGGTCCAAAGACATTTCTGTGGTCATGTGGTCAACATGATATCATGGAGTGCTGTTACTTTCCCACTGCTGTATCTATTTATCTTTCAAACTGCTCAGTTGGCAGGAGCTGAGGCAAGGACGAGAGCTGAACCAGTCACTTGGTGTTCAGGTCTCAATCCTGGACTGCTGCCTTTCCAGCCAACAACACAATGTCTTAACTGCTGAGTCACTGGGTCACCCTTATATACAATAGGAAGAACTTTAAAACTTCCATACTAGTAATAGCAATAGCAATGCTGCCTCATAGTGCTTTTAACTGCCAGCCCACGGGCCGGATGCGTCACACGCTGGCCACGCCATGCCCGGTTTAGCAAAGTTCCGATATATCATGTGACGCCATAATGATGACGTGAGTTTGACACCCCTGTGCTAGAGTCAGGAGTTGGTTTTTCTCTTGCTCATGGTACTGAAATGTCAAGGAAAACTAGCTTCAGTGAGTCTGGAAGAAGCACTACATATGCAGGCAGGCCAATATAATCAAGCAACAATACAAAAAATGCCAGCATGCTTGATCAAATAATTGATCAATCATCATTATCCAAGACCCAAAATAAAATCCATGGACGACTTTGGACCTCAACAGTCTATTAATAGAACCCAAAGCAACTCCAGACTGGGTGGGCACGAAATTTTCAAGCTGTCTTCATTTTATATTTTTGGGATGCTAGGTATTGAAATGGATGCCTTAGGTTTTAAGACATTGCAAGAGTTGAGAGACCAGTTTTGACTCTTAGCTCCTTCCCAACCCATCTAAATAATCCTAAAAAAATAAAATCTCAAATTATTTCAGCTACACTCACTTTTGGTGACATCATCATTATGGGTCCTGTGGTTGCCTAGCAGGACACAACAAAAAAAATGCTGTACCCAAAGCTAAATTGATTTCCTACCACTGTGCTACATAGGCTTTTCTTTCCAAAGCTACAAATCAACTCAAATATTCATATTAGTAAAAATTGCTTTCTAAAAAAACCAAGAAGGAATGCCTATTTTTTCATAAATCTTGTTAAAAATACATCCCCTGCTTTGTGTGAGGGTCTTTTCTAATTAAAATAAAGTATTAAAAATGGTTTCCTGTGAACTCATTGCCTGTTAAAAGTTAGACTCCTGGGCTGAAAATTTGACCTCCTAGTGAGAACAGCTTCTAAAACCTAAAGGCATTTGTTTTATAACTCCAAGTGTTAAACACAAATGGCTAAAAGTTCCATTCCTTCACAGGGAATAAAGCATGATTAACTGACATTAAAACCAATCCTTGTTTTTTGTATGAGATGTAAAGGAGTAAAGGAAAGTATATTCAAGTGAGATGAAAGGACTGAGTGGCCAAAGAAAGTGGAACAGGGCAAATGAGGATATTTAAAATCTATTCTATTCCTAACAAAATGGCCTTTTATCTAAGCCAGAGCTATAACTATGCTCCGGGAAATTTCAGAGCTCATGTACAAATCAGAAATGAAAAGGTACAAGAGAAGCTTTAAGTGGGAGGATGGCTTAAACCCTCTCTTGCCTGTCACTTTTTCCCTCTCTTCCCACTGCAGCTGTTGAAAATCCTCTGAAATTTGTGAAACAGGAACTTCAAAAATAGCATGGGATTTTTTATTTTAGTTTGAATTCACTGGCGTCCTAAAGATGTAAAGATTCCCTGTTAAAAATTGTCACATCAAAATAATGTTAAATACTCTTGAATAGTTTGGTTCAGCAGGAATCTTCAAATTAACAAGAAGCAAAATCCAGGAGCAGTACTATTTTAATCCTTTAGCAAAACATTTACTTGCCAAATATGTCCTATCTTACTCTCATCCCACTCTTTCCTACAACTCCAGAGTCTAATGACACTCCTATCCTGCTGCTCAGAAATAATGCAGCCACTCAGTTATGATAACTGCACACTGAAGGCAATTTCTTCACAATCTATTTTTGTTGTTCATATGCAAATAGAGGTTTCTTCGTGCTTCATAAACTGTTTTCATGAGACAAATGAAAAGCAGATTGTGAACTGCATGATAATTGAATTTGAGGCTGGGAAGTTTATAATAGATATCTCCTTCTAAAAGTGTGTGACTAGATGGTCTTCAAGAGTCAAGCCACTCAAGGTGTCGTTTTAAAAAAAATAAACAAAGAAAGATGAGTATTCAGAAACATGGCATTACCATATTTATTAGGATAAAATGTTTTTACCTACTAAGATTATTTTATTTCTTTACATTCTGCCTTTACTATTTTTACAACTCAAGGGGTTGAACATATCCAACATGCTTTCCTCCTCCTATTTTTTCCTTCAACAACAACTTTGTGAGGTGAGTTGGGCTGAGAGAAAGTGACTGTCCCAAGGTCATCGATTTGGTTTTCATGGCTAAGGCAGGACTAGAATTCACAGTCTCCCGCTTTCTAGCCTATTGCTTTAACCACTGGACCAGGGGTCAGCAACCTGCAGCTCTAGAGCTGCATGTGGTTCTTTCACCCCTCTGCTGCGGCTCCCTGTCACTCAAAATATGCATCACAACCACCAATGTGCGACACCCACCAGCATGCGATTTATTGAGCTTTTCAACCCCAGGTAGGCCAACCATGGATAAATCCAAGAAAAGAAAAGTTTCAGAAGAAAACAGAACGTTTAATTCAACTACATATGCTAGTTTTGTGGCTGCTCAAGAAATAGTCAGGCACAGGAAGGGTTTTGTGGCTCCCGGGTGTTTTCTTTTCTGTGGGAAATGGGTCCAAATGGCTCTTTGAGTGTTTAAAGTTGCAGGTCCCTGCACTAGACCAAAGTGCCGCTAGTAGTTAATTGTATCCAGAAGACTGAATCAGGCATGAGAACTTTAGAAAAACATAATTCACCATGAACAACATAGGATTCAGCTCCTAGAATTAACAAAGAAAAGATCTATGAGTAAACCATACATCATCTAGGAAGCTGTACATTTCCCATAACTGTTCTTAATACAGTGACTTTATCAAGAGCATCTTGGTCATGTGCTAGGATTCCTCTGGATATTACTCTAACAGAGGGATGATGAATCAAGATCATGTGAAGTGTTAATACCACTTTATAATGCCTTGGTCAAACCACACTTGAATACTGCATCCAGTTTTGGTCACCAAAATATAAAAAAGATGTTGAGACTCTAGAAAGAGTATAGAGAAGAGCAACAAAGATGATTAGACCGGAGGCTAAAACATACAAGAACTGTAACAGGAATTGGGTATGTCTAGTTTAATGAAAAGGAGTAGGGATGACATGATAGCAATGTTCCAATATCTAAGAGACTGCCACAAAGAAGAGTGGGTCAATTTATTCTACAAAGCACCTGAAGGCAGGATAAGAAGCAATAGATGGAAACCAATCAAGGAGAGAACCAACCTATTATACACCTAAAGAGAAATTTCCTAACAGTTAGAACAATTAGGAATGACTTGCCTCCAGAAATTGTGGGTGTTCCAACATTAGATGTTTTTGAGAAGAGATTGAAGAACCATTTATCTGCAATGGTTTAGGGTTTTTTGATGGATTAGGGGGTTGGACTAGAAGACCTCCAAGGTCCTTTCCAACTCTGCTATTCTGTTATTCTGTTAACTGTAAACCATGGATCCTAAATGGGGAGCTGGTCATCATTTTAGTAATTGTAATGGTACCACCATACGCCTCCTCCCAATGAATAAAGTATATTTTCATTCAATTTGTATAACTGAGTATTCACTAGCCATAACTTTAGATATCTACATCTATTATCAAGGACTTCCACAAGGAGCACTAAATATAAAAAGTAGTAAAGAGAGGAGCAAAGGGACTGAATTTCAATGGTAGAATTATCAGCCCTTGGAGATTTGCCAGGTTAGGTAAGAGATATAAGAACTAGAAGAATTCTACTTTATTGTTGTAGGATGTAATCTTGAAAGCCTGAAGAGTTTTACACCAAAGAGAATCAAGGCAGGATTATCTTGAATTTCTTTCTTACAGCAGAGTTGATGTTTACACAATCACTCTTGCATTTCTATTTCAAGGTTATCTCTCTATTCCTTTATAGGAATTAAACAATAATTCTGTCTAAAGTAAAGTGATACACATCATGGATAGGTATGGATATGATTTAAATTTAGGAGGGGAAAACTTATATTAAATGGAAGCAAAATTAATTGTGCTGTCAACAACTGTCAATTAATCATCACCATCCAATTGTAAAAGGCAATTTTATTTGGAGCAGCTTACATCCTGTGACAATAATTTTAACACCATTAAACAATAACATCTACCTATACTGGGTCTCGGTCTTGGGAAGGACTCGATAGGTGGATAAAAATGCCAAATCCAGCATAAACAGTTGGCCGACTATGTGACAAACTATACTAATAGAAGGTTAGAAATGAATTTATCATAAAAGTGTATTATTAAATCAGAGTGCATTGTGGTGGATTGCACACCAGCTGTTACTTGTGTGTTGTGAATGAGTTGCATATGGACATAGGTTACCTATAGGTGACCTCAATGTAATATGGTAGTCCTTCAGAAGACTGTTGTGTAATTTTTCTGTGTATTTTTGCTGTGTATTTTTCCTTTCATTATTTTCATTATATTCATTGTTTTGATGCTTTCCTCCATGTTGTTTCTTTAGAAAAAAATAATAAAGCCAGTAAATAAATAAACCCAAAGAAAATGCTTGTTTTTCAGAAGGGGGACTATCCACTTAGAATAATGCAGACTCATTAGCAATGCTGAAACTGTTCTGATAAGGTTTGACCGATATTAGAAGTGTCTGCAGAGGTGATCAATAACAGGCTGGACCAAATAATTAAAGCCCTCCCTCTTTTTAATTAGCATTGCCATCATTGCAACTACATTAAAAGGGGCAGGGCTTTAATCACCCTGGTTGTGCAATACATTTTGATGCTATTGACCCCACCCCATCCCTGGCTGGTTAAAAAAAAGCAAAACACCTCAGTCTTTGTAAACCGAATGAAAAGAAAAACTAGAATCTGTGTAAGTCTGCCTGTTTCAGTCCACTCCTGGAATTGTTGCAAATCTCTCCATTCACGATTAAATTGATCAACTGAGATGAAAAATAACATAAAAGTAGAGAATATTTTATTCCCTGAGTTTTCGTTCTGCATAGATACTACAATAAAATATAGGAAATATCAAGCCCCTAATGGCCACAAGTAAGTAAGATTCACACCAAGTTTCATTAATTAGGACAAAAGGGGGTTAGAATACAGATTCTTTGAAACTGAACAAGCAAAACTCCAGGCCCTCGTTTATTAGTGAATTCATTAAGGCAGAATCTCTATGATCTGTTTGAACTGGTTTCTCCCTGATTGGACTAATGGCTCTTTTTAGTAGAAAAGATTGAGAGGTACACCTACTCTTTATTTATCATGTTTTGAAATATTCCTTTTTGTCTTTTGGCCATCAAGAATTATCTTGTACCTAATCTTATCAGAGCTCAAGGTCCTTTAGAACAGAGGTCTCCATTCTTTCTGGCTCCAGGGACTGGTTTTGGAAGAAAAATTGTCTTTCATGAGGGGAGGAGTAGTTTCGTGCGTGCAACCTAGATCCTGTTTATGAGCAGCTGAAGCTTTACTTGCTTGCCTACTGCTTCTCAACAGGTCATGGGCCAGTACCGATCCATGGCCCAGGGCATGGGAACCTCTGCTTTAGAAATGGTTCAACTGCAATTCCCACCATTTTTTTTTTCATCACTGGATAGGTAACTAGAATCTTCTGTGTGTCAGTAATGAAGTATTGAAAATATATACCAATTGAAAGTTCCTTACTTTTGCATTCTATAAATGATTTTGTTTCTTTGTCCCTTTCTTTCAGTTCTTGCTGTCAGGCCTGGAAGCCATCTTTTGTATTAGGCCTTCAGACCTGCCATGTTTACCCTTTACACTTGCATTTATTGTTTTTTACCAGATAAGCTGAGGTTAGGAACCAGTTTGGTATAGTGGCTAAAGGCATGCTGCTAGAAACTGAGAGATTGTGAGTTCTAGTCCTATTTCAGGACCAGCTAGGTGAACTGAGTGATTGCTTTCTCTCAGCTCTAGGAAGAATGAATTGGCAGGCCATTTCTCAAAATGTTGCCAAAAAAAAAAAAACTTATATGGACATGCCCAACAGTTGCCAAGAGTCCAAAAAACCAAAACCCCTGGGAATCAATGTTTATGCATTGAGAGAACCTACAACTGAATTTCTATTTGACATGAATTTTCATGAAAAACAGAACAATGCCAAACAGAAAGAGTTGTTTCTATGTATTAGATTTGTATTCTCAGCTGAAGCCACCAAAGCAGGACACAGCATAAGTAATATCTATGTATTTACCTCAGTTTATATATCATTTGATTTTGTGGCTTTCCTCAATATGTATTAGCTGCTCAAAGATACAGTTCAGTGGAAGAATCCATGCGGAGCCCTCAAATCTCAAGTTCATTTCCAGCATCTAAAGGAAACTTTCAGCCTGAAACTCTGGAAAATTAACACTGAACTAGATAATAGGGCCATGCAACTCTCAAAACAGGTGTTTCATACATTTCTGAATGTATGGAGCAACTTGTTCAAAGAAGTACAGATGGTCAAATAGAAGAAGACATCTTCTTATGTTTCCATAGTTTCCTAAGTGAAAGAAAAAACCAGAATGAGACAGACTTGCCACTTATAAACTACATTGGGATACAACCCAGATTAAAGTTAATATTGTCAATCCTTATGGCAATAATTAGTGATCTATAAATGGGATTAGAACATTCAAACAGAACCTCAACCATAAAAGTGAGAGTTAATTTCACTCTTAATTGACTTATCCTGTACTTTGTGATGTCAGAATCCCATCATTTGTTATAAATAGGCAAGCTGCTATAATTTGATAAGAAAGAAGAGTATATATAAACATACTGAAATATGACTGGGTATGTCTTGCAAACAGACAAATGAGTGAAAAATCAACTGTGGGTATATTGTTTTATAGTATATCAACTGTTGATATACTATTCTATAGAAAGAGAACTTCAACATTAAAGAAGGCATAAGACAAGGATATCCACTGTCCCGTCTACTATTTATATTGACATTGGAAGTGTTAAACAGAAATATTAGACAAGATATAGAAATAAAAGATATGGAAATTAAAAAAAAATACAAGTTAGAGGCGTTCACAGATGACCTGGTATTTATCTTAGAAGATCCACAAGAAACTGGACCCAAACTAATAAAAATAAATAAATTATGGTGAAGTTGTGGGATTGAAAATAAACAAAGAGAAAACTAAAATACTAGCTAAAAATCTTACAGATAAACAGAAAAAAGACTTAATGAAGGAGATAGATATTCAGATAGTTAAGAAAGTAAAATATTTAGGAATTCAGCTAACAGCAAGATGTACAATTATTAAAGAAGACAATTATATTAAGTTAATACAACAAATCAAATCAGTCTTGAAGAAGTGGAAAAGTTTGCAATTATCCCTGATAGGAAGAATAGCTACCATAAAAATGAACATTTTGTTGAGATTATTATATTTATTCCAAACAATTCTGATAAAAATGGAAAAAAATATTTTGAAGAATTAAATAAAATAATGTTAAAATATATTTGGCAAGGGAAAAAAGCAAGAATAAGACATGATCTCCAATTGGGGTGGCATGCCTTTTTATGGTATAGAAAAAGCAAAATACATAGATATTTTCAAAGACATTATGTTTTAGAAATGCATTACTGTTAGTATGGGCAAAAAGTAAAGAAAAACATTACTTGAAAATACCAATCTGGCTCTCCACAATGGAGGCACTGATACACCAAATGTATTGTTAACATGGAAAAAATTGCAAGATATAAGGATATTCTGAATGAAAAGAGGGGACTTAAAACTAAAACTAAAACATGTGCACTTCCGAACCAGTTGGGAAGGTAAGTAGATTTCACCCCTGCCTTAATATATAAAAAGGCTGTCCAAATTGTGTGTGTGTGTGTGTTGGGGATTGCTTGCAAACAACATTTAGGGGAAGAAATCTTTGTTGACAGTAGGTTGAAGATAGGGCTAAGACTAAACTTCTTGAAATCTGTGGTTCAATTCAATTTGATAGTTATGGTAAATTAGTAAGAAAGCAATGAAGGATTGCTAGGGAATGTAACTGGTCTTGGGTCTTTCTCAATATATCCCATCTCTCTATCTGGGTCTTTGGGAGCATGATCCGCTTAAATTGCTGGTGCTGACTTTCCAGGCCGTATGCACATGCTGCAATTTTTTTTTAAAAAAAAACTTAATTACAATCCATGCTCTTCTATGCTCATCTTGATAGTGCAATCAAGGTCAATTCATTTCCATATTAAAATTGCCACATCACATATTACAGGGTTTTTTTCTCTCATTTGGTTCATACTTCTGGGATCAGCTCCCCCTTGAGTTATGGCTGGAATCCACCTCCTTCTTTTCAGGATCTGTATCTTTATATATTATATAAATTATCTTCCTCTTCAATTGTACTTCATTTTAATCACTATTATGTGTATCTTTCTTTCTATTACCATTTTCACTATAAAGATGAAAATTGTGTTATAGTAGGCTTTCTTTACAAAATGTCTTAACATTATTACATTGCTTTATTGTGATATTGATTTCTATAGTATATAGTTGGATTTACTTGCATTTCAGTTAGCTATAAGCACAACTAAATAAAATGACTACCACTGCTTCTAAACATAGCTTCCAAATACTTCTTCTAGCCAGCTAAGTGTCTTTCTGTTCAAATATACAAAAGAAAACCTTGGTAGACTTGAAATGATTTGGAACAAAACACTTTTGACTGAATAACAACAACATCAGCAACAACTGAATAATTATGGGATAACCATACAAGATATTATTGCGAACAAAGCATGAAAACGTTTTGTGGGGGAGGCACATTTTGCCACCCATTAAAAGAGGGGTGTCTTTATTATGCTTGCAGGTTGTATGGCAACCAGTCACACAGATAAAATGTCAGTTTGGAAGAAACAATTGATTCAACTGAATATCAACAAGTCCTAGAAGCTAATCTCTTCTACAGTTTAGTGAAGGCAAAGATACTGTAAAGATGTTGTAAATATTTCAGCAAAAAAAAAATGATCTGAAAGATACCTTTAAATTTGCTATGAAGTACTTACAAGACTCAGAAAGCTTCTGTTCACTTATGGATTTATTGAATCATGCAATTTGAATAGGGATGCCTAAACTTCACATGCACCTATAGGTAGCTACTCTAAGTAATATATGAGAAATATCAGCCATTGGTTTCACAAACTTTAAAAAAAAAGAGAGAGAGAGAAAGAATGGAGAAGATATTGAGTATGCAAATAGAACAGAAGAAAAATGGGAACATAAATCTTTGGACAGCTAAAAATCATATTATCCACTATGACATATGCTGAATAAATGAGCCATTATTCTTACTCAGAGAACCATAGAAGCAAGTTTTTATGGGAGGGAAATATTTGAAGAGATTATAATAAAATGTAGAGGGCAAAAATGTTTCTTTTCTAGAGCTGAGCTTGAAAATCAGAATTGCTGTGAATTCATGAATCTTCAACAGATCCATCTTCTGAAAAAAAAATAGTTTAGTCAAAATGAACTTGGCAACTGTGATTTATGTCTCAGTAGTATCTAATAACTATAAACCTATCTTTGGAACCTGATGGCTACCTAGAAGTTTCTAATAATGCAGTGACTTTTAAATTCCTTCATGATTTGGAATCAACAGATCAATTTCACGGACCATGCTTCCAATTTGGAAGCATTGTAGAATGTTTTTTTGTTTTGTAGAAGCAAAACAAAAATCAAAGTAATTTTCCTTCTTGAATACACCATCCAAACATCAAGTAATTCTGCTGATTACTTGATATGAAAAAGGAGACATAAGGAGATATAGATCAGGACACCCGAGGAAATTTCACTATAGTAGACTCTTTTTTACGTTATAATCCCAAAGCTCATATCTTCACCAGTTATTTGTGAAAAGGAAAGGAGTCCCTGCGGATTTTACTCCACTAATTGTTGCCAACTATAGTAAACAGCAGTAATCTTCATTTCAAGAATAAAAAAAAATAACGACTATTAAGTCAGCGCTATCCAGACATTTCAGGGGTCATGTGCAGGGGTGAAATCTAAAAATTTTCACTACCGGTTCTGTGGGCATAGCTTAATTAGTGGGCATGGCTTGATGGTCAGGTGACTGGGTGGGCGTGGCATGGCCAAGTCAACGTCACTTCTTTGCCCTTTTTTAACCTACAAAACACAACACAACACAACTGGCTCACCCACAATGTAAAAGCAGCTGTGCTAGACCCAAAATGGCCCCTGCAACAAGCAGGAACCTCACACAGCCACAAAAAGCCCAAAAAAACAACTTTCACACTTTACACACACACAACACAACACAACTGGCTCACCAACAATGTAAAAGCAGCTGTGCTAGATCCAAAATGGCCCCTGCAACAAGCAGGAACCTCACACAGCCACAAAAAGCCCCAAAAAAACAACTTTCACACTTTACACACACAAAATTCCACATACAGCTTTGTGAGATTTTGTGTGTTTGTGTAGTTAGAGTGAAACACTACAGAAACACACAAAATCTCAGAAAGCTGCACAAATATTATTTTATTTTATTTTTATTTTTATATAAAAGCAGCTAAATTTAAAACTTCCTAAACTTTAAATGGCTAGGTCTAAAAAAAGAACAACTAAAAAAACCCCAATTAACTATTTTTTTTTAAAGCTCCCAAAGGGGGAAAAAACTTACAGGCAGGCAGATAGAGCTGCTCACCGATGAGCTTGATTGCAGGCAGGGAGATTCAGTTGCTTGCTGATGCAATGGATAATCAGAATAATGAAAATACTCACCCAGGACTCAAATCCTGAAAGTAGGCCACCTATTGATGCCATATACATATACAGGCATAAATTACTGAGGCCAAATCTTTCATATAACCCCCATCTGCTTTCCGACCTATTTCCCCATATCAAAAAAACTATCATTTTTAATTAGGAATGTTTTTATTGTATAAATAATTTTATTGTATAATTTTTATTGTTGTGACTTGGCCTAAAAAGAATGTATATGGAAGAACTAAAAAAAATGTATATGGCACCAATAGGCAGCCCATTTTATTAGTTGGAAGCCATCAGAATCACAATTAGTTGTCTGTTTAATTGGCTTAAAACAAGCGCCATGAAAGCTCTTTTCCCAAAAAGGCAACCCTGAGACATTTTATTGATCGTGAAGGTTTCTAATGCAAACAGAAGAATGCTGAGTTAGCAGAACTGTCTCCAGCAGGTTATAGTTTACAGCAATAAACTTCCCAATTCCTAGGAAGCAGAATTCAACAATACCTTTGCTAGAGAGTCTTTATCTTTGCATGTGACACAGATAATCTAACATTCTTACTTTGTCCCAGTTGGGGGGGGGAGAACCTTTGACAATTTGATTATAGTTTCCTGTCAGCTTTCACAACAAATAAATTTTGAGATTTCTGGGATTATAAATACATTTTGATTTTTAAAATAATAATGATATTTCTGGGTGTGTAGTAGAGAAGGGAAATTGTTATGTTTATTTTTTTAAAAAAATGATTTCCGATAAAATTTTCTATCTGATCAGCATAGATGAAGCTTTTTCAAAGGTCCACAAGCAACCACGCATGCTCCATAAAGAAAAAGAAGCTGTAATTATTCTAAAAATATTTGTGGAGAGAAGGTAGCTTTAGAAATAAAAACGATCATTATCCCTGCAGCTTGTACAAATAGGCTTACTGGTCTCGGTCCAGTTCCTGCAGGATAACAACATGTATTATGAATATATTTGTTTTCTAAAACAGAGGCCAAATTTTGTATAAGTTATAGACAACTTTCTAGTACTTCAAGTCCCAATTTCTTGGCGCGTGTGTGGCTGGGTAGATGGTTTTTCCCTGCAAGGTTAAAGAAAAGTAAGTAATTTTGGAATGAGCATGCAAGAATATCATACAGTGTCTAATCAGAAAATATAGAAAGTGATACTGTATAAATTATTCTTACTACAAGAAATTCCTTGAATTAATTATACATCGCCATTTTATCTTCTCATCTGCATTTTGTCACACATCAATAGCGTCTTTAAATGATCTCTGTACTATGTTTTTTTCTCACTTTAATGTTTTCTTTTGCTTGCAGTTTTCTTCAAGCTTAAAACTCTTTGTCATGAAGAAAGCACTTTTTGTGTTCCACAAACTGCATGATTCAGTTTGTATATTTAGTCCCACTGCAGGCAAATATGTTAATTTCATTATTGCTCATTTCTATTTGTAAAGATTACATTGTCTGTACACATATATCTTATTACAATTTGATGTGCCTCAGGAGGCAGACCTTTGGGTCAAAGCTCCCTGCAATCTCAGCCACTATATCAAAAGGAGGACTTTCCTTTTGTTGTTTGTTACAATTGACACTACAGTATGACAGATACATGAAAGGGAGCAGGAAGATCACCACTATAAAGAAGCAGTGCAAGACATAATAGACACTAAGGTTCGCGGAAGAATATATGAAAACAAAATGTTGAAATGAAAGTATCTACTGTCCTCCTATCCAGAACAAGGGATTTACAATGGCTCTGCATTTATTGATAATTTATATGAGCCTAGTAACATATGCACATAACCACTGCACAATCAATCAGCCTATCTGGAAATTCATCAACTCAGCAATGCCGTTTTCAGGCACAGAAAGAGTTATTAAGATGCCATTAATCAAGAAGCACCCAGCTAAAAGCTTGAACTTCTAAAAAGAGAATCTGTGCTTGCTGAACTATCATCTCAGCCTACCCAGCTTCCACAAATCTCAGCAATGGTCATACTGTCTGGAGAATTTCAAAGGGGGTCATTTTGTCCAGTAGAGGCTACCATCCCTTACTATATGTCCACTGTTTAGAGAGGGCAAATCGGGAGTTTGAAAGGAGTAGATGTGCTATTTCGTCTTAATTCCTTCTTCTTAACTCTAGTCCAAATAGCATCCCTATGGGAAGTCAAATTATTATATGATGATAATATTCCTTTTACTAAACACCGGCAATGTGCATAGATAGGTAGTCAAAACAGCGAAAATACTCACCCAAGATTCAAATCCTGAAAGTGCCATATAAATATATACAGGCATAAATTACTGATGCCAGATCTTTCAGATTATCCATTTACTTTCCTACCTATTTCCCCATAACAAAAAAATAGTATGTTTTTTATTGTATAAATAATTGTATTGTATATTTTTTTATTATTGACTTGACCTAAACCACTATGAAGGATAGAAACAGAACTAAAAAAAAAATGTATATGGCATCAATAAGCGGCCCACTTCATTACTTGGAAGCCATGGAATCCCAAATTATATGTTATAATATGATATGATAATATTCCTTTTGCCAAACTTCCAATGTATAGCTGGGGCTGGGGTGTCATTCTTCTGGCTACTATTAAGGCCACAACCAAGGTGAGGAACATTTTCCAAATATAGTGGAAATGTAATAGCAGACACATATCAGCAATCCATTCATACAAATCCATCAGTGGTATTATGTAACATTAGGTAAAATTTTTACATAAAAATTCCATTGTTTTTAATGTCTCGATAAATTCCATCCAGATACTGGGAATATAGCCTTGAAGGGCACACACTTCCTTAATCAGTAACAGACTAAAATCATGTTAGCAACAAGTGCCTTAAAATCAAGACCAATACTGTGGAATTCAATCTTTAAAGTGGTAATAATGTGATCAGTCCAGGCCATGTGAATTTAAGTTCCATTTACTGAACTGCATCTCCAGCAATAAGAAAATTGCACTAATTATTTGAGATGCCCAAAATTAAATTTTCTTAAGTAATGATTAATTCATAGTAATTTAATTTCATTTATTTAATTTTGATTAATTAATTGGCATTACATTTAAGATAAATATATTACATTTCATATACTGGTAGTCTTTGACTTACAACAGTTCAGTTAGTGACAGTTCAAAGTTACAACAGCACTGAAAAAAGTGCTGAAAAAAGTGATTTATGACCGTTTTTCACACTTACAACCGTTGCAGCATCCCTAATGTCATATGATCAAAACTCAAATGCTTGGCAACTGACTCATATTTATGACTGTTCCGGTGTCCCAGGGTCATGTCATCACCGTTTGCAACCTTCGACCAGCAAAGTTAATGGGGTAGCTAGATTCATTTAACAACCATGTTGCTAACTTCAGAACTGCAGTGATGAACAACTGTGGTATGAAAAGTCGTAAAATGGGACAAATCTCACTTAACAAATGTATTACTTAGCAACAGAAATTTTAGGCTCAATTATGGTCGTAAGTCAAGGACTACTTCAAGTCACTTTCCTCCGGTATACAAGAATAGAATAGCCGAGTTTATTAATCCAAAGTTTATGTAAATAGTTTAAAACAATTTCAAGAAAGTTAAAGGTTAACTTCACCAGAAGAATTTTTTTAATGTCATATAAATTTATTTAAAGTACTGTGAAAAAATAAGACAGCCTTTTAAACACGAAATCAAATTAAAATTAATCTTAATCACACATATTTTACCTCCAACATTCAAATGACTTCTTGTCCATGCATTTTGGACATTATTCTTGTATCAAAATATAGGAAAATTTAAAATAAACAACAAAATTTCCTTTAAAACATTTACCAATATAAACAAAAGTAGAACACAAACGAAAATCCTAGTTCCTATACTGTACATGTCAGAATTATTACCAGAAGCTGAAGGCAAGTCTAATTTACTTAAGTTTACCAAAAAACCAGACAGGAGAATAAATTTGTACTAATGAAATGAGATTGAGGATGCTAATTTTCTGTATTATATATAAAGCATTAGAATATATATATTCCATGTACAAAATCTGTCTCCCCTAATATTTCCAGAATTTTTTAGCACAGGCAAGATATTCTAAAGACAAATTAAGAAACAAGGGAACAACAAGATACAGTTCATAACATGAATTTAACCATATAGAAGATTTGCCATTAATAATTACATACATTTTAGAGACTGAATAGGACACGCTGAGTATATAATTTGAGAAAACCCAAAGAACTTAAAAGCTACTTTAAAAAGCTTCAATAGTGTATACCAAATCATTTCTGCATCCAAAGAAATAGATTATCTCTATTTTGAGTTTAAAAAAAGGTACATACACAAATATTCAGAATACTGACTAATAGAAATCCAGTCAGAAATGATATGCAAGCAAGCTGTAATCTACAAATCAAAATATTTGTTAAAAGCCTAGCTTCTATGTTTGTTATGGTTCTAATAATTGGAACAGTATTGGAACATATAATAAGCTTGTTCAGTATGGACAAAACTATAATGCTTCCCTCATTAAAACTACTGGCAAGAAGGAGTCTATTCAAAACATTTCACAAATATTTGAAATAATAATAATATTTAAGTTTTGATTTTTGCAAAATATTGTGAACCTGGAAGTACAACACTATAATTTGGATTGGGGGGGGGGAGGCATAATCTAGAAAAAGTTCCAGGCTTTTACTGTATTCAGATTCCCTTCAACTATTAAATGATTCATTGATTTGTTGTACAAAAGATGAAAGCAATTATGGTTTGTGCATATGTGTGAGAGAGAAAGAAGGGAAGGGAAGGGAAGGGAAGGGAGGAAGGCAGGAAAGCAGGAAGGAAGGAAGGCAGGAAGGGAGGAAGGCAGGAAGGGAGGTTTTAAAAGTAGGAGGCCTAATTGGCAACTTGGGCCTACAAAAAGATATAATGGCAACAGAGAGAAAGTTGTCAATTCTCCGAAAATTTAAATTAAGCTAACCAACAACATATGTTTCCTTTGAGGAGTGCACTAAAAATAAATGTAATATACTGTAATATGCATACAACAGTGATTGACCTGAAACATCTGCTTTTCACTGATTGTTGTCTGAACACAACTGTGACATGAAAGGAACGGTATGGTATTAGGATTTCAGGAATGGAAGAAATTACTCTTTTCTTGCTATTAATCCTGCAACTGCAGTAAGATTTTGAAAAAGCATAAGAACCTAACTCAACCATATTACTAAAGCTATTTGTTACTTTGGGGAATATGATTTTTTTTTAACTGATGACAGTAAACAACAACAACATAAATGATACATTGGATATTATCCTGGGTGCAGAATTTTAGATCTCATACTATAGTATTTTTTTTTTAAATACAGGAATTAAAATTAGATGAACATTTATTGATATTAACCTTCAATTTTCTAACAAGTGAACAATGAAGACTCCATGATAGTTTTCAAAGAGCATAAAACTCAATCATTACTAGGTTCCTCACTGTTAAATGTACAGATAATCTTCATTTGAAAACATTTCACTTCTCATCCAAGAAGTTTTTTTAGTTCTGACTGAATGTTGGGGAATGGAAGGATTTATATTCTTTATAGTCATCTGATTGTTAGGACTCTGAAGGTTAGTCTTAGAGTTGTTGAACCACTTGGGGCTTTTCTGTACCCTCAGGGTCACTTGAATCAGAGTGCAAAATGGGTGTGGAATAGTGGTGGGATTCAAAAAAATTTACTACCGGTTCTGTGGGTGTGGCTTGGTGGGCGTGGCGTGGCTTGGTGGGCGTGGCTTGGTGGCCATGGCAAGGGAAGGATACTGTAAAATCTCCATTCCCACTCCACTCCAGAGGAAGGATAGTGTAAAATCTCCATTCCCATCCCATTCCAGGGGAAGGATTCTGTAAAATCTCCATTCCCTCCCCACTCCAGGGGAAGATTAGTGCAAAATCCCCATTTCCTACTGATCAGCTGGGACTCAGGAGGCAGAGAATAGATGGGGGCGGGGCCAGTCAGAGGTAGTATTTACCAGTTCTTCGAACTACTCAAAATTTCCGCTACCGATTCTACAGAACTGGTCAGAACCTGCTGAAACCCACTTCTGGTGTGGAAGCTTCTTGGGATTGCAACACTGCCTCTCTCCTGTCTACAACAATCCTTTCAGCAGTTTCAAGAAAGTTCAACAAACATTTGCGCTCTGATTCAGGTGACCCTGAGGATACAGGTAGATCTCCAAGTGGCCTCAAATGACTCTCAGAGAGTTAGACTCTCTGAACCAACCTTTAGAGTTCTAACAATCAGATGACTGCAAAGAATATAAATCCTTCGATTCACCACCTTGCAGTCAAAACTGAAGAAGTTTCTTGGATGAGAAATGAAATGTCTATAAAGAAAAAAAAATATTTTTGGGACAACCTGACCTGGATGATTGAGAATACCCATAGATATTGAACAGAAGAAGAAAAAGCCTTGATAGTACAGTGGTTTAGTGCACCCTGTTATTAACACAGCTGCCTGCAAATTCTGCTGGTTCGAATCTCTCCAAGGCTCAAGGTTGACTCAGCCTTCCATCCTTTCTAAGGTAGGTGAAATGAGGACCCAGTTTGTGGGGGCAATAAGCTGACTTTGTATAAAATATACAAAAGAATGAAGGCTATTGCTTAACGCATTGTAAGCCGCCCTGAGTCTCCGGAGAAGGGCGGCATATAAATCAAATTAAAAAACAAAACAAAAACAAAAAACCCTTATCTTAAATCACAAAAATTTCAATTAGGCTATTCTACATAAGACCAATTCTACATATAAGTTTAGCAACTTGGAGTTGAGAGTTAGGGCAAGTTTTTTGCAATGTGGTGAATCTCTTAGTCTCTGCTTCTCGTTATACGTTTGGTAGTTAAAGAGAATATTTTCCACAATACAATCGCAACACTCTCCCAACCTATTTCATCTCTCATAGACATTATATTCACATTATAAATGAAGGAAATGTATTTTGATAATTGCAGCAAGTGTGAAAAAAAGAAAACCTCTTTATTTATGTAAATAATTAAAAATAAATGTCAGCCATGCTCCATTGTCTGCTCATTCACGTCAATTTAATGATACATAAAATTTAAAAGAAGACTCCAGGAAAGGTCTCTAAAGAGAAAAGGCCAATACTACTAAATAAAGAAAGATTATCATGCTGCAGCAAATATGAAAGGAGATGGCATTTATATAAAATGCAATTTATTTCGACAGTAATTTTCTGTATTTGCAGCACTATTGTTGAAGATATATGTGCTTGAATTAGAGCATTTCCTATTTGAGGCCAGCTGTTCATTCTCTTTGGTCCTAGAGTGAAGTCACACTCCTCTTTTAATGGTTTCACAGTTTGCAAGCTGAGGGAGAAAATAGGTATGAAGTCATACATTTTTGTTTTCTTTCTCCTTTTCCCCCACGTCTTTTCCTTTCTTGTTCCTCACCTCATCCTGGCACTACAGGGCCTGCCCTTGAAGGAAATAAATGGCAAGTAGGATAAGATTTGCTTCAAAAAAAAAAATGATTCTCCTTTCAAAACAGGACATTGATAAAGAAAACTATAAACAAATGGACTGGAAGGCTGTATAGATATGGGTGATTTTTGAAAAGCCGCTTTTCAAAAATGTTCTTTATCAGTAGGCCTGGGAATACTTTGTCTCACAAAGTCACTCTCGTTGAATCAGTGGTCTTCTTTTTGTCTGTCTCTTCAAAGGAGAGAAAAAAAATATTTGTGTAAATATTTGCTCCAATTTCCCAATACCTCTTCAGCTTTGCTATGCTCAGATCTCTTATGTTTGCCCTTCAAGAACAGGCTTCTGTTCCTGAGAGTATTTGCGAGGAGAAATGGAAAACGATTGCAATGTATATGAATAAGCAGACTAGCACCAATTAGTAATTACTGGAAGAATGTATTTTCATAGTTTATTTGTTGAACAGGGATCAGAATTAATTTCCCCCCATTCTCCAGTTAAAGTTAATAAGGATTCACTTTTCTTGTAAAAAGCTAGATATATGTCATACCAATGCCCTGTAACATTTTAGTACTTGGTCTTAACAGCAAATTGTGTTCATAATCTATTTTTTGGTTGAAAAGAAGAATGAAGGAAATACTTCTTCAGAAGTAGCAAAAAGGTTGACAGCCCTATTTGCAAATGTATTTGAAGTCTAGGAATAGTGAATTTTTAAATTAAATTCTTAGATGTATTCTGTATCTTAATCCTAAGGCCCCTGTCCTTCTTGGCAACACTATTCTCTATCTTGTTTGAATTCTGTTTTTAAAAAGTTAAATGCTTTTTCTTTGTTTGAGATATGAGGTTTGAGTTTCAGCATCATCTGCTAAGGCATATCAATATAAATAATAGCTAGAAAATTTCCTTAGGTAAGACTGAAATGATCTCCAGTGGCTGACAAAGATAGGTGCAGAAGGACTGAAAGATTTCCCGAGGCTACAACAAAAATAGTAATTAACATAGGAAGCTCTCCCAAATCTTGTGAGAAAAGACGGAGATAAGATGAATTAAGTCATGGATGAATATGGTGATTCTTTCTTTCTCTAGTCTTTATGATTTTAAGCTTTTCCATTTACCGTATTTTCTGGCGTATAAGATGACTTTTTAACACATGAAAATCTTCTCAAAAGTCGGGGGTCGTCTTATATGCTGGGTGTCGCTCTCCTGTAACCAGGCAGACCAGCCCGAAAGGCTCTGACGAGCCTTAAATGGCTCTGGAGATCCAAGCTCTGATTATCCCAATCTCTGCTAATCAGGCAACGCAGCTGGGATCGCCAGAGCCATGTAAAAGGAAAACAGTTTTCCCCCTCCAGCTTGCTTACCTTAGCTGCTAGTCGCAACGCTTGCCTTGCTTCGCTTGCCTGAATCCATTCCATCAGCAAGCTACTCCCTGCCTGCAATCAAGCAATTCAACTCCCAGAATTCCTCAGCCAGCAAAACAAAGCTGGCTGAGGAATTCTGGGAGTTGAAGTCTACAAGTCTTAAAGTTGCCAAGGTTGGAGACCCCTGTTCTATTGGGTAAGTTTTTTTCCTTTGGGAGCTTTAAAAAAAATAGTTAATTGGGGTTTTTTTTAGTTGTTCTTTTTTAGACCTAGCCATTTAAAGTTTAGGAAGTTTTAAATTTAGTTTTTATATAAAAATAAAATAAAATAAAATAATATTTGTGCAGCTTTCTTAGATTTAGTGTGTTTCTGTAGTGTTTCACTCTAACTACACAAACACACAAAATCTCACAAAGCTGTATGTGGAATTTTGTGTGTGTAAAGTGTGAAAGTTGTTTTTTTGGGGCTTTTTGTGGCTGTGTGAGGTTCCTGCTTGTTGCAGGGGCCATTTTGGGTCTAGCACAGCTGCCTTTACATTGTGGGTGAGCCAATTGATGTTTTTTAATTTTTATTTGGTTTGCATTGGAAGAGGGGTAGTCTTATACAGCGAGTATAGCCCAATCCTTATATTTTAACAGGAAAAGTCGGGGGTCGTCTTATACGCCCAGTCTTCTTATACGCCGGAAAATACGGTAAGCTTTTCCAGAACCCATTTGTGCTCTGAAGAAGGGAATACCCCTTCTTCAGATAACCCCAAAGCTTTAACCTTAGACTGTCTACTGTCGACCTCACCCCATTCCTAAGAGGTCTTTAAGGGGCATGCATAAGCGCACCAGCGTACCTACCATCCCTGTCCTAATGTTCCCTTTTATTTGTATCCATCTCATATATTCATAATTATGTCTATACTTATATCTGTTATCTAATACATGCTTGACGAAAGAAAGAAAGAAAGAAAGAAAGAAAGAAAGAAAGAAAGAAAGATAGATAGATAGATAGATAGATGGCCCAGCTTCAGCATATTTATGTGTTTGCATTGTGTGTGTGTGTATGGGTGTATTCAATTTATCACAATCAAATTCATAAATGATCGTATTGATTTGTTATTTAGTCATACAATTTGTCTCAATTAATATTTCTCACACCTATATGATCTCATTGAACAAAATTAATGAATAATGTTGTGAAAGAACATAAGAAGCATTCTTCTAAACATATTTAGTAGTAGTAGCAGCAGCAGCAGCAGCAGTAGCAGTAGCAGTAGTAGAATAAATGGTAACATTATTACTATTTCATAAACTGAATTAGGGAGACAAAAGAAAGGGCTTTCACAGTGGTTTTAACTAAACTCTGGAACCTTCTACATCAAAAGACCAAGATGGTACCATCTCTGCTAGCATTCTGCCTATAATTCAAGATCTCCTGTTTTTGGAAAACAAAGACAAATTTTAGAAGATGCTAATCCTTGATACTGTCTATTTATACAGTACATTAGACATATTTGTGATTGTTTTTATAAGGGCTTTTAGTATTGTCTGTGTTTAAAATATTGTACAGAATTGTAACATTGCCAGTAACTCATTCATCTCAGAAGCTAAGAGCATATATGTTCAATAGAAACAAATATTTGCAGAAATTATTCTTATTGGTTGTGTTTTAAAATGCTATTTTTTATATCACTCTGATTGAGATTCATGACCATGCTCAGTTCAGACTGATTGCCTGTATGAAAACATGAAGCTATCATGCACTATCTATGCAACCCACACTTTGTATTTCTATATACTAAAAGAAAGATGAGGAAAAAACTTACATTTTTGAAGGGCAATAGACAAGAGGATATATTCAATAGAGGGATAAAATATGTGACTGGCAGGAGTTTTTTATGCCATTTGAAAGCCCATCATTCATTCTGGTAGGAATGTTTAGCATATCCTGTATGAAAACATATACTTTCATGCATATATGCACGCCCACTCACGGAGGATAAGAATGGAAAAAGAAATTAAACATGATGATAAGCCATGGAATACAAGGTAAGGTAATGAAAATTCAAGTCTATCAAAAGATTGCTATGAGAATGGTTGAGAAAAGACTTTCCTCAAATAATGAATCCCAGGAAACCATTTAAAAAGGAATCATAGACCTTAAAGAGGGGGAAAAAATAGCAATAGCACTTAGACTTATATATCACTTCACAGTGCTTTACAGCCATCTCTAAGCAGTTTACAGAGTCAGCATATTGCCCACAACAATCTGGGTCCTCATTTTACTGACCTCGGAAGGATGGAAGGCTGAGTCAACCTTGAGCCGTTCAGAATCGAACTCCTGGATTGAGCAGTGAGTTAGCCTGCAGTACTGCATTCTAACCACTGTGCCATCACGACTCATATAGTGACTATGTCTATGAATATGAATGACCAATGAACTGCAAGAAGGCAGCAGGGTCAGGTATCATACATGTTCCAAACAAGAGAAGAATCTATCAAGGAATATGCCTATGAACGCCCCAGACACAGTACTAAACCATGTGGTAGATGTGGGCTATGAAATTGTTTTCAAAAGCTTTACATTTTATATGCAAATCTGACACAGAATTGCATTGTTTTGACAAGTAATTTCCATGGATTAGAACTGCACCCTGTAGCTCATTTGAGATGCTGTAAAGGCAATCTTTAGGGTGTTTTAATAAGGAAATATATTCAGCTTTAATTTAAATTTCAATAACCGCATGTTTATTGGAAGACAAGTAATGGCATATTTTTCTAATGACGTCCATCAGCAATAAACTTAATGACAGAAAATATGTGCCACTTATATGTTACTATGAGGAAAACATTTAGAGTCATTTAATGAAAAAGTCCGAATGACAATTTAGCAGTTCATCAGATAGTTTGACAGTGTTATGTAGTATTATATAATAACAGAATGATCCACCAAGATCACCAAGAATATGAAACAGAACTTGGTGACCTAAGTATTGGGCTGATTATGTTGCAAAAGGATAGCTGCTATCTTTTCAAACTGCACTGTTTAATACATAATATTTGTTAGATAAAATGTTCTCCGGCAATTTTTGATTGGAAAAAAATGAATCCATAATTCAGAAAAAAACCAAGAAAATTACCTTAAGATAATTACAGAAGACAGATACGGGTAGTCCTTGACTTAGAGCCATTCATTTACTGACCATTCAAAATTACAACAGCATTGAAAAAAAGTGACTTATGATCATTTTTCACACTCAATGACCATTGCAGCATCCCCATGGTCATGTGATCAAAATTCAGATACTTGGCAGCTGGCTTGTATTTATGACAGTTGCAGTCTTCAGGATCATGTGATCATCTTTTGTGGACCTTCTGACAAGCAAAGTCAATGGAGAAGCCAGATTCACTTAACAACCATGTTACTAACTTAACAACTGCAGTGATTCACTTAACAACTGTGTCAAGAAAAGTTGTAAAATGGAGCAAAATTCACTTAACTATCTCGCTCAGCAATAAAAATGTTGGGTTCAATTATGGCCATCAGTCAAAGGGCTATCTATACTAATTTAACAGCATCAGAAAGTGGTCAGAAATGAATGAATGTGTTCTGTTATTGCTGTGTCTAATGCAAGAAAGACATGAGCATGAATGCATATCATGACCTATGAAACTGTGTACTAGATTAACTCAGTGATTCATCATGGGATCACGTGGCATTTTGGTGCAGTTATTTAGCAGCATATGTGTCATCTCACATAAAAATTTAAACGTTTCATAGGTATACCTACATCCTGGTTAGTTGTATCACCTGCTTTAGATCTTTTGTGGCAATCATACTCTGTGGAAGAAGCCTACAGTTAATACAGATTGCATTTGTGAGTTCTGCTCTAATATTTAATTTATGATCGAACAGAATTGTATCAAGTGCAAAATGTAAAAAGGTGGGGAACATGTCATCCTTCAGATCAGGGATGAAATCCAGCAGGTTCTAACAGGTTCTGGAGAACTGGTAGTGGAAACTTTGAGCAGTTTGGAGAATCGGTAGCGGAAATTTTGAGTAATTCAGAGAAATGGCAAATATCATCTCTGGCTGGCCCCAGAGTGGAGTGGGAATGGGGATTTTGCAGTATCTTTCCCCTGGAGTGAGGTGAGAATTTTGCAGATTTTGCAGTATCCTTCCCCTGCCACGCCCACCAAGCCACGCCCACCAAGTCACACAACACCCACCAAGCCACGCCCATAGAACCAGTAGTAAAAAAAATTGGATTTCACCACTGCTTCAGATACTGCTGATCCCCAGTCCACAGCAATTCAACTCAGTGCAACCAGTTATGACATATGTTATCAGCTGTTATTCAACAAGAAGAAGTAGGTCTTGCTTAAGGACTGGGACCGACAATTCCATCACAAAGCACTGTGGTCACTGAGTGAAACATCCCATGACCCCGGCAGACTTATGATGTCATTTCCATTTCCATAGTTAAACAAATCACTTCAACAGTTAAGCAAAATATTACATGACTGTTGAGTTGCAATTTCTCTTCCAGGTTCTGCATTAACTCCGCTTGCGCAAGCTGGTTAAGAAGCATGTAAATGGTGATCATGTGAATGTGGGGCATTGCAATGGTTGTAAATGTGTGCTGGCTGTGAGGTCCCTGAATAGCAATCACATGGTCAAAGCTTTCCCCCCCCCCCAATATCATAATTTTGATGAGTCATGATACAAGGCAGTTGGTAAACTAGGACCACCTATGTTTGGAGTAGCACAGATTTCACAGTCCTATAAGAATTCATATATTTTGAGAATAGCATAGGCAATTTTAGAAGGAACTAGAACTAGAATCAAAGACTTTGGGCCTAGGAAAAACCCTCTAGCACATAATACATATAAATAAAATAAATAAATAAATAAATTTATTTCTATACCGCCCTTCTCCTGAAGGACTCAGGGCGGCGTACAGCCTATTAAAAGCACAAAGACAGACATCAATTAAAAATAATTAAAATTATTAAATAATTTCGGCTCAGATTTAAAACCCCAAAAATTTAAAACACCCAATTTAAAATCATTACATTGTTAGCCCGGCTGGCGGAACAGCAGGGTCTTGAGTGCACAGCAAAATACACGGAGGTCGGAGATCTTACGCATTTCCAGGGGCAGTTCATTCCACAGGGCTGGGACTCCCACAGAGAAGGCCCTCCCCCTGGGTGTCGCCAGCCAACATAACTTGGCCTGAGGAGACCCTCTCTGTGGGAGCAGATTGGCCGGTGGGAGGCTATTGGTGACAGAAGTCGGTCTCGAAGGTATCCGGGTCCTATGCCATGGAGCGCTTTAAAGGTGGTGACCAACACCTTGAATCGCACCTGGAAGACCACTGGGAGCCAGTGCAGCTCATGCAGGAGGGGTGTCATGTGGGCACAATGGGTTGCACCCATAATCACCCACGCAACTGCATTTGGACCAACTGGAGTCTCCGAGTGTTCTTCAAGGGGAGCCCCATGTAGAGCGCATTACAGTAGTCCAGCCAGGAGGTGACAAGGGCGTGGGTGACTGTGCGCAAGGCATCCCAGTCCAGAAAGGGCTGCAACTGGCGAATCAGGCGAACCTGATAAAAAGCCCCACTGGCCACGACCGTCATATGCTCTTCTAAAGACAGCCATGCGTCCAGGAGGACACCCAGATTGCGAGCCCTCTCTATGGGGGGCAGAGATTCACCCCCAATAGTCAGCGATGGCACCAGCTGACTATATCAGGACACCAGAAGCCACAGCCACTCGGTCTTGGAAGGGTTGAGTCTGAGCCTGTTTCTCCCCATCCAGACCCGCACAGCCTCCAGGCAGCGAGACATCACATCAAGGGCATTGTTGGGGTGGCCCGGGATGGAGATGTACAACTGAGTATCATCAGCGTACTGATGGACTCTCACCCCAAAACCATGGATGATCTCACCCAGCGGCTTCACATAAATGTTGAACAGAAGGGGTGAGAGGACTGACCCTTGCGGCACTCCCCATGCGAGGCGCCTCGAGGTCGACCTCTGCCCCCCTGCCAACACAAACTGCTTTCCTTTATTTGTCTGACTATCCTTTTTTTTTATCCGAACAGCAAAGGCTTTAATTTAGCCGTTAAAAAAGAACTTTTTAAAGTTCAGGAGAAGAACTTTCCAATCCAGTGTGCATAACTGATAGAGTTTTCCTCAGCTGCAGATTTTACTATGTCTATGTGCATTTATTTTATCTTAAACATTAATTCCATTCTAAATGCCCCCAACAATATCTTTACCATGTCCATTCTTTATTCTTCTTCCTCGTATTGCTGGAGTTAAAAATTGACCGGAACCCTAACCCTAACCAATTGTTTAGCAACTTTCTTTTTCCCACATACAGCAGTTGTGAGCCTCACCTGTCAATCTCTTCTCACTGCCTCTTTTGTTCCTTTCAGTTATGGATCAGCCCTTTCCAAACTGATTTCTCAGCTTGCTTTCTGAAAACACATTGTTGTTATTACCTTCTCTTGGCACAGACTGTTTTTCCCGCTAAGACTAGGAACATCCACTGTTCATCTGCATAATTTTCATCACCTTTCTTCTTTGTCTCACATCTGCTATCACATCTCTGACAGCATCGTAAAAAACAGATGGGATACTTGCTCCTAGGACTAATAGATTCATTAACAAAACACACATTAACTTCCTCTTTCTTTATTTTTCAGACTCAATCACAAGAGCTGGAATTTCTGGCTAAGGCAAAATTGTCAAAAAGAGAGCTTTAACTTATTTCCTTGCTTCACTTCATGGAAGTGAACTCCATTGCTAAGGAACCTTTTATTACACCTGAATATTTACCATGCTGATAAGAATTAGACTCCAACAACATCTGGAAAGTCAGACATCTCCTTTCTCTGCATTATTCAGTCAGCCAAATTCTCTTCAGCTCCAGAAAATTCTTATTACTTATAAACCCTTATGTGAATCCTTATTTTGTAGAAGGCCACTCCATCACCCAGCATTGGCTCCTATGTCAAGAAGGACACTTCTCGGGATAGCTCAGTTATTGCATGTAATTTTCTGGTTTTTTAAGGCCACACCTCTTCCTTGAATACATTCTTTAAACCTTTTCAAGGACTTGAAAAGTGGTGGCTGGATTCCCTATAGCTCAAATTGTGTGGCTGAACATAGGTAGCATATTTCACAGCACTAAAACTCTGGAGAATCCAGCAACCTCTGCCATTTTTAGCAAGAAACTAAAAAAAGAGCAGGAGACATCTTCTAGACTCCATTGAAGTATCCAGAATAAAACAGTAATGATTTTATTCCTGGAAAGAGGAATAAATATTGCAGTGTGCCACATTCTGATTACACTGGTTGGAATAACAGATTTTGTCAGGGAAATAACCTACATTGAAATATACGTATTGTTCTAATTATTTCTGGAATCATTCTGGAATCAAAAATCATTATTTTTGTTCCAATTTTCATCCAGCAGTCTGAAAAGGCTGACTTCATTTAATTGAAACCTCTGAATCCCATAAGATCCTAATAGTTAACATTAATCTTTATCTTAAAAGTTTCCTAGCAGAGTATACAGCTAATATATGCAATTAGAATCAAAAGTTTGTTCATTCAATGCATAGTCATGTAACAGTTTCATTTTATCCAAAGGTAAAACATTTATTTATTTATTTATTTATTTATTTATTTATTTATTTATTTATTTATTTATTTATTTATTTATTTATTTATTTATTTAATTTGTATACTGCCCTTCTCCAACAGGACTCAGGGTGGTGAACAGCCATGGTAAAAATACAACATATAAAATTTAAAAGCAGTTTAAAAACATTATGTAGTTTTGGCCATCAATTTAAAATAACCCAGTTAAAACCAATTACAAATTTAAAACCGCAAGGATGGGGTCAAGCCAGCCCGGCTAGATGAAATAGATGTGTTTTCAGGGCCCGACGAAAAGTCCGGAGGTCTGGTATCGTGCGTATCTCTGGAGGTAGGTCGTTCCAGAGGGCAGGTGCCGCCACAGAGAAGGCTCTCCCCCTGGGGGTCGCCAGCCGACATTGCCTGGCTGATGGCACCCTGAGGAGGCCCTCTCTGTGCGAGCGAACTGGCCTCTGTGCGAGGCTATTGGCGGCAGAAGGCGGTCTCGTAGATACCCCGGCCCTAAGCCATGGAGCGCTTTAAAGGTGGTCACCAACACCTTGAAGCGCACACGGAAGACCACAGGAAGCCAGTGCAGCTCGCGCAGGAGAGGTGTCACATGGGAGCACCCCGTCACTCCCATAATCCCCTGCGCGGCCGTATTCTGGACCAACTGGAGCCTCCGGGTGCACCCCAAGGGGAGCCCCATTGCAGTAGTCTAGGCGGGAAGTGATGAGTGCCTGAGTGACTGTGCGTAGGGAGTCCCGATCTAGAAAGGGATGCAACTGGCGTATCAGGCGGACCTGATAAAAAGCCCCCCTCGCCACGGCCGTCATATGCTCTTCTAAAGACAGCTGTGTATCCAGGAGGATGCCCAAGTTGCGAGCCCTTTCCGTGGGGGCCAATGATTTGCCCCCAATAACCAGCGATGGCACCAGCTGGCTATATCGGGATGCCGGAAACCACAGCCACTCGGTCTTGGAAGGGTTGAGTCAGAGCCTGTTTCTCCCCATCCAGGCCCGCACGGTCTCCAGGCACCGGGATATCACTTCAAGGGCATCGTTCGGGTGGCCTGGGGTGGAGATGTAGAGCTGAGTGTCATCAGCGTACTGATGGAACTCCACCCCAAAGCCACAGATTATCTCACCCAGTGGCTTTACATAAATGTTGAACAGAAGGGGCGAGAGGACCGAACCTTGTGGCACCCCACAAACAAGGCACCTCGAGGTCGACCGCTGCCCCCCTGCCAACACAGATTGCGACCGGTCAGAGAGGTAGGAGGAGAACCACCGCAAAACGGTGCCCCCCACCCCCAACCCCTCCAACCGTTGCAACATGATACCATGGTCGATGGTATCAAAAGCTGCTGAGAGATCTAACAGGACCAGGATAAAGAAGCATCCCCTATCCCGAGCCCTCCAGAGATCATCCACCAACGCGACCAATGCTGTTTCCGTGCTGTACCCAGGCCTGAAGCCAGACTGGAGCGGATCCAGATACATCATTTCATCCAGGTACTGTGTGAGCTGTTGCGCCACCACACTCTCAACAACCTTCACAATAAAACGAAGGTTGGAGACTGGACGATAGTTAGCCAAAACAGCCAGATCCAGAGAGGGCTTCTTGAGGAGGGGCCTCACCACCACTTCTTTCAAGGCGGCCGGTAGGACACCCTCACTCAAGGAAGCGTTAATAATCCTCTGGAACCAGCCTCGTGTAACCTCCCGGGAGGTCATCAGCACCAACCAGGAGGGACACAGGTCCAATAAACATGTGGTCGTGTTCAGCCGTCCCAGAATCCTGTCCACGTTCTCGGGAGCCACAGGATCGAACTCCTCCCAGATAACACTCTCAAGACCTGCCTCAGTCACCCCATCTGGACTTACCCAGTCAGAGGCGAGGCCTTCCCGAATCTGAGCAATCTTGTCATTTAGTAAAGAAGACTGGTTATGAGTTCTCCCCAGAGATTACAGAGCCCTGCAGTTTGGATAGCATTAGCACTTAGGCTTATATACCGCTTCATGGTGCTTTTCAGCCTTCTCTGAGCAGTTTACAGAGTCAGCCTATTGCCCCCAACAATCTGGGTCCTCATTTTACTAATCTCGGAAGGCTGGAAGGTTGAGTCAACCTTGAGCTGGTGAGACTCAAACTAGAATAAGCCTGCAATACAGCATTCTAACCACTGTGACACCACAGCTACAAAACATATTATAAAGATCACCAGTGTGATAGTCTTCACTTTGACCTTCCAAACACCTCCAGAAAGCAAATGCCCTCCAGTGGCAGATGATTCATCAACCCCCCATTCAATTTGCCCCTGGACTTTCTTTAACAAAGACAGGAAATGTTTGGTGAATTGCCCATGAGTAAAGAGGTATATATCAACTCAACAGGAGTCCTAAATTGAGGCAGTGCCAAACATGCTTCATTTAACAAAGCAAGGTAAATTCAGTTGCAACTCTCAAAGATAGATACTCATTGCTAGATTTCAACCTGCCAGACATTTAGTATGTCTTCTTTAACTGAATGTATGTTCTAACAAAAGTAATTCCAACTTGGATTTATTTACTCTTGCTTGTTATTTACCCTTGCTCAATAGAGGGTTTTGATGGTGATGGCAATCACACTGCTGTTGTTATTTTCCCCATCAATTCTGCACAGGTCAAGTTATTCTGATGAGAGAATATTTACTTTGGTCGAAGTAAAATTATAACCTAGTCCACACTGTGGCTAGAAGTGGATGCATCTATGTAGTTTTATTTCCTCTCATATTAAAAAAAATGACTAAATGAGCACATAGGAAAATAAATAAAACATGTGTGTGTTTGTATAGAGTTCATCCAAATCATCTTTGGGAAAAACCAGCCATCCACACAATTGTATTCAAACAGAACACTGGGATGTTAGCCAATAATAATACTGGTATGGATGTTTTTGAATATCTAGCTTCTGTGCATCCACTTTTGTTAGTGTTATAAAAAGCCACCTTTTGAGATGAATCAGCGAGAGTGGTAAAAGCTGAAAGAGACAAGAATATTCCTACTATCTAGTAATCAAATATGAAAACAAGTTCACAGTGACTTCAAGGAATTAAATGCACTCTGGTAGAAGCTTGGCACAAATTATGTATCTTAAAAACATGTAATAATATTAACAATGATAAGCAAAAAAAAAAAAAAAAAAGCATTGTGACAATTAGCTCCAGGTAGGTCTGGAGTGTGAAAAGGGATACAAATATGGAAACTCATTAAAAACTATGCCAAAATTCAATAATATCCCCAGTTCAGCTAAATGTACCTGTAATTTATCTTATAATTCTCATATCTTTCCATGTTATTACGGCCATAAAAACAGCACTATTAAGAGTACACACATTAAATCCTTTAAGACTATGTTTCCAAAACCTGGGTAAATTACCCAAAATTGGGAAAAATTGTGATCTTTGAGTAACACAAAAACCACAATAGGAACATTTAAATTGACTTAAAACAGGGATGAAATGCTCCCGGTTCGGACCTGATCGCGATGGTAGCGATGGCAGCGGGTGGTTTGGTGGTTTTTTTATATTTTTAAAAGCATTTTTTTCTACAACCTCTTCGGCAAAAAAAATGCTTTTAAAAGTAAAAAAAAAAAAAAGCCTCTGATGATCATGCGGCTCAGCATTTTTTCGGCCAAAGTGGTTGTAGAAAAAATGTTTTTAAAATCCTCTGATGATCCCAGCTGAGTTGCCTGATCAGCAGAGGCTTTTAAAAGCATTTTTTTTACAACCTCTTCGGCCAAAGAGGTTATAGAAAAAATGTTTTTAAAAGAAAAAAAAAGCCTCTGACGATCAGGCAACTCAGCTGGGATCGTCAGAGGCTTTTAAAAGCATTTTTTATAACCTCTTCAGCCGAAGAGATTATAGAGAAAATGGTTTTAAAAGTTAAAAAAAAAAGTTGGCCATGCCCACTCAGTCACATTACCCGTCCCCACCACCAAGCCATTCCTACAGAACCAGTAGTAACAAATTTTACATTTCACCACTGACTTAAAGTATTTTATCTACATTGAGTAAAAAGGGTAAAGAACTTTCTGATGAGTGGTTTGGAGTAATTGAAGGACAAAGTTTGGGAAGCAGTGCTTTAAGGGAAAGGAAATTTCAGTTATGTTCATTTTCACATTAGTCCCACCCTGCGTACTAACTAGTATGGATGCATAGCTCTAATTTAAGTTTATCTGAACTTGTAATAGTATAGGTAGTCCTCGACTTTCATTCATTTAGTGACTGTTTTCAGTTACAAAGGCAGTTATGACCATTTTTCACACCATTGCAGCATCTCTATGGTCATATGATCAAAATTCGGAGGCTTGGCAACTGGTTCATATTTATGACGGTTGTAGTATCCTGGGATCATGTGTTAGCCTTTTGTGACCTTCTCACAAGCATTATCAATGGGGAAGCTATATTAACTTAATAGATGTGTTACTACTTTAATGATTCACTTAACAACTGTGGCAAGAAAGATCACAAAATGGGGTAAAACTCACTTAACAAGTGTCTTGCTCAGCAACAGAAATTTTGGGCTCAATTGTGGTCATAAATCAAGGACTACCTATATCTTAGGGAAAATTCCTTTCTTTGTCTTTACTAATAATTGCATTTCCTATATTGTGAATGTTCTTGCACACATACATGAGCTATGACTAGCTCAATGGACCTATTTTCAGACAGTTTAAAAGCCGTCTACTTTATATGGATGGATGCTGCAGATGATTTTGACAACAAAGAAAACGCAATAACGCCCTGTTTTTACAGCCTGCCATAGACAGCCATGGTTTAAAATCAGAACATGTCTACTGTCAAAATTATCCCCATTTAGCCTGCAAACCTTTAGTACGGAAAGCATTGTCTAAATATTTCATGGGTGATTAAATGCAAACTTCATAAAAACAGTTACTGTCAAATCATCGGAAAATATATGACTCATAATGAAGCTTGTGAAAAATATTTAGATTTGCTGGTGAAAAAAAGTGGGATAATTCATTGCTCATTTAAAATAGTAGTAAAATATAAGCTTGGTTATTAGTATATTTATTGTCTTTATGCGTATCTGAATTCTAGTCAAATGGGATTTTTTTTCACCCTTTTTATAAAGCTAAGCTTTCATGTATAGCATTGTGCAATAAATATGCCAAGTAGCTAAGGGTCATTTCTTTGAATGATTTCCCCAAAGACCCATGAAAGAGAGAATATAGAAAAAGTTTAAACAACTTAACATTGAGAATTGTTTTATGCCATAACAGCTGCCATGATTTCTGTTCACCCAGGTACAGTATTTAAGTTCTGAAAATCTTCTCCTATTTTATTTTAATATTTTAAGTGCTCATTTTGTAAGTTAAAATGCCATATGATTTGATACTTGGTCTGGCTCTTGGTGAAGAGTTCTGGATATAGTAGAAGAAAATACTTTTACCAGCCAAAAGAATTCCTAACTTAAATGTTAACACTGAGGGCAAACAGGAAGCTGTGTTATTTGTACTACACTGGTCTTCTCAGATAAAAATGGGTGGCAATTTCAAGAAACATGGACCCTAGGTCTGATCCCACAGTGCTCTTATGCATTTAGGCCTAGTGTATGCTCCAGTTATCCTTCATCACATCAGCCAGAAATAAAAAGGGAAAAATTGATGGCTGAGACTCACCTAGACATCAATATTTATAGATTACACTAAGGAGGACTGCATATTTCAAATATGCTGCTAATGTAACTGTTTCCATTACAGGTAGGCCTAAAACATAAGCCATGTTCCTTCCTCCTTACCCTTTTCTGAAGGAGTTTCTCTGGATCAGGGTCAATGACCGGCTTATTTCTAGCTATAGGCTTTTAACACCATCACATTTAATTGTGACTAGGCCTGACTAGGTGGCTCAGTGGCTAAGACACTGAGCTTGTCGATCAGAAAGGTCAGCAGTTTGGCGGTTCGAATCCCTAGTACAGGTCTCCTGCATGAGCAAGGGGTTGGACTAGATGACCTCCAAGGTCCCTTCCAACTCTGTTACTGTTAATTATTAAGGCCTATTTGTCATATTTCCCAATAGATGAATGAATCTATTCATAAGGATTGGTCACATCCTGTTCCTCCCCAGCTATGTGTTTTTAAAATAAATAGATGTGCAGGATCTTCTCTTCATATCAAATATGGTCCAAGATGCTCAATACATTGTTTGTTTAATTTCTCCACAAACCTGTAACACACACGGACAAATTAATTAGACAAGCATGAGTCCTAATCAGCTTCATTTCCATGCCACTGAGGCTTCTGAGAGGGGGGGAAAAACCCAACCTCCAGCCAACTGCATTGTAAACTAAAAAGATTAAAATATCCAACACAGCTCTGACAACTATTTCCTGCATTACTATTTAAGTCCATCTCTAATTCTTATTTTTAGAAATGATGCTGTTCATTATGGAGAATTAAAAAAAAATCACAAGGGAGATTAACCAAAAAGAGAGATAACCAAAATAAGTACTGAAAAATTACCTCATGCATTTTGAAGGATTTTTTTTCTCCCCTTCTTTGGATCAACTCATAAATACATTGAAAGTTTCTAGAATAAATGTTCTTATACAAATGAATGAAAATGTTCCTAAGATTTCACTCTTGTGAAGATTTTTTTTTGGGGGGGGGGGGCAATTCTGGCTGACATCAGAAAACAATGGTGAATAGACTGTTCCATATCCAACGCAAAAGAATAGAACATTTTTACAAAATCTCAGCATCAAATAACCACTTTCGGGCCTTATACCTGTAATGAACAATGAGAACATTGCCAATGTTAGCTTTTAGGGAAGCCCCAGATCAGGGGCGGGTTTCAAAACCCATCGCTACTGGTTTGCTTGTGGGCACGCGCACACTTGAGCATGCGCAGAAGCATCCAGGCAGATGGGCGGAGCCTCCGGTTGCCACTACCGGTTCGCCCGATCCGGGGAGAACCGGTAGCAACCCACTATTGCCCCAGATGCTGTCACTTCTGCCCCAGATACTGCCCCAGATCCATGTCTACCAAATCGTACTCCCTATTCCAGGCAATGATAGGAACTGTAATTTTAAGGCATCATCCTAACTGTGAAACAAACATATGTAACATAGTTGAATAAGGGGTGGGGGGAAGGGAGTTGTTTTAAAAAACCTCAAGATACTTACAGTAGCCTTCCTTCTCTACATCAGCTTTTAGATTATATTATGGTGTTTATCTTGCTTGGAGCACCAAAGGCTCCAGAATTTAGATGATTAAGGAAGCATCCTGTTTGGGCTACAGATATTTTTGGACTCGGAGGCAATAAACAGACCAGTATGAATAATCAAGGTTTTGTTTCTAGGTTACATGAGTAACGAAGAAAAGAAACAATGGAACCCAGCGTACAAAAAGTATAATATTTAACATCTAAGAAGCAATGGAATAGTATTATAGAGTCACTGACAATGAGTGGGCGGTTACATAATTTTTTTAAATAAATTGTAGTCTTTGTAAAATACTAACATCCAAGAAAGATTTTTTTCTAAAAAAAAAAAACCCTCTCATCTCTTCTGCCAATCAATGAAGCCCTGAAAATGATGGCAGGCCGCTGCCTTCTTCAAGCTGGTTAGAATGCCACACTTTGCAGATTAGGTCTGCCCCGAGCTTCCATTCTACAGTGTCTTGTGACTGGTTTATATCAATTATGGTATAAAAAGTTGGCAATCATACCTGTGCACATCTGCTCATCTTTGCCAAGGATAGGGAAGATCGGTGCAACTTATCAACATGCCCACCTGCCTTTGCCAAAAACAGTTAAGAGAAGCTTATTTTGTCTTATTCTTAATAGCTAGATATTTAGATAGATATTTATGGACAGAAGATCATGTATCTTTCTTATACCAGGTAGTCTAGCTGAGGACGGCTTGTACCACCCCTACCCAAGTGTTTGATGCAAGAACAAGATAATCAAACAGAGTATATGTTGGAGGTTAAGCGATCAAGTATGCTAATACTCAAATACATTTTATTGTGCAGCTACTTGGTGGAAATATAGAATTTTGTGTACCTAAAGAAAAGAGTCACAAACACCACTGTCCATTTCCTCACCAAATGTCCAGGAAAGCCATCATCACCATTACAAAAGGACAGACGTTTTTCAGCATTGTATACATTCCCATTATTCCAAGAAATTATTCAGATTATTCCATTCCTGACTTTCAAGCATTTCTTCAGCATGTACCCATTCAAACTGAACTAGTAGAGTTATTCTCAGCATGGAGGGGACCTGTCTGCTACATAACTTTGCAAGATGAGAAACCTAATAGAAAAGAAGAAGTGACGAGTATAAATCAATGTAATAAATATGGTTTATTGGGACTTCACACACTGATTTCTTTGAGTTGGATGGATGGATAAATCTGTCTATTCTAGGGTTTTTTTTTAATCACATTCATTAACTTGTTTTCAAAATGTATTAATTGAAATTTCTGTATAAAGCAGTTGTTAAATTCTGGAAAAAAAAATTCAGAAAAGAAGTTTTTCCAGTAGCAGAAATGAGTAGCAAACTTGGGTGGCCCTGTGACTGATTTATATGTGGTTGGTAATTCAAATGGTAATTTGAAATGCCCTTTGCAACTGATCTATTCAGATTTCTGAATAAAACAACTTGTTTCTATATCAACAAGGGGCAGGCAGAAATACAGAGAGACTGGAAAAAAGGAAAAGAGGAGCCAATCAAAATAATGTAAGAAATAAAATGCAGTCAAGTCCAAGTTTGGGGATGAACGGGAATGATGAAGGGGGTGAATTTGGGGACATTCCCATTTTCTAGAAATAATGATGAGTCAATCAACTTAGATCTAGGTTTAAAACAAGGGAACAATTGTAAATTATGTCAATACCTTTTGTCGTTATTCTTTTTATTATATCAGTATAAAAGGAAAATGCCTTTTTAAAAAAATTTAAAAAAACATATTTTAGGAAAAACATAATAGTAACAAAGGAAGGAAAGGGGAAAAGAAAAAAGATTGAAAACAATGTTCTAGTTGTTCTACTTTTGTCTTTATTACTTTTCCTAATACAGTTTTAAAAATTAAAATAATAACAGTGTATTGTTGAAAGAAAAAAAGTAAAGCAACACAGGTAGTCCTCGAATTACAGCCATTCACTTAGTGACCATTCGAAGTTAAAACGACACTGGAAAAAGTGACTTATGACCATTTTTCAGATATATCACCATTGCAGCATCCCTGGGATCACGTGATTTTTATATTCAGATGCTTGATAATTGACTCACATTTAGGATGGTTGCAGTGTTCCGGGAGTCATGTGATCCCCTTTTGCAACCTTCTGACAAACAAAGTCAATTGGGAAATCAGATGCACTTAACAACCATCTTACTAATTTAACAACTGCGGTGATTCATTTAACAAATGGGGCAAGAAAATGCCACCCAGGCCATCCCAACGATGCCCTTGAAGTGATGTCCCGGTGCTTGGAGGCCGTGCGGATCTGGATGGGGAATAACAGGCTTCGACTCAACCATTCCAAGACCGAGTGGCTGTGGCTTCCGGCGTCCCGATATAACCAGCTGGTGCCATCTCTGGCTATTGGGGGCGAGTTATTAACCCCCACGGACAGGGCTCGCAACTTGGGCGTCCTTCTGGATGCACGGCTGTCTTTAGAAGAGCATATGATGGCCGTGGCCAGGGGGGCTTTTTATCAGGTTCGCCTGATTCGCCAGTTGCGTCCCTTTCTGGATCGGGACTCCTTACGCACAGTCACTCAGGCACTCGTCACTTCCCGCCTGGACTACTGCAATGCTCTCTACATGGGGTTCCCCTTGAGGAGCACCCGGAGGCTCCAACTGGTGCAGAATGCGGGAGCACGGGGGATTATGGGAGCAAGTGGGCGCTCCCATGTGACACCTCTCCTGCGTGAGCTGCAGTGGTCTTCCGGGTGCGCTTCAAGGTGTTGGTCACCACCTTTAAAGCGCTCCATGGCATAGGACCTGGGTACTTGCGGGACCGCCTTTTGCTACCGATAGCCTCCCACCGACCAGTACGCTCCCACAGAGAGGGACTCCTCAGGGTGCCGTCAGCCAGGCAATGTCGGCTGGCGACCCCCAGGGGAAGGCCTTCTCTGTGGCAGCTCCTGCCCTCTGGAACGATTTGCCCCTGGAGATACGAAGGATATCGGATCTCCGGGTCTTTCGCCATGCCCTGAAAACTTTTCTTTTCCATCAAGCAGGGCTGGCGTGAAACCCCCCCCCTTCTTTAGTCTCTTTTAGTTTTTTAGCTTTTAAATTGTCCATGGGTTTTAATTTGAATTGTTTTAAATTTGGGCCAAGTTATGTAATTCTTTTAATAATTTTAAATTTTGTATTGGTATGTGTTTTAGTTCTGGCTGTGCACCGCCCTGAGTCCACTAGGAGAAGGGCGGTATACAAATTGAATAAAATAAAATAAATAAAAGTCATAAAATGGGGCAAGGCTCACTTAACAAATTCTTGCTTAGCAACATAAATTTTGCGCTCGGTTGTGGCCATAAGTTGAGGACTACCTGTACAAAAGAGAAAAGAAAAAGAAAACATACTTTGTTTCCAAAATCATTATAGACATCCAAAGAGTTGAAAGTCGTGGACATTCCTTCATACTTGATCAAACTTGTTAGGCCTGCTAGGAACTGAAATTCAACAATATCTGAAGGGCATATACCAATGATGGCTAACCTTTTTGCCATCAAGTGCAAAAAGCTGGGGGAGCATGGGGGGGTCGCATGCGCACGTGCCCACACACATAATTCAATGTGCCCTGCCCCCCGCACATACGTGCGTGACCCCCCCGCGCTCCCCCACATTTGGCACATAATGGCCCAGTGGGCCCAGTAGGCCTGTTTTTTGCCAAGAAAGCCTCTGGAGCCTGGGGAGGGTGAAAACTGTGTTCCCCAAACCCCCAGAGGCCCTCCAGAGGCTGGAAACAGCCCATTTGCCGACTTCCCATGGGCCCGGAAGGCCCAAACTAGGGCAATGCTCACGTGCCCACCGATATGGCTCCGTATGCCACCTGTGGCACACGTGCCATAGGTTCACCATCACGGGCATATACAGTATTCCCCGTTTCAGAGCATACATGACTGTACCCTGGTTCACACTTCAAAAGTGTATTCACACGTAATTCAAAGCAATGCGCATTATGACTAATAAAACTAAGCAGAGGAAGATGAATGCCACTCCTCAGTAATATTAATTGCTCTACATTTAGCCTTTAAAGAAACACTCTGTGGGCTTAAGTATGTTCTGATATATACTGACGCATCCAAGAATAATCTATGTGGTTTCTGTGTAGGAGGAAATTGGTGGCAGTCACTGTGAATAGCCTAAAATAGCTTTCAAGACTGTTAGCGTTTCTAAGGGTCAGCTGGTAAATACATTCTGCTATGTAATATGGCATCACTATATCTCTGCTGATAATAACTATGCACTGTGCTTCTACTAATATGTTTAGCACTTAGGTTGATACAAATAAAACTACATATAAAATGCCCAGCGGAGGAACCCTGTTGCATGTGAGAAAACATTCAAAGATCCACTAAAGCCGAAAATAGCATGCAAAGCCTGGGTGTATTTGCCCAGGATTTTTGTTGTTATTTTCATTTGTGTAAATGTGTTACTATTGGCTGCCATGTAAACGAGATTTATGTACAGCAGTTCCAGGACTGGAGTGTATTTCACCTTATTTATATACAGTATTTGTGGAATGTAAAGACTTTGGATGTTATATAGAGACTGTCGATTTAAGCCCTCTTCAATCTCTTTTCAAGATCTTCATATTTCCCTTTTTGCTTCTATCAACTTTGGAGATCCAATATTAGTGAGACTCATTTATACTTGGCTTATTTATTTATTTATTTATTTATTTATTTATTTATTTATTTATTTATTTATTTATTTATTTATTTATTTATTTATTTATTTATTTGCAAGTATTGATATGCTGCCCTTCTCCCGAAAGGACTCAGGGCAGCGAACACAGGTAAAAACAAATAAACAGATAAAAACATACAATAAAAACCCAATTAAAACCAGTTAAGATCGAATGATAATAAATAATAACACCCAAGAATCTAAATCAGCCCATTTGTTGGAATAGCCAAGTCTTCAGGCCCCGACGGAAGGAACAGAGATCAGATGCCGTCCGGAGCTCGGTGGGTAACTTGTTCCAGCGGGCAGGGGCGCCCACAGAGAACGCCTTACCCCTGGACGTCACCAGATGACATTGTCTGGTCAACGGTACCCTGAGGAGAGCAGTCCTGTGGGAGCGGACAGGACGGTGGGAGGCAGGCAGGAGATAGTCCTGCAAGTACCCTGGACCTAAGCCATGTAGGGCTTTATAGGTGAGTACCAGCACCTTGAAGTGGATCTGGAGGACCACCAGTAACCAATGCAGCTCGCGCAGGAGAGGTGTTATGCGGGAGTAACGAGGAGCTCCCATAACAACCCGCGCGGCCGCATTCTGGACCAGCTGGAGCCTCCGGGTGTACCCCAAGGGCAGCCCCATGTAGAGGGAATTGCAGTAATCCAAGCAGGAAGTAACCAGGGCATGAGTGACCATGCAAAGGGCATCTCGGTCCAGGAAAGGGCGCAACTGATGCACCAGGTGAACCTGTGTGAAAGCCCCCCTAGTCACAGCCATCAAATGATCTTCTAGAGACAGCTGAGAATCCAGGAGGACACCCAAGTTGCGGGTCCTTTCTACGGGGACCCCCTCCCCCATCAAAAGTGATGGGACCTCTGAAACACGAGGTGCCGGCATCCACAGCCAGCCAATCAGTCTTAGAGGGGTTGAGTCTGAGTCTGTTCCTCCCCATCCTGGCCTGCATCGCCTCCAGGCAATGGGACATCACAGAAAGGGCATCCCCGGGGTGGCCTGGGGAGGAGATGTACAACTGAGTATCATCTGCATACTGATGATACCTCACCCCAAAACCACGAATGATCTCACCCAGCGGCTTCATATAGATGTTAAAGAGTAGGGGGGAAAGAACTGACCCCTGAGGTATCCCATCAGTTAGGGGCCTCGGGGTGGATCTCTGTCCCCCCGCCCATACAAACTGTGAGCGACCTGAGAGGTAGGAGGAGAACCACTGTAGAACAGTGTCTCCCACCCCTAACCCCCCAAGTCGCTGCAGTAAGATACCATGGTCGATGGTATCGAAAGCTGCTGAGAGGTCAAGTAGGACCAGGATGGAGGAACAACCTTCATCCTGGGCCCGCCAGAGATCATTCACCAGAGCAACCAATGCCCTTTCCGTGCTGTACCCGTGCCAAAAACCCGATTGGTACAGGTCTAAGTACTCCGTTTCCTCCAGGGACTGTGGGAGCTGTTGCGCCACCACAGTCTCAACAATTCCATTAAAATATCTAACATATAAATATTAAAATATTTTCCATAAGAATCTCTTGACCTCCAGGTGTTGGATTTTTACAAACAAAAAATTTAAAAAAAGATTTTACACCTGGTTGTAACTTCTTGCTGTTTTTAACAGGATTGAATAAAAATTGTAGGTGTACTAGACCTTTCTGAGTCTTGAAATCTGCCAAGTAAGTGCAGAACCTCTAAAACTGGGATCCGTTAAAGTACATTTATCCTCACATTGTGCTTTAATCTTAAGGAACGTGCCTACAGGATTCTTGTTTTATGACAGAATTTATGACAAAAAAAAATTATTATCATAGATCAGTTACTATGTTCAGTAAGAGATAAAACCTGCCAAAGGTATTGCAAATATTTATTTATTTTATTTTTTAAATTTAATTTAATTTAGAGGACCATTGGTTCACTTAACAACTACAATATTCATTTAACAACCACTACCAAAAAAAAAAAAAGGTCAAAATCCATTCAGTCAGATGGGTGACCTGGTTTACATCTGTCATGACTTACAGCCATGATAGGCTGGCTCTTTTATGATCGTAAATTGAGATCTCCCTGTATAATGCTAAATGAAGGGACCCTCAGATCAGATGGCAGACAATAACTTGCTGAGGAAGACCTGAGGATCTTTCAGAGTCCTAATAATGTTCATAATATATCTCAATGAAAGCCTTTGGGATGTGTTGCTGCCATGTTGACATGAAAGAAGGGTGGGGGGAGAGAATCCAAAGACAAAATGACTGTGGTGACATGGAATATAAAAAGCATGATCAAGCATGATCAAGAGATTCAATGCAGTGAAGGAAGACATGACTCGACTACACATTGCCTCTTTAAAGATTGGCAAATTGAAAAGACTGGAAATGGATATTTTCAGTCAGAAAATCATGCTGTTCAGTACTCAGGACACACACAAAAACAAAAAGGGAGTAACATTATTTTCATAGTCAGGAAGGACAGAGCAAGGACCATACTTGAGGACAATGCAGGAAATGACTAAATGATATCAATTAGGCTTCATAGAGAACCCCTTAATATCGCTTATGTTCCAACCATTGATGCGAAAGAAAAGAAGATGCATGTGTGTTATGTTCTTAATGGATTCTGTGATGTTTGGCCAGTCTCAAAAGCTGGCCAAAAATACTCGTTATAGATGTTCACTGTCAACTGCCAAATGAAACAGAAAAGGGGAGATAGTGACGGGGGAAAACAAATATAAAGATATAAGAAAAACAATATATCAGCTCAGTGAAAAAGATAGCAGCCTCTTAAGACACTACAAATTTCTTACAAGAAAGGTAGCACCTAACCACAGACTTGGAAAGAAAATATCAACTTCCTCCCAACACTGTTATCTACATATAATTTTTAGATTGTTTCCATCTTTAGAATGGGTGGGTGGGTGGCAGAAAACCTGGAAGACCATGTGCAATTGACTATCCCTCAAGGATTGAAAATCCTACTTTGATTTCATCAAGGAAATCCCAAGGCCCAAGTAGTTATTACCAGACACAATCAGTCCTAAACAAACATATTTTATTAGAACATCTGAGAATTACTTCATTCTCAGTTTAGTCCAAATTAATTCCAAAACAAATTCTTCATGAACAGTCCTTCGGCCTTATCACCAACCTTTGTCTTCTTTGGCACCCTGCCAAAGGCTTTTCTTGGCAAAAGTTCAGAAGCAAGAGACACTGACAAGAAACAAATGTAGCAACGTTGCTTTCCTACAAAGATCCCAAGAGCCATTGCTGCTCTTTTAAGCCTTCTGGGAGGGGCCAATCATCTCCTGGCCTTACTCCCGAGACGTCCTTTTTGCTTTAGCTGCTCTTGCCTTCTGGTAACTCTTTGCATGTGTGCACTAGGAACAAGCTCCTCCTGTTCCTCTGCCTCTCTGCTATCCGCCTTTGGAGGCTCCAGAGTCCGCACATTGCTCCCAGATGGCCCTGGCTCCATCTCTGCCTCTGACGCAGAGCCCTTGTCTGGGTCTTCCCCTGATTCCAAGACTGGCCCATTGTCTTCCCCAGCCTCCTCACTGTCCGACTCTGCTGCCAGCTCCGCAGGCTGCTGGTGGACCACAACCGGGTGATTTTCAACTCCTGAGCAGAGCCTCACAGGCTCTTTCCCCTCAAGTGCTTCTTACCTGGGATTCTGTCAGTTTAACAGTCTGCACAGTCACTTAACAACTGCAACCAGGAGTGCCAGGATTGCAGTCATTGAGCAAAGTAATCCCATGGGCAGTCATGTGATATCTCATTTAACTATTGCTTTACTTAACAACCAAGACTCCAGGCTCAGTCGTGGTTGTAAGTTAAGGACTACCTTCTTTCTGAACCTTCTGTGTGGAATTTTTTCTGAACCAAGAAAAAAAAAATGCTCTTCAACTCTGCTCAAGCAACCATCTCATTTATGGAACAGTAGCAGTGGTTTAGGGAAGGGAAAAAAACTTTCAAAGAACTATATAGGATATCTGAGTAATGAAATCCAAAAGCCAAAGAATGTATAAAGCAAAACCTCTACTACTCTCCTCTCTTCCTTCTCCTATATATGAGGGAGCATATCACCAGAGTCAATGTCCTTTCAAGGGCTTTCCTTTTGAATCTCTACTTGTCTGTGGGGAATAGGAAAATCATGCTTGATCTATAGCCTACCATCAAGCATGTAGGCTTGATCAAGCCTACATGCTTGATCTATAGCCAAACCTACCTTGAGTATTTGTCAAGGGAGCAGAAAGAGGATTGCCCTTCCTTAGTAGCAGACTATCTCCTTCCCAATTTATCTTCTCTTAGCCTAGCCAATTCATGCTGAGATGCTAATGACATTGTTGAAGCAACCACTGATCTGGTGCCAATATCATAAAGCATAGCTATTCCAGATGATTATCAATTATAGAATTAAATAAGTCCTAAATATTATTTTCCTTCACTACCAGTTATAATTATTACCAAACAGTACATACCTACAAAATACACTGAGTGAGTTTATATGATAACTGCTGCCAGGATCCTTTATGTTCTGTGTGAAAATGGAATTTAAGTCCTTCAGAATAGCAGCTTAAACATTTAAAGAACACATCAATATCTAAGAAACCTCTTCCAAAAAAAGTAAAAATTAAACTGTATGTGAGTTTCAACATAAAACATTACTTGGGCTCTACTTTATACTAGCCAAAATTCCTGAGAAGGAAATAGTGTTTGTACTCAGTCAGTACTAATTCTTTAGCTATACCTACCTGTTTGCTACATCCAAATTTTGGATTTTTTTAAAATCTGGAAGTTAACGTTTTCAATTCGGATTGCTTGTTTTTTTATTATATAGATCTCTCATTTAATCTAAAACTCTATTTTGCTAATCAAATAAGCCAGTTTTAAAATATAAATGGTTTCTCAACTGGTCTAAAACTAACTTAATATTTGTTTTAAACTAAGCTAATATTGAAAGATAAAGTGAAATGGTTTTTCTAATGGAATATTTCCTACTTTCTTTGGTTTTTATTTTATGTTATTCTACATATTTCACTATGCACTATTTATATGTTTTTATGTTGCAATTTGTATTTTATACCTTTTGTCTTTTTTATTTCTTTTCTTCTTTTTTAAAATAAATAAAATAAGAATTTCTTCTGAGTTTTATGTTTCAGAACATGCTGAGTTAGCATGGGTGATTCCTTTGCATTTTGAAATCATTCAAAAGCCACTATTATGCAAAACTTTTCCCTTCCTAAGTTTAACCACCCAGAAACATATGAGAGAGAATGTCACATTTCTGTTGAAAATTAATACAGATGTATTCATTGTCTCCTCTCTCTAATTTTTGTTTTATGTATTGTAGTTCAAATGTACACCTGAACTTTGGGGGATAGTACTTGCATTACTTATTAATTGAGATTTCCAAAATTGATGAATCTTCTCATTGTTGATAGCCCACCTAAAAATCTACAGACTCTCTTTCTAAGATGGCAGGTGAAAATTTCTTGGAAGCCTAGGAGCAAATACACACAAAAACACTGTGCCCATTGGAGTTGGGTTAGGGTTAGAGTTAAAAGTTGGGCAGTTAATAAATTCAAATAAATAACAATGATAATAACAATACTGATTGAAATCTCCAGGTCAGCCTTATATGTTTGCGTGTGTTGTAAATGTGCAAGTCATTTTACAAGCTTTGCAGGAAAAAATGTGAGGCGAATGTAGCACAGATGTGAAAATAATATGTAGAATCATATTCCAGTTTCAAAGTTTGAAAGGATTCCACATACATTACTATAATGGGGTCAATATTAACTTCACTTGCTAATGGATTTCAGAGTCCATGGTCTGATCTTCCAGCTTCAGGGTGGTAAGCAACTAAAAAGCTGGTTAATTTGCGAGGGAGGAGAGGAGCATTTAATTTCATTTAATTTCATAGGAGGGAAGTATTTAACCTTATACTCCTATGCATTTTCAACAAGTAGAAGGGCGTCTGATGATATAGTTTCCTTGTTCAATGATTTTGAATATTTTTTTCAAAAGCTTAATACACATAGCATTTTGTCTATTCTGTTTGAAGTTGATCATTGATTTCATAGATTCTTATGTGTCTTCAGGTGCTTGAACCATTAGATCAACTATTTAAAAAACCTTAATTAAAATTATACAGATCTAAACTATCCTATATCTCAGACCTTTCTCCACTATTTTCTCGGCTGTTGTAACGTTGATTTATTAGCATTATTTTTTGCAACTTGGATTTCAATAATAAGAACCGTATCACATATGGCAAAGATTTTTCAACAAGCTATAAACTTCTGCTCACCAGCATTTATGGTAATCCTTCCAGTAAAGCAATAGCTAATTTCTAACAAGACCTTGGCATGAAGATTAACTGTCTGTCTTCTCAGAATTTTATGGGAAATATAAAATTAATGACTACAATATTGAAAAATCCTTTTTTATATCAGTCCAAGTTACACATCATTTCATCATTTGATCATCTATGATATGCAAACAGCCATATTAAATATAGCTGCAAACACTTTTGTTATCCAGGATCCATACTCTTGTGGTTTATTGCAACAAGAAATATGGTTTTTGCCATCCAAAGACAGACACTAATAAGTTAGGGAAACTGCCTTTCTGAAACACTCTTTATGTACTCTACAGCTTTTGTGCTTTTCACAAGCTAATACTACATATTTTTCTTGCCTTATCCTGTCACCATTAGTGGGCAGCTGGACACTTTGAGAAAGTACACAAGCAGAAATGAAACCCTGCTTGTCTTCATCCAGTATTCAAAAAAGTGACATGTCAGCCATCTTTCTCTTACTCTTATCCAAAGCCACTTACTCTCTGTTACTCTTCTCCTATACCTCATCCAATGCCATATGCATCTGCAGTCATTACATTGACAACTCTTTTGTTTATTCCTTTAATTACACTAAATGCAGAATATTCTGCAATTTTCACAATTAAAAATTAAATGCAATGTGCCTTCATTATATTTTATTACTTCTAATCCACTGTTTAATGATATGAAAATTTTATCTAAGATACCCCCCCTCCCCCAATGCTAACAATATAATAATCTATACATATCAGGGATTGTCTTGGGTGCCCATTGTTGTTAAGCAGCTGTGAACGAGAGATATAAGGGTGGGTCTTAAATTTCCATCCAGTAAAATGTGCCACTTCAGTTCAGGCATCTAGGTAGTGTTTGGAGATACATATTTTTTTTCCTTTCTTTAGAGGAAAAATCATAAACAGTTTGTGCACCCAACTAGTTTTTTTAAAAAAAAAAATAGGTTGTATTTCATTTTCCTTGAAATGGATAGCATTGACTTTTATAAATATAATACTCTCATTACTTTTTAGGACATGTTTTACCAATAAAAAAGCTCATATGTTCTTCATCATTATTAGCACCATCACTACCATCTCATTCTTCCTATTTTTCTATTGGGTCACTTCTTATTTAATTCATGTTATAAACTACAGCAGGTGTGTCAAATTCGTGGCCTGTGGACCAGATGCGTCATGCGGTGACCATGCCCAACCCTGGTTAAGCGAAGGGGGGGGGAGTCGTGATACATCACATGATGACAATGTGGCACTGCGAGTTTGACATCCCTGAACTACAGTGATCTTGCTGGCAAGATACTCTGCATCTATCAATTAAAATTAGAATGGACTCTCTGCAATATAAATTAAATTGATAAACTGTTCCTATCAGCTTCACAAAAACAAAAGACACCAAGAACAATTTCTCCCTGATCTCTGTTTAAGATCCTCTTGGTTGACCGAACAATAATTTTAGTCAAGAAAGAACGACAGTAACTTCTCAGGCAATTGTTATCTTTCTACTTGAAAACATTTTTGTTTGTTTGTTTGAGTGCAAGTGTTGCTCATCCTTTTAGCCTACTTTGATTAACAGTTGGCAAGACTGCCAAGTACTACAAAACATTGATCTAACAGTGGAGTTCATGAACAAACATACATCATGCACATGATCCCCCAATTCAAAGAGAAAAACTGAAAGTATACTTCTTACAGGTTGCTATATATTCTTCTTGAATAAAGTTCTTAGGATGCTGTATGTATAGACAACTATAACAGATAGGAAAATTCAAAAGCCAGATGTTTGAGTCCCTAGAAAGTGTACTTTCTGAATGCTTCCTGCCATGTATGTTGGCTCAGAGATGCAAGACAGCAATCCTCCGATGCCAGTGTTTCCTTTGATATGTTCTTTTCTTGACAGTTTATTCATCAAGACACTGATTTTCTCCGGGAAGTTGGCCTTGCATTTACTTGTAGTCATCAGTCAGAATAATTCTTCCATCAGTCAAAAACGGGAATGTTATGATCTAGCTTGGGTAGTAGCACAACTGAACCAGAGATTCTTGATGCTACTCATTTTGCTGTTGCACTGTCATTTGTTTCCTGCTGCTATCTCAAGCAACAACATCTGATACTCATAATCATAATCTCTTTACATATTTTTTATACCTCCAGATTTGTCATTTCCTCTTGTGGAAAAATGTATTTCAGGCAATATCGTCACAGATGAGCTACTCCAAGTCATGCTAGGATAATTGTTACCGATCCATTGTCAGAAACAAGCTTATTCAATTATATCTCATACAACATTAATGGTGATTATTAGGGGTCAGTATTAAAACCAATGACTCTTCCATGGAAATGCCATTCAGGCTCTTCATGCTCTATCAAGAAAGGTAAAGGAGTTGAATAATCAGGAACCATTGTCAGATGTTGATACATGTTTCTCAGCAACAATTTTGGCCACAGTCATAACCCAACATCTTATGACATTTCTTGAGTGTTAATTGTGTTCATTCTTTGTTCAACATACCATACAATGTTTATAGTGATCTGCATTAAGCAGCTACTCTGAGCGCACCAATCAAAATCAGTCTGGAAAAATTATTTCTGTTGGAACATCTGTCCAAGAATTTATATATTATATGTTTATATATTATTTCCTCTACTGTACTTTGTATTCCAGTAATTGCTTACTTAAATACTTAAACTATTGCAATTGTAGACTATAAATATTGAAAATGTTAAGGGAGAAGTAAGGACATTTGAAATGTATAAGATGGGGAAATTGCAGCATTATTTTCTCCTTTGTATTTTGTAATCTTTTTCTCATAATTTGCTTGATGATTTTTCTCTCCTTAAATGGAACATGTCTTCCCTGAGACTCAAGTGGTACCTTACCTTTTTATATTGCATACATTCATTAAAAAACCTCCTATTTTATCAGGCTTTTAACTTCATCAGATTGGTTGTAAGTGTCCACTTGTAAATTTGTTAGCACATTTTTCTGTATAGTGTTCTGATTTTCTTTGTCTAATTTTTGTTCTTTGTATAGTTGGAGTGGTTAACAAATATTGTGAATGCAAATACGCATCATTAATATTCTGATGGTTTGACTGCATGGAAATAATTTTTCCTGTAGATTATTGATTAATTGATTTATTTAGTGATTGATTTGCTATTTAAAAAGAACTATAATGATAAGGTGGCTATTGATGGCTAAAAATGTAGAATAAATGAAGTCATCTTGGAGATCAAAGTGCCTCCAAGAGGGATCTCAGAGTATGCCCAGAGTCCCACTATGGAATCTAGAGAGATGGACAGAAATAACTAGTGATATCTTTATCTTTATTTATATATTTATATATTGTATGTAAAGAAAAATATGAATATAATATCTTGCTACATAAATTTATTAAGAAGGAAGAAATCAGAGGAAAATTCAGACCCAATGTCAGGCCTGGAAGCCATCTTTTGCACTAGACCTTCACATCTGTCATGTTTACTATTGTGGGAAACTTGTATGGAGTGAGATATAGTCATAATAACATTCCTTTCTCAGAAAGTCAAGGACTAATTGCCCTGCACCTGGAAGGCTGGACCTGGGAGGCATCTCTAGTTGGGAGGATGTTTGATTGGACCATGTGATGGACTTGTGGGTGTTGGGCAGGGACTTGAACTTTTCTTTGGGTGGGGAAAACCTGGAAACTTTCAGATTAGGTTTTCCCAGATGTGCCATTATGACATCTCTAATAAAATGTAACTTTGAGGAAACTCAAGCCTCAAAGTTTTCTTTCATTGGGGTGTTACTTGGAACCCTGACACTCAAGTTTATTCGTGTAGAAGCAAAGGCAGGAGGTGTACTAAGGATTGAATATCCAAGCAGTGCTGTATTTTCTTTCCCATTCTCTCCAGTATTGAAGAATCCGCTTGAAATTATGTTGATTTAATAAGTGCTTTAGGTCTCTAGTGCCCTGCATGAAATATGAAAACTTGGGCATTTCCACACTTTGGAGCTGCGCTAACATTAGTTTTAGTGGAGGTGGTGAAGGGAATAAAAGCTATAAGCAACAGTCCACACACACATAACCCATCTGGAAGAAAGAAGTGCATGTGTTTCACACCATGCAAAACTGCCATTCGCAAATGTGGAATTGTCTTCATCAGGGTGGCAAGGCAGAAATTAAGTGCCTCCATGAACTAAGAGCTCATCCAATTTGACCTACATATGAGGCAAGTGAATTTTACAGACATGCTAGGCAGTTGTCATCTCAGGATAATCTATCATGTCATTTGACATAGAAATATTTGAGAGCCAGATTGGCCTAGTGATTAAGGCTCAGGCTAAAAAGAGGGAGACTGTGAATTCAAGTCCCCATTTTAGCCATGGAAGCTGGCTGGGTAATTTTGGGCTAGTCATCATCTCTCAGCCCAATTCACTCACAGGGTGGTTGTTGTGGGGAAAATAGGATGAAGAAGGTATCTTGTATATGTTTGCCACCTTGAGTTATCTGTAGAAATAATGAAGGAGGGATATAAATAAATGAATAAATAATGAGAGAACATCAGCAAAATTACTATTGATTAGCCGTTGGCACCTTAGTTACTGCCCTCATTCAGATGCTTGAGCACAAGGAAGGGAATGCTTCTGTTCTTCATCAGAATTTCTCTGTCAACCTGCAGCATTTCAAATTGTCTAATTTGGAGAAGGCTACTTATGGAACTCAAGTATTGCTGAGCTACAACTCCTAGGATGCTAGGAAGCACCCTTAATGGTGAGGGATTTTAGAAATGATTTGTTTAATGCTGTATTTGAACTGCTACAGATTATTTTTCCTTACAAACTTTTAATTCTATGTTCATATCAATGCATTGCATCTTGCTTTTTATAAATTGTGCTGGTTAGATGCTCTTTGACTCTGCTTTCATCCTTCCATCTCTTGCGGCCTTTCTGCATCTCAAAATTACCAACCAACCTAATGCATGCAATAAGATATTGCAAACAAAAAAATCTTCAATAAAACTGTTCATATAATTGCATTGGCAGCATTCCTTTTTTTCAGTACAAAATGTACTGATGAACAGACATGAATACAGACTTCAACAAAATCTTGATGGTCTTATATTGCCATCACTTTGTTCATTTATGTACCATCACATAACTCTTTTAGCTGGTTTTATTCAAATTCTCGGGTACCTAGGTGATGAAAACAGAAAGTAAGGAATTAAAGATTGCAGCAAATTAAGCATTAGTATATTCCAGAATAAATTCTAGAGATCTGTGTGCATTTGGAAATTATTAACCCATGCAAAGAGAAGAAGGAATCTTGGCCCACCCTGACTTTGCTCACAGTATCCAGACTTCTGTAATATCTGCAGTGGTGGGATTCAACCAGTTCACACCACTTCAGGAGAACCGGTTGTTAACTTTCTGAGCAGTTTGGTGAACTGGTTGTTGGAAGAAATCATTAGGACAGAGAACTGGTTGTTAAATTATTTGAATCCCACCACTGAATATCTGTAATATATATCATGCTGGGCTGAATATAAATAAAACTAATTGTAGAGGGATCTTGGTTGTGTGACATCACAATCCATGTTCAGTTGAGTTTACATATGTATACTGTATGCATGTATGTATATGTTTTTGTGTATACACATGTATATACACACATATAGAATAGAATAGAATAGAATAGAATAGAATAGAATAGAATAGAATAGAATAGAATAGAATAGAATAGAATAGAATAGAATAGAATAGAATAGAATTTTTTATTGGCCAAGTGTGATTGGACACACAAGGAATTTGTCTTGGTGCATATGCTCTCTCAGTGTACATAAAAGAAAAGATACTGTGTATATACTATATATACTCTGAATATGGTAGAATGTATATGTAACATTTACGTTCTGACAAACCAGTTACAATGGACAACAAGGGTTTTGCTTCCTGAATATTTTTGATTATTTCCTATAGATTTTTGGCTCCTAATCACGAATATAACCTGCAGTTTAAGCTATCACATGCCATCCTATAGAAATGTTCAGTTTTTGCTATATCTTCTTACATATATTTTAAGTTTACAAATTTTCGCTGGCATTATAAGTTGCTGTGTGTAACTCATGCATATCCAGACGTATTGCATAACATCTGTGGAACTGGCACAGTTTGGGCATACCTGGGCACCCTTAGACTGGATGGATACTGCCTGGAAAGGATATAAAAAAAATTGCATGCACAGATGCTACTGATTTTTGTGGATATCAGTTTCCATGTGTTTTGATGTGATTGTTTCAAGGCATTGTCTATGTACATGTAACTTACATAACATAACAAGTAACTCAGTGTTCGTGGTGGCTCAGTGGCTAAAACACTGAGCTTGTCGATCGAAAGGTTGGCAGTTCAGCGGTTTGAATCCCTAGCACCGCATAATGGGGCGAGCTCCCGCTACTTGTCCCAGCTTCTGTCAACCTAGCAGTTTGAAACCACGTAAGAAATGCAAGTAGAAAAATAGGGACCACCTTTGGTGGGAAGGTAACAGCGTTCCGTGTGCCTTTGGCGTTTAGTCATGCTGGCCACATGACCACGGAGATGTCTTCAGACAGCTCTGGAGATGAACACCGCCCCCTAGAGTCAGGAACAACTAGCACATATGTGCGAGGGGAACCTTTACCTTTACCTTTAACAAGTAAGCTAGTTATAAATGGTTAGTGACAGTCAGTGTTGGAACAGCCATAATATGTTCTGCTACATTTGTGGCAACTACAAATCTCAAAGACTCATCATGATGGGGTTTGTTAAAAAAGCATATGAACTGTACCTTGTAAGATTGGTAATCAAGACAAGGCCTGGAGTTGCTGTGCAAAATGTGCTGTTCATCTTAGAGCTTGGCTCAAAGGAACTCAGAAATCAATGACATTTGCTGTCCTGATCATAGCCAAATGATCACATGACAGACTGCTTTTTTCTTTCTTTCTGACTAATGTTGCTGGTTTCTCTGCTAAAAATGAGAAAACTATTAATTACCCCCAATCTGCCTTCAACCATAAGACCAGTGCTACATGACGACAATCTGCCAGTACCGAAGCCTTCAGAGAAATGGAGCTTAGACAAAACAGACGAAGATGCTGCAATGCATCAGCCAGGCATGGACAATGACAAGGATCTGGATTTTGAACTGTCTAGTGAGCCTCATCTCATAACACAGTCAGGTGCAGTCAGCAATGGATGTGGTACAAAGTTTCCCCAGGACATTGCCACAATGGAAAATCAGTATCAGGGCAATTGGAATCCATCAGTGCATCAATCCATCAATGCTGGATGACTATTGTTGGACATTGCAGCGAGATGCATCTGACAGTAAGTAGAAAATGAAAATCAGCAGCAAAACACTGCTGGCCATGTTGAATTCATGAAGAGTGTCAGAAACATTATGCGATTAAACACATTATAGTTATTAAATGTTAATTTCATATTGCTCAAGATTCCTACCTCATACAGTCATTCTTAAATTGTATTTGTGTTCAGTTTGAAGGATCTATAACAATCACCAAAATTTTCAGGAAGCAAAATTTGGGGGGGGGATTGTTGTCATAAACATGTCCTATGAGGAATTTGCACATTGCTGAGCATAATAATGATTGAGAAATGTTCAAATTCCACAGCTAGAACATTCAAATCTTCATTTTTGATTGGAAATAATAATCTAGTAATCTAATTTAGATAGTAATCTAAATAACTATCTGAATTTTCTTTATCCCTCATGAATTCACTGGAATAGGAAAAAGAACTTAAAAAAGGAAATTCAGGACTATAAATACATTTTACAATACTATGTCTGCATTGGTATAATGATAATCCAATTACATCCAAATCACCTGTGTATATTTTCAAACTCAGATCACACAACCCACAGTTCAACTATGAGATCTGGTAATGATAGAGGATTAAAATGTTATTTAAATGTAGTAATGGATTCATTCCCAAAGGGTGAATCTATTCTGCAAAATTCTGCCCATTTAGTGAAAAAGTAAAAAATAGAAGTGGATTGTATTGTAAATCAATCAGTCTGACTGAGTAACATCTCTATGACAGTATGCATTTGCCACTGGTCTGCCTTCCAATAATTATATGCTTTAGTGCAGAGGTGGGCAATTAATTTTCCCAAGGGGCCACATGCAAAAGTGGAACTGTTGTGGAGGGTCAAATCAATAGAGCAGCCAGCACTGCAGTCTCTGTCACTGCTGCAGCCCCCATCACTGTGGTCCTACCACCTGCCATAAAATGGATGAGATGCAACCCCTGCCATGAGATGCACAGGAACAGCCAAAAAGCCAGATGTATCCCATGTGTTCCATGTGATTTTATGTGGTGCTTCTTATGTCAATTTAAAGTGTACAAAGGCTATGGTAAAATATCAACAATAGTAAAAAAAAAAAAAAACCAATCAGTTTCACAGCCAAAAGCCATTAGTAGCATTTTACAGGAGATAAGGCCTCTCTTTCAGAAATTCTGTAGTTTCCTTCTGTGCCTGTCTGGCTCAAAATTCAATTGTGAGAAGAAAAATAATTCCACGAAAACATTGCTCTGCGTTCTAGCACCTATTAACTTATGAGGAAAACTTTGATGGCAAAATATTCCTGAGTACATAGAGACTTCTCTCAGTAGAACATAAAATAATCTTAAAAGTATAATCATTATTTTTGGGATGCATTTTGAGGTAAGAAAAGAAAAGGCAGTTACTACTTGCAAAACAAAATCAATGGCTGCTCAAAATCTTGAGTGTGGCAGCAATGACTAGAGAGACAGGAAAGGAAGCGACAGATCCAAGAAGCATTTTCCTCTTACACATATGACGCTGTGAATCACCTGTGAAGTCAGGGAACATTTTCAATATGAATCCAAACAGTTTATATGCCATTTTTCTTAACCAAAGAATGTCAATTCAGATTCAAAGATCTGCTTTTCGAAATTTGCCTTCTCACTCTAACCTCTCTGAAGCTCTGAAAAAAAGTACATCAAGTAACAAAAGATTTGATTCTTTTTGTTAAAAAATGCAGACCAATGCAGAACCTCATCACCAAAGTTTTCTTCTGTCATTCATTCATTCATTCATTCATTCATTCATTCATTCATTCATTTTACATTTAACATTTCACAAAGTTTATACTGTACAAGTGAACAGGATGATTCACAAAAATGCTGTGAAATAAATTGGCCAAAGAACAGAAGGGGACAAGCAGATATGGATAATGAAGGAAGGAGAGGCTGCATTCTTAAGTCTTCTGATTTAAAACTTTGCCAAAAACTATACTGAGCTATTTGATTAAAATCTCTATGTTTATACTAGTCAAGCCAAATGTCTGAGAGATGTCAGAAAAAGGTCTGATTAAATTGCTTGAATTTCTGTGGTGGCTTTCACACATCCCTTACTTCTGCCAAAAAAGAAATTATAATAAAATCTGGAGTCTCTCTTCAGTTAATAAAACTCTGAGCAATGTTGTGGATAATAAAAAGAGAGTCGAATTCTGCCTTATCATGGAAGGTAACAAAGCTTCAGCTTCAGAAGCTGGGCTAGGATCAAGACAACATTCCCTGCCTCTCAGTCCACTTCCCCATAGATCAGCAGTCATGTCTCTGCAGCATCTTCAGGGCCTCTCTGTGGAGCAAGAGATAAAACAGAGGTTCAGCTCTCTGATTGGCTTCCTTCTCTAATGCATTGCTCTGCAAAGTGTTGAAAACAAAGTGGAAGCACTGTCAGGCTCCTCTTAGCAGTCCCCATTTGGAGTAATGAGGAACAGGATATTTTCTGGCTAAGCAATATGTAATACCACTATCGTGCCATCTGCATTGTTTGCCAGTTTGCTTCCAGGTCCAATGTAAAGTATTGGAATTTGAAGCCCTTTATGTCATGGGTCCATGCTACCTGAGGAACTGTCTCACCCCAATAGGATCAGGCCATCCCACTCATTCTGGCAGAAGGGCCGTGCTGTAGACCCATCGGCCAAATAGTTTCAGCAGGAAAGGAGCCTTTCCTGCATGTAGCTCCTGTCCTTTGGAATATCTTGCCCCATGAGGTGAGATCTACCTCCACCTTCTTGGCCTTCCGAAAGGGCTTGAAACCTGGCTCTGCCATCTAGCTTGGGCTAGGGAGGTGGTTAGTAGATTAGGAGAAAATCTCCATCCCGTTTATCCAATCTTTTGCTAACTTTTAATATTTTAATTTTAATGCCTAATGTTTTTAACTTTCTAATTGTTTTTTATAACATTGTAAGCCATCCAGAGTTGCTTGACAGTAATATGGACACCATATTCATTTAATAAATAAATAACTACAATGATCATATGTTCTTTATTATAAAAGCTAATCCTTCATGAAACATATCCATTAGATTTATTTAATAGTTTATTGTCTTGGTTTTGGTCTTAAATTTTCCTTGGTATAACAAAGTTGTCAATATAAACATTTTTTGGTCCTTATGAAAGTCTTTGAGTTATGCCCCCTTTACAGGTTTGTCCTGTATTTTTTTCCAAGAAAACATGGTTACTTTATGGATAAGTCATACAGCAGACAATATGCTTCAGCACAGAAGCTGAGCATGGTCTTCCGAATGTGCTTCAAGGTTCTGGTTAAAGCGCTCCATGGCTTAGGACCTGGTTATCTACGGGACCGCCTGCTACCACCAATAGCCTCCCACCAGCCAGTACGCTCCCACAGAGAGGGGCTCCTCCGGGTGCCGTCAGCCAAACAATGTCGAATGGCGGCCCATAGGGGGAGAGCCTTCTCTGTGGGGGCACCTACGATCTGGAACGAGCTCCCCCCAGAGATACGGAGGATCCCGGATCTGCGCACCTTCCATCGCACGCTTAAGACTTTCCTATTCCATCAAGATGGCCTGGCCTAAATCTTCTCCCCTTTTTAAATGTAAATTTTTAAATGTAAATTTTAATTTGTTTTAAATTATGGGGTATTTTAAATTCAGCCAAATTATTTAATTCGTTTTTAATTCATTTTAAATTTTTTGTATTTATGTGTTTTATCTCGTGGATGTTCACCGCCCTGAGTCCTTCGGGAGAAGGGCGGTATAGAAATTCAATAAAATAAATAAAAAATAAAATAGACCTGGTAGGTTTTTGTTTCTACTTGCTTCAGTGTATGGGATAGTTTATGTCTGTATATAGAGAAAAGTAATGAGTGTGTTAGACATAAGTCAGAAGAGAGAAGAAACAATTTTACTTCTTTTCTAGTGAGAACTCCACAAAAATAATCTTAAATATCCCAGGAAAGTACAATAAGGAAACGATGCACAAAATTGCAATAGCAAGCCCTGATTCCACAAACCAATTTATATATTCTAAGCCTTCAGTTTCAGACTAATCCCATATCAATATATGCATGGGCTTGCCTACTTTAGAGGTAGAGGAAAATGTTCTCCCGATGGTTACCCTTTCTGTTTTGGAGCTGGTAATTTTCATGTGTGATCTTGTAAGACAGTTTACAAAAAAAGTACTCTTTGTTATATCTGCCATGTAGAGATAACCAGAAAACTGAACCCATGTCTACTTAATTTGTCTTGGGGGTTTTAAGTCAATATTTATTGGGAATCGTTCCTATTTGGGGGGTATTTCTTTGCAATAGATATTTCTTTGCAAAATATACTTTTTGTGAAAATAATCGAATTGGCATCACTATTGAAAGATATACAATAATAGACGTGTTTAATAAAATGCTATATTAAATGACGGGAAACAAGGAGAGGATCAATTTTTATTACTCTATGATTTCTGCCAATCATTACAATAATAAATTGAGGCATTCTCACTTAACATATTGTAATTGTATTTATTTTTTTTCTTTCCCATCACTCCTCATGCATACATGTACAGAAGCAATAATCAAGCCATTGAACTAATTAAGCTGCTGATTAAGCACTGCAGCACTTAACCCTGAACTAAATCAACAAGAATTGAAATTATTTATGCAACAAACAATGAAGTATTAACTCATTGAAGTAATAAGCTTTACTCTTGCATTACTATGTCAACTTTTGCATGAATCAGTTCAGGGTATCTTCAAAATAGTATAGATATTCTTTTAAAACTATGAATCTCACAATCAATTTGGCAAATACAAGTTTTCAAATTAAGAGTTTTGGAATTGCTTTTTTAAAGGAAATTTAAATCCCAAACTCTTAGCTCTGTTGAATCACAGAAGTCAGCTCTGCAAAGCAGGATGGAGAGAAGAGAGAAGCAATATCCATCATAAGGGAAAGGTTTGTCCCAGATTTTGTCAAAAGACAAACAAAAAGTTTTCAGATTGAGTAAAACTCTGGTGTGTTTTGCTGAAAGCTGAAATACCTCTGCTGAAATTCCTCACTGAAGAAAGATGGATCATTATATGGCTACTGAATTTTGCTGAAAGCAATTTCAAGGCAAATTTAGACAGCATATATTAGTACAGGGTTTTTTCAAGAACAGTACAGTTTTCATAAAAATAGTATATTCTGCATTTTGAAGAAAAGCAAATTCTTCAATCACTTGAATTGAAGTGATGATGCAAATAATTTCAGTGAAAATACAAAATGAAGAAAAACAGCATAGTACTGTTTTCTACAATATAGAGTTTGTGTCTTCAAATAACCAGTTTGTTTCTTTAAAAGTCTCCTTCTCAGCCAGGACAATTCACGATGGTAGCTGTGGGATTCTGGACCCTGAAATCTGCAAAGGTAATTTCCCTAGTTGAGAAATACTCTTCTACAAGGGTATCAACATGTATTGTTAATACAATTCTTCAAGCTGAATGGATGACTTGTTGACTTCTAGGTTTAATCATCAAAAACATATTTCAATATTAATCATAATTAAAAAGTTATAGGGATTTCTGGAAGAAGAAATGGAAGACCTAAGATGACTCCAAAAAAAGCAAGGAGAGGATCTGACATTGCCCACAAGTGCTCCAGATATCTGCTTCTCACAAGGTGACCCACAAAATAGCGGTCTCCAGTGGATTTAGAGCTCTAGAAAACAAGAAAAAATGCAGAAAACATTCTATATTCTGATAACTGTGGATTCAAAAGATTGTTTTCATTGGATGTACTGCCATTCTGCATTTTTAGGCAATCCAAATTCCTTCTGTAATGGTCTAAAATGTGATTAACCATTAACTGAACTAAACTAAAAATGGTGTATGAACTAAATATATACCCCTATTTTCCTTAAGTACTTACTGTATATAAATGAGAGAAAAAGAGAGAAACTAGTTTAAAGTGGGAATATCCCAGAATATACTGTAAGCTTATCATATAAATAAGGAAAATATTATGCAAATGTCCCAGTAAGTTCTCAGGATATCCTATTTTTGGTCAAAAGTTCATGAACTTAATACATTCAATGTATTATGTATTATGTATGTAATACATTCAATGTATTATGTACAAATGGCAAATTGTTATCACTCCAGATACTGTGGCTGTTAAAAGGGTCAAAAAATGGTTTGAATCTATTTTTCCCCCAATATTGTTGTTCAGTTAGAATTTGCTGGTCTTTAATCATTATAAATAAAATAAAGGTCAAGTGGAAGGAGACCTCATTGATTTTTGGTGTCCCTTTCCTGTCCTCAGTGTGTTAAGGTTTGCAAAAGTAGAGAATAATGGAAGACAGATCGCCAAGTGGAAATGAAGTACAAACTGTATTGTATCAAATTATCCCAAGGAAATACCTTGTTGGCTCAGGAAATCAAGATTTTTGGACTGCTTCAAAAAATTAACCCAAGTATGTCATGCTACTGTTTTACCCATGGAATCAGAAGAAGGAGCTGGATCAGTGGTGGGTTGCCCCTGGTTCGGACCGGTTCGCAAGAACTGGTAGTAAAACCGGCGGGAGGCTCCACTCACCGACCTCGACGTCATCAGGAAGCTTCTGCGCATGTGCAGAAGCTTCTGCGCATGCGCAGAAGTGCGCACATGCATGGGAGAGAAGCGAGTGCGCGCAGCCCTGTTGTGAACCAGTAGTAAAGATAAGTAGAACCTACCCCTGACCTGGATGTATTCTTTGGACCTTACTGACACAAACAAATGAAATTGGCAATGTCATTTCTAACATATGAAAAGATTTCCTGCACCTACTGATGTTTTGGAAGCCTCTTCAAAGAAAAGTGTTCCAGTTGCCATGCATCAAACTATAAGATGATAGTGGAGTGTTGATCTCACAGCAAATGCTTCAATCACTGAATTCATAGAAGGAAGTCGGTAGACTGAAACTGACATCTGTTGCTAGGCAGGATTAATTAGGTATTACTTTAAATGATTAATCCTGGCTCATTCCCATATGAACAGTTGGTAAATGCTCTGTTCTAATCAGAGATTTTGAAGATAAAGATTTTCTGCTACAACCCATGCAGGTTACTAAGACCTTTATTAGTGGCATTAATGCTCTTATCTGTGTAATCATCCTATATTACCTTACAAGTTCTGTTAACTCTGCCACATTCACCAAAAAGAACAAATTCATTCTGAGAAAGATTAATTTTTCGGGGGGTGGGGTGGGGGAATCACATGCTGATATTTTTATTACAGATTTGCTTCTGTGTTGTTGTCTTCTTGGTGTCTGAAAATTTAAGTTTAACACTTCTTCAGAAGGGCTTGGTTTTTAGTGGCGTGCCAAGATCAAAATCATTTTTCATCACCTGTTTTCTAAACTAGAGAGTGGTAGACATATCAGCCATTTTATTTCAACTTTCCTTTGAAATGCTTGGCTTGTTCATTCTTACTAGTGCTTCTTCCTTTTAAGATTCAGCATTGGAATTCTCCCCTGTAACTGGAGATCTGAGGCTGCTATTTCATTCTCCTAGAATTACCTTTCTTTGGAACTTCTGGAGAAAAACAACAACTGCCAGTAGGCCAATGCCTCTCAAAATGACTTTTTCTTCTATTGCTAAATATTGGCTTACCTTGTGCTTTAAATCTCAGAGAAGCCCCTAGGGTACGGTCCAATAATATGGAAATTTATTTAACTTTAAACAACAGTTAGAAGGCAAATGATTAATCAACTAAAATCATTTCACCAGTTGACAATACTAATTATAATGCAATTTGTACTTACATAATCATGGTATCACTGCTGAATACATTATTACAGCCTAGAAACTGAAACCATTTTCAAACAAGAAATAACTAAAGCAAATGTTGCATGTAGAAGCAAGCTATGTTAGGAGTAAGGTGGCCGTATTTCCAGATTCAATCAAGATACGAAAAAGATGTTAAAATATGGGGTTTAAATAAAGAACCAACAGCATTTGATAAAATTCTAATGGGGACGGATGAAAAATTGATTAATATATATATAATTATTTATTGAACTATAAAATGGAGGAAGAAATAAAGAAACAATGATTGTTTGGGCAAAGAATTTCGGATATAATATTGAATTAGAGAAATGGTTAAGACTTTGGGACAGAAATTATAAATTGACTATGGCCTCGGCCTACAAAGAAAACCTCTATAAAACTGCAAGATTGGTGAAAATGTTCAGCAATTTGTCCGCCAAATGCTGGAAATGCAACCAGACTCTAGGTACCTACTACCATATATGGTGGACATGCAATAAAGCAAGAAAATACTGGGAGAAAATACATAACTGGTTGGAAATGATAACTGAGCAAAATATTGATTTTAAACCAGAAACATGCCTTTTAGGTATACTATCGAAAAATTATGATAAAATAACCACATATTTAGTGTTACATATATTGAGGGCAGCAAGGATAATATATGCTAAATATTGGAAAATACCATACGAGGATATAATTAGGAAAATTTGGGATTCTGCTGAAATAGATAGACTAACTTTAAAAATTAAAGATAAAGAAGACTCAGAATATTATAGGACATGGAATAAATTTTATGAATGGATAGCGACAGGAGGTAGAAATGAGAGAAAGTAAGGTTATGAATGTTAATATTTGTTAGAATGGAAAATAAAGATGTATAACTATAGTAAGGGATAAAAATGTAAATAAACTAATGTAAGAAGAAATTTAGTTTAAGTTTTTTAGTTATACTATTATAATTATTGTTATTATATTATTCTTATTGTTATTAGTTTATGTGTTAAGATTTATTATCAACTTTTTGCCCTATTTATAAATGTTAACTTGACAAGGCACTGTTTTTCAAAAATGTTTATGAATAAAAATTAAAGAAAAAAAAGGAGCAAGGACACAAATGTGGCAAATACAAAAGCCATATTTAATGTTCCAGGTAACCCCAAATGATCTGATACCATATTGGGGAAGGAACTTACTTACTCTGTTTCGATTGTACATACAAATTCACCATGGTATCTCCAGCTGGACATTTAAGAAGAAAAATATGCACTATTCTTTCTTTTCTCCAACACAACATGGTCAGACATTTTTTTTTCCTTTACAGTGTTCCTTTTTTGCTTACTCCATTGTGCAATGTGTAGGTGAGAAAATATCCAATTTACAGGGTTTTTCTCTAGCAATTCAATTTTCTCCAAATTCATGTTGAAATTTCACTTTAGGCAAAATGTAATAGAAATGCTAGAACTCATATCTTGCTTGGAATGCATTTCTTCATGAATGACAGAGGAAAAGGGTACTTGGGTTGTAGTATTTAGTCAGTGTCATCATCTCAAAACATAGTTCTTTCTACAAAACATAGGTTTATAAAAAAAAAAACATCGGAAGGAAGAGTTCTCATTTTGTTCTCTATACAGTATATCAGCTGCTTTCAGAGAAGATAGCAGTGAAAAGCATTGAAAATGAGTTTGTATGCATTATTTGCATATGGAGAGATCAGCTTTCTTCAGGAAAGTATATTAGAAGCCATTATTATATTTTACTATTTTTATTCCTTTATTTTCAATCAATTTATGTGTCTGTCCACCCTGGCACCTGCAGACACATGATTGCGTTTTGGGTGCTCAGCAACCAGCCTACCTTTACAGCCATTTGCAGTTTCCCATAATCACATGACTATGATTTATGACATATTTTTGCTGGAAAACAACGTTTCCTCCAGTGTCCAGAAAAAACCGTCCATTGGATAAAATGGTTTTGCTTAATGACCACTGCATACATTTAACAACTGCAGTGATTCACTTAATGACCCCTGAAAAAAAAACCCATAAAATAGGGCCTGATCATGTGGTGACCTGCATGACTTATGACCGCAATTCTGGGTCCAAGTCATAAATCAAGGACTACCTCTAAAAAAATATCATGGATGAGTCAAATAAAATAGGTGCATATTTCTGGAAGCTGAGCTGACTTATCTTACTTGTGAATAATGGGGAGGGAGTAAGTGTGGTAATGTTTTTCAAGGATTTGCTCTTAAATGTCAGTACTACTATCTTGAAAAACAAGAGAACCCTAAAAACTACATAGTAGTACAATATCTCCTGATAGCATTAACCTACCCTGCTTGAGTTCCTGTTATATTTTAACCCACTGTATTATTATCTGAAGCCTGATTTATTAATTAACCCAATTGCCTGACTTGGCACGCTTTAAGTTACAAATGACTCTCACTGATAGAGCCCTCACAACAGTCTGAACTACAAAGTAACCAATCACATTTCAGCCTATCGTGTTGTGTGAAAAAGCCTCTGATTGGCAGCCATTTTGCAACAGTTCAGGTAAATACCAGTGGTGGGTTTCAAAAATGTTTACTACTGGTTCTGTGTGAGTGGCTTGGTGGGCGTGGCATGGCTTGGTGGGCGTGGCTTGGTGGGCATGACAGGGGAAGGATACTGTAAAATCTCCATTCCCACCCCACTCCAGGGGAAGGATACTATAGAATCTCCATTTCCTCCCGATCAGCTGGGACTTGGGAGGCAGAGAACAGATGGGAGTGGGGCCAGTCAGAATTTTTACTACCAGTTCTCCGAACTACTCAAAATTTCCGCTATCGGTTCTCCAGAACTGTCAGAACCTGCTGAAACCCACCTCTGGTAAATATGTTGTTTTAGTCCTTTTTGGAAATAGGAGGATTCAGTCTGGGGACTCTTTGCCTAATACTTGTTACAAAACGCTAGAAATTTCCTTTAAGAATTTGTGAAAGCTGCAAATATCATGGTGATAAAGACTCTTTTATGGTGCAGAAGATGGAATTGCAATTTATGAGACAGCAGTAAGAAAAGAGACACCTCCTGAAATTCTTTTTCCACACCATGATTAAAGGAACAGAAGGCTTTTCTTTCTCTGTGTTCTTGAGTTTTCCTCTGCTCATAAGAAATTGGAAGAGAGATTTTATTGATAAACTTATTTCACTCTTCTTAATGAAGCTCAGAATTCTAGCAATGTAGAATTACATCATAACAGAATCAAAGGGTGCCGATAAAAAGGAAATTTTCCAGTCTTCTGAAAACCTGGAATTGAATTTAGAAGCCAAAACGGATTTTGTTGGCCACTCAAGTCACATGCAAAGATCTAGCCAAACACTTTGGTTATGTAAATTAATAATTATAGTAACTATTATAATTAATAGTATAGTTAATATAACAATGTGTTTGGTATAGTGGTTAAGGTGCTGCCTAGAAACCAGGAGTTCTAATCCCACATTAGCCCAGTGGTGGGATTCAATTTTTTTTACTACCGGTTCTGTGGGTATGGCTTTGTGGACGTGGCATGGCATGGCTTGGTGGGAGTGGCTTGGTGGGCGTTGCATGGGAAGGATACTGTAAAATCTCCATTCCCTCCCCAGTCCAGGGGAAGCTTACTGCAAAATCCCCATTTCCTCCCGATCAGCTGGAATTTGGGAGGAAGAGAATAGATGGGGATGGGGCCAGTCAGAGGTGGTATTTACCAGTTCTCCGAACTACTCAAAATTTCCACTACCTGTTCTCCAGAACTGGGCAGAACCTGCTGAAACCCACCTCTGCGTTAGCTATGGAAGACATCTGAGTGACTGTTGTGGTCCACCAGCACCCTGTGGAGGTGGCAGCAGAGTCGGACAGTGAGGAGGCTGGGGAGGAACATGGGCCAGTCACTCTCTTTCAGCCCAACCTACCTCACGGGATTTTTGTGAGGAAAATAGGAGGAAGGAATATTTGTGTATTCACTGCTTTGAGCTATTTATAAATATAATAAAGATGAATGAATGAATGCACCCTCGGTCAAATTGCTTGTTTCCATTACTTTTTATTTTAATTCATTTCTCACTGTAGACCATATAGGAAAGCAACATTGGACAGTGAATGTTTCTGTTGGGGCTGTTTTAAGAAGGAAGCAATGTCTTGAATTAATGGCCTACTTAACTGGATGCAGGAGTGAGCTGTCTCCTGTGTAAAGCCTTAAGCTTGTGGAGTGCACATTTTCAGAAGTAAAGTTTGGGTCTTATTTTCTTTGCTCTGAGAAGAGCAATCATTTCTTTTGCTAGACTTTAACTGCTAGTTAAATCGTACCTTCTTTTTCCTTTTTAAAATTTTCTATTTCTTATTCTTTTTAACTGTGGTTAGCCTGCTTGAATATTCCACTGAGTTTAAAGGTGAGATGTATAACACCCACACCCCCAAAAAATATTATGAATTCTGACCAGCTTAGCAGACAAAGAGCTGATTCTATAATTTGTTCTTTACATATAATCTGAGTCAGAGTTCTGTTCTTCCTTCATAGCCCATTGTGTCTCTGCCAATCTCACATAACCACACAATTAATCTAGCACAGGGGTGTCAAACTCGATTTCATTGAGGGCTGCATCAGGATTGTGTTTGACCCTGCGGGGGCAGGGGGCATGGCCGGTGGGCATGGCCAGCTCAACATCCTTCATCTCAGGGGTGCCTATGGAGGCCTGAGTGCTCTGCCAGCAAAAAAGCGCTCCTGAGCCCCGTTTTTGGCTGTGACGGCCTCCTGCAACCAGTGAAAACTGAGCTTGGGGGGGGGGCACGTATGGCCTTTCCGAACTCCATTTTTGCTAGCAGAGGCACTGTGGACCGGTCCTTCATTGTTTCCAGGTCAGCCCCATGGGCCAGATCTAAGCACCCTGCGGGCCATTCTGGTCCGCAGGGCTTGACTTTGACACCCCTGATCTAGCACATTCAGAAAATTCAGATAAGAGTATCGAAGTGCACACCTACTTAGCTTTTAGCCTATAGGCTGCTTTCAGTCCCATTTCTGTCGTCTTCAGAGCACAAATTGACCATGCTATTGATATTAATCAGTGCAATTTTATTTGTATTTTATTTGTTTATTACATTTATATAGCCACCCATCTCACCAAGGGCAACTCTGGGTGGTACACGACAATACACAAAACAGAAAATATAAAAACAGCAAATGCAAATATAAAAAACAAACTAATAAATATCATAAAAACCAAAAATACAAACTATAGCTGAAGGGGGAATAGAAAATGGCCTTAACAATGGAACCATCTATGGTAGGTAAGTCTCTGTTTCCATGGAAACGCCATGCCTAATAACATAACCCAACCTTTAAGGGGCCTCTGGAATATCAAAAGAGATGGAGACAATCTAATTCCTGGGCAAGGATGTTCATAAAGTGGGCGACATAGCAGAGAAGGCATATCTTTTGGGACACTTCAAATATAAATTGCCTAACTGATGGTACCTGCAACGTGCCTTCTCGGCCAGATTGAACGGGGTAAGCCAATGTAAGGAGGGAGAGATATCTTAGATAACTGTCCCATGCCATGAAGGATTTTAAAGATTAAAATCAGCACCTTTAACTGGAGCCAGAAACCAACTTGCAACTAGTGCAGCTTGTGGAGAAGAGGGGTAACATGCACTCTTCTAGGAGCATACATAACTCCCCATGTGTTGTGGTCCACTGGCGGCCTGCAGAGCTGGCAGCAGAGTCAGACAGTGAAGAGGTTGGGGAGGAACATGGCCCAGTCCCAGAGTCTGAGAAAGCTCAGACAAGGGCTCTGCGTCGGAGGCAGAGAAAGGCCCATCTGGGAGGTACGTGCTGCCTCCGGAGCCTCCAGAGTCGGACCTCAGCGAAGCAGAGGAACAGGGGGAACCTGTTCCCAGTGCATGCATGTGCAGAGCTGCCAGAAGGCAGGAACAGTTAAAACAAAAGGGACGACTTGGAGATGATTGGCCCTCCCATAAGACTTAAAAGAGAAGAAAAGGCACATTGGCCTTTGCAGGAAGCAACGTTGTTAATTCTGTTCAGTTTAAAGTCTGAAGCTCTATTTGATTCTGGACTCCATGTGGCTTTGCCAATTAGGTCTTTGGCAGCATGTCAAGGGAGATAAAGGTGGGTGATTATCAGCCTTATCCCGAAGCACTCTTTACAACTATTTGGGACTCATCTGTGAATGAACAGAATTCATAGCTGTTGCAATAAAAGAGGTTTTTGGGACTACTCGTATGTTTTACTGACTCAGAAAGCCTAAGTCGGAACACCGTGCCACTGCATCCTTATCAGCTGAAGCTTCTGAATACTCTTCAAGGACAGCCCCATGCAGATCACATTGCAGTAACCCAATCTGGAGGTTACTAGGGTGTGAATGACTGTAAGTAGGACTTGCTGATTTAGGAATGGGAGCAGATGGTGCACAAGATAAAGCTTTATAAAGGCCCTCATCCTCATGACTGCCATCTGCTCATCGACCAGGAATCAGGAATCTAGGAGGACCTCCAGGTGGATGTGTCTGGGGTGATGCAATGCCATCCAGCATCAAATATGACATAGTTCTGGAATCATTGAGGTCCAAAAACTAAAGCCCCTCAGTCTTGCCAGTTGAACTTGAACCTGTTGTCTCCCATCCAGACCCTCACAATTCTTAGGTACCCATGTTTAGTAAACAATGAAAGGGGATTTTTCCACATTTTTCCCAAAAAGAGGCAAAATAAAAAGCTACTGCAACAATGCAACATGTAAACCCCCCCTCTCTTTTTTTTTGCCTTTTATTCCTCCCAACTCAAAAACACATTAAAAAGGCCCAGAATAGTTGATGTTGTTTTGCCAGTACTGTAATTATGTCAACAGCATCACCTTTTGTGACCCTTGTTGGCTCCTCGGAATAAAATCCTTAGCAGTTTTAGGAATGCCAATTCCTGATTCAGAGTGTAAGTAGACCCTGAGAGCAAGGCTATATAATTATCCCAACCCCAGTCTGGGATCTTGGAGCTGCATTGGAACTACAGCTCCCAAAATTCCAATTTCTTGCTCTTTTTCCTTCTGTCTTGGATTCTGTTACTATCCAGTGAGAGATTTGATTGGGTTGTGACATGATCTTCAACCATCGTAAGATTGATATTGCCTGCATCATCCACAGTGTTGGCTCTTTTGCTTTTGCTTTTGATGCTTTTCCTTTTGCCTCTCATTTGTCTTCCACTAGTTCAATGAGAAAAAATAATAACAGAATCACACAACTACTGCAACAGATTCCATTTTGAAATCTGTCTGTCTCCACCTGCACTACTCCCAGTCTCTGGTTATATGAATACCACAAGCAACTAAGATATTGAAGAAATATTGCTGGAGATGCATCTTTTGTTTCAAAACAATAAAAATGTGTTTCAGTAAAGCAAGCATGAGTTGCTCACTAGGAAACACTATATTCTGTAAAAACAAAGAGAGTTGTCCATTTCTTTTTACTGATAAGAGAGGGTAAAAAATACACTTTCACCCAAACCAAATGGACTGATATACTCTCATAATGTTATTAATTATTTGCTTATTTGTTGTTCTGTTTAGTCTTCTCAGAAGTAGAATTGCAAAAAGCACAAGGCACAGCAAATGAAGGGTTTCACTAGGCACAATTTTAGTAGTTATCATATAGTCTGCCTCCCTAATCTGATATTAATTCATACATACTATGGAAGTGGGTACAGTATGCAATTCTCTATGTAGGACAATTCCCTCCTATGTAACAAAGATTGATTTATGACCCCCTACATGAAAATTTTCTGAAGAAAGGTTGAAAATGGTAAAAGCCACTCAGAGTCATTCGCTACAGGATGGGCAGCAAGTAAATTCAATAGAAGATAGATAGATAGATAGATAGATAGATAGATAGATAGATAGATAGATAGATAGATAGATAGATAGATAGATGATGGATGGATAGGAGATAGATAAATGGATAGATTATAGGTAGGTAGGTAGGTTGGTAGGTAGGTAGGTAGGTACTCAGGGGTCAAATCCAGCATGTTCTGACAGGTTCTGGAGAACTGGTAGCAGAAATTTTGAGTAGTTCAGAGAACCGGCAAATACCACCTCTGGCTAGCCACAGAGTGGGGTGGGAATAGAGATTTTGCAATATCCTTCCCCCAGGAGTGGGGAGGGAAGGGGGATTTTGCAGTATCCTTCCCCTGGAGTGGGGTGGGAATGGAGATTTTGCAGTATCCTTCCACTGCCACACCCACCAAGCCATGGCCACAGTAGTAAAAAAAAAAATTGAATTTCACCACTGTAGATACTTTCTGCAACAAGTCATATCATTTTAGACAATAGGGTAAAATTCTTTATAGCTGATGATAAGCAGAAAATCCTGAAAACAAAGCCTTAAAATATTCAGTTTGTCACTGGAACATCAAGGTAAAATTGCAACTCTAATTTATGTGTGTACGGGGAATAGATAACTGGTGGGTGTACTACTTAAAAGCCACTTCTACTATTCCACCAATTGTAGGAAGGTTAAGCTGTAATAAAGCTGAAGGTGGAAAATATTAAGAAAAACGTTAACATCATTTATGCCACACCATATCCTCATCAAATGCATATGCTTGCTAGAATTTCTCTAAAGTTGCCCCATGAGTAGTCAAAAGCAGTGGAGGCTCTCTCCCTCCCTATTCTCTTTTTTAAAACAAATATTTGAGAAATTGTCTATCACTTCAAAAAGGTTTGTTTCAAGAAGTAGTAACTTTTCATGTTGTTCAGTCATTTCCAACCCTTTGTCACTCAATGGACATGGCTGGTCTCTCAGTGACTACTTCTTTGAGTTCTCATAAACACATGTTTGTGTATTCGGTGATTGTATCAAGTTTCTTTGTCTCTGGCTCCCCCCCCACACACACACACTTCTTTCAATTTCCCAAAGCATTAGGATCTTCTCCAGTGGCCTTGAATGATGTGTCCAAAATATTTAAGCTTCATTGCAGTGCTTCCAGTGAGCAGTTGGATTTTAACAGATTAACAGAGTTGGAAGGGACCTTATAGGTTGTCTAGTCCAACCCCCTGCTCAAGTAGGAGACCCTACACCATTTCTGACAAATGGCAGTCCAATCTTTTCTTGAATGTCTCAAGTGATGAAGCTCCCACAACTTCCGAAGGCAAGCTGTTCCATTGGTTGATTATTCTCACTGTCAGAAAGTTCCTCCTCATTTCTAGGTTGAATCTCTCCTTGGTCAGTTTCCATCCATTATTCCTTCTCTGGCCTTCAGGTGCTTTGGAAAACAGCTTGACCCCCTCCTCTCTGTGGCAGCCCCTCAAGTATTGGAAGATGGCTATCATGTCTCCCCTGGTCCTTCTCTTCACTAGACTAGCCATGCCTAGTTCATGTAACCGTTCTTCATATGTTTTAGTCTCCAGTTTTACTTCCTCTAGTATTGAATCAACTTGTTCTTGCAGCCCAAGATATTCCCAACAGTTTTCTCCAGAAGCACAAAGTGGCAATTTCTTGTTTCTGCTAAGGACAAAGTAGACAGACTTACCCAACATGGTATCTTCCAGGTGTATTAGCCTTCAGTCCTCATAATTGACAAGAGGATTAACTATGTTGGTCAGAGGATTAGAGGAAGTGGATCGATAAAGCTTGTGGTTTGGGAAGACTGCAATAGACGCTCCAGTTGTAGCTGTTGTTTAACACATGCTGTTTATTATGGTTGTATTTCCTTTGTTACTGTCTTGCTATTTTTTCCACCTTATCTTTCATCCCTTAGCCTTTTTAAAAAAAAATCCGAAAAAGAGGAAAGACATTGCAATTAGAAGAGCTCAGCCTCTTCTAACAAACAAACCTGTACACAATTTGTTGTTGATTTGAAGTATAGTACATTTGTGATTTACAATTTCTCAGGTATATCTATTTTCTATTTGGATATACAGTATAATGTATTTATTTAAAAAAAAAATAAAGAAGCTTACATATAAATGGATGTCCCTGACAAAAGGCATACTAAAATCAGAAGACACAAATTAGTGTCTTTGCTCATGATTACTCATGCCTGGGCCTTTTCTAAGTGCCTTTATTCACTGCAAACCTTGGTTTAGATATTTTATAAACATTTATTCCTGGCTTTTCTTCAGTGTAATTTCAACCCATCACCTCTCATGAATCAGAACACATCTAAGAACTGTAATCTTAATTAATTATTTCATTATGCCTTATAAGCCCATCTGTATGGGAATTTTGTACTTTGACTTAAATAAGCTTTGTCAATGAAAGCACTGAAATCAGTGAAATATGCAGTGAACTGGCATATTTCTCTTGTTTTTTAATCAAACTCATTGTTGTTTTCTGAGGCCAGTAAAGTTATCTACACATAGCCAGAAATAGATTTATTCTTTTTCATTGGTAGAAATGTGAAGAAACAGTTGGCTCATCAGTATTTCTCCCCCCTCACACACCCCATTTTGGAATTAGGAACTGCCTAAAGAGTACACAAAAAATCTCTAATGGTCTACAGAGCACAATTTAATAAATTAAAGATAGGAAAATCCATGTATTTCCATAACTAGAAAACCTCATATTTGTACCCACTGTGCTGGATTCCCATATTAACCAGCAGACTTGGGTAGGAGGAAAATTGTATTTTCTCTCAAAAAAAATACATATATATATATGTAGGTCTTTGGTTATTCGGGTTTTGTCCCGCGTAAAATTGGAAGTGTCTTGGCTACGTTTCGACGAAGTCTCATTCGTCATCCTCAGGCTGGTGTTTTCGGCTTCATGCTTCTAGGAGCAATGTGTGATCGCAGCTGTTTCTTCCTTTTAACTGCCAGTGAGGGTGTGAACTGATTGGGTGGGAGCTTGGCTGTGTTCTGATTGGGTGGAGGTTGTTGAAACGTCGCCAAGACACTTCCAATTTTACATGGGAGAAAACCCGAATAACCAAAGGCCTACATATAAACACCCGCGAAAACCTCAGAAAACATATATATACATATACATAAACAAACACATAAAAGTGTGTGTGTGTGTGTGTATGTATGTATGTATGTATGTATGTATTTCTTTTTAGCCAGGTTCTTCCTACGTAAACCAAGATTTTTATGCAGCCCTAGTTCAGTGAAATCACAATCCACTAGTTTCTAGGCTTTTTTTCCTGGCAGCCAGCAAACACTCTGCTGGGCAGCAGAGTGTTTGCTGGCTGCCAGCAAAAAAAAAAAAAAAAAGCTTAGAAACTAGTGGATTGTGATTTCACTGTACTAGGACTGCATAAAAATCTTGGTTTATGTAAGAAGAACCTGGCTAAAGATATATATATATATATATTCAGTCTTCTCAAGCTATTTTAAAGTGATTAATGTACATTTTTCTCAAACAGTTAAATACCTTTGATACATTATATTTTTAATATTTAATGTTTTAATGTTTTGTATTTTTGTTTTTATGATGTAAGCTTGCCCAGAGTGGCCAGATGATAAGATGGATGCCATATAAATTTAATAAATAAATAAACTGTTGAGGGCTTCTGCAAAGAACATGAAACTGAACAAGTAATTGCGATCCAATCTGCATATAATTCTGATGCTGATTTACAACTGTAATAAACTCTAAACTAATATATTACTCCAAGAAATGCAAACGATATATAAGCTTTGGAACACTAAGGACAGATATTAGAAGGACTAACAGTCACAAACCATATGTCTAAGTAAGACTGGAGTCACAATTCTCTAAGATGTAATTCCTCAAAGAAAAAAGAAAGATTTCTGACTATAGAACTTTGTCAAAACAGAAGACTAACATATGACAACTTATGTCTTAAGAAGACTTTTATGGTTATCAGGAACTATAGAAATGAGACCTTGAGAAAAGTTGCAAACAAATCATTGGAAAGTCACAAGGAAGGATTCAGGGAAATAGTGTTTGTGTGCACTCATGCATGCATGACTAAATCTACACCACCTAGAACTCACCCGCAAGAGAGACGAAACTCCTTAAATTCATGGTCTCGCTAGTCAAATCATAAAAGTGGTGATAGCCAAACAGCAATCTGAGAACTCCTTAAACAAAACAAAACAAAAAAAGCCAGTGTCATTCTCACATTTCTGCCTGGGCCGTAACCGGATCTTTATGCATCTGAGAATGTTAAATTAAATTAAGTGTATAAATTAATGGGATTCTAAATCCCAGAGAGAGTAAAGGAAGATTGCCTAATTGTATCTGGCTGCTACCACACTGTTAGTTCTAATGCACATTTAGAAAGGCAGGGGGGCAGCACTGACTGCCAACAACTTGAAAAACTGGCAAAGGACCCATCTGCTCCCTGCACCCAATTGTGCTAATTTGCACAGCAGAAGAGAGACGAAATAAACATTTTTTGAAAACTATGCCATTGTGCCACAAGGTATCCCAGCTTATTCCATAGCCGAATACGGCAACCATAAGGTAATCTTGGCATTGCATCTCCTCATTCCTGTCCTACAGAAGACACTGCTTGGGTGCCAAAATAGTGAAACTGGACAACTATTGTCTGTACCAAAGAGATAGATCCAGGGACTCCAAGATTTTTCATTCTGTTCCCTAAACTGTAAACTAATTTGGTTCTTTTCTCCTCATTTGATAGGAATTCTAAGCCACTAGTATTTCTACTATTAATAAATGCATTTCCATCCATCTGAAATGGCTATCTTGTGCATTTCATTTCATTACACTCTATTCTAACAGTATATCACCTGTTAAAACTTGCAGTGTTCTGCTGAATCAGTTACTCCATGGGCCTAAGATGAACCTCATGCAAAACTTATAATATCTCCTGAAGTATTATCCTGGTTTTTTAATTGCATAGCTGCAGGAGGAGAGGGGTAGCAAGCAGTGGTGGGTTGCCCCCGGTTCACACTGGTTCTATAGAACCGGTAGTAAAACCGGCAAGAGGCTCCACCCACCGACCCCGACATCATCAAAATGCTTCTGCGCTTGTGGGTGCTATTACTCAAATATGTGAACCATTTTCATCATAAGTGGGGATGGCTTATGATGGGCCAAAGGAGCACCGTAACCTCATGTTTCCATGCATCATGTGTCTTTTGAAAGAGTGGGTTTCAATGAATGACATCCTCACCATCACCATCACATTATTGAATGTGAATAATTCGCATACTGATGTTTCTACACCCAGACACTGCATGATCTGAATTTCCATCTCTCTTCAAAAGAAAAGCTATTTGTTGTAGTAGCTGATGAGCAGTGCAACTTAGACTCTAGCCCAGGTTTGGCAACCTTAAACCCTCAAAGAGGGTTTTTTTTTTTTATTCCATCAAGCGGGCTTGGCCTGATCTCTTCCCTTTTTAAATATGTAAATTTTAACCTGTTTTTAAATTATTGGGGTATTTTAATTTGTCTGGGCCAAAAAGTTTAATTTGATTTTATCGGGTTTTTAAATTTTGTGTATTTATGTATTTTATTGTTGGCTGTTCACCGCCCTGAGTTCTTCGGGAGTAGGGCGGTATACAAATCAAATAAACTAAACTAAACGCAAGATCTCCGACCTCCGGGTGTTTCGTTGCGCATTGAAGACCCTGTTGTTCCGCCAGGCCGGGCTATCAACTTAATAATTTTAAATTGGGGTATTTTAAATTTTTGGGGTTTTAAATCGGCCAAATTTATTTAATTATTTTAATTTTTAATTATTGTTGTGTCTTGTGTTTTTAAATTGGCTGTACACCGCCCTGAGTCCTTCGGGAGAAGGGCGGTATAGAAATAAAATTATTATTATTATTATTATTATTATTATTATTATTATTATTATTATTATTATTATTATTATTATTATTATTAAACTAAACAAAGGCTCTTCCTAACCGGAAGCCTTCAATTCTGGAGCTGACCGGAAGTCCAGTTCCCCCACCATAGAGTCTCCTCCTAGGGCGGTGTCCTTTTTCCTCTACCTATCCTAAGCAAAAGCCCTATCAATTGTGGAGCCGACCAGAAAACCCACCCCTTTCCATAGAGTCTCCTCCTGGCACGCCATGCTTTCCCCCCTTTAACCGGAAGCTCCTCTCAAAATTATTGCGCCGACCAGCGACGGAGCTGCAGCAGAGGGATAAAAGAGCCACAGAGCCACGGGTTGCTGACCCCTGCTCTAGCCAAACAACTTCATTCAGAACCCAGATAGCACTTCTGCAGAAAGCAGCTTCTTATATTATTAATACCCACCACGATATTGGAGCCCATAGGAGGGAAAAAGCATCTGAATTACAACTTTCTCACCTTTCTGCCATCTGTGAAGCAACAAAGAATTGTATTGGCAGGCATTCAGGCTCAACCTCTGGGTGCTTTATTCCACAGACACCCACTAGTTTCAGTTTAAGTGCCAAATTAAAAATACACAGACACATCCTGTTTCTGCAGGCATTAAGTATCGGTGGTTTCAAGTGCCAGCTTGTTTCATTTTTTTGCTGTTTGTCTGTTGGCTCTCTGTTGTTCGTTTAATTTGTTATTATCTTGTTTCTTGGTTTGGCTAATTATTTTTAACAGTTTTAATGAATTGTTGGTATTCATGTTTTTAATCATGCTGTGAGCTGCCTTGGGGAGCTGTTTGAGGAAGAATTGTGCGATATCAGTCCACCCATGCATTAAGATTGACACTGCATCAGCCTGTTGGAGAATTTAGAACAGCACCTGGGATCCTGTTTTATGGCACGACAGTAAGAACTGTTCACCTGGCAGGCAGGGCATTTTTAATGCTTATTTATTCTTCACTAGAGATCAGAAACATGGAATTGGCAAGTACTATGGCATCTGAGGCACTCCTAGATGGATCCACGTATTCCCCAATTAAATAATAACTTTTCAAAAGACTGAAAAGTCTCATGGATGGCACATCTCTTGCGATGTCAGTGTTCTAACACAGAGTGAGATCTGTTAGATTTCTTAAATCAGCATTGAGATCTTATCTTCTGATAATGAGATAAAAGCACCTATCGGGAACAAGAAAGAAGTCTTGGTCATGTCACTCGCCCCACGACCCAGCGTTTTGGAAGTGCAAAGACCAAATAGGTTTAATTTTTCATCAATTGGGGGCAGTTGCCTGAAGAAAATTAGTGCGAACTTTGAATCTGAAAGTTCATCTACGATGCTGAGTCAGATTCATTAGAAAGGCAGGTTGTTCCGATGCGAAAGCCGGAACAGCCATCATTTGCACAAATTGGATGCAAAATGCAGGAGCTGTTCAGGGATTAATAACAGACATTAAATCACATTTGGCTGAAAAAAGAAAAGAAAAACCATATTTCCAAGTAATAAGCTATGGCAAGCAGTCAGTGAAAATTTCAAATTTTCCCATAATAAATATCAATTGACCTCCCCTCCCCCCCTTTTTTTGATAGTCTGCAATTTGGGTGTGTATTTGTGTATGCACACATACAGAATTGATAGTTACAGCTTCTAGAAACAACACAATTTCTTTCCTTGAAAATTACATCCTGATGAACATCATCTGATGGTCCTCTATGCCTTATTATCAAGTCATTTAGGAAGTCCTTAGGGATGTTCTGAGAGGGAGGAGGACTCTTGATGGTGTTATGAAGGACATGGAGGTATCTGATACATCCAAAATGGGAACCTAAGAGAAGAACTCTCGTGGACTACTTCATAAAATCAATCTTTAAATATTTTTATTCATTAATGATACATGAACTACTGCATTTCCTAGTAATGCATTTGATGGAAATAAAATCTTGCACCATTAATTTCATCTCGTGGCTAAGTAGTTCCACTTTCTTGAAACTGTGATTTACATCCATGTTCCTCCATAAAGAGATGTGTTCACATGCTTTTCTTGTACACATCTAGCAATGGATTCATAATAGACTTAGATTACACATTCCTTAGGATATAATGGATGTATGAATGACTAAACATGTCCAAGAATGACACGGATCCTAAAGATAGTGACACGTAGCTACCAACCTTTAGTCTAGCTTTGTTCCAGACTATTTGAAAGAATAATCCTCATTATCTTGACCAGTTTGGGTGAAATCACCTTCTGTCCTCCCAGAGGTACTCACGAAAGGAAATAAACAGACCAGAGCTGATGACATCCTTTTCCTCAGATCACTTGATCTGGTAGCTTCCTTGATTTCCTTGTGGAGATTTTCAAGATATCGTCTTGAAAATCATGAGAAACAGCCACCTCTTTCATCCATTAGAAAGAAAGAAAAAAAGGTAAAAGCAGCTATTTTTATTATTGCTGTATATAAGCTCTTTGGAGTGAAGTTTGGAGTATGACTCAATACAGTTACAGTTTGTCTTGCATGTTCATTGATTTGGACTTTGAAATATATTTCCCTTATCACTTCCTCCAGAAATATATGCTTCTCCATCTATTTCATAATTCCCTCTTGTTTCTGTAGTATTTTTCTTTGTTGCTAGTTCTTTATCAAGGCATGATTTTGGCCATTCAAAAATCAAGTGGAACACAGCAGGTATAATGAATTTCCAGATGGCCAGTCTTTCCATCCAATATGCAGGGGTTGAGACAGGTATAATGATTATTTTAAAATACCCAGACGTTGTATAGATATATACTAGTTTTTTATGAGTATTCAGCACTGGCAGAGAATTGATAGCCAGTCATAACATGTCAGTTCTGAATACAGAAATGTCTCAACTAATCATTGCTCAGCTATTAGTTGAAATTTGGTATATCGCATAGCCCTTTCAGTTTCATACTAAAAAGCAAAAGGGAAGGAAGGAAGGAAGGAAGGAAGGAAGGAAGGAAGGAAGGAAGGAAGGAAGGAAGGAAGGAAGGAAGGAGTCATGATATCATTTATTCCAAAGCGATATTTCTCTATTAGGTGTCAGGGTTCAAAGTAATATATCCATAACAAACAGAACTCTGAGGCAAGCAGGTTCCTCAAAGAACAGGTTTATTGGACATATCATATTGGCACAGTCTGGTGAAAACTGACTCTAAAGGTTACTGTGGTTTTCACCTAATTAAAAGTAAAAGTTTTTCCCCTGTTCCCAAACCATCAGTTCATCGCATTGTCTCCAAATGTTCATCCACAGCTTAATTGGCCCAATGCCTGATTTTTTTCAACATAGACCACCCTGAATGGTGGTCAGGTTGGGTGGACTGGACATTAACATTTGAACTACTATAAGTCCATGTATTTGCCATACGCTAAATAAATAAAAATAAACAGGGTCCAATCAAGGTGCTGTCCAGTTGCTGGAAAACTTCACTCCTCCTCTCTTCAGCCACCTGTGGGAACGCCCTTGGTTCTCAGGGGAAACTATTTTGTTTTGGCTACAAAACCCCAACTATCTCTATCCCCCCCCCCATCCCTCATCACCATTTTGGCAACACTGAAGCCTCCAAGATGGCCTCAGTCAGGCCAGCTTCAGAGTTGATGTTAGGATTCATTTCTACAATCTTGTCATCCTCCCACCTAGATCTGGGATATGGGTACAAACCAGGCATTCCTTCCAGTGCTTGCATAGATCACCTTACACGAAGGACCCCTGATTCACTTCTCCAGCACAACATTCTTAGTTTGCACTGAGCCTTATGACTGTAGCAGGAAAAAGCAGGACCAAGAAGGGCCACAATATGCCCAATAAGCTAGCAACTGCCTTAACAGATCCCTGGGGATGCTCAATTCACTTCATGAGCAGATTTGAACTTATATCTGATGATATCCAAGATGCAGCCTATTGTAATCAAGAGAGGATTACAGAATTTCTCAGTCTGCAGGAAAGGAAGGGAGGAAGATTTTGGTAAAAATTCCTTTCATTGTCATTACCTACTTAGGGTTCAGCCTTATGAAAAGCATGCTAGAAACCATAGAGTTCCTTTTCTTATCTAGGATCCATAGGCAGAGAAATAGATCCATCCTCACAAGCTTTCCTATTGTAAATTCCCAGATGTTTGTATTGTGAAAGGAGAGTGTACTGAGAATTGAGGGAGGCTTTGGATCAGCCAAATGGAAACTCCTCACATTCCCTGGGTGTCTGAGGAGGAAATACATTAGACCTCAAGCCAGATTTTCAATGGCAGAGCATAGCCCTTTGAAAAACCCACCCACCCCATTTTTGCCTTCTCAAGGGAAAAGGAATTTGGAAATCTGAAAAATGAAAAGGCAGAAAAGATTGGGGGGAGGGGATGTCATTATTTCCCACCTCCAAACTGTTATTATGAGCCCAGCAAAGCTTTAGATCTGGCAGTTTCTCCACATTAGATTCTCTCTTTCTTCTGTCCCAATGGTATTGTACTATTAATATCCCATTTCTTCCATTTCTAACAGCTAATATCCTTTTTTAAAAAAAAATGAGAAAGAAGCTGAAGATCTACAATATCTTATTTAACCAGGGCAGAAGATAAGACTGTTTCTTTGAATCAATCACAAGCACAAAATTAAGTTAACAAAATTAATTTTACAGCAACATAGTCTCTATATATTAAAGTATTCAATTATTTTCCCTGTTCCTGCTTTCTAATGAGAAAAAAAGATTACCTTCTAGTATAAAAGAAAATCTGCAAGAAAATATTTTTTTTTATTCATTGCATGGCATATAGCAGCAAGAAACATAAATCACACGTATACCAAGGAAGGGTTAGCTCCCAAAAATAACTAATAAAGGTGAAACAGTTCTCAGAGAGAATGGAACAAAGACGTGCAACTTTCTTTATCTTCATTATGACACAAGTCAACCAGATATGAATGTAACCAGAAGGTGTTCCTGCTATAGGAGAAATGCAACTATGGTGGAATCCAGGAAGTGAGAAGTATTTCCAAAGAATTAACTATCAGTACTACAGCTGGGGTCTTCTTCTTCTTCTTCTTCTTCTTCTTCTTCTTCTTCTTCTTCTTCTTCTTCTTCTTCTTCTTCTTCTTCTTCTTCTTCTTCTTCTTCTTCTTCTTCTTCTTCTTCTTCTTCTTTCTGCTCCTCCTCCTCCCCCTCTCCCTCTCCCTCTCCTTCTCCTCCTCCTCCCCTCTCCCTCTCTCTCTCCCTCTCCCTCTCCCTCTCCTTCTCCTTTTCCTTCTCCTTCCTGCTCCTCCTCCTCCTTTTCCTCCTCCTCCTCCTCCCTCTCTCCTTCTCCTTCTCCTTCTATCATTAAATTCAAATTATCTCCATCAAACATTATCAGGCTGCAAGAAGTTGTGCAAATATATTGGGGAACTCTAGCTGCTATAACAAAGGGACTACCTGCTGAACACATATAGTTGTTTGTTTTTTCCCCACATCATGTTGTTTTCCATTACACACGGTGCCTTTTAAGCTATATGAACTCCTATTGGTTTAATTAAGAAAAGTGTGCTTATCTTGAGTTTATGATTGAGGCTGTACTTGAGTTGATCTTCTAAAAATGGTTGAAAACCAGATGTATTAACTAATGAACAATCTCATGACCACATGAATCGAGCACCTTTACTCTCTGGCACTATGTAGGTCAAACAAAAAAATATTGTGAGAGACTGAGAAGCTTTTTTTAAATCAGACTATTAATTCACAGAATTTATTAACAATGTTACATATGATTTTCACTTCTTCTCTCCTTCCAAAAGTGTAAATCATGATCAGGCAATTCAAAAAGTGTGCTTCTGGTGAGTGCTCCAGACCTGGACAATGGTGGGATTCAAATAATTTAAGAAACAGTTTTCTGCCCTAATGACCAGCAGGGTGGGCGTGACTGGGTAGTCACATGACTGGGTGGACATGGCCAACTCGACGTCACTCATGTGGGTGGTGCCTTTATGGGCCAGGCGGGGTTGGGGAGGGAATTAAGGGGTCTCTGGTGGGTGTGATGTGGGGCCAGAGGAAAGAAAGAAAGAGGGAAAGTACCCCACTGGCCAGGCGCCAGCATTAATGAGAGATGCCGCACTACTGCCCAGGGGAGACAAAGCCTCTCATTTTGTACACACTATCCACTGCAGTGGTGGGTTCCTCCCGGTTCGGCCCAGTTCCGCTGAGCTGGTAGCAGTGACGATATGTCATCACTGAACTGGTTCTGCCCCCCCACCCCCTGCATTATTCTTACCTTTTATTTGGCCCCACCTCCAATCTATTGCTGCCTCCTGAGTCCCAGCTGATTGGCTAGAAGGAAAAAAATTGTTTAAACTCTTGCCACGGGGCTTCAAAGGGCTGCCCTACAGCTGATCAGTGTTAAAAGGCAGTGTGGTGGTAGACTGATGCCTCCAAAAATGAATGAGTAGACCAGTGCCTCCAAAAACAAATGAGTAGACCAGTGCCTCCAAAAACAAATGGATAGACTGGTACAGCTCTGCAAGCAGTTAAAAGCCTGGTAGACCAGTACCTCTGCTAAATCCTAAAGAATTGTCACATGACTATCAAGCCACACCCACAAAATAAGCCACACCCACAGAACCGGTAGTAAAAAAATTTAGAACCCACCCCTGATCCACTGCTGGTGGATATGCACATTTGGGTGGCATAGCAGATCCATCCTGGGCATGGAAGTTCTGCCGCTAGCCCAGCAGCCTGGCCTGAGCCACAGGGTTTTTTTCCCCTATGGGGGGCTACCAAAATGGGAACCACACCTCTGCCTTCATAACTAGGGGGACACTCTCCACCCCACAAAAACCAATGGCTCAAAAGCAGCTCCACCACCCATTCTCCCACTGCCTTCCCCAAATACCATTGCAAATGGGGTGTGCCATAATGGTATGTGGGAATGACCTTGGGAGACTGGGCCCAGAGACACTATTTATTGAACACTCAAGTAAAAGACAGCATAGTATGCAGCTTGATAGTAGGTGGGACAAGAAGCTCAGAAAGGACCTTCCAATTTCTTGGGAGTAAAGGAGATGGAAGGAGAATTTTACCTTAAGACTTGCAAGATTCTGTTGATTGTATTGTAAACCTACAATAAGATAGAATTAACTGATCATGTTTCTTGTCTGCTCTACCTGGTAAGGTTGGCAATCATAGTCCAGGTGACCATGATTCAGAGGTGTCTATTCCTTAATTAACTTGATTCTGCTTTCAAGTTGCAGCATTAATTTAAGACCTTAATTCAAGGATACCTTTCAGCATTTTGGTGGTGTTTTTAAGAAAAATGCTTAAATCTAAATCTTTAACAGAGCATCACTAGTGATTAAAATGGCATCTTTATGCTGAAAATATACCCCTTTTTGGAGGAACAATGTTTTGAAAAATTAATCTACTCAACAAACAGGATAATTTATAACTGAAGAGCACACTGGGTGGCTTTAATCTCAATTTGGCAATGCCTTCTGAAGTTATTTATATAGTAGAGTATTTGGATGTCGTTCAAGTCATCATCCACATACTGTGTTAATTGAAAAAATAATAATTTCGAGGATAGGATAAAATTGAGGATAGGATAAGAACTCTACGGTACTTTGGGATGAGATTTAAGAAGATAGAGTTTGGGGGGGGGGGGCTGGCTGCCAGTTTCCTAAAATTAAGACACCCAGAGTCACCTTGTAGGGGAGATGGGCAGCATAAAAATTAATTAATTAATTAATTAAATTTTACCTGCACATCTATTTATCTCACTTCTTCAAAGATTGATAGAATAATTACCCCTCTCTTCACAGTTCAACTTATTTCAATGAGAGTTAATGACATAAAACCTACCCATGGAAATCAAAGGGAAAGAGTTGGCTTCTTTGTACATAGGATAGCAATCCTAATCCATCAAAGAGCCATAGACTAATTGAGATTGTTCACTCTTCTTCACCAAAGTGGAAGGAAGGAAGGAAGGAAGGAAGGAAGGAAGGAAGGAAGGAAGGAAGGAAGGAAGGAAGGAAGGAAGGAAGGAAGGAAGGAAGAAGAAAACTAGAGATGGAAGAGATAATTCTTTTGAGGATACTAGCTTAGAGTCAACTACAGAAAAGAAATAGATGTAAAGAAGGTGTAATCCAGAAGTCTGGAGCAAAATGTTTAAACTCTAAATTAAATAATGAGTCACATAAACATTTTATGTAAGTTTGCTACAGATGCTGAACTCTGCTCTAATTTTTTTCTACCTATGTTACTATTTATACATATGTAGCTGGTGTAGCATAGCTGTGTGTATTTTCTGATTTAACCTTCCCTCCTATTTTCTATCTAGCTATCAAATAATCACATTGCTATGTATATGTATAGATTCAACCATTTGTTCACTTAGTATATTTATAGTATACCTTTTATATACCTTGTCAAAGCATCTCCAGGCAGTGCAAAATATTAAAAGAACTTTAGATATAACATAAAGTCCAATAAAACATATAAAGTAGTAAAATACAAGGGAAACAGAGGGAGAGAGAGAGAAAGAGAGAGGGAGGTGGAGAGAAAGGATGGCAGAGAGGGAGAGAAAGAGAGATTCTCAATAAATAAAGAATCTTGAGAGAAAAAGGGGAAGGTGGAGGGGAGGGGAAGAGGGACAGAGACAGATAGAGAGAGAGACAGAGGGAATGGGGAAAGAATATATGTTTTCACCCTATCAGTGAAATAACTTTATATTGGGATTACCTTGTCTTTCCTATGTCAGGACTAAGATATTAAGACATTAAAACTGTCTATGAAAGAAACCAATTCTCCATCCTATTTGGAAAGGCTTGCTTCAGAATAACAATTGACTCAGCCTTCCATCCTTTCTAAGGTAGGTGAAATGAGGACCCAGTTTGTGGGGGCAATAAGCTGACTTTGTATAAAATATACAAAAGAATGAAGGCTATTGCTTAACGCATTGTAAGCCACCCTGAGTCTCCGGAGAAGGGCGGCATATAAATCAAATAAATAAAAAAAAAAACCCAAGGTGTTTATCTCAGTCTTGAAAAGCCGGTTAATCAAAAAGGAGACTAGGTTAATTTCTTTATATTCTAGTTGCCACTGAATATTTTAACTCTCTTGCTCTCATATAAGCAATGTCTTCCATTTTGAAATATGTGAGTGATTTCTGGATCTCCAGCTTTTAACTTCTGTATGTGTTCTCATTTTTTGCCTTAAACTCCTGATGATTGCAGTTTTCTTGGCAAGGTTTTAGGAAGTGGTTTCGGATGAAGACCATTGCCTTCTTTCAAGGGCTAAGAGAGAGTGACAGGCCCAAGGTCACCTATCTGGCTTTGTGCCTAAATTGAGATTAGAACTCACTGTCTCCCAGTCTGTAACCTCAGCCATTGCACCAAACTGGCTCTCACAAAAGAGGGATATAGATGCATCCAATTTTATGGCATGTTTTAGGTGGAAAGTTTATTTTTATTACCTGACATAGCATGTATAAAAAGATTGTAGTGAATAAAGTATCTGCTTTAGCAGATGAGGTTTCCTTAATCCAAAACACATTGAGTGTTCCTGACAAGAAACTATTTTATTCCCTTTGCTATTGAGGGTCTGTCCAAAAGCATGTGTGTGGAAACCCTGTTTAGCTATAAGTTCACCTTTATCTCTTTTAAAAGCACTTAATCAGTTGCATGGGGTAAAATTTATCAACTCATTTGGTATTACAACATTAATGAAATATCATGTGTGATGCAGTGGTGGGTTGCCCCCGGTTCGCAACAGTTCTATAGAACCGGTAGTAAAACCGGCGGGAGACTCCGCCCATCAACCCCAAGGTCATCAAAATGCTTCTGCACATGCGCAGAAGAGTGCACACGCATGTGAGCAAAGCAAGCGCGTGCGTGCGGCTCCACTGCAAACCAGTAGTAAAGGTAAGTAGAACCCACCCCTGGTGTGATGAGAATAAACCCAATTCTTAGCATTATATAAATAGTGTTTAGTTACCATATTTCCTTGACAAAAAATAAAGTACATACCTGAGAAAGGGGCAAATCTAGAAGATGTTCATAAGGGTAAAAAAAAAAATTCTTTATATTTATAACTTTGCTTTACAAAGGCAAACCCAAGAACAAAACCAGGAAAAACGTTACAAAAACATATATTCTAATAAAAATACCTAAATTTTCCTTGATATCTCTACCTCCGTACTACATTTCATCACATAAACATTTAATAACATCAGCAAATTCCAGTAATCAGGAAGTATGGATATTTCTTATATAAATTTGCTCACTTTTTTCTCTTTTCGTTAGTCTTTTATCAAGCTACCCTATGCATATTTCTATACTAGTATATTTTCATGGTACATTTTTTGTTGTACATAAAGCAATAAATATATCAATACTCTGTATTGATCCAAATGTGGGGAAACGTCCTGGACAAACTATGGATTTATTTGTTGTGTTTAAGATATTTAATGATGGTGATTCTGTAAGCATTCTTAGATACTTTGATGACAAGATAAGCTAATTTATTTTAAATAAATAATCAAGGTTTGTCTGTGTTGATATAACTGCATCTGTTTTCTTTTTTTATCTGATGCCTTTGATTTCTTCAGCTTGCTTACCTTGTGATCATTGCCTAACCTTTCTTATCCTGAAGGACAATAGCATAATAAGTATGCATGTATGTACATTAATAAATGGGTCACCTCCCAATTTTGTACTGTATTTCATAGAATGACATATATTGTTCTGGTGGAGAACATAATGCAGCTTTAAATCACTTCCTGATAGCAAAGGATATGGAAATATGCTTCAAAAGGGGAACACGATGTACTTTTAGAACAGAACAGAACAGAACAGAACAGAACAGAACAGAACAGAACAGAACAGAACAGAACAGAACAGAACAGAACAGAATAGAATTCTTTATTGGCCAAGTGTGTTTGGACACACAAGGAATTTGTCTTTGGTACATATGCTCTCAGTGTACATAAAAGAAAAAAATACATTCATTAAGAATCATAAGATACAACACTTACTGATAGTCATAGGTTACTAAATAAGCAATCAAATCATACTAGGAAACAAATAAAACAATATAAATTGTAAAGATACAAGCAACAAGGTTATAGACATAAGTGGGAGGAGATAGGTAATAGGAAGGATGAGAAGAATAATAGTAATACAGTCTTAGTAAATAGTTTGACGGTGTTGTGGGAATTAGTTGTTTAGCAGAGTGATGGCATTCGGGGGAAAACTGTCCTTGTGTCTAGTTGTTCTGATGTGAAGTGCCCTATAGCATCATTTTGAGGGTAGAAGTTGAAACAATTTAGGTCCAGGAAGTGAGGGGTCTGTACATATTTTCACATCCCTCTTTTTGACTCATGCAGTCTACAGGTCCTCAATTGAAGGCAGGTTGGTAGCAATTGTTTTTTCTGCAGTTCTAATTATCTGCTGAAGTCTGTCTCTGTCTTGTTTGGTTGCAGAACCAAACCAGACAGTTATAGAGGTGCAGATCACAGACTCAATAATTCCTCTGTAGAACTGAATCAGCAGCTCCTTGGGCAGTATGAGCTTTCTGAGATGACACAGAAAAAGATTCTTTGTTGTGCTTTTTTGATGATGTTTTTGATGTTAGGTGTCCACTTTAAATCTTGAGATATGATAGAACCTAGAAATTTGAAGGCCTCTACTGTTGATACTGTGTTGTCTAGTATTGTAAGAGGTGGTAGTATAGGAGGGTTTCTCCTAAAATCTACCACCATTTCTACTGTTTTTAGTTCAAGATTGTTCTGGTTGCACCACAACGCTAGGTGTTCAACCTCCCATCTGTATACAGATTTGTCATCATCTCGAATGAGACCAATCACTGTTGTATCATCTGCAAACTTCAGTAGTTTAACAGAGGGATCTTTTGAGATGCAGTCATTGGTGTATAGAGAGAAGAGAAGTGGAGAGAGCACACACCCCTGGGGGCTCCTGTGCTAATTGTGCAGGTATCTGATGTGATTTTGCCTAGCTTCACCTTTGCTTCCTGTCTGTTAGGAAGCTTATGATCCATTTACAAGTGTGGTCAGGTACAGGTAGCTGATTTAGTTTAGTTAGAAGAATATCTGGAATGATGGTATTGAATGCTGAACTAAAGTCTACAAAGAGGACCCTTGCATAGGTCTTTGGAGATTCAAGATGTCGTAGGATGTAGTGCAGAGTCATATTAACAGCATCATCTGTCGATTTATTTTCTCGGTAGGCAAATAGAAAGGAGTATAACAATGATCCATGATGGTTTTCAGGTGGGCCAGCACTAGCCTTTCAAAGGTTTTCATAACTACAGATGTTAGAGTAATTGGTCTGTAGTCATTCAGTTCCTTGATGGAGGGTTTCTTCGGCACTGGGATGATAGTAGAGCATTTGAAGCAAGAAGGAACATAGTACATCTCTAGTGATTTATTAAAGATACAGGTGAAGATGGGGGCCACTTGGTCAGCACCACCTTTTAAGCAAGAAGGAGTTATCTTGTCTGGGCCTGGTGCTTTTCCTGGCTTTTGTCTGTGAAATAGACCTTGCACCTCATTTTCTGTAATCACCAGAGATGGTAGGCCTAATGGGATGGGGTCAGTTATAGGAGGCTTGGCTGTTGTAGGTGTGTCTGAGATGGGGATTGTGGAGATGGGTGGCAGTAGTTTTCTCTCAAACCTACAGTAAAACACATTCAGGACATCTGCCAGTTGTTGATTTCCTTCAGCATGGGAAGGAGGTTTGTTGTAACCAGTGATATTTTTAAGAATTTTCCACATGTTTGCTGGTTCATTTGTTGAGAACTGATTCTTTAGCTTTTCAGAGTAGCTTCTCTTTGTTGCTCTGATCTCCCTTGTTAATACCTTGTGATTCCCACTGAGTTTCTTCTCAGTAAACAAGAGGACTGTTCTATCAGGAAAAAAGTGTAAAATCACTTACAGATGTAATCCATTAGAACCTGAACATAGACTGTTAACCCCAGGTACTTCTTTTTTTTCCACCACGTTTTCTCTTTATAAAAATCACCTTCAAAGATTACTTTAATTCCAGTGTGAGTCAAAGACACACTTTCATAAATCAGAAGTGGCTGGCCATCTTTTTGTTTTGTTTTTTCAGTTTCTCGCTGCAGATTCTGTTCACAGCCTGAACTGCTGGACTAGCAAAACAGTGAAATAGCACAAAAGCAAAGCAGAGACATAAGGACAGAAGAGAAGGATCCTCTTTGGATTGTATGTATGTGGAGTTACTGCAAGAGTACAGTCAGAAGTGAAGCAGACGCCAAACTCTTCCTAGTCACAATAAAGAAGAAGAAATAAAAATCACCTATCCCACTAACACTGATGATGTTACCTGGTTTGGTAATGAAATGCCTGCAAGAAAACAACCAAGCTCAGAGACCACAAAAGATTCGATAATCCTCCCCTCCTTTTCTTCTAGCGTGGGTGTTTTTCTCAATTCTCCTGGACTTGTTTATTTATTTTATTTATTTTATTATTCATATTTCTATGCCGCCCACTCTCTGAGGACTCTGGGCGGCTTACACCAAAGACAATATACTAAATAGCATAAAGCCCCCAACAATCTGGGTCCTCATTTTACCCAGCTTGGAAGGATGGAAGGCTGAGTCAACCTTGAGCTGGTGAGATTTGATCCAATGATCTGCTGAACTAGCAGTCAGCTGAAGTAGCTGCAGTACTGCACTCTAACCACTGCGCCACCTCAGCTCTTGTTAAAGTCTCTGGGGAGGGGGGGAGACTTTAAAGTTAACTTGTAAAAGTCTCGTGGGGGGGAGCAATGCCAAGATCTGAATGAAAACATCTCTCTGAACTAAGCAAAAGGGTTGGGAACTTGGATGAAGATGACAAGAGTTTGCCTGTTTCCAACCCAAATGATAGCAATAAGTCTAAAAGAGTGCAATGGGGATGTGGGTTCTTTCTTCAAACTCTTTCAGGCTTTGCAATAAACAGAATGATGCTCTGCTCAGCCCTGACAATTAGGCACCAGAAACACCCATCATGAGCATGCAAATTCTGCACCGAGCAAAGGTTGGATCAGGTTGCCTTTGTTGTCCATTCCTCCTGCATGATTGATTGAATGATGCAAGATATTGTTGGCTTATCCAAATGGAAACCCCGTGTTCTCAAAAATCCAGTCCCAGAATGGAAAGTAAAGAATCAATTAAGAATCAATCAAGAAACAATAAAAAAAAAAACGAAGGAGAGGGAACAACCTATTGGGAGCAGTGCCAGCTTCCATCCGGGCAGAACAGCTGGGCAACACTATTGTTGAAGCTTGAAATTTGGACAGGGCTTTCTTAGATTTCCAGCTGGTATCAGCATGGGGCTGGGGGAGGGAGGGAAAAGCAGCTTAAAACTTCCATATGGAATTGCCTATAAATTGCAATCCATATTGAGACCCACTCAATAAGTTTGCTTATTAGGAGTTTGCTTATTAGGAGGGGGGCTTTAAGCATCTGCTTCTTGCTATATTCCTCTATATGAACATGGTTTCAGGGTTTCTTGGCATCTCCCCATCCTGTAAATAGCTGGGGCAGGGGCCTTGATTTAGATCAGAATTGCATTAGGGGGAACTTAAAAAGTCTCTCTCTCTCTCTCTCTCTCTCTCTCTCTCTCTCTCTCTCTCTCTCTCTCTCTCTCTCTCTCTCTCTCTCTTGCTTTCCCCCTCCCCCATTGCAACAATTAACTTTTTAAAAGCCAATCATGTTTGGCTTTTTGTACAGAAGATCCTGCTTTTTTTCAGTTTGACTGAGAATCTCAGATGAAAGAAGGCATGAATGAATGTAGAAACCAAGAGCATTTGACCGTGCCCATCAACCTCTATCTTTGCAAATACTGATAAAAAATAAATAATTAATAGAAGAAGTCTCTCAAGTTTTGCTCTACTCAACTGTAGGGTTTCCTGCCTGAGCAGGGGTTTGGACTAGAAGACCTCCAAGGTCCCTTCCAACTCTGCTATTCTGTGACAATTAGGCACAATTTCTTGGTATTTACAAACCATCTTTTCAGCTTCCTACTTTTAATGCCCTTGGAATAGAACAGCCAGCTTTGATGATATAGAGTTCTTACCCATTCTAATGAGCGGTTCTATGGAATTTGCTTCCACTAAGAAGGGCAATATGTTAGTTGTCTGCTTTTGATACAAGTGGCCTTCCAAATGAGCCGCTGTCCTCCCCACTGGCGATACAATGCTGATCCTAAGATTCCTCTGAGCTGAGTGCAAAGGACTTTCAGTAGTAGATAGGAAAATGGACTAATTTGCAGGAGGCGATTGCCAAGGAAGCAGATGGGGAACCATCAGATCCGTTTCTTCTCAACAGATGCCCAAGCCTTTAAAAAAACTAAAATATGAAACATTTTGGCATGGAAAAGGCAGGCCATTCCAGTTTTCGCTTAGAATGTGTATCAGAGTATCACTGTGGCGATCTTTCATTTCCAGGGGTACTAGCTGTGCAATTTTGAGTGGGAAGATAAGGGACACTTTATGACTTGGCATCATCCAAATGGTGCAGACAGAGGCTCATTGCTCTACAGTGTGTATTCAGAACCTTTGCTGAAGCCGGGATAATGCTTCTCCAGCATCTAAAAACTGCAGAGATGAAGGGTGAAGCTTAGCCTTTTCGATCATAGAGAATGAAAACCCACATACTGTATGCAGAGGGCATATTATCTTGTCTGCCAAATCATCACAGGGGAAGCAGGCAAAGTTGTGGGTCATTTCCTAACTTGTAGATATTGAGGCTCCAGGAAGCAGGAGAACATTGAGGGCGGTGATTCCTTGTCCTAGCATTTTTCTGACAAGTAGTCCCAAGAACAAAATATTTCCAAGAAAGAATTTTGAAATGATAGCAAAGTCATACAAGTTCCCCAGGAAAAAGAGGGAGGGGAAGACAGTGAGAGAGCAAGAGAGAGACAGAGACAGAGAGAGGAGGGAGACAGAAAGAGAGACAGAGAGAGAGAGACAGAGAGACAGATTGTGAACAATTGTCTTGAATTAACAACAAGAGGCTACATTTGTAATATATACTTGGCACAGCTAATGTTTTGGAATGTTATTCTGAAGAAAAATTCCTTTGCAACTCTTAATTCAGATTTTTCATTTCTGATTTAAGATCAAAGCTTGGTAATCATGCAATGTGACTTCTATACTTTTTATAATCTATCTATCATCTGTGTACCTATTTAGTATCTATCTATTATCTTCATAACCACAGAAATAACATAGGCACCTTTCTGAACAATATGAGACTAAAGTGGTGAAATAAACGGGACATTGACCCAATCTACTGATTCTCAAAGATGAAAGCCATTCATCTTTTCATTCATTCACTCTCTAGGCAGTTCGTAGGTTTCTTTTCTTAATTCCATCTCTTGGTTTCTTCATTCATTTCTGTCCCAGATTCCTCCCTCTGGTTTCCTTTGGTTTCATTTCTTATGTTTTTGAGCCCATATCCTCTCCTAGAAGATGTTTCCCAAGGCCTCCTAACTTCCGAAGTCCCTGCTTTCTTCCCTACATTGCTGCTTCTTTTGCTCTTTCCAATGACATTTCAATCTTCCATGTTCATCTCTGTAGTCATGAAGGGGAATTTAAGTTAAAAAGCCCTTTACCCAAACACATTTTCCCAGAGAAAACAAAGTTCATCTGTAAATCAGTTAGACACAAGGAACACTTGATTAAAGGAGTTGACAAAACAGCAAATTAGACAAAAAAATGTTCTCTCTTTCTCCCACCACCCCTATGCACTTTCCTAGAGAACCTAAACTCTCAGTCCAGTCATGAAACTTTTAGAAGGTCAAAAAATGATGAGAGGCTAGGAAAGGATACTACACTAGGAGCCAAACAAAGGTCTAGGAAACAAAAACAGCATAAAATAAAGCAACTTTCTGGAAAGAAACTAGGTTTATGAAATATTGTATCTTTATTTTTTATTTTTTTTCAAAACCCCTATTGTCTTTGTAGAAAGTTCAGTGTACTGGTTAAGGCAGTGATGGCGAACCTTTTAGACACCGAGTGCCTAAACTGTGTGTGTGCGCATGCCCAAACTGAAATGTGGGTGTGCATGCACACACGTGCATGTGTGGACATGCTCACATGTTCACCTGTCCACAGACATGCACAAATGTGCACATGCACAAATGTGTGTAAACATGTGCGTGCACGGACATGCACGTGCATGCATAGCAGAGACCCAAAGACCAGCTGGCCAGCGGGAGACGGGGGATCCCAACAATGGCAGCACAGCAAGAGGTAAGATCTTTTTCTTTTGTGAGCTTCCGTTTCATCGTTTGCAGGGAAACAGAAGCTCACAACAGATACACCATGGAGATCTGACCTGGGGCAATGGTGCGCGTACCAGCAGAGGGGGCTCTGAGTGCCACCCCTGGCACACATGCCATAGGGGTGTGTGCCACAGGGTTAAGGCATCAGGCTAGAAACCAGGACACCAGTGAATTCTGGTCCCGAAGATTAGGCACAAAACCAGATGGGTGTCTTTGGGCCAATCCCTTTTCTCAGACCTTGGAAGAAGGCAAATCACTTCTAAAAATCTTGCCAAAAGAATAGCAGGGACCTTCCAAGCAGACACCAGGGGTCAACAATGATTCAAAGGTACCAAAATCATCCTCATCATTCTTGTGGTCCTGTCCATTTAAAAGTAAAGGTAAAAGTTTCCCCTATCCAATCATGGGTGGTGTTCTTCTCCGTTTCTTAGCTGAGGGAGCCAGCATTGTCTGAAGACATGTCCATGGTCGTGGCTAGCATGACTATATGCCAAGGTGCATGGAACGCTGTTACCTTCCCAGTGAAATGGTACCTATACTTGCAATTGCATGCTTTCGAACTGCTAGGTGAACAGGAGCTGAGGCAAGTAACGGGAACTCACCCCATCATGTGGTACTTGGGTCTCGAACCTGGGCTGTTAGCTTTCCAGCTTACAAGTTCAGCATCTTTAACATGCTATTGTAGTTAAATCCAATCAAATCCTTTGCTATTGCTTGTACGTTTGTGGCTGTAACCCCATCACATGTATACATCTGTTTCAAAAGGACTATAACCTCTCTCCTCTTTGAGCCTGTCTTTGCCTCCAGTGCTGATCAGTAAACCAATTTATGCTTCACTGAAGGTGTGCTAGTCTCTGGTGTAAGGAAACTCAAAAATTCTCCTACAGTCACAAATGGCAAGCAGAGGCATATTATGATCACAGCTATTCAGTCAACAGAAGTTGCTTGCTTATCTCTCCTGTGGTGAGAGAAAAGGGAAAGAGAAAAGTCTCGTGGGAAAAGATCTTCGGTGCATTATACTATACATCATAGTACTACTGAACCCCCATGGAGTGGTAATTCCAAATAATTTAGAAAGGGATGGTTTCTGTCAAATGAGAAGAGCAAATAAATAAACCAGCAAACCCTATCTAAAGCACCGTGCAACTTGACCTTCTACAAGAAAAGATCAAACTAGCATATCTAACTGTAAGACAAAATAGACTGTCCAAGATAATATCCCTGAGGAAACTTGGAATCAGCTCCATTTAAAATTTTAACGAGGTGTTTGAATAGCTCTTATGTACTGCATATATCACATAACTCCACATAACTTCCTATCTGCACTTGGTTTGACCTATGTGCTTTATTTCTATTGTGAAACTGGAAGATAGGAAAATGTCATTTACAAACCAGATGGTTACTAGTCTAGCTACTGAATCCGATTCGGTCTTCTATACAGTCTGCCAGGGCTCTTCACCATTTCCAAATAAGTCTTTCCAAATCATCATCTGCCAAGGATTTAACCCCAAAACTTAATCACACAAAGGATGTGTACTCTCTCTGATCCAAGTTTCCTTTGTAAGCCTCTCTTACCGAGATTCTTCCAATCAGAATCTATTTAAACTAGATTACGTCATCTAGTCTTGCTTAGTTAATATGACAGTTGCTGCTATAAAAATAAGTTTCTTCCTACATCACCACCTACTTGTTTTTCTTCTTCACCTTATAGTAAAAATTGAATACAAAATTTGCAATTTCTATGTTTTGGAGTTCTATACAGCTCAGCATGATACCAATGATTAAAAGTATTATGAAAATGAAGAGACAGTCTTTCAACACTAGATGCCAGAGACATGATGTGAAATATGTGGCCATAAAATTAAGAATAGTATTATGAAATAGAATCACAGTTTGTTTGTTTTTCAGAGAACAGCATATAATGTTGGAGATTGCTACAAACCTTCATTTAAAAGCAGCTTCGTCCATGTTGCTCATTGCTGGGAAAATGAAAAGTGCCCCCTAACTAAATTTAGTGGAGACAGATCTGTTGGGTAATAAATATATAAATAAAATAAAAGTTTGTCTGTCTGTTTATTTAATTTATTTGCCAGCCATCCTGCTGTCATGCTACTCAAAGTTTATTTGCTGATGGAGCCATTAATCATTTGGAAGCATGTTAGCCATAGCAGAGTCCTGCAGCTGTAATGGTGTGTTTTTGTTACCATTATAAGAAACAAATTTGCAAAACAAAACAAAAATTCTTATAGATCTCAAAATTAGCAAGAGCACCCCATTCTTGAAAGCAAAAACTTGGGGAGACAGACCTTAGCTGGATTATACTTAGTTACACTTAATATTTTATTGCGCTTTATTGTTCAATATAATTGAGGTACATTATCTACAATTCTTACAACAGGCTTACAGCCATAGCTATCCATAGGCACAGAAGGACAAGTATATATATCATAAATCCATCATATAACTGATGCAGATTACACAATAGACATCATTTGCTCAATTATGGGCACATTATTGTGTTTTGTTTTGATGACACCTTTGTATGTAGTTCTGTTTCCAAATGAAAGTCTTACATTGGCATATATGAAGATGAGCCTGTGTATATGAAAATGTGTGAGTGTGTGTTCCTGAAATCTGCAGACCCATAAGGCCAAAAGCATTTGCTCACTCATGCTGTAAAGTCAATCAATATTGGTATCTCCATTTTAAATATTGTATGCAATGACTTTTATAAAGCCCTCTAGTGAATTAATAGCAAAGTGAGATTCAAACATAGATGACCTGATTCATTGCTCCGTCTCTTTACTTTTGGTACCAAAGCGATCATTCTGTGCAGAGATCCCAACCCAGTTTTCCAAAACATGTCTGCCTTCCAAAATGCTGGACATGAACTTCCCAGAATTCCCTGCAAACACAGCTTGAATTGCTTTCCTGACACATCCAGAGCCATCCAGGTTAAAGAGGATGGTCTTTGATCAACCAGGAATGGGGTTGCCTGAGCACAGATCTCTCCAGATCATAGCAAGGAATGGTGTTAACATTTAATCCATGAAACAAAAATAGATAATAATAGTTCCTTTCTGCACTTTTATCTACACCTTTTAAACCTTATCGGGTCCTGAAGCTATTTAACTTTCTGGGACTTCTTGTGTGTACAAAGCAAACCGGTGTATACATACAGATTGCAGCCTGCAGCCCAATTCTTTTCTCCAAATTGTTGCATTGGGTATATCCATTCTCAGCTCTTTGAGTTTATTATGAGTAGGGCCTTTTTCTTATGGCTCTTGGCTAGTTTTGTGCTGATGTGAAATGACTGGAACCACAAATATTTCAAAAAATAACGTTATCAGAAAATATCGGAGGAACTGAAAAACACTGCCAAGGACTAGCCAGGAATGACACATTGGTGAATAGTTATTGACAGCTCTTTTAAGGAGCCATGCATTCATAAAAACTGTCAGGCCATTTTGCCACATTTGGAACGAAATGAATGAAAACACCACATCTGCTTATGTATAGTTGTAATCACGCAAGTCAAGAGGAAAAAAAAATAGATGGTGAAAATCTGCTAAAACATTCAGTCTTTTCCAGATGCCCCCTAGAGAAAGAATTATGCATTTCAAAGGAATGTAAATAGTTGCCATTGTTTTCTTTTCAAAGAGTTCCTTCACTGAGTTGCTCAATAAAATTGCAATTACAGATACTGTAGATAGAGATACGGAGGTACACATATGGACATAATCACCAAATTCAGGGCAAAATCCTGAAATCCATTCAAAATGCAAGGTCCTACATTTATCAACCTCTGCCTATGTTGTACAGGTAGTCCTCAACTTACGACCACAACTGAGCCCGGAATTTAGGTTGCTAAATGAGAAATGATTTAAGTGAGTTTTGTCCCATTTTACAACTTTTCTTGCCACATTCATTAAATGTGGTTAACCACATTTAACACTGCAGTTGTTAAATTAGTAACATGGTTGTTAAGGGAATCTGGCTTCCCCATTAACTTTGCTTGTCAGAACTTCATAAAAGATGATCATACGAACTAGATGTGGGTTTCAGCAGGTTCTGACCAGTTCTGGAGAACCGGTAGCGGAAATTTTGAGTAGTTCGGTGAACCGGTAGTAAAAATTCTGACTGGCCCCGCCCCCATCTATTCTCTGCCTCCCAAGTCCTAGCTGATTGGGAGGAAATGGGGATTTTTGCAGTATCCTTCCCCTGCCACGCCCACCAAGCCAAGCCACGCTCACCAAGCCATGCCATGCCCACCAAGTCACACCCACAGAACCAGTAGTAAAAAAATTTGAAACCCACCACTGACATGAACCCGGGACCCTGTAACCGTCATAAATATGAACCAGTTACCAAGCATCCAAATGTAAATGACATAACCGTGCGGATGCTACAATGGTCCTAAGTGTGAAAAATGATCAGTGCTGTTGTAATTCGAAAGGTTACTAAATGAACTGTTGCAGGTCAAGGACTACCTGTAATTCTGTGGGAGTGCACAGAACAGTTTCTACTCCTTGAGTATTTGGGCTTTCTTTTAATTCCTTTCCTTTTCAAAGCATTTAAAAACAACAATTAGTATGTTTGAAAATCTGCAAGCATTGCCAGATGATAATACTTCATCAGAGGTGTTGGTTGGTTGACTGAGACTGGAGCTTCCATGCCTCACAGTGTCTCTTTGCATGACTTGGAAAACAAGGTGGCTTTTCCAAATAAATCATGCAAATTTTCTTTTTCTTTTTTTTTCTTTCTACAGAGTTTATATGGATTTGATCTGCTGTGGTTCTCATTCCTCTGGTTTTATCTTCTTCCCCTGAATCTCTGCAAGCTAAATCCCAAATAGAAAGTGGATCTATCATATCTATTGACAATGCACAGGCTGCAATATTAAGGTGCTGTAAAAAAAAAAAATCCTGAACTTGCGGATTCAAATGATGTTTCACTGATATACTTCAGAACGTGCATGGTTTTCTAATATATTTTTCTAGTATATCTTTAAAGCATTCGTTATTCTATTTAAAATGTAAAAACTTCCCTGAGCTCACCTCCTGGTTAACTACATGTGCACAATCACGTAATTTTCTTAGCTATAATATAAAAACGGTTTGCGGCTGCCTTCTTTCCAAAGTATCGTTCATCCAACTACAACCAACTTGCTTGATGATTGGGGGATCAGAAGATACCTGCCTATTGTAAGCTATGGTTGCATATTTATTTAGTTATTTAAATGACTTGTCAGAGTAAATGTCTAACTCCCTCAACTCCATGCCCCCATAGTCCTGCAAGGGTTAACTAAGTACACACCCCATCACCCCATAAACACACCTTACCTTCTGGCTCCTCCTCCCTAGTATATAAGGCTGCTCCACGTGGAGATCCCTGAGTTCCAGATGTGTACCTGTAATGGAAAAGACTAATGGTCAGTAACAGATAACCTGATTAGGCCTGGGATTAATTCAGGCCTGGAATAAATAAAGGAAAGTTCATAATTATACTTGTCTTGTGAGTCATTGGGCTAGAGCCATCTTTTAACATGACTAGCTTTTAATGGAGCTTTTTTTCCCACCCACCCCGCTGTTGGACAATTCCTTGAAACTTTCCTCTCTATTCTCTCCAGTCTGCAATAGCACTAGCGCTAGCACTAGCTATAGCCCTTACACTTATATACCTCCCCATAATGCTTTACAGCCCTCTCTGGGTGGTCTATAAATTCGGCATATTGCCAGAAGTGGGTTTCAGCAGGTTCTGACCAGTTCTGGAGAACCGGTAGCGGAAATTTCGAGTAGTTCGGAGAACCGGTAAATACTACCTCTGACTGGCCCCGCCCCCATCTATTCTCTGCCTCCTGAGTCCCATCTGATCGGGAGGAAATGGGGATTTTGCAGTATCCTTCCCCTAGAGTGGAGTGGGAATGGGGATTTTGCAGTATCCTTCCCCTAGAGTGGGGTGGGAATGGAGATTTATAGTATCCTTCCCCTGCCATGCCCACCAAGCCACACCATGCCCACCAAGCCACACCCACAGAACTGTTAGTAAAAAATTTTGAAACCCACCGCTGCATATGGCCCCCAGCAATCAAACATTTTACCAACCTCAGAAGGATGGAAGTCAACCTTCAGCCAATCAGGATCAAACTCCTGGCAATGAACAGAGTTAGTCTGCAATGCTGCATTCTAACCACTACCTTTTCTGCCCCAGCTCTGGATTTCCGAGGATATTGACACACACCAATGGTGCTTATCAAATTTATTAAGTAGCAAGAATAAACAAGACCGGCAAAGGTTGGCAACCAGCCCAGAAAACAAGATATGATAAACCAAAATACTCTGATATGAAATACGAGTTGTTTCTAGCAAGAAACTTACTAATGGCGTGTGACTTAAATAGGCTAAGGGAGTGGCCAATTATCCTCAAGCCTTACTCTCGAGGAGACCTCCTCCTCCTGAGTAGCCACTCCTGCCTTTTGGCAGCCCTGCGTGCTCGAGCATTGAGGAGAGGCTCCTCCACTTCGCTCTCTCCACTTGAAGGAGCCTCTGGAGGTTCTGAAGGCTCTGGCTGAGTCTCTGCCCCTGGCATCACATCCTCTTCGGCCTCCTCGCTGTCCAACGCGAGCGCCGGCTGCGCAGGCTGCTGGCGCGACACCACACCAGCCTCCTCTTCGTCAGGATCAGCCATGATCCGTGCAGGCCGCTGGCGGGCCACAACACTACCTCACCACAGCTCTTACAATGGGGAAAAGGGAGGAGAAAATGTCAGGTATGGGGCAATGCTTACCAATTGTAATGCTGATTACATGACAGAGGGACAGTGTGGATGTTATAAATGCAAGCGTTGGTCATAAAGGGTTTGTTTTCAGCACTGTTGTAACTTTGCATGGTTGATGAACAAAGCAGTTGATGAGTAAAATCTACCTGTATTAAACATAAAGGTCACAGATGATTATTTTTTCACTGATGTATAGTAAATTCAACCAAAGAGCAATGCAACTGAGAGACATAATTATAAAATGTAGAAAATACATTGAACTATTTTTGCTGTTGACTTTCCTTAGAACAGTCTTATAGTTTCAGATGATAGGACAATATCAAATTTGTGCTCAGTCTAAAATGTCTTATCGCCTTGTATGGAAAGCGAATCATTCGCGCAAAGAATTAAAAAAAAAGCTATATGTTTCATATGAGATTAAATGAATACAATTTATTTTTGAAAGCATGGCTAGCTTCATTAGATTTGTTTCTAAAAATGAGTGCAAGCAGCTGATAGTGATTGAATAATTAGAAAATTAAAGAGCAAAAGTATAGTCTCCATACATAAAGGGAAGGGTAAATCAAAATGTTATGAGTCACGTTAACTTACGTCAACAAGGGAGATCTTAATTAATATCTTAATTAAAATATTTCTGTTATGAACATGCTATCCTCCTATTTTCTTCTGTGATAGAGGTTAGGCCTAGAGTGACATCAAAAGAAAAAACAAATGAGGATGGTAAGTTTTTGTTTTCTTTCTTTTTTTTCCTGCCAAGGAAATGGCAGGCAGCCATATTTGTATTTTCTGTGTCTTGCAATGAAATTTTAGCAGCAATTTCTTGGGGCTTCTGGATCCACAAAGAGGGAGAAAGAAACAGTGGTGAAATGTAAAATTTGTTACTACCGGTTCTGTGGGTGTAGCTTGGTGGGAGGTAATGTGACTGGGTGGGTGTGGCCAACTTTTTTTTTTACTTTTAAAAGCATTTTTTCTGCAAAAAAAAAATGCTTTTAAAAGGCTCTGACAATCCCAGCTGAGTTGCCTGATCATCAGAGGCTTTTTTTTCTTTTAAAAGCTCTTTTTTTTTGGCTTTTAAAAGAAAAAAAAAGCCTCTGATGATCAGGCAACTCAGCTGGGATCATCAGAGCCCTTTAAAAGCATTTTTTCTACAACCTCTTCGGCCGAAATAAAAATAGATAATGTTTATATGAAAAAATACTTTTAAAAGGCTCTGATGATCCCAGCTGAGCTGCACGATCATCAGAGGCTTTTTTTTTTTTTACTTTTAAAAGCATTTTTTCTAAAACCTCTTCGGCCAAAGCATTTTAAATGCTTTTAAAAGTAAAAAAAAAAGCCTCTGATGATCACATGGCTCAGCTGGGCATGGTGGGCACTACCATCGCTACCAGATCATGTGATCTGGTCCGAACCAGGAGCATTTCACCCCTGGAAAGAACCCATTTGGCTAGTTGCTTATGTGTTGACTGTTCATGGGTTAAGAAGAATGGAAGTTATCAATCATCATTGGTAATGATTGTTGTCCCCAATTCGGGTCTGAGTCTGGTGCCAAAGCCAATGAGGAACACCAAACACGAGGTGCAGGTCCTGGCTAGAAAATGTCAAGGAACCTCGAACAATAGAATTAAGAAAGCTTTATACATTTTCACTAAAGCAGAAGGCAAGATAAAGCAAGATATATAAAACAAATCATTTAATAAACATTTTAGTAATGATCTAACAAATTGTCCTACTGGTCTCTAGCTGTCCCTAGTCCTAAGTCTTGGCTAATGAATGCTTCAGGAAGAGGTGTCAAACTCACCGTGTCACATTGCCATCATTTGACATTTCATGACATTTTCCCCATTCATGGAGCAGGGGTGGGCGTGGCCTGCGTGTGTTGCATCCAACCTGCGGGCTGCCAGTTTGACACCCCTACTCCAGGAGTTATCTGATACATTCTATTTGCTCCAGACCATCCCTATTCCTAGCTTTTAGTTGAGGCATGCAGGATGTCTAAGTGTCAAGCCATATCCTGGTCTTGACACAGCAGTGTGGGATTGCGCACAGATGACGGTGGGTGTCAGGACTGCCAGTGCGGTGGTTACGGAACACCGGTGACAGGGGTGTCAGCTGCAGCAGCGATAGAGGATGCCCAGATGATGACCACTCTTAGCCACGATCAGCTCGGTGGCCTCAGCAGTGGCGGAGACAGCAACAGAATCAGCTGTGAAGTGTGGAGGTGTGGCACTGCAGGGAACAGCTTTCAGCCCGACAATCAGCTGGGCCAGAGCTTTAGTAACAGCTACTGAGGCGAGACCAGCACTAGGAGGAGACATGGCTCACCTACTTAAGAGCACTGGGAGGTGGAAGCTCCCAGTGCTGACTTTGCATCTAACACGCTGCTAACAGACTGGCTTGCTGACTGTTTTGCTGCTGTTTAACTCATTGTGTGCCAGAGTCCGGCTGTTGTGGTCCGCCAGCAGCCCACAGAGCTAGCAGTGGAGTCGGACAGTGAGGAGGCTGGGGAGGACCATGGCCCAGTCCTGGAGTCTGGGGAAGGCCCGGACGAGGGCTCTGCGTCAGAGGCAGAGATGGGGCCGGGGCCATCTGGGAGTGATGCGTGGACTCTGGAGCCTCCAAAGGCAGACAGCAGAGAGGCAGAGGAAGGAGCCTGTTCCTAGTGCACGCATGCGCAGAGCTGCCAGAAGGCAAGAGCAGCTAAAGTAAAAAGGACAACTCAGGAGTAAGGTCAGGAGATGATTGGCCCCTCACATAAAGCTTAAAAGAACAGCAAAGGCTCTTGGCTCTTTGTAGGAAACCAATGTTGCTAAATCGGTTTCCAGTTGGCATCGCTTGTTCTGAAATTTGTGGGGCTTTGCCAAGAAAGATCTTTGGCAGGGTGCCAAATAAGATAAAGGTTTGTGATAAGCCCTGAAGGACTTGTTTTGGAATTAATTTGGACTAAGCTGGAAATGAAGTAATTCTCAGCTGTTATAATAAAATAGGTTTGTTTAAGACTAATTGTGTCTTGTAATGACTAAGTGAGCCTAGGTCACATCACTGGCAGAATAAACCTAGTTTGTTTCCTCACCATGTGGAGTTTTCCTACTGGGTCAGTCCGGGAAAAAAAGGCTTTGTTACTGTTATCAGTTCTCAATTGATACAAGTGTTCCACCTGCATATTCTCTGTGAATAAACATTCTTTGTTCTTGCCAGACAGACTCCACAATTACGGGCATCCCAGTTTTCTTTCAAGTGCATACCGTAGCCTTCCTTCCTTTTAGCAGACAGTCCATCAGGATGATGCCTATTTTCAAGGAATCGTGTACTAATTGTACAAAGGAAAGGATAGGCGGGTCAAACAATCGAGAGTGCTTGAACAGGTGGGAGAAATGGGAGAGAATTTTGTCATATTTTGTACCCTTCATACTCTGTAATGGCACCACCACCTATAAAAAGATGTCATAAGAATCCTTTTCTCATTTGCTTTATTAGGTCCAATTCTGCAGTATAGATGCCTGCTTCAAATTAGGTTGAATTTCTCCTGCCACTAACAGTGTGTTGAAATTTGACCCTGCTGGGTTGTGTATTTGAAAACTCTGGTTCCATAGCACTGGTACTCGGAGACCCAAAGATGGTAAAAAATAAAAATAAATAAACACATGTTTAGAGATGTAGATGAGACCTCTCTTTCATATGCATTTTAAATATGACTCGATTAACCTGGAACTCTCAACCCAACAATGAACATTCATGCATTATTCATTTGCATGTTTCATTATTCATTATGTTTGGAATTTTTTCACAATGACTGCTATAACAAACTAAGTAGAAAGTATGTAGATTAAGAGAAAATGTCGATAAACAGCCAAGATATGGATATAGGAGCCTTGGTAGTACAGTGGTCTAAAGCACCCTGTTATTAAGACCAGCTGCCTGCAATTACTGCAGGTTCGAATCTCGCCAGGCTCAAGGTTGACTCAGCCTTCCATCCTTTCTAAGGTAGGTAAATTGAGGACCTGGTTGTGGGGGCAATAAGCTGACTTTGTATAAATATACAAAAGGATGAAGGCTATTGCTTAGCACATTATAAGCTGCCCTGAGCCTCCGGAGAAGGGCGGCATATAAATCAAAATTAAAAAAAAAAATGACCAAAATATAGAATATTATACTGGAAAAAAAGAATGTGTAAGAAGAGTAACCTCTAGGAATCATGCATCTCTACTATTGATTAATAGAAGTAAATATAAAATCTCATGTAAAGTTCAAATACACCCTCACCCTCAAAATTAGAGCTATCATATTTGTAGTGCCCCCAAAAAATATTCAACAATAATTAACAACAAACAAATAGAGAACATTTGAATTCCTTCCTGCCATCTATCAGTATTCTGGAATTTTTGTAACCCAGAGAGAAATTAAATCCCCATAAAAAAACACTCACTTTTGAATTCAAAATGCATACATATCGTTGGTTTATTAGATGTGTTCCATTAATAGGTTCATCATGAATAATATGAAAAATTACATTTAAAAATACTTAATGGTGTCCTAAAGTTGGTCAATATGTGTTTTAAATAGATATTGTATTCAATACGTATTTTAAATAACATCACATAAGTCCCACTTTTCTGATCATATACCAGATCACAGAACTACCCAGCAGAGGATATGATATTACCCTATAATAGACAACATAGTATTGTAACATTGTAAGGAATAATATCTGAATCAACACAACCAACTTGATACTATTCAGTAAAACAAAGTATAACTTCATAAATTCAGAACCTTGAAAATTGTTTGTAATTCTTTGCAGATCAGGTGCGAAACCTAACATATTTTTAAACATGTCAGTTTAAACATTAAACTAGAATATGCCTTAGAACAGTGATAGCTAACCTTTTTGCTGTTGTGTGCCAAAAGCGGGCAGAGTGGGGGAGATTGCGCGCGCAGGTGCCCACACCCATAATTCAATGCGCCCTGTCCCATGCATGCACGTGTGACCCCCTCACTCTCCTCCCACTTTTGGCACGTGATGACACGGTGGGTCCGGTAGACCCATTGTTTACCCTCCCCAGGCTCCAGAGGCTTTCTAGGAGCCTGGGGAGGGCAAAAATGGCCTTCCCCACCCCCCACCCCCAGAGGCACTCCAGAGGCCTGGAAACAGCCCATTTTCCAACTTCCGGTGGGCCCGGAAGGCCTGAAAATCAGCTGGCCAGCGCGCACATGCACTCACGTGCCCATAGATATGGCTCCATGTGCCACTTGTGGCACCCGTGCCATAGGTTCACCATCACGGCCTTAAAAATTTCCACATTAACATTAGCAAATTGTTCTCATAAGATAGAGACTATATTAAGCAATGCTATCATAAATGTTGAGAATAAGCACCAATATATAAGAATAATTGCACTATTTTTCTAAGTGCATTTGATTGAGAAGCAATGGGACATAATATTAAATTTAAAGTGCAAAGTATATGAATCCTTGAGTTATTGAGCAAGCTATAGTACTGTAAGAAGTAAATACAAATCCTTGATTTATGAATACAATTGAGACCAGAATTTCCTATTTTAAACAAGGTGTTTGTTAAATGAGTTATGCCTGACTGCAATTGCTAAGTGAATCATGCATTTGTTAAGTGAAACTGGCTTTCTCCATTGATTTGGCTTATCAGAAGTTCTCAAATGGTGATCACATAGCAGAGGTAGGTTTCAGCAGGTTCTGACCAGTTCTGTAGAACCGGTAGCGGAAATTTTGAGTAGTTTGGAGAACTGGTAGTAAAAATTCTGACTGGCCCCACCCCCATCTATTCTCTGCCTCCCAAGTCCCAGCTGATCGGGAGGAAATGGGGATTTTGCAGTAACCTTCCCCTGGAGTGGGGAGGGAATGGAGATTTTACAGTATCCTTCCACTGCCACACCCACAAAGCCACACCCACAAAGCCATGCCATGCCCACAAAGCCACACCAACAGAACCGGTAGTAAAAAATTTTGAAACCCACCACTGTCACATAACCATTATGTCATTCTGTCCTGTGATCACCGTTATGGGATCACAGAACACTGCAACTGTCATAAATACATGCCAGTCACCAAGCATCCAAATTTTGATCATGTAAAAGAATGGTGATCACATGACCCTGGGACAGTGCAACCGTTGTAAATACATGTTCCCCTTCTATGTGTATTTTAATTTGGTCTCTGACCGCAATAAAAAGCTTACTTACTTACCTACTTACTAATACATGCCAGTTGCCAAGCTCCAAAATTCTGATCCTGTGAGCCTGTGGTGTAAGTCACATTTTTCAGTGCTGTTGCAACTTTGGATGGTTGCTAAATGATTGGTTGTAAGTCAAGGACTATGGTATCTGTAAGCTGTTGATCCAAGAAAGGCACAGAAAGCCAAGGAATAAAAGAGAATGTATTGCATGTGGAAGTTCTCTGCCAAGGAGATATTTTTAAACCAGGGATGGGTTCAATGGCCAGTGAGAGGAAACTAAATACTATATTTTTCGGACTATAAGACACACCGGAGTATAAGACGTACCTTAATTTTTGGGGAGGAAAATAAGAAAAAATCTGATTGGTGGGTGGATCGGCTTCCTGGAATATCAATCAGATGTTCCCAGAGGTGAACTTTAGAACAGGTTCATTGGTTGTGAGCTCTGTGCCTTACTTTTTTTTCAGCCTCTGAAGCCTCTGTTTCAGAGGCTTTTTTTCTGAAGATTCGTTTTGGAGGCTTTTTTTTTTTTTTTGAAGCTCCGTTCTTCATTTCAGAGGCTTTTTTTCTGAAGCACCATTTCAGAGGCTGGGCGGGGCTACCTTCAGAGTATAAGACGCACCCAGATTTTCACCCTCTTTTTGGGGGGGAAAGGTGCGTCTTATACTTCGAAAAATACAGTACTTCAGTCACCTGGGGTGGATTTTTTCCATATCATTTTGACTGGTGCTAGTTTCAGCTGCTGGGAAAAGAGAATTTTTATCTGTTCATAAATAAGTACCATTATAAAAGGATGCTATTGAAAGTATTTATACAAATAAATACTTTATTTTTTTTCCATTATATTGATAAAGAAGGCAGCTGACTTAGACAACTGCCTGGGAGCATTGCACAAGAGTGTTGATTGGTGATTTAAAAGTTATATCCCAAGAATGAGAACCACGCTTATAAGATGTCTTGCCTTGAGTACCAATTTCATTTGATTGGCCTTGGGTATTACACATCTTAGAAACCTGGGAGTGACTTGTTTGGTTGGTTCTCTTTGCTTAACAATAGTTACTCCTTGGGTATTGTATGTAGAGTTGCTCTAGATGTTGTTATTGGATTATAACATTTAATATGAAGGGAGACAAACTTTTGAGAAACAAAGATATGGATAATAGTTGCACTGCATTTAAATTAAATTAATTACTATGATTCATAGTAATTGGTAAGATAGTGAAAGGATGAATGGGATAGAGAGACTGGGAGAGAGGTCCATCTAATATCTGTTCCAGAGGATCAGAAGCCATGACTTTTTGATAGATTACATTGCATGGCTATGAATAAATGAAAGAATGAATAAAAAAAGTTACCCAGGGAAAGCAAGCAGAAAAATAAATAGAATTAAAAAGTGAAATAGAAATCTAAGCCTGGGCCCAAACTAGATTTTATCAATTCAGGAAGGAAGGAAGGAAGGAAGGAAGGAAGGAAGGAAGGAAGGAAGGAAGGAAGGAAGGAAGGAAGGAAGGATAATTATCAAATGGGAGACAACTGCATAATTTTTGAACACTCTTTTCAGGCTCTGTTGGAAATGTAAAATAGAAATATAAAATTATGGATAGTTACTAAGCTATTTATTCATTCACTGAATGTCTTTTGGAAAGTTAGTGTTCATGATTAGCGTATGGAACTATAATATTGGGATGAATATATATATATAGAAATCCAGTAGAGCTTCTACCACACTTTATTATTCATTACCAGAATCTAATCACAGTTTCTGGGATGGTCCACTGACAAAATGACACTTGGTAGAAACTCCCTCCTCGCACCATCATTATTTCTGCACTGCTCAGCATGAAGAAGCTGCAAAATGTATTAGAAATTCCCTGTTTTTAATGACTTTATCTTGAAACACATTTCAGGTTATTTATGCCGAGGAATGCTTATGGTTTGTATTCTCAGATTGTGAGGTTTTGCAAATTTAGCTCAATTGTCTTTTAACTCCTTGCAAGTTGTTCAATTCAAAAGAAGTACACCAGCTCTGGGATTGATTGATTGATTGATTGATTGATTGATTGATTGACAGAATGAACTATATGATTAGAATATCTACTTGAATGTGAAGCTAGAATTTATTTTCTGAGTGTAATAATACCCATTAACATTCATTGGCAATTTTAAATGTTAGGAAAATATTTTATATAGGAGACCAAAGTCACAACTCATTCAAACCTGACATGTCCACAAAATTTCCTTGGCAACCATTTATTTGCCTTCTGGGATCTTAACTTCCCAATCTATTCTGTTGCTCTGGAATGTCCTGGTCTTTTCTAAACCAAATACTTGCCAGATCCAACCCTGCTTATCTTTTTTCAAGACAAAGTCATCTAGGCGTTGTCATCTGCTGTACTTAGGATGAAGTTGGTACAACAAAATCTTGGTTTAACAGCCTCTCCTCCAATTTAGCAGACTTTAGATACATTGGACCAAGTACCCCTTTCCGCCTGCCTCCAAAACACACAATTCCATTGCAACCCAAGAAATCTGTTTGTTAAAATTTAATTTTATCTTTAAATTGATGACGTCTATGGTGATATCCATCAGTTACATGATGACATCATTAGGCATGTCATGTGAATTACATTAATTTTTTTTGTTGTTGCTTTAAATTACCCACACATGTATGCACACATGTATGCACACATGTATGGGTGTGTGTGTATGTATGTATACATACATGAAGAGGTGGGTTTCAGAAGGTTCTGACCAGTTCTGGAAAACTGGTAGCAAAAATTTTGAGTAGTTCGGAGAACTGGTAAATATCACCTCTGACTGACCCTGGCCCCATCTATTCTCTGCCTCCCGAGTTCCAGCTGATTTTGAGGAAATGGGGATTTTACAATATCCTTCCCCTGGAATGGGGTGGGAATGGAGATTTTACAGTATCCTTCCCCTGCCACGCCCACCAAGCCATGCCACACCCACCAAACCACGCCCACACAACCGGTAGTAAAAAAATTTGAAACCCACCACTGCATACACGGTGCTATTGATTTGGTTTCTGGCTTCCCTGTTCTTGTACTCCAACCAATTTATAATATTTATAAACAAATTTTAGAAACCATACTCTAAATCATTATTTATCAACCTTGGGAACTTTTAAGATGTCTGGATGTAATCCCCAGAATTCCCAAGACAGCCATGGTGACAAATACAGCTTTAAGTGTTTGTATTTACCTTGCTGTGTTATCTATAGTATATAGGGAAATGATTTTTGCTTTAATTTAGTCAAACTTCTATTATGTATATATACATATATTAATTTCACCATTCTTGCATATTCTCCAACTTTAAGATCCCAATCAGAAATCATCAGTAAACCATTGTTTTTTTACAATGGTTTGTAAAGGTTTCCTCTTGCAGCCATGAGTACTTATGGTACTTTTGTTGTTCTGTTTTGTGATTATTCCTATAAAAAGAATTGCGGTTTCATTTCAGACTTGATTTCTAAAGCGAGGTTTCACTTGTAAGATGACCTGGAATGTCAGGAAAACCTTGCCTCAGTTAGCTTAGATAGCTTTCACAAACCAGGTCTATTCGCTGGGGTGATATTTTCAAAGCTTTATAGCTCATACGATTCTAACTCTCCAAAATAACAACAATGTGAAATACTCCAGTTTGGAGAAAAAGGCCTGGAAATGCCAAGGTTGTAATACTATAAAGAAGCATTCCGTGAGATAACAGTACTAAACCCTTCCTGTATTGTTGTTAAGAAAACTATTTTGATATATCCATATTGTCATCAGCAGCTAAGCTCTGTTGACAGGAAACTTTAGCTTTTGCTGTACTCAAAATGTTAAACTATTTTTAAGATTCATTGTTTGTAATACTATAATGCAAATAAATTTCCACAGTATTTTAATTTAGAAATCTGTAGAGAAAGAACTACTTAAACTTTAAAACGGTTAGACCTCAAAACTGATTGACTGCAAAACAAATTATATGTATACATATTCTACATACAAGTTCAAATATGGGCCCTTTGTCTCTTAAGGTTAGTGATGTGTATAAAAGGTGGATTCTGTTTCCTAAATTTTGTCCAAAGAAAATAAATTTCCTCTTAAAATAGCAATTTCTGTTCATGCATTTTTAACTAAAAACTTTCTATAGGTTTTTCACTCTGGCCTATAGTTCATTTGTGACTTTGTAACTTCAGAGAATACAAACACTACCTTGTTTACCAAGAAAGTTTATTAAGAACATTTTAAGAAGTTTATAACAGGGGTCATCAACCTTTCGGATCTCAGGGACCACTAAATTAATAATTTTAAATCCCACAGACCACTAATATGATCTGCCTAATGACCAGCTGGGTGGGTGTGACTAGGTGATCATGTGACTGGGTGGGGATGGCCAACTTGATGTCACTCATGTCAAGGGGCACCTCGCCAGCCTCTCCTTGCCCCTCCCCTCCCAGCCCCTCCTCGCCTGCCCGCCCAGGCTCCTTAGGGCCCCAACAGGAAGCAGTTGTTGGAGCTAAGCAGCCACCATGAGAAAGAGTTGGCAAAACAGCTGGCTCAATTCAAATTGGATCTGGCCAAGAAGGAGCTCAGCAGAAGCACCTCACTGAGGACTATGAGCATAGGCTTTCCAAGCAGAGGGAAGACCTGCGGAAGTGCAAGGCCAGGTACAGGTGCCTGGAGGCTCAGCGGGCTGAGTTGGTCAGCCAGTTCCAGGCCATGATGCAGTCCCACTGGAACAAGGCCCTCTTCTCTTTGCCCCCAGCAGCCCTCTTCTCTTTGCCCCCAGCCTTTGCCAAAGCCCTGCACCAGGAGGCTGAAGCAGACCACAAGTCAGAATTTCTCCCCCCCCCCCGCGACCTGCACAAAAAGACCTCGAAGGGGGAGACTCTCTGCAGCAACACAAATGTTCATTGCACATATCTGTCCCAGGGACTGAGGACCCCTGATTTAGTGCAATATAAAAAATGCAAATAATTTTTGTGCGAACCACCAAAATTTTCTCATAGACCACCAGTGATCCACGCACCACCAGTTGGTGACCGCTGCTCTATAATATTCAAGTTTCACTTCAGAACTGAACTGTCGCTCAGTGTGATAAATCACGGAGCACAGTGGCTTGCATGGTTAGCATGCTGGATTGGAGGTTAGCAAGCCCGCAGTTGAGACCTGAGTGCTGCCCTTGAGTGAGTGCACAGTGAGTGTCAGGGTGAGCTCCCATGCTTCGCTCCAGCTCCTGCCAGGGACATGAAAAAAGCCCTCAACTGGGCATCTCCTGGCAATAGTGATGTCACCAGCTAATCCTTTCAACCTGGAAACATCTTGGTGCTACTAACATAAGTGCGATACGATGCGATGAAATCACCTCCACAGATGGTCTGGTAGATCTAGAATTATAAGAAAATCCAAATTTCTTAAAAACTGGAACTAAGACGAATGGTTTCAAAATTTTCTCTTCCAGATTTATTTCATGTATATTGTAATATGGGTGGAATAAAAAAGGGTTTTGAGGTAGATAGCTGGAAAATTTTCAGCCTAAAATTGTTAGACCTATTATTTGGCTTTTTTACAGTGAAAAGCCAAATAATAGGTCTAACAATTTTAGGCTGAAAATTTTCCAGCTATCTACCTCAAAACCTTTTTTTGCATAGATTATCATTACTGGGGGGGGAGGAATTCTGGGAGTTGAAGTCCACAAGTCATAAAAGGGCCATAGTTCCCCACTCCTGATGTAAATGATGATAATGTGAGCTCAGAATGCTGCAACCATCATAAACACCTACAAGTTTTTAAGCTTCCAAATCATGATCACATGACTCTGTGATGATCATAAGTGCATAGATCAGTCGTTTTTCATCCCATTTGCCTTTTGGCAGCAAAAGTGTCACAGCCATTGCCAAAAGTCACCTGTCCCTTTGCTCTTTTCAAGCCATGTGTGGTAGCAGAAGCAGAAAGAGAAGGAGTGAAAACAGATGGTTGCTTATCTAATAAATTCCTTGGAAAGTGTACTTTGGCACCTGGTTGCCTCCTATAGTAAAATTTACACCATAGCTCTTTCTGCAGCTCCCCTTTGGCTGAGGTAGACTAAGATACCAAAGACCAATTTCATACAGCTGTTATACTTTTAGGTTTGCTCCTGCATATGGTAATGTCCATGCATAAGAGCCCAAATGTCTATTGTTAAAACGATTTAGCTTTGTCAATTAGGCAGTGCAGTGACAAAACAACTCTTCCAATTGTTAAAGATGGAATGGAATATCTGTGCAGCATTGATTCATAAATTCACTATTATTACAAGAATTTTTTTTAAAGCCACAATGAATATTAAAAGAATAAATTGGTAATTTAAAAAAATTAAATAGAATATTTAATCAAACCAAATCCTGAAGGAAATCTATGAACACTTCTGGGAAGCTTATTAAGTTGTCTCTTTAATAAAATATTTTGACCATTCTAAATATCATAAAAAGACATCTGGAAACAAAATGCAAGTCAAGGAACATTACTCATCCTGAAATACTTAAATTGTCTTACTGACTTCAAGTAGCACTAAGATTTGGTTCAGGCAGTGGGAAGTGAAAATCAGCAGGTGGACAGACCATTGGAATGTATGTCCCATTCAATCTCTATATCAGGGGTGTCAAACTTGATTTCATTGAGGGCCATATCATGGTTGTGTTTGACCTCGGGTGGATGGGTGGGTGTGGCCAGGATAGGAGTTGCCAGCTTGACATCACTCCTGTCAGGGGGTGCCTGTGGTGGCCCAAGCACTCTCCAGGAAAAATGGACTCCAGAGCTTGGTCTCCTGCAACCCTCTGCCAGCGATAACAGAGCTCGGAGGGCCGCACCTCCACTTTCTGTGGCAGAGGCACTGCAGGCCAGGCCTTTGCTGTTTCCAGGGCGGCCCCACAGGCCATATCTAAGCACCCCATGGACTGAATCCAGCCCAGGGCCTTGAATTTGACACCCTGCTCTCTATGAATCAATGTCAAATACACATTCAAACTGGGTCAGGCCTACATCAAGACTCTCTGTCTGCCATCTTGCCAATTCAGGACCCCTACCCCACCCCACAGATTATGCTAGTTCATAGCATACTAAACCAAAATTTGATCTTTGTTCTTTAGGCCTAGTTTTCTACATAACCCAGCCAAAATATTTTTTTTAAAAAATGTTTTATTATTCACAAACAGAAAAACAAATAAAATATTTAAAAATTATGCAGTTATTCATCACTCATAGATTATTCAGTTAGCTGTATATTGTACGTATGTACAGTATGCATAACATAAAATGCAATTAGTTTGTTCACATTAAATTAGCTTTCTAGCCATAAAAATAAGAGTTTTAAAGTAAGATTAATATTATAAGCAGACCAAATTTCTAAATCTAGGGGGAAAAAATTGCCTTCTCCTTGATTTCCACACCATTGATACACAGTTTCAAAAGGGAGCCATTTATGACCCAAGGCCATAACACATAAATCAGTGTTTGACTTCATTTATTTCCTGAAAAGACATAGAATCAGGCATAGATACTATGTATGAAGTAATACGTCTGTTAAAATAGTCATAATTTTAAATCTATATAAATTTCAAATGATGTAAATTCAAAATATCAGTGGTGGGATTCAAAAAATTTTACTACTGGTTCTGTGGATATGGCTTGGTGGGCATGGCATGGCTTGGTGGGTGTGGCAGGGGAAGGATACTGTAAAATCTCCATCCCCTCCCCAATCCAGGGGAAGGTTACAGCAAAATCCCCATTTCCGCCAAATCAGGTGAGACTCGGGAGGCAGAGAATATATGGGGGCGGGGTCAGTCAGAGATGGTATTTACTGGTTCTCTGAACTACTCAAAACTTTCACTACCAGTTCTCCAGAACTGGTCAGAACCTGCTGAATATCACCTCTGATTCAAATTTACATAATTGAAAATATGTTGTATTTACAGAAATACAAAATATAGAACTCATAATAATTTTTAGCCTAACCTTGGTGTATTATACAGCTAATTGCACTTAATTCAAGAATGTTATCTAAATTGAACAATACCCAGTTGCAACAATCATTTGTCATGTTTTCCCTTCAAAATAATAAATTTCAAAATAAATAATAACAAGATATACAAATACATCTTTTAAAAAACTATATTATTTAACTAAAATAAAAATATGGTGAATCACAATACCAAAATAAGGTTTTCAAACTTATTAGTGCCATGAATCCTTAAAAGTTTTTAAAGGATTGACCTTCCTTATCACCTTGATATCACAAATTCAGGAATCTGCTATAATAACACAAGATAACTAAAATTCAGTTGGAACCCTTGAGAAATGTTCAGATGTAAAATTGGCAGAATAATATAAGGCACTTTGAAATGGAAGAGTGGATAAAAAAAAATATCTCCCATATAGAAAATTTCCTGTATGCTGGATATTATTACTTGATGTAAAAACATTGATGCCATAAAGAGAAGTAGGTTGACGTGGTTTTTGAGTATGGATGATGAAAATATTACAGATTTCTTTTAATTAATTTCCCCTTTTTTAAAAGAAAATTGATACAGTACACAGAAAATTAAAACAATTTTCAAATGTTTACTAGTTAAGAGGCATCAGATGCAATCCTAAACTCACAGGTTGTTTAGGTACGTATTAATACAGTTTTGCATCCAGGCATCAATTCAAATAAAATTGGGAACAATTTTAATCCATACACCCAAATTATTCACATGAACTTTTTAAAAAAGAAATGTGCCTAAATTCTTCATGAACTGTTTTAAGTCCAAGTGTTTTCAAAACAATAAGAGCTAAGCTAAAACTTTAGCTTTTCTACTCTGTCTGGACCAACTGGCTATGGAAAGCCCAGAAACTAATACTATCAGGGATGTAATTCCAACTGTTATATACAGCACCTCAGGTTTGTTCAGGCAGAGCAGGGGGTGGGGGACTTAAAGTGAAAAAAGAAAAATAACAACTGGTTTTCATGAATCATCTGAACCAGCTAGTATAATATTGTGACAGTATGGAAAAAGTAGCAGTGACCTTCCATCCTGTCAAGAACTCTCCCAGACATATCTACCATGCTTGTTGTGTAATAAGTGCAAGCTGGACAACTGGAAAAGAGTCTTGTTAGGGAGATAAGTGGCTGCCCATACACAAAAGCTTTCTTGGAGAAGAAGAAAGAAGTGAGTAGGGGACGATGAGCTTGCAGAAAGAATAATTCTTTAGGATTAGAAGTGGATAGCTAGTTAACAAAGATGGTTTTAGATAGCTTAGCTACACGAGCCACACAGATTCCAGGATGAGGAAACTCATCTAAGCATTCCAGAGAAGCCCAGAAGAAAACCACTGAAAAAAGAGGATGGATGGCAAGTACATTTTAGTAAGGAACAGGTGGGATTTTACATCAATGGGCCTAATGGTAAAGATCCAAGAAGTTATTTTGATGCTAGTCAAAGAGATTGCCAGCCAAGCATAATTAATGCTCTTGTTTAACTCTAAGAGGGAAGGGGGATTTTAGAATCAGACAGGTGCAAACACATGAGTTTAAGTATGTAGAGAAGGTGCAGAAATGGTTAACCTAGCCATGTTTACTCAAATACACAATAAATCAAGCTCCTACTTCGTGCAGCATTTTTACAGTTGAAGCTATAAAGGTGGGCGGAGTAGTTTGCTTATCTTGCTGAAAGCTGCAATTAATCTTGCATGGCTGATGACAAAACTAAGGTTTTTCTACTTTTGTTGATGTTTAAATAAAGGGGAAGAGAAAAAATCATCAGGGAACCTGTGTGTGTTGTACTTGTCTGATTACTTCCCAAGAATCCAAAGCTTCATGATAAACATTCCTACAATAAACCCAAACTTATTGTATCATGTGAATTACACTATTTACATAATTATGGGTAATCTACATAATTACCACATAATGTAGAACAAAAGTTTTCTCTGTGGCATACAGAGAAGCTTACGTACATACAAACACATTTGTTAAATTAATTTCTTTACACGTGATGTGCCATGTACTTAATTTTTCTTGGTTTATGACTCCTACCTTACTATCTTCTACAGGAACAGAAGGAATATCTATCTATCTATCTATCTATCTATCTATCTATCTATCTATCTATCTATCTTCAATTTATATACTGCCCACCTTAACAAATGAATATGGGGGACAAACACTGTTAAAAATAAAACATTTAAACAACTACAAAAATTAAAATATTTGGCAGTCAAGAAAAAAAATTACAACAATCATTAAATTAGCCAGGAGACCAGTCCCACCATGCACTTAAGGCTCTAGGTCTGGACACAAATCCAGCTCTTTAGGACCTTATGAAAGGCCAGGAGGGTTGAGGTCAACTTGATCTTCAGAGAGAGAATATTCCAGGAAGTGGGCATTATGACAAAAAAGGCTCATTTTCTGGGCCTTGCCAGCTGATATTCCTTAGCCAATGGGTTCTAGAGTATGCCCATCCTGCCAGACCAGATAAGCAGAGGTGGGTTTCAGCAGGTTCTGACCAGTTCTGGAGAACCGGTAGTGGAAATTTTGAGTAGTTCGGAGAACCGGTAGTAAAAATTCTGACTGGCCCCGCTCCCATCTATTCTCTGCCTCCCGAGTCCCAGCTGATCGGGAGGAAATGGGGATTTTACAGTATCCTTCCCCTGGAGTGGGGTGGGAATGGAGTTTTTATAGTATCGTTCCCCTGCCACGCTCACCAAGCCATGCCCACCAAGCCATGCCACGTCCACAGAACCAGTAGTAAACATTTTTGAAACCCACCAATGCAGATAAGACAGGTAGAAACAACTGTGGAGAGATGGTTCCTTGTCCCAAGCCATGAATTGCAAAGCAAATATATGAATGAAAAGTTGTGAAGAAGAAGATGAAGAAAATGATTTTGATTATGACAATGGTCAACATTTATACCACTTATTTAAAACATTTGAAATTTACTCTGTAAGAAGTAGTCTTTTCTATGCCTGCATTCTGCTCATTAGCCTTCCTTTTATCCAATTCTCTCTGCTTGCCTGTCTTCTTAATTCAGGTGTGCTCTCTAACTCACTTTCTAATATACAGGGGGAAAAAAATCAATTTAACCAAAACCTTCTTAGCAGAGTGCAGATGCAATGGGCAAAATTTTCATCTAGAACCTATCCGAAACACAAACCAAACACGTCTGCTGCATCTGAAGTAGTCACAAGAGGTACTTAAATTTATCTTACTTTATCTTAAATTTACATTGCATCAATTTACACCATTTGTGTAATGGTGCTGTTACACAAATGATGTAAATTATGTACTTTTGGATTTAATGGACATTCAAGAATAATGGACACCCCCCTCTCCCTGAATGGCCCATTAAACTGAGGTTTTATTATATTTATCTTTCTTGTAAGCAAAATTGCTCTTTCATTAAAGTTTCAGATGTGCTGAATGAGCCTTAATTTATCGTTCCAGCATTCTCAATCTGAGATCATAGACTAGATTTTTGGGAGAGAAAGACAGTGACCATAAATAGAGATGGTTATGTCTCCAAAGACATTAATTTAACTGGTTATCCATTATGTAAACCTTGAGGAATTAATTAATCAGTTGTCATTTTTAAAAACACTTGATTAATGAATCAGAATATATATGTATACACGCACACACGTATATATCCAAAGATAAACATCATGCTATTTCTTTTCATCCAATGTCATGCAAAGGACAGGCAGGCAATAGAAAATAGTAAGCCAAATGAATCAAGATGTAAGATGAGAAAAAGAAGGTTAACTCTAGTTTACTATAGGTATCCATAAGGCAAGGCTGTCAAACTCCCGGCCCGAGAGCCAGATACATTACGTGCTGGCCATGCCCACGCCTGTTTAGCAAAGGAGGGGAAAGTAACGACACCATCACGTGACACCACCATGACAACATGAGTTTGACACCCCTGCCATAAGGGAATCAAGTGATGAAATGTGTATGATTACATCATTACAACTTACATATTGTATCACATGTCCTAAAGAAAATGTATAACTGTGATATTTTAATGACTACATGATTGTACATCTATCCTAATGTTGGTGACATCATCATGGTTTATTATGAACCATGCGATTTACACCAATACCTTTAACTATAATTTATATCTTTATAGCTTTCTATCTTCATGAACCACCCTTATTTCTACCACATCCTTCATGTGCTGTTTTATCCCATTTTATCAGCTCCATGTAACTTTCTTGATCTTTCTCTTCCTCACAATTTCCCTCCTCTTATTTTCATGTATTTGTTTTGCAGTTCAGTTCTCATTCATTCTCTCTTCTCTATGACTACATCAATTTGACACATCTTTTTCACAGTAGTTACTTACTTTTGTATTCAGTTTATCATCCTTTCGCTCCTGACCATCTCTTCTTGTTTCATCACACATAAATGATCCACCCAATACAGTTTGGTTGTGTATTCTCATCACTCTTGTTCTTGGAAATTCTCTAACTCTTTCATCATAAACAATTAAATCATGCAAGCCAGCATCTCTAATTTATAGGCTCCTTCAAGGCAAGCTATTATTTCTCTAAACCACAAACTAGATTTGGATATGAATGTCATATATCTGGTTTCTATCAGGTTCCTGCCAAAACATTAAGCAGACCAAATAACAGTCAAACAGTGGTTGGGTTTACTTGTGATTTTCAATGCTACATTCCATCTACCATTGGTCAGGGGGACGAGGGAGGGGGGGAAGCTAACACTTATAGTCCTGAGGGCTGAATCATTAAGCGATGTAGATACAGGTTGCTTGAAGTATATTAGATCAATGTTACCACAATGTATTGACAGCGGATCTCCACATTAGCAATTTATAGTGTCGGTGAACCATTGCCATGGTGATAAATCTCTAGTGCAGGCAGGCTTTAGATCACCAGAGTGATGGCTAGTTGATGCTATAAATCACTAGTGTGGAAATGTTCACAATGATTATCAAATGGAAACTAAACTCTTGGAATATATCAACTGTCAGCTGTGGAAGGTGAAACTCGCCTGCACATATAAGACATCAGTGGCTTGGGGACCAGGCTGCTGTTGCACACAGCTTTCCCAGGGTTCCTTGCCATCCTCCCAGGAGACTGAATGCTGAGATAGCATTCAGTAGTCTCATTTCTCCTTGCATTTCTCTTTACATTCCTATAACAAACCATTAGAGAGACTAGCTAGTCCACAATTGTTAAATATCTAATTATTATTATATTATTTTGGTGTTATGCTAAGAAGAAAAATGTATTTAGTTCCCTCTGTCTCTCTCTCCCTCCCTCTTCTCTCTCTTTCACACACACACACGCACACACACACACACACACAGAGACATGGGGAGGGAGGGAGGGAGGGAGAGAGGGGGAAGGGAGGGAAGGAAGGAGGGAGAGGGAGTATTCTTGAGGAAACTTCAGTGAGGAAGCTTATATTCAGCTGGCTGCAAGTTCCTTAGTGATTTTCATGGCTAAATGGTGGCACTGAATCAATATCTAATTGTTCTTGTTCTAACATCCAACAGATGTGCAAAAGGAGAACAAGTGTGCAGATCTATCCAAACACACAAAATATGTAATTAATAAATTTCTCATTGCTTCTGTGGTGGTAATTTAAAAAAAATCACGGAGCAGCAAATGTTGTTATTGTTTTCTTATACAGTAAATGAATGAAACATGCTAATTTTTGTGCGACACTTGTAATATCCTGTTTTCAAAGGATACGCTTTTAAAACAGCTCAAAATCTTCAAGTTAGAAAGAAGATTTCACAAGTTTAACTTGGATAACATTAAAGAAGATTGGATGAATTCATGGACTACTGTCTATCAAAAAATGTTGGATGCAACATGATAAATATGCTTCTCCTTTGTATATGCCAGTGATGTGCTGCACATGCAAAGGGGCAGGCCTTAAAACAGTGTCCACCATTTTCTCTCTTTTTTTTACTCATACAATCATTCCACTATGCTATGAAGGGATTGAAGACATAGAGTTACCACTGGCTTGGGGGCAGAATGTCTTAACAAATTAATCTGCTGATAAATAATAATGGGGAAAGAGTGTAATTTATCTTGCAAAGCAATCCAGAAGTATCTGATTGACTATTGCGAGAAACAAAATGAGGGAACTTTTGCCTGCATCTGATAGAGACTGCTAGAAGATTGTATCCAATTGAGTGTGAAGAGTTGATTGGACAATGTGATGAACTTGTGGGTGTGGGGCAGGGCTGTGAACTGTTAGCTGGATAGAGAAAACCTGGAAGCTTTCAGATTCGGGTTTTCCCAGATGTGCCAACATGACATCTTTAATGAATTGGAACTTTGAGGAACCTCAAGCCTCAGAGCTTTATTTCGTTGGGGGTGTTCCTTGGAACCCTGACATTAACATTGTCCAACTGAAGACACTTCAGAATGGAGAAGACTTGATAATACCAATATTATCAAACATAATATTGACATAATATAATCCTGTGTCAGGCAGCATTTTAAAAATGCGATGAACTACCAGCATGCTGTAACTATTTTTCTTAAAAATGAGGAACAGCCTTTCAAGTCATTGCGCCCATGATACAAAGAAAATTGTAGAAGGAGATTGACTTAGGAGAAGTAAATTGTACTTAGGAGAAACAGGGAGGATTCTGGCAACCTTTTGTATAATTCTGGACTGCTGATAGTGATATCCGGTCCTTCAGGGTACATTTTAAGCAATTTTAAGGTTAGGCTGCAAAGAGCTGAATTATCTCTCTTCGTGTTCTGCTGATAGATGTAGTTCCATCAGGGTAAAGATTTAATTGGATACACTCCATTATCAATTATTAAACCCCATTTTTATTTTTAGTATGTTCCAATTCAAATCTTGGAAAGGCTAAAATATTTGGAGTACTTATATTAGTTTCCTTGTAGATTACAGCATGACTGTACTTCCTTTGTGATCTAAAGCTTGAAATTTACAGGACTGAAAAGGGCTGAATCTTTCAATCACTACTTATATTAAATTCAAGGAGCATTCATTTAATATTGCTGTTCTTTATCCCACACTCCCCCCCCCCAAAAAAATAATTATCTAAACAACACAAGAGCCTTGGTGGCACAGCGGACTAAACTGCTGTGTAGCACTTAGCTGCCAGCTGCCTGCAATTACCGTGAGTTCAATTCTCACCAGGCTTAAAGTTGACTCAGTCTTCCATCCTTCCGAGGTAGGTAAAATGAGGACCCAGTTTGTGGGGGCAATAAGCTGACTTTGTATAAAATAGAACACCACTTGGGGGGCCCAAAAAGCCCTACTAAGCAGGTATATACAAAAGTATGAAGGCTATTGCTTAACGCATTGTAAGCCGCCCTGAGTCTCCGGAGAAGGGCGGCATATAAATCGAACTAATAAATAAGTAAATAAATAAATATTTCATAATTTCCCTGGGAGCAAACTTTTCTATTTTGGTGTGGCCTCTGGATCTAATTTTGAACATAATTTTGAAAAAAGAAACCAAAAACTTCAAACAAAATTAGCCCAGATCTGCAAAATAGTCTTACAATAAATATTTCCTACTGCTAAATAATCTAGCTTTAAACTCTTCTGAAATGTTCATTTCCATAGCCACAGGACCTTTTTAATTACACCCCAAATAAATTGAAAACATGGAAAATGAAAGCAATTTTTTTTTAAAAAAATACATTAACATTTATTTTCTGTGGTTCGTTAGAAGCTGTACAAACATGTTTCTCTTCTAGTAGTGATGGTGTTACAGGCTAGCACTGATGATGTTACCTAGTTTGGTAATGAAATGTCTTCAGTAAAACTACTAAGTTCAGAGCGCATCAAGCACCCCTCATTTCAACCCAGAGCTACAAATATTCTCCTTTATTAATATTCTTCTTCCTCCCTCCTCTAACTCCACATCTGTCTATTATTTGAACTGGTTCTACTAGGCATTTGTTCTTGGTAACCTGCTGTGCACGCTAGATCCAGGCATTCATCTTCTCAGAGCAATTTCTGCCAGTCATTCTTTTTCTTATGGGATTCAGAAATAAAGCTGCTGAAGGCAATAAAGGCACAGGTCTAGATCAATATACGAATAATCTTCTATTGATTGGCCAGATTGGAAATGAGTGAGGGCAGAGAAATCAATAAGATATCCCATGGGATATGTTGGTTCATGGGAACATGAGCTGTTGCTGTTGAAGAATTGGGTGCCATTCCTAATCATTAATCTTTCATGTTCTTTTTCTCATTACAGGTACACTAGAAATCCTGCTTCGTTTATGCATAATTGTGTTTAATGAAACAAATGATACCTTATAAGCAAAATTGTTACATATATCACACACACACATACATACACTCATATGGGTTTTCTAGGAAGCAACCTGGTCTACCCAAATATGGGAAGGAGCATACTGCTTCCTTTTCGCCTTTCAGCCCCAATCCAGGGGCCCTCAGGCAGTCGCTTTCACGACAAACTATTTTGTGTTAAATTTATATTTACTGACAAAGAAATGTATATATCCTCAAACATTAGTTTGATGATTCTTTTAATTAAAACAATTAACTCACTCTATTTGAATTCAAAAGATGTCCAAGCTGAGTTATTGCTGTAATAGCCTGTTGAGCCAATACGTTCATTTCTAACGCTATTATGTAGTATGCTATTCTATTGCTATTATGTAAATGAATAAATCTATGTTTTTTTTAAAAAAAGGTACCATTTCAGTTTGGAGAGGAGAAACAAATTCTAGCCCTTTTCGTCTTTCCTTTCATTCTTTGGTCATCAAATTTTTAAATACATAAATGAATACTATTAATTCAACAAATGGAAAGAGACAATTGAGGGGAAAACACGCAGCAGAAAATTGGGCATCTTAATTTCAACTGAGGTGAGTTTACCTTTTTTATTTTTTTTAAGTGCAATGAAGAGCATAAAAGTGCCTGCCCTCTGGAACACTGTACCCTCCGAGATTTATTTGGTCCTCCTGACAGTGTGGACATTTCAGAAAGCTTTTTAAAAAAGTGGTATTTCCCCAAATGTAGAAATTGGGAGATTACCTGGGTTCATAAATTGCTGTTCTCAGTTGCTATTATAAACATGTATGATGTTTGATTGTATTACTGTTGATTATGTTTGTGTTTTTAACTTTATAGCAACTATCAAAAGACACTACCTCAAGATTGGCAGCCACAAAAATAGATTAAAATAGTTTTAAAAATAAGGTCATATTTCTGTGGTTGGTCACACAGTCAGCCAGATATTTAGACTTGATTTGGCATTTTTATCCAACTATTCAGTCATTCCCAAGGCCTCTGGGTAAGCAGATGCTGTCGTTTGATGGTGTTTAAGGGTTTTGTCATAGGATGTAAGCTGCTCCAAGTAAAGCTGTGTTTTGCAATTGATGGATGATAATTTTGTTAATGCCGATGGTGTTGAAGTACAGATCCAGCTTTGAGGATTCCATCCAAGGCATCTGTTACTATTGGTACTATCCTTACTTTCTTTTGCCACAGTCATTCTACATCTATTTTCTTTCTTGAGACTCTAGAAGAGTGCAGAGAAGAGCAACAAAGATGATTAGGGGACTGGAGGCTAAAGCATATAAAAAACGGTTGCTGGAATTGGGTATGTCAAGTTTGATGAAAAGAAGGGCTAGGGGTGACATGATAGCAGTGTTCCAATATCTAAATGTCTTTAGAAGAGCATGTGAAGGCCGTGGCCAGGGGGGCTTTTTATCAGGTTCGCCTGATTCGCCAGTTACGTCCCTTTCTGGATCGGGACGCCTTACGCACAGTCACTCATGCCCTCGTCACTTCCCGCCTGGACTACTGCAATGCTCTCTACATGGGGCTCTCCTTGAAGAGCACCCGGAGGCTCCAACTGGTCCAGAATGCAGCTGCGTGGGTGATTATGGGAGCATCATGGCGCTGCCATGTAACACCTCTCCTGCGTGAGCTGCACTGGCTCCCGCTGGTCCTCCGGGTGCGATTCAAGGTGTTGGTGACCACCTTTAGAGCGCTCCATGGTTTACGGCCTGGATATTTACGGGACCGCCTTCTGCCACCGAGAGCCTCCCATCGGCCAGTACGTTTCCACAGAGAGGGGCTCCTCCGGGTGCCGTCGGCCAAACAATGCCGACTAGCGGTCCCCAGGGGGAGAGCTTTCTCTGTGGGAGCACCTGCCCTCTGGAACGAGCTCCCCCCGGAGATACGGACGATTCCGGACTTACGTACTTTCCGTTGGACCCTCAAAACCTTTTTCTTTCATCAAGTCGGGCTGGCCTAATCTCTCCAATTGTGTATTTTAATTTGGATTTTTAATGGGGGATTTTAGTCGGGCCAAAATGTTTAATTTATTTTAAAATTGTTTTTAAATTTTGTATTTGATGTTTTTTACTTCTGGCTGTTCACCGCCCTGAATCCCTCGGGAGAAGGGCGGTATATAAATTTAAAAATTAAATTAAATTAATTAAATTAAATTAAATTTTAAATTAAATTAAATTAAATTAAATTAAATTAAATTAAATTAAATTAAATAAATTAAATTAAATTAAATTAAATTAAATTAAATTAAATTAAATTAAATTAAATTAAATTAAATTAAATTAAATTAAATTAAATTAAATTAAATTAAATTAAATTAAATTAAATGGCTGCCCCAAAGAAGAGGAAGTCAAGCTATTCTCCAAAGCACCTGAGGGTAGGACAAGAAGTAATGGGTGGAAACTAATCAAAGAGAGAAGCAACCTAGATCTAAGGAGAAATTTCCTGACAGTGAGAACAATTAATCAGTGGAACAACTTGCCTCCAGTAATTGTAAATGCTCCAGCACTGGAAGTTTTTAAGAAATAATTGGATAACCATTTGTCTGAAGTGGTATAGGATTTCCTGCCTAAGCAGGACTAGAAGAACTTCAAGGTCCCTTCCAACTCTGTTATTCTATTCTATTCTATTCTATTCTATTCTTTTCTATTCTATTCTATTCTATGCTATGCTATGCTATGCTATGCTATGCTATGCTATGCTATGCTATGCTATGCTAATTCTAATTCTAATTCTAATTCTAATTCTAATTCTAATCCTAATTCTAATTCTATTCTATTCTTTGTGGGTCTTTATATTTTTATCTTATTTATTTACTTATTTAAGTAAATAAATACTGGACAAGTCTACAGCAAAATATCAAAATATAAAACAGTCGATAAAAATTAAAATGTTAGAATTTAAAATTTTGAATATCAAAATTAAATCTTCTCCAGTTTTCTCTTTGCTGTGGAATCCTTGATGCTATTGATGTTTTCTTCAAATGTTTTATTACCGTCTTGTTCTGTCAGTATTGGTGAGGCATTGTTTTATCCTTAGTAGTTCCTTGATTAGGGTATTGTTCACTGTTTGACTGGTGTTGCTCCTGGTGTTAATCCCTGATTATCTGGGTATTGATTGTTGCTAGGAGGTGTCCTGGACTTTTTGCTTCCTTTCTAGCTTTTGTATTGTCTTTTGTGAATGGCGTGTAAATGTTGTTTATCTCTGTGTGCCTGTTGATAGGTATTTTTTTGAGTGCCAACCTTCCAGGAATTTCCTAGTGTTCTTGGATTTAGCTTGGTCAAGGAGGTTCAGTTTCCAGTTGAAACTATGGTTAAGTCTTCTCATATGTTATGAGATTAATGTGTTTTCCTTATGTCTTCTGGTTTGCCTGAAGATTTGCACAGGCAGGTGCCGGGGGTCAACTGACTTGGAGGCACACATATATACTCTTGGAAAAACTGTGGCCAAGTAAAAGTAAAACTTTATTCTGTATTCTTGGCAGCATTGATCTAGCCTCCTTTGATACTGCATTTCTGAAGAAATAAGTGTGTTTTTGCTCAAGACAGCATGTGTGTGTGTGTGTGTGTGTGTGTGTGTGTATGCCTTACTCAAAGAATGATCTAGTTTTCATCACAATAAGCAGTGATTTGCTTAATCATGGTTTGTTCAATACTGCACAATTGACAAGATTCACATGTCACATTGAGTCAGGAAAACTTTGCAACTCATGGGTTTGTACAACTTGCTGAGGAAAGCCAAACAACATTTTAGTTTAATTTTAATACTGTATGTAATACGTTTAATATGGTATTGTTATAAAATCATTTTGCTACAAAAGTTATTTTTCACTATATTTCAATTATGCTTTTAATATATATGTTTAGGAGACAAATAGGTTTTTAATACTGTGGATACTTTAGGGTGGCTTTACATTTAAATAATCTGGTAAACTACTTCCAAGATGTAATCATATTAGTTTATTATGCTGCAAAACAACAAAGCAATTTGTAGTGCCTTAAAGAGCAACAAATGTATTAAGAATCATAAGATTCCCTGTTGTTCTTATAAAGTAGGAAAACTGTGAGAAAAGTACAAATAAAATGCTGGATTAATGGGTCATTTTAAAAAATTTTCTTAATGGAATTTTAGCATTGTTAATATATACTAGGATACTGCATATGATTCGCAGTTGGTTGGATGTGGCTACAGTATCTTGGCTTCCAAGATAGCATCTACATTAGGAATCCCCCTTTGCATAGACTATTGCAAATATACCTGGAAATACAGGTAGTCCTTGACTTATGACCAAAATTGAGCCTAAAATTTCTGTTGCTAAGTGAGATATTTGTTAAGTGAGTTTTGTCCCATTTTACGACCTTTCTTGCCACAGTTGTTAAGTGAATCACTAACGTTGTTGAGCTAGTAACATGGTTGTTAAGGGAAATTGGCTTCCCCATTGACTTGTTTGTCAGAAGGTCTCAGAAAGGGATCATGGCACCCCCCCCAAGGCACTGCAACGGATCATAAATATGCCTCAGCTGCCAAGCATCTGAATTTTGATCACAAGACCATGGGGATGCCACAATGTTAGTAAGTGTGAAAAATGGTCATAACTCTCTTTTTTCAGGGCTGAGGTAACTTTGAATGGTGACTAAACAAACTGTTGTAAGTTAAGGACTACCTGTCAAAGTGGACTTTTGCTCGTACTTCTATCTAAATGAACCAAAGCTCATAGTAATCCCATTAGCAAAGACTGCAACATGTGGCATAATTAGAACTAATGCTGGGAACCTAGTCTAGACCTTCTGAATCTTTTAAAAAAGCTTCAGCTGACAAAGTGGTGATTGGCAGCAGAGCTCTATGTGCTCATGGGTATATCTGGTGACGAGCGCTACATACAATATATTGCAAATTGGAATTAAAAAGATTGAACGGTAAAGAGAAATTTGCAATGTAAGAGGAGAAATGCTAAAGAGAAAAGTACAGTATTGAGCAAATAAGGAATATAAGGAAAGGTAGAAAAACAGATGTGTCTTGTATGAAAGCATTTTAGCTGGGCTTTAGACTTTGCTCTCAATCTAGAGAGATTAAAGAGTTTTCCATCTGATCTGGTCCAGAGGTAAATACCCTCTGTTGCAGTTCCAAAAGCATGTTTCAGAATGACAGCAAAAAAGATCCCGAATAAAGTTGGCACGAGGACACAGCCCTGCTTCACTCCACTTCGAATATCAAAGGGATCTGAAGTTAAGCCATCAAAAACTACAGTGCCCTTCATTTCTTCATGAAAGGACCTGATGATGTTGAGGAGCTGAGGTGGACATCCAATCTTGGGGAGAATTTTATAAAGACCTTCCCTGCTAACCAAGTCAAAAGCCTTCGTAAGATCTATGAAGGCTACGAAAAGTGGCTGTCTTTGTTCCCTGTTCCCTGCGCTGCCCTCAGTGTGGAAGGGATTGCCACTCTCGAATTGGCCATTTTAGTCACACTAGATGCTGTTTTAGGACCTCTTTCCAGAGCACAATACCATAGTCTCTTGAGACTGAAGGATGCCAATACGTGTATGTATCTCTACAACTCAGAAAAATGGGAAGGGTGTAATAAAACTGAATGAAGGCAATTTGAATACATGGAAAGACATTGCTGAATACATTCAGGAAAGTGAAGGCTTATGTTTAAAAAAGAAAAAAACTAAAATATATGTTACAGTCTATGAATTAGTGTCATCTAGGTTATGAGTAGGTATGAACATAGAATATCCATAGATAATTACAGTCAGTAAATGGTGATAATAAAAGAAACAGAGGAGTATGGGGATAAATTGTGCAACATTCCTTATAAATGCAATTCAAGAGAAAACAATATCTGATAGTTCCTATGATTAGTTGACTGGGAATGAGACAAGAAAAACAATTTTTCAGAGTGCTGTTGTGGATTTTATATCAAAGAATGGAACAATTGTCCACGAAGAAAAGATTGAAAAGAAAGCTGCAAATACTGTGAAAACATTGGGAAATTGTAAGGCTGCAGAGGTAGATCGCATAACTCATGAACTATTAAAATATGGATGTGGTTTGCTTATGGAAGAGCTATAGAAATTATTTAACACATATCAAGACCGCATCGGTGTCTTATCATTGGAAGGAAGCCATTATTGTTCCCCTCTACAGACAGGAGGGTAACCAGAATAAAAGCAAAAAAAAAAAATGTTACTGGGAAGTGTATGGAAGAATTTTGATTGAAAGTATACTTTGGATTGAAAATATAATTTGCAAACATTCACTTAGCCTTTCATTACATTCTATGAGTGTATGGAAACTGTGAGCAGAATTTGAGAATGGCAATATAGTTTTGTGCTGGACAGAGAATGTGTGGGTTTTTTTTTGCTCTTCAGAGATCATTGAGAAATGTTTTGATGGTATGTTTCTTAGGGGAATTGTAGGATAAAGTGAATAGGCTTCAATTATGGAGTATTTTGCATGAATATGGAATTGAAGATTGGTTACCCAGTGTAATAACAATGACAAAAGATAAAAGTACAATTTATGAGAATGGAATATTTAGCAATTGGTTCAGCACTGAGCAAGGAGGAAAACAAAAGCTGTGATGCCTCCTTGGTTGTTTAATGTGTTTATAAATGTATAAGAAATAACTTGCGCTGGTATTAAAACTGTGCTGCTTGGGGATATAAATGTATGTGTACTTTTGTATGCAGATTGTGCTGTATTGTTAGCTGAAAAGCTGAACAATTTTCAAGAGATGTTGGGTTGCAATGAAAGGCTAAGTGAATGTTTGCAAATTATGCACAAATGGCTATATATATATCAACCATCAGCCATTAAATAACTTTGGGTACCTTGGTAGAATGTTTTTGTAAAAATGGGAATATCTGAATGCCAGTAGAAGGGTAATAAGTAACATGTGGTCTGTTGCAAACAGTGAATGCTTGTTGAACCAAGCAAAAATGCCCATGTACTAAATATGCTTTGCCCATTTTGCTATATGGAAGTCAAAATTAGGTTTGTTAGGAAAAACATATAAACTGAAGCCAGTGGGATTGGGGTATGTAGGTGAGGTATGAGAAAAGTAATACAACAGGGCTGTCAAACACAAGGCCTGTGGGCCAGATCTGGCCTGCAATGTGGTCAGATCCGGCCCGCAGGGCTGTCCTAGAAAATGTAAGGGCCTGCCCGTGTTGCTTCGGCCCGGTCTACCCAATGTGAAGAGGAAACGTTGGACCAGCGTGGCTTCGGCCTGGTCTACCCAGTGCGAAGAGGTAACATGCCAGCAGTTTGAGGAGTAGCGCCAAGCTGGCTATGTCCACCCAGTTGGCTACACCCACCTAGATGGCCACACCCGCCCGGCCCCCCGAGGTCAACCATAGCCCTGATGCGGACCTCAATGAAATTGAGTTTGATACCCCTGTAATACAAGAATAAATGAATACATTGCCTTCAATACGCACAGAATGTAATTAGAAAATAAGTAACTAGAAAATAAGTATGTTGAAATAGTTGACTCATATAGACAGAATGAATAACAATTGAATCATGAAACAAATTTATAAAGAAAAAAATTTAGGAAGAAGAAACAAGGAAGCTGTGGTGGGATAGAATTAAAGACATCCTTGAAAAGAGAAAGATGAGCAGTTTAAAGAACAAAGGACAGTATATAAAGCTGTGTATGGACGTGGTGGAAGCCACAATGTTTTGCAAGTATAGAAAGATTTGGAGATGTAGATATGTAGCTGTAGATGGTGTTGATGCAAACTAAATTTAGTTAATTTTAGTTTCATCTTAAAATCATGTCACCATGAATTTTTTCTCTGTTTTTTTTTTTCTTAGATTTCTTGGGTATACTATTTCTTGCTCCTTGTCTGAATAGCACTACTTATCCAAAATGGAATAGCATTATGGCATTGATAGGTATGTGTCTGCTGTACATATGAGTTTTAGTCTGAACAACCAATATCAAAGAAAGTTTTTTATTGGCTAGGAAAAACAGAGAAAAAAATGTTCATTTTTAGTTTCAGGTAAGGCATGCAAAGCACATGATACTATAATGGAAACTGTAAACATAGTGAAGACAGGAATGTCAGACAAGCAAGGAGGTAATAAAATAGCAATCGAATATATAATCTAAATTCAGCAAAACAAGCAGCCAAGAAACATTTGTGCTACAGAACTATGGAAATTACCACTGCGACAGAAAATTGAGATTAACACAGCAGGATCCATATATAAAACCTGGCATATATTAAGAGTACGAAGCTGAGGAATTCATACTGATGGACAATTGCCAAACGCGTTAACAGAACTGGTAACTTGGAAGTATCAATTTTTAAGGCTGTCAAAGACAGCCATCTATAATAAGAAAAGTAAAAGGAAGTCTGCCATGTTACTCTATGGTTTTAAAAACAAGGGTGAGAAAAACTATTCGTTGATACATAACTACTGTACATTCTTATTTTCTCAAGACATCATGGAAGAAAATTCATATCTCCAGCCCAGCAGACTTAACTAATGAGACAGGGGTGAAATCCAGCAGGTTCTGACAGGTTCTGGAGAACCGGCAGCAGAAATTTTGAGTAGTTCGGAGAACCGGCAAATACCACCTTTGGCTGGCCCCAGAGTGGGGTGGGAATGGAGATTTTGCAGAATCCTTCCCCTGCCATGCCCACCAAGTCACACCACGCCCACCAAGCCACGCCCACAGAACCAGTAGTAAAAAAAATTGGATTTCACCACTGCAATGAGATTGAGAACCTAGACAAATGTGAAGATGTGAAAATATATCTTCTAAATTTTCTCTAGGAAAGAGAAGAAGAGAATGACTAGCAGCAAGGCGGATGGATTCAGTTACAGTGGCAACTAAGCACACTGTTGAGAGACCTGAAAGACCAGGATAGAGAGAGAGCACCATGAAGAAAAACAATTTGATGGCATATAATCAACAATCAGAAAAAATTCCTTCTAGTAATATTTTTTTAAAAAAACACCCCCTGGCACCTTTTTCTCATCATAAACCTTTCTCCCTAATCCAGGAAGAAATCAGTTATTTAAAATAAAATGCTGTCTGGAATTTGAACTGGTCAATTGTCTCTTCCAATTTTTATTTTTATTTTCAATTTCAATTACAGAGTCACAGTCTTGAGATTTAAATAAACCATGGAGAAAACCTGATATTTGTGCATCCCAAAAGCTGCCACCATTCTTGTTAGCATACCTGTTTTGATCAGTATAGCTTCTGTGAAAAACAACACATTTTTTTAATTGAGAAATTTGTTATTTGTATTCATATATCTTATTAGCTGGTGATTTCACTTCCAGGGTGATAAGCACTTAATTTGCTGTTGTAGGGGAATGATATTCTTTTGTTGTTCTCTGTGTTTCTTGGGTTGAATCTGAATCTGAAAAAGTATATAAAAATAAATAAAATGTAATCTCCCCCTCCTCTCTCCAAGAATTTGGGAAGAGAACAGCATTAAGGAGAGAAAAGCTAAACTTGGTTGTTCCATTTGTGTTTTTAAATGTTCAAATGAAATTTCATTCTGTCATGTGGATTATTGTGAGATATCAGTAATTTTGCTAATATGTAATAGTTGTAATATAGTGACTATATGCATATTGTACTGAACTTAAAACTTCCTTCCTTCCTTCCTCCCTCCTCTAGCACGAATCAGAATGGAGCTGGAAGAGACCTTGGAGGTTTTCTAGTCCAGCCCTCTGCTCAAGCAGGAAATCCTATACCATTTCAGACAAGTGACTGTCCAGTCTCTTCTTCAGTGATGAACCTCCAGTGATGAAGCACCAGCAACATCTGAAGGCAAGCTGTTCTATTGATTAATTGTCCTTGACCCTTGATTTTCTCCTTGCCTAAATTAGATAACAATTTACTCACATGAATAATTTTCTATATGTCCCACTAACTCTGGGAAAGTACATCCAAGGGAAAAGGACTGACACCTAACATTCTTAGCAACTTGTCAGCTGGGCAATTATGGGAGTCCAACCAAAGGTTATGAAGTCCAACCAACAGTTAAGAAAGTCTGCCCCAACTCTTCCAGGAGCATCTGATTTTTCCACATACTTAGCGCAATACTTGACATTCAAACTCAAGCACTATTAAAAATACATATGTAGTTCGTCTGTGAATGTTGGTAAATGGCTTCTTAAGATTCACAGCAGTATAAAACAGCCTGGCTCCACTTCACTGACAATTCCATATTGTGTGGCCTCGTCAAGTTCAGAACAAATTGTGAGGTGTGCAGGGAAATGAGGCAAGAGGCATAAGAATCCTGTAAGGCTTGAAGGTATAAATCACCAAGGAATTGCTCTAAATTTGCAACTGGTCCAGAATGTAGCCGCACGGGTGATTATGGGCGCAGCTCATTGCGCCCATGTAACACCTCTCCTACGCGAGCTGCAGTGGCTCCCGGTGGTCTTCTGGGTGCGATTCAAGGTGTTAGTTATCACCTTTAAAGCGCTCCATGGCTTAGGACCTGGGTACCTACGAGACCGTCTTTTGCCACCAATAGCCTCCCACCGACCAGTTCGTTCTCATAGGGAGGGACTACTCAGAGTACCATCAGTCAAATTATGCTGACTGGCGACTCCCAGGGGGAGGGCCTTCTCTGTGAGGGCTCCAACCCTTTGGAATGAACTGCCCCCCCTGAGATACGAAATATCCCTGATCCTTGTGCTTTCCGCCGTGCCCTCAAAACCCTGATGTTCTAACAGGCGGGGCTAAACATATGAACATGTGAATGTTTTTAAAATGTTATCTAATTTTAGGTTCTATTTAATTGGGTCAAACTATGTTATAATAATAATTTTAATTAGCAATTTTATGATGTTTGTGTATCTATATTTTTCTTGACTGTACACCGCCTTAAGTCCTACGGGAGAAAGGCGGTATAGAAATATAATAAATAAAATAATAAATAAATAAAATAAATAAATTTAAGCAGGTTGAAGAGACCAAAATAAATAATAAATAAAGTTCAGATACCTGTATTTGTGATATTCTTCTGCCATAAAGGAAAAATTTATTTTATTTGTGGACTGTAATTGGTTTGTAATGATTTTTTTTTAAAAAATGATCATTACATATATTACCCTATTTAATCTATATTTTATGGGATTGTTTATTTTGTAGTTTATTGCAGTATAATATGTTTATAATTCTGTTATCGTTAGTTGTGTTGAGCATCACCAAATCATATGTCAAAGTACAAAAAGCAGAAGTAATGAATTAGCTTCTACCCAAAATTAAACTTCTTTGTTGAGTTTGATTATAGGCTGAGCATGAATATGTAAAATCAGTAGGATTTGAAAACACCTTATCTGAAACATACAGTTCAGTTTAATATCAATACCAAGGTTTGCTCACTGGATGGTGGTGCTACGGAAACAATAAAGAGTTTATATAAAATTCATAAAACAAGTCCCAACCATCTCAGAGAATTCATTTTATTAAATAAATATCCCCTGTCTGTGAACTGGGGAGCCTTGCAGATTCATTGCTTTCGAAATTGATCAAGCTGTAACCAGCGAATTCCAGCTGCCCAACATTCTCACATGCCTTTAATTTCAGTGAAAATATACAGTATGTACATTTCCACCCCAGGAAAAAAAAAATCATTAAGACTTTAAAATGCTTAACTTTCATAGCGTTGTGGCAGATGATTTGCTGGCTATTCATCCCACTAGATTAAAAGAAAAAGCGAAGAATCCAGAGACTATATAAAGCAGGCTGTTGCCTAGGAAAACTCCTCATTCGATTTCAAACCAATCAGAAATGAATTAAGAAAAGTAATATGCACATGTGACACGATCCGTAGTGAATGGTACACCACAGGCTTAAGACGTGAGAGCGGTGATCTAGCCATCCCTTTGCAGATCACCGCTTCTTGCCTTCGTATGGAGAAATCTCCTTTTTTTTCGGGGGTGGGGGAGGCTGTTGTAGCATGCACAATACAACTCACAGACAAGAGTGTCAAATGATTTCAGTTTTTTGGCTGAATGTTATATTATATATATAAAGGGAACGCAAAACTTGGACCGGTGTTTTTAAAATCGGTCTTTTAATGGCTACAGAAGGTCCAAGGAAAAGGGGGACTTTGAAGTTGGGGGACCCAAGAACCTTCGGACAGGTTTCCTTTGCAGGAGTCGAGGTCAAACCTACAGGTTGCTAAGACGATCGCCTAAACGGGCAAGCAGACACCGGAGACGGCTAAACGGAGCGTCAGGAGTGGAGTGGGGGGGGCGCGGGGTGCGGGGAGGGGGCGCGGATGGAGCTACCTCACGCAGGAGCCCCTCGGCTTTAGGACCGCTCGGAGCGCTCCCGCTCCGGAGGTAGTATAAGCTTTGCAATCTCTTCTACTCTACTGGCAGTTTGCAGAAGATCGCTTTTAAGTGGAACGGCAGGGCCGCCCCTCCCGCGCTTGATTCTCTCTCTCTCTTTCTCCCTCCCTCCCCTCCCTCCCACTCCCCAATTAATCGCGCCCTGTCCTTAAGTTTGCGAGCTCCTCTTAGCCAAGGAGAGAGCGAGGGAGCGCGGCGGAGCTCCTGCCGCCGCGGTCTATAAGGAGAACCGGCCACCCAGAAGAAGGGCAGGCTCGGCGCCGACGGGGTGCATGCCTCTTTCCTCCTCCCCCACCGATGGACTTTTCTAACCGGAGCGCCGCCACGTTCCCGGGAAACCCTTTCGATCCTGCCCGGTCCAAAAAAAAAGAAAGAAAGAAAGAACTCCGCGGCTTCCAGGCTAACCGCGGGGGATTTGGGTGCCTCCCGCGTTTCTTTCACCGTCGGCGATCGGAAATAAAATGAAAGCTGGGGGGATCCCTCAGCCTCAGCAGCAGCCGCCGCGGAACCAGCCGCGCTACCCGGAGCTGCCGCGGCCGGCAGGCAACCAGCGACCGCACCGCGCTTCCCCGTCAAAAGTTTGATGCCAAGAAGTGAGCCGGGCACAAGGAAGGGCGAAGGCGGGGCTGGAGCGGGACGGCTAGAGGAGGCTACCTAGACCTCTTCTTTCCCACCCCGGTCTTCACCCCACCCTCCCCCCTCTTCTCTCCTGCGCCGCCCTAGTCTTCACTCTGGTCCGATCCCTGCCTTGTCCCCGTTCTGGGAGGACTCCCGCCACGCCGTCGGCCCAACCGGGCTGATCTCCAAAGGGGCAGCGCCAGAGGAGTGGCTAAATCCAGGGGGCGCGCGAAAGAAGCGCGGCTCGTCCGCTCGCCGGGTGGCTCCAGCTGGGCTTCGGGCTTTGCTTTCGCGACTCGCCCGCGGAAGTCTTTTCGCCGCGGGCTGCAACTTTTGTTGCCTAAAGCGGGTGCGGCAAGGAAGAAAAGGGGCGGCCGAACCAGCCGCAGTCTTCTCCCCCACCGCGACATCGCCGCTGCTGGAGGGAAAAGAAGCCGGATAAAGCCAGCGCTGCCATCCAGGGTCCGGTGGTTTGATTCCGTGTGCTTCCGACAAAAGGCAGCGATCGGCCCGAGACGGTGAGTAAACCCAGCTGATTTTCCCCCGGCTTTTCTCTCGGCCCTCCCTCCGGGTGAGTTAACCGTGCGGTTCTAGAAGGGGCGGACGGTAAACTTTCCGAGAAGGGCCTTCGCACTTGACTCTCTTTCCAGATTCCAGGGATGGGATCGGAAGAGTTCGGAAGCTGCCCTGGGAAACTTGACTTGCCTAACAAACGAAACTCCGCTGGAGCCCTTCCTCATCCCTATCTAGGGCAGGATGAAAGTCAACCCGCCCCAGAGGGTTTGGAAGATGGATAAGGTGATCGGGCGGTGGCATTTAATGCAGGGCTGGAGCTTTTGAAGTCCGCTAAAAATTCAAAGAGAGAAGAGAGAAAGCGAGTCGCCCCGCTTGGGTTAGCATATACATTATATTCACACTATGTATATTCATTCGTTTATCCATCCATCCATCCATCCTTTGGAATTTTGACTCCCTTCACAATTGATACCCTGTGTAGATTCCTTGCCTGTTATAGGGATCGCTCTGTTGCAAACAGAGTTATTGCACAATTAATGTGATTTTATTGCATCTTCTCCTCCTCCTCCCCCTTTCGCAATAACCAATTAAGAGATTTTAGAAGAGAAAAGGGAGATAAAACTTAGATACAAATAGAAACTGCGCCCTCTAGCGTTCATTTGGAAGTCTTCCACTGGAAGGCGCTCCGATTGGTACTTAGGCAAAAAAGTCGGAAAGAAAAAAATCAGCCAGCGGGGATTTCAAAGCCTTTGTTCGTAGAAAGAGCCGTTTGGCCCCTTTTTAAATCCCAAATATGTGGAATGGTACACAACAGGCATCTTTTCCTTCCAAGCAATGAAGGTATAAATCCATTGGCTTACAGGCATCAACCTTCACTGGTGTCCATAGATTCCTGAACTGTATAATCGCTGCATTTAAAGAAGACGGAGAGCTCACTTTTATCAATCTTTTTTTTAAAATGACAATTTTAAACTAAAAAAAAGTTACAGAATATATGACAGGCAACAAGGAATGAACAAAAGGCCTTTGAATAGAATGGCCTGTAGCATGAGATGATATTAAACAGAAGTATGTCATGCTTCTGAATCTGAATATTTTTCCTGTTTTGATGTCTGCAAATACAGCTTTTTTTTTCCCCTGAAAGAGGAAAGAAAAATAGGATACAAAATACAGCAGCAAAATACTGGAGGAGATTGTGTTATCTCAGTCCTTAATTCAGATCTAAAATATCAATCTGATTTGATAAAGAGGAAATGCATCCAGCCCTTCAAAAACACCAGATGATGGAAAGGAGTATTCAACAGATTTGTGATGCTTAATGCAAGTAGTTGACAATTAAGAATTATATTAGCCTTTCTTTGCTGGTATTTCTGTTTCCAAATACATTTCTTTCAAAAGCAGAATAAAATGTGGATATTATTAGCAGCAAATCTGTTCTTTTGACTTTGTTGAATGCAGTTGACTCAAAATGCTTTTTACAGTTCCATAAGAACTAAGTGTCATTTGTATCATTGGAGAAATATTAAATATTTAATATTAATAAAGAAGAAAGATTAAATATGTCCACAATAGAAGAAGAGTTTTAGGACAACTTAAAAATTCCCTGCCTTAGAAAGTTGGCTCAGTAAATGACACCATTTTGAAAGAGTTTGGGTCTTGCATGAAAAATATGTCAGCAGCATACTTTGCGATAATAGATGGACATTCATTCTATGGCTGTGATCACAAGTAAATCATAACCAGAAATGCTGTTTTAAGACCAAAATGCAGAATTTCTTGTTCGCAAAATAGGGACTTCTCAGCTCTTTGATACTCAGTTCTTTGCATACCATTAACTGCTTAAAATTTGGCGGGAAAACACCCAAGAATGATACAGGAAGTTATCCAATACAGCAGGTTACCTACCATAGTTGATTTACTATCGTGACATAAGAATGCTGGTGGACTTGTAATTGTAGGTTCTTTCCATCTGTATTTGAGGGGTAATTTCATTTATGTTATTGAAAATCTGACATTTCTAAAAAAAGGACGTGTGGTTAAAGGAGGAGAGGTGATGTGTAAAGAGATAGGGAACACCACATTCCCTGTTCAATACTGCCTTGAAGTGTTCTGCTTTTTTGAATATTAGTGATGTGCCACAATTGGTAACATTTTTGTGTGGTTTCCTTTCCTTGTAATGCTGCAGGCAAGAGAAAGTTGGAATTGTCTGCCACGGGATAAGTATGACTCATAGTCCTATTTTTATGGTAAATCTTCCTTGCCTTTCTTCTTCTCCCTTGCTACAAGTTAGAAGTGTAATACCTCATGGACGTTCCTGGGGAGAAGATAGATATATTTTCCATCAGTAAAATTTGTAAAAACAACTTGGTCTGACTAGATAATTGGAAGCCCTCCCCACCACTTACCTGAATGGATTTGACATTATTTCAAGCCTGAGGGCATAAAGCACATATTCATATTGCCCTACATTCACTTGTTCAGCAAACTAATTTAGCATTTATGAAAAACAGTCAGTTGGCTTTAAATGCAGAAATGTTGTATTACAAATGTATGTATACATGTATGTATGTATATATATATATATATATATATATATATATATATATATATATATATATATATAAATAAATAAGCATTTAAAGAGGAGTGTCTGTCAGCGTGGAACTATATTTATGTTTTGGATTGTGTTTATAGCATTATTACTGTTGGTCTTCGGAATTCATACAGAGCAGAGGATGGAGCACAATCCTTAAATTACAATTGACTAATTGCTGTATGGATTCCTCAGATGGTATGTGTGCATGTGTGCTTTTATTAAAATAACTATTTCACCTAAAGGAAAGGGCTACAATCAATTTGATTCGTGGATAATAATGTTAACAAAAGCTTCAAGTATAAGCCTATTTAGTAACAGTAAATTTCCAAATAATACATATAAAACTGTTATTTGGGGCTTTACTTTATTTTTAGAATTCAGATCTGTATATAGAGAGAGACAGTCCTCACCGGGGAGTTCTATTGATTAACTACCCAATCAGCTTCTTAGTGCCAATTTCTATTATGAGACAATGATCTTTGTGTGTCTGTGGGTGTGGATCTGTGTGTGAGAGAGAAACACAGAGAGAGGGATGCTATTTACAGGGACCAGATCACTATAAGATGCTTCATTTGTCAGCAGTTGCTAATCAGAATGGGAAGTTGGTTGTTTTTCACAGTTAATTGCATCTAGGATATTGTTCAGGGGTATCAGCGGGTGTCAGCGGGTATATGTAAACAAGGATTTGTGTGAGACTAAACAGCAGTCCTCTGAATGCCCCCAAGGAGAAGCTAGGTTGTAGAAACACTGGTAAGGGTTAAAATTCTGTAGGGGTGATGAGCTATCAGTAATAAAGGACACTCTAGGTCTCTGTATACCAGAACTCCATTGAATGTCGTTAGCATAATCCCCCCCACCTCAGATTGCAGTCACCTTTTCTTCAATCTGAGAGGCGAGATTCTAGGGATCACTCTAGTTTCATACAGCAGATTGTCTGATCACATGGTAAGCAAAGGTTATAACGCTAGAGGGGATTTAGCAAAATAGTCCTCTGTCAGTTTTTAACGCTTGTGTTAGAACTGATCAGATACGAACAGAAGAAAAAACCTGGAAGAAAATCCTACTTTATTCTTCTTCATTACACTAAATGTTCAAACATGAAAGTTTGATCTTAAGAAAGCTCAAGTAGAAATCTCCATCTCTCAGTCATAACTATTTGGATGGCCTTGACATAAAATTCAGTTCCACAGAAATGTATGTAGGATGGAAGTGAAAATATTCAAGTTCATTTCTACATTAAAGTGATTAGTCCATTGTGCTCTTATTTAATGAAGATCTGTATCTCGTGAATTGAAGTCTACAAATGCAACATGCGGTGCATTCTGCTGTTATTAAAAATTCTCATGATCCTTAGCATATGATCTTTAAGCCAATATCTTTTCCTGTGTCAATGAGAGCTCATTAATAATGAGATACTGCTGACTGCTAAACTATGCTGCGTTAGCTCTTGCCAAACCATGACATTTTTAATACATTAATAATATGTCTGAAACGTAATGGAAAACTATTAATCACACACAGGACAGGTGCCAGAAATTTAAGCGGTAATTGGCTGTTTCTTGTCAAGCATGCCAGCCACATGTTCTGATACTTGAATCACCTGCACAAAGGTTTCAACTTTTCTCTTGTCATCTTGTTGAATGATATCAATGTTATACTCTATAATTCTGTGTAATTACCATAATCATGACTTTTTACTTGCTTCAACAATAATTCAATATCTAGGGCGAAGAGTATACTCTAGAACATTTGCACCAGTGTTGGATTTTAGTGCAAATCTTCTGCCATCTTGATTGTTGCTTTCATCTATTTGCATCCTGATATGAGTCTTCAATTATTTTATTGTAGGTTGTTAAAATATATGCTTCTCGGAAGTGAAACTGTATTGGAAGGAACTGGACTTAATACCACTATGAAATGGTACAGAAATATATAACTTCTTCGGAATTCATGAGATGCTGTCCTTGGCAATTTGTTAATATATTGTACAAGACAAGGAACTATTTATTTCTATTTATAAATATTAATTTAAAATGCATGCTTTCAGTCCAAGTAGTCATTTGAAATGAACCAAATCCTGTTTCTGAATGATCAGATAATCACAGATGTAAGTTGGTGATCAGTAGGTAAGATAAAAAAATGTAAAAAGCAAACAAAGAAATACTTTGAAGCTGAAGAAAATGACATGGTTTTTAAAAAGTACTTTTGAGCTCTTTAAAATCCTAACTTTGCTACCTTAGGTAGTGGAGTGTGGTATACCTCATTCCTGAAAAGAAGCTGAACTTTCTAATAGAACACTGGTTTGTGAAATAAATAGGAAACTCCATGTATCCATAAGGCAATTATTGTAATTTGCTATGGAAACATTATTCAGCCATCTGTTGGCATTGCATCAGAACTATAGCTAGTTTCAGATGCAAGATAATGTTATATCTGAATAAAAGGAACCTCTTTACAGATTCGCTGTGTATGCCAGATTCTCTCTGCCTGAAAGTAGGCATTTTTGACACGAGCTATTATGCTGCACAGGTCACCAAAATGCTGTGTTCTTTTTATACATGTGATATCATAACTCATTTTCTTAACTCATCAGATCATTGGATCCCAAACAGGGAAAAAAATATTGGTTTTGGGGAAACAGCACAACTGCTTCCAGATGTTTTCTGCCATGCGTAGGAATTTAGTAAGAAATTAGTGTGATTCCTTAAAATGTTAGTTAGGAATATAATAATATGACTGCACACTTACTTTTCAGTGATTGCATGGAAATGGCTTATTACTAAATCATTATTAAGATAGTACTTGGTAAATATTGCATTCTTTTTAATAAGTTAAAACAGTTAAAAACCCAGGATGCTGTAAATGTTTTTGTTAGAATTTGTTCAAGATTGATATAACCAAAATCTGTATATTCCAGTGATCTGTTATTTCACAAATGGTTAAGATCTTTAATATGTTTGTCATAATTTAGGTGGCATAGTTTGTAACTCAAACAAATGTGCACAAATGCATTGCATACAGGGGAGAGAGAGAGAGAGAGAGAGAGATATTTCTGTAGACAGTTCTTTTATCACAACTTAATTAAAATCTGGTTAGAGAGGAAAGTGTTGAGGTTGGATTGAGCCTGAGGGTTGTCAAGTAGCCATGCCTTCTGTTTAAACGCCTTGCAAAGTTGACAGAGGTCAGTGTGAGAATTTCTTTGATATGCCTTTTCTATCACTTAAATTATCACCGAGCATTTTATGTCCCGCTCCAGTGAACACAAGAGGGTAGATTGAGAAGATTGCTTTCTCCTGTGGAAATTGACACGTAAAGGGACTTTAAAATAACAACAACCAGCCAGTCTATATAAGGAATTATTATTATCAGCTGCAAATGAGCCAACTGTTATCTTTGTCATTAAACACAATTAAACGAAAGCAGAGCTGTTCCAGTACTAACGAGAAAAAAACCCAAAGAGACAGAAGTGGGCTCATCAGATCACTTATTAAGCTAACAAAAGCTGAGATGTATAACAGATATTTTGAGCTCTCAGAGGTCTTCTATTGAAGATGAAAAGCATGCAAGTTGTTGTCAGTCCTTTGTCATTGCAATAAAAGCTTTGACACCTTTGGTAGACTGGGGATTGTATCCCTGATTTGGTATGAAATATGCGACTGGTTTGAGTGCTGTTGCTGGGCTCAGGTTTTGACAAGATGAAAATAATGTGATAGATAGATAGATAGATAGATGATAGATAGATAGATAGATAGATAGATAGATAGATAGATAGATAGATAGATAGATAGATAGGTAGATAGGTAGATAGGTAGATGAAAATGAGAGTTAAATCTCTCATGTCAAAATAATTTTGGTGATGAGTAATTTAGACATTTGGTTTGTTTTAGAAAAGTTCCTCTTGTAAAGGTTAGCCCGTTTTTCCCTCCCAATTTACCTTTTATTGAGCAAGGCCCTCAAAATGTCAACATTTCAAATATTTTCTATTGCATTGATCCTGGAACCATAACACTTTCTTTTATTGTTTCTAAAAGGGTGCTGGTGCCAGAAGAAAAGAATGATTGATGACAAACAGACTGTAAACACTCATCATTTTGACCCATCAGCTGATTCATCAGTTTGGCTGACTGTTCCTCATGAGCCGGAAAAAAGGAGGATCGCTCGGGATTATTGACGGTACAGCTGAGGCCTGGCAACACTGCTAAATTATTACCTGGTTTTGGACATTATTTGCATAAGTGATTAAAAGTCCTGAAACTCCTGGGAATGTAGCAAGCATCCTTCACTTGGCTTTGAACGACGTATAATATGCTTGGCTTCCACCAAAGTTTCCAAAATTAAAAACACAGTTATTGTAACTTTTCTCCTTTGGAACATATTTTGCAATAACGTTGTCTCTCTCCATGTATATTTATGTATAATAAAGACTGCACTTAGTTCCATATTGGTGATTGCTGTCAAGGCACACGAAAGGATATAGAGATGTATTTGTCAAGATTCCTGTCTCTCCATGCCCTATGGGTTACTGTGTCTTCGGTAATGCAACATTATCCTTCAGTTTGGGGACATTATGATGTGTGCAAGACCCAGATTTATATGGATGAAGACAAGATTTGGGATTATACAGCCTGTCAGCCTGAAGCCATAGATATGATGAAACATGTAAAAGTAAACCTGGAGCCACCTAATATAACATGTGGAAATCCACCAGAGACCTTCTGCGGAATGGTAAGGCAAAAAGTATAAATCTTATCTTTAAGCATAGAGCATAGATCTCTCAGAGAAACAGAATAATGTCTGTTTTATAATAAATGTCTGTTGTATAATAAAGAATAAACAGAATAAAGACCAACATCTTTAGTTTAGGACTGGCCAGCATTGTTTGTCATGGAACTGAAAAATGTCCAGCAGAGAGAAAGCATTAGAAGCTTTTAAAGCTGAAGGGTTAAGTAGTCCATTTAGGTTTACTTGAATGAAGGAAAGTGGTTCTTGAGTCAATGGTACTCTTTTACTGCTTTTTTTTAGGCCTCAGAACCACAGACAGCCCTCAAATGACTGCATATATTCATAAGAACCCCCACAAAGCTTATTATTAAAATTTTAACTTTCCATTAGTCGGAAAGAAAAAGTATTAGTTGCCCCTGTAATAATCCTATGAAGTGTATATAATTAATCAACTTAATTTTACTTACATTTAACTTAAATCTGTTTAGTTTGTGTTGTGGCCTATATAATTTTTAAAGTTTTGAGTTGGTTCAAAAAGCATTGTTGTTAAATTGGATGATAAATTAGTTTTTGGTATTTTCAGCTTTTTAAAGATTAAGCCATGAATGATTTTTGGATTTCTGAACTGTGACAGGTAATATTTTATATTAAGACAATGGCTTCTGCAGGATTTGCGTGGCTCTTAGGAAAATAATCCAGCAACCTGTAGCTATAACAGTTGGGTTTTTCAGAGCTGATTAAAATGTACCATTTTTTCCTTAAATATACAGTATTTGATTATGTGTTCCTGCTATTTTCTTTCTAACTGCAAAGTATGAAATATGTTTCTCTGACATGAGCTGAATATTGCATACTGAATGGAGGATGGCTGTCTAATTCCGGTGATCCTTCTGAAAAAATAAATAGGGGGGAAAGTGACAGATTCAGTCAAAAAGCCTGTGCACTGTCCAGCGTTCATATCTTGTCAAACCGAGATTGACAATTCCAGCTGAAACCAGTCCTGGAGATTTCATTTCCTCATAAAAAGTATGCAGGTGGCATTTTATACATGTATGCGTGCATTTTTGCATTTGTCTTTATATAATTTGTAGAAGCTATTCAAAGGACAAGACTAAGACAATCTCTCCCACAGTCCCCATCTATCGCTATTTAAAATGAATAGTGTTTAAAATTAGGTGGCCCTCTATAGAGAAGAACCATTTTCGCACTCAAAACAACTCGTACTTGCACACAAAAACATACAAATTCACGCACATATTTCCATTCCCTCCTTCCAGCAGGATAAAACTTCAGGATGCTGATTTTGTGAGAAGAAGAATTTGCACTGGGAAGGAAAGAAAAGAGAAATCCATGAAGAAAAGAAGTGAAGGGCAGAAATAACTAGACAGGGGAAAAAACCTCATTTTGACGTTATAAAAAGGGTAAACATTCAGTGGCAGCAGGGGTGAGCCTCACATCTCCAAGTTACTAATTTTGGAACAGTTTAGTAACTTAATCTATAGTCTTTTGTATCTCCTGCCCATTCATGTTCTTTCAACAAGTTTTCAGTTCTCGGTAGACATAAGAAGAACCCAACAGGATTTTTAGGCTTTTGGGGCATTTTCCTTTCTGGGTAGGAAGGGTAATCTAGTGATTTTAAATATTTAAAATAAAATAATAAAATAAGCCACTTTCATGTGAGATTTATGACTTGACATCTGCAAAATTATTCTCGCTACGGAGACTGGGCTCTCAAGATTCAGAAGCTAAGAGAATGAATGGAGATGCAATCCAGATGCGTTCCCTAATTTATGTGCAACCAGCAATTCAGATGGTCATTTAACATCTGTCATCTTGAAGCAGATAATAATTAATTTTATAAACTATTTACATAAGGACTATGTTTGTATGCTTTGTAAACAACTTCAATATTAAACCTCAAAATCTTAGGACAAAGGCAGAGGAAATGGACAGAATAGGGAATGGAATTTCATAGGCTAATGCTGTAATGATTGATTACTCATAACATGTTGTACATCAATTTTGACTCAACCGATACGCTGTCATATTCTGAGAGCAGAGTAGCACATTTCAGTCAGAAGCCTCATTGAGATGAGTAAGATTTCCGCAAGAGCAATGCTAGACACGGCACTTAGTCATTTCATTTGGAATAGGCAGCAGAACAGCCTATTGGATTGTACTCATCTGTGACCCACCATATTTGAATTATGGTATAGACTTATGAAATGTGAAATAAGCTTTTCTGGAGAACTGTTGGAATTTGCATTTTTGTAGAAATACTAGTTCATAAGTAGAACATAATGCTGTGCAGATCTCTAGGTTAAAAAGCTATCAGCCAGTGTCAAATAATACTGATCTATATAAAATTATAGTCTGATTCGATATAAGGAAACTTTATCCAAACAATTTGATCTGGTAGAAAGGAATGAGATCTGTTTAATTTTGGACACCTGAACTTTTTAGGAATAGTTTCCTACCAATAATGAAAGACAAGCATGGAACTTTCACAATATTTTTTTAAAATAACATAAGGTATTCCAAATCACATAAATTAAACAATTTAGATATGATAGATTGCATTTTCTTTAAAATACACTTGGAATTCTTCTGATAGGTTGCACCCTTCATTAGGGTCTTCGGTACCTGTGGCTTCAAAAAGCAGAACTGTATTACTCCCAAGTTGCACCTCAGCAGGAAGAATGGACTGGGGTCATTAATATAACATGTATTGAGACTGGCATCTCTTTGAGTCTTGAGTTGCCAATTAAAATTTTGAGTGCAGTGGCTCTGAAAATTGTGAAATGTGTGAATTGTAATCTACATTTATGATCTTGGTATATTTCGTTATGCCTGTGACAAAGAGGCTAGGGAATTCATTCAGCAAATATTGCCTGGAAAGGCAAGTACTATAGCAAGATCCCCTACTGTGTTGTCTAGTCAGCTATATTATTTAAGGAGATAAATTTTGTGCTCAAAATTCTCCTGAGTTTTGTATGTATTTATAAGCTAGGGTGATATATACAGGCAATTTCACTATATGAGATCATTCTTAGCCCATGGCTAGATATAACTAGTACTTCTATCTGCTTTTCAGGAAAACAGAAAAAATCCTAAATTCCTGCTGTTCAAGAGTGGGCTAGTTAGACATAACCTTCTAGGTTAAAGCAAAGTATAAGGCAAATTCTGAAAGCACAAATATATTGATTCGATAAAGACTGGAATAAAACCAAATATGCTACTAAACCAAAGCTCTGCTAATTTAAGATCATAATGGATCCTACTAATTCCAGATCTTCAAATAAAAAATATGTAGATGGGGGAAGTCTTTTTTATATCTACTGTATATTGAATTTTGTTGTTTGCATATATGGACATTTTTGGTGTTTTCTTAGATACTTATCCGAAAGGAAAGGTACTGTAGAGAAGAGACTGGGAGGCTGGCAGAGATAAAGAATAAAGTGCTACTATCTGCAAGCTGCCAATGTTAACCTGTAATTCACAAAAAGCAGAAGACTGAAATAATGACATATAAAAAAGAAATGGTGCTGTTCAGGCTCCCACAAATCTTGGCTAACATAAAGTAGAGCAGCAAGGCAATTTACAATAGTTTCATCATCCCTTTTATACCTGTCCATATGGAGAACTTGAAGGCACTTGCAGATGGACATATATGTTTGTGTGACTCTAGGAACAGAAGTGCTGAGAATGGCAATCCTTCAAGTGCCACTGTGGATTTCACAGCCAATCAAAGCTAAATTAAGAAACAAAGGTTATTAAAAAGAAAGTAAAAGTCTTCCCGCATGTAATTTTGGCACTGTGTTATGAGTTGAACCTCCAATGTTTTCCTTAGAGATTTTCAGCATCATTAATACTGTGTGGCTTTCATTACCAGTACATTTGCATTTGCTGAGAAAAAAAAATACGAAGTAAAGGACTACCTGGTATCATGATGATGTTTACTGAAATAATTAAACTATCAGATACCTTCCAACAGATTAGTTTAGAAGGCAAAATGAAAATGGGGTTTTATTTGGAAATGCCTTCATAATACATGCATGCCTTCTGCAGAACAACGAATCAATACAGGGCTGCTGTGGCAATATCAAGAACAAATCTACTTCGAGAGGCTGCTAGCTGGTAGTTTTTCCCAAAGAGGAAAATAACCAATTCAGATGCAACGCCTCCCGTTTTCTTTACAAAAACTCTTCAAAGTGTGAGTTTTACCTTCTCCCATGCTAGAAAATGCTCCCAAAATAGACTTTTATGTTTCCATGAATGAAAGTCACACAACTTCTAAGTATTGTATCAGCATTATATTAATGGCTGACTTTTTTTTTTTTTTTTGGAGGCTGTTTTCTGATGTTATTTATTTGTTGGGTTTATTTAACAAGTTTGTAGGGCTACCTATCTCAACCAAGCAAGAAAAGATGCGTGGATAAAATAACACAATTTAAAAGCTAGAAGGAAACACAGATTTTTTTAAAAAAAAACTGAGGTGCCTTGTAAAACTGTCACACAACACAGAAAGGATATACATACTGGGCTGCCCTAGTGTGTTGGTTTGTTTTTTTTATATAGTCAAAAGTGATAGTAAAGTTTTAGTACCTTTTTAAAACTGGGCTTCGAGGATTATGAGCTGTGTGTGTTTTCTGCAATGTTGTAAGGTGAATGATGTATGAGTAAAACCAATTAAGCCATTTTCTTTTTAGGTTGAAAAAGTGGAGTAATCACATTTATACGCCTGTGGCAATTGAAAAAGTTTGCCATCCCTTTCCAACGCTGCATGATTGACATTAATTTGGGGCCACATCAAAGCATATAGCATTTCCTCCATGTGACAAAAATCTGGTCACTTAGGATTTCGTAGCTTTACATGTGTAATAGTTCTTTGCTTCATTCAGGCATGAATTAGCTACTGACTTTGATTGACATCTGCTGTAGTTAGAACTGAATGCCTATGCTTAGTATCAGCCATACATATATTTATTGGATTTATAGCCTGCTGCTTCTCCAGAATAAGCCAAACAATATGTCTATGAAGTCAGTTGAGCTGAAAGTTAGTTGAGTAACTGAACAGAATAGAATAACAGAGTTGGAAGGGACCTTGAAGGTCTTCTAATCCAATTCCCCCGCTCAAGCAGGAGACCGTATACCATTTTAGACAAATGGTTGTCCAGTCCTTTCTTAAAAGCCCACAGTGTTGGAGCACCCACAGCTTCTGAAGGCAAGCTGTTCCACTAGTTGATTGTTCTTACTGTCAGGAAATTTCTCCTTACTTTTAGGTTGCTTCACTGTTTGTTCTGATTTCATCCATTGCTTCTTGTCTTGCCTTCTGGTGCTTTGGAAAATAGGTTGACCTCTTCTTCTTTGTGTCAGCCTTTCAAATATTGGAACATTGCTATCATGCTATCAGGAGCCTGAGTGGCGTAGGAGGCTAATGCCTCCTACTAAGGCAGCATTTAACATCCAGCTGCCTGCAATTACTGTGAGTTCAATTCTCACCAGGCTCAAGGTCAAGTCAGCCTTCCATCCTTTCTAAGGTGGGTAAAATGAGGACCCGGTTTGTGGGGGCAATAAGCTGACTTTCTATAAAATGTACAAAAGTATGAAGGCTATTGCTTAACGCATTGTAAGCTGCCCTGAGTCTCCGGAGAAGGGTGGCATATAAAAATAATAAATTAAAATAAAATAAATAAATAAATGTCACCCTAGTTCTTCTTTTTACTCATTTCCTGCAACTGTTCTCCGTGTGTTTTAGCCTTTGGCCCCTTAATCACCTTTGTTGCTCTTCTCTGCACTCTTTCCAGAGTCTCAACTTTTATCTATCTATCTATCTATCTATCTATCTATCTATCTATCTATCTATCTATCTATCTATCTTGTGGTGACCAAAATTAGATGCAGTATTCCAAGTGTGGTCTTAGCAAGGCATTATAAAGTGGTAGTATCACTTCTGGTGATCTTGATTCTATCCCTCTGTTAATACAGCCTAGGATTGGCTAAAGTCAACCTGTCCATGAGTTTTCATGAGGGAGGGTGATTTAAATGTGTCTTAATACAACCCTCCGTGGCTGGAGATGTATATATGACAATGTTTGACTGCATGCATATGTAATGTATATAGGCAGATGCTTATGCAAATGGCCAGTGTTCTCTTTTTGGCAAGTGTACTATTGCCCTTTCTATGAAATAGGTAAACAGGTTTGTTCATCTTGTTATTTTAAATGCTTTTAACAGTTTTTAAGAGGCTTCACTATCTTATCTACCAGCATTGCACTGTGAACTACCTTGAAATACATAGCAGGATGAAGAAGGCATGTAAATAATTTAAATTAAAACAAAAGAAGAAAGATACAGAATTATTGTAACACTTTATAGGGTAAGTGACTTCTTATGGGATGGTTTTGATTCCCCCACAACAAACCACAGGAATTTAGAGAGAGAAAAACCCTGTGCTGTTCGCTAACCTAAGCTAAAGGAAAAATGGATTTTCTTAGTCTGAAGTCATAATTTTGCTGATCAATGTTTCCAAAACAGATTAATTCCCAGCAAAGTAGAACCTGCTCCTTCCCAAATAAAAGTTGTCCTACACTCGGTATACAGGCGTTCATTGTATTATCTGCCTTCAGATTACTACATTTCAGTAAAATTCTTTTTAACATTTAAATAGTTTTTCATGTGATGTGGGCCTCCATAAAGAATTTAGTATGCTATGAGATGATGGAAAGGCAGAAATTGTACATACTGTGAACGTTCTACTTATCATACCAAAGTGTCACATGTGATGTGCTTGGGTAGATGGATAGGCATATGACACCTCTCTATGCAAGTGTCAGTGATGTCCCACTGGGCTTATGAATTGAGATATGGCAAGCTTCAGTGTTGCACTACTTTTTTTTTTTTTTGCTTCTATATTATGGAGGATAAGTAAATAAGAGACATGAATTTGTCCAATGAATGTACCAATGAGATCATTCTTTCTCATTCTAATTCTTTCATTGTTAATTTTGTACTCTTTTGGTATACACAGAATACAGGATATGTTTGTTAATATGTTTGTTAATAATACTCTATTCAGATTGGGGCTTTTATCTGTTGTTTGAAGTGACATTTTAAAAATCATCAAAAGGACACTTGGGGGAGGAATTTGTGAACAAAAGTCAATAAAGAAATGAAATTATCTCTTATATATGAAAATTAAATGTGCAATCCAGAAAAAAAACTAGATTCAGCCAGTTTTTATTAATGTACTTAAAAAACCCCTCTGTAAACTATTAAGATTATGTTCTCATGAATATGGTGCTACACACACACACACACAGAGAGAGAGAGAGAGAGAGAGAGAGAGAGAGAGAGAAATTGGGACTCTCTTTTTAAAGAAAAATAATTAATCTTGTAATTAAAGAGACATTTCTTCCCAGATGATCTAAGAAAGCAAAATTTTACAAAGAAGTATGCTTCTGGGTTTAAACAATGTTTTGCTGAGTCAAATCTTAGGGCAAATCTTATGTTAAGTAAAAGATCTGCTAAAGAAATCTGACACACTGAATAGTCCATCCTCTCAGCCATTCATGGATGTTTTCCCTGGCAGTTCTTTGACCTCTGTTGAATCACATATTACAATTTAATTTGGCTTCTTAGAATCTGCTTCTATTTTGGTGATCTGTTATATAAACTGGCACTGGCTATTTTTGACTTTCTGATCAACCACATCACAGTAAAATAATGACAGGCATTTGGCTCATCTGTTTTTTGTGCTTCAGACACTCCATTTATTTATTTATTTATTTATTTTATTTTATTCAATTTGTATCCCGCCCTTCTCCTAGTGGACTCAGGGCGGTGCACAGCCAGAACTAAAACACATACCAATACAAAATTTAAAATTTTTAAAAGAATTATATAACTGTGGCTCAAAATTTAAAACATTCAAACTAAAACCCATTTGACAATTTGAAAGGCTAAAAAGGCTAAAAAAGGGGGGGGGAGTTCACGCCATCAAGGAAGAATATCATTGTATGGTCTTTCTTGACAAATTTACTTTTTAGAACTAAATATTTAGAACTAAATATTTCAGTCATGAATAGAAATCAACATCTGTGTGGTTTTGGTACATCCTTGCTACAAATTCATGGAAACATGAGATTTTGTCATTTAGTTTGTGGTGGACTTGGATTAGGAGATGGAGGTGCTCCTAAGAGTCTAATAATTTCAATTCTATGGCTTTGGATGTTTCCAGGAATGGCTGCTTCTAATTGTAATTCTACGGAATTTGAGATTCTTAAAGAAAGTCTTGCTAAGGGTTTCTTCATACTCATTTATTTATCAAATGTATGTGATCACATAATTCATCCAGATAAGAACCAATGTGTATAAGGGAGTCTACTTATGTGGTTGTGTAGCTTTTCAATGGTCCAAGGATGGGGTAAAAATGTATTGCTTCCATGTTGTATGAACCATTGATTCATATTTCACTATACTGCTTAAAATAAAGCTGAGATTCTACAAGATAGAGAATATTTCTTTCTGTAAAGAAATCAGCTGAGTGACAAAAGGGTTCAGCTATGGAAACATAATTTTCCAATCTTTACTCACTATTTTATTTTGAAAATTGGCAATAATCTGGGATATTTTATTTAATGGAAGGAGGCAAAAGAAGGAGAAGGAGAAGGAGAAGAAGAAGAAGAAGAAGAAGAAGAAGAAGAAGAAGAAGAAGAAGAAGAAGAAGAAGAAGAAGAAGAAGAAGAAGAAGAAGAAGAAGAAGAAGAAGAAGAGGAGGAGGAGGAGGAGGAGGAGGAGGAGGAGGAGGAGGAGGAGGAGGAGGAGGAGGAGGAGGAGGAGGAGGAGGAAGCAGCTTAGGATATAAAAATGTTAGTCTCTTAAGAGCAAAAGGTTCAGCAATATCCAGAGGCTGAATATCCATAAACACATCATTTCTTAAGGTTATATTTTTAGTCCAATTTTTTTTGCCTCTAGAATTTAATAAATCCACATGGGAACTGTCACTTGGCAGTGACATTGTCTTGATATTTAAATCCTGACACTGTGAATGTAATTATAAAGAGTAGCCTTTGAATGAATTTTAATAACATGTATGCCCTATGAAGAGAGTACTTTTTTATGCCTTTTCAGAGATTTATTAATCTCTTCCTTTTACTTATGGGCTCAGTTATTTTAAAGCTTTAGAGATCAGTCTGAAACCCAAATCTGTACATAGATAATTTAAGTCCTAACTATGGATTTCAGCATTGCAAAAGATAAGAAATAAAAACCACAGGGAAAAAAAAAGATAGATCAATTAAATCTCAGTAAAATTTCTGAAGGCTACATCTGAAATCCAATTATAGAAGTTTCCATGTGTATCACCCCAAAAGGTAAGATCATATATGCAGAAAAGATTAGATACTAATTTAAATCCTGTTTCTAATAGTTGAAAATATATGTAATGCAAAGCTGAAATTGTGCAATTATTATTGCACCCTAAGATTGATTTTGATCTTGTACGTGTTTCATTACCTTCCTTGATAATAAACAGAGAACTAATAAGAAGTGGGACTTGTAGGTTCTTTAAAAAGCCAGCAAAAGTAACTTAATATAATTATGATGTTACCAAAGAAGGTAACAAATATCTATAAGGTGAAAACCAAGTTTAGAGAACATCAAGAACACAAACATTAGCCCTGCTTAGATGAGATCTATTAAAATTAAATGGTTTGAAGGTTTGTTTTGTAGAGGGGGTTCTGCCCTAAACTTTAAGTCTAAAGATAATTTAGTTTATGAATTATACACATGTATCTCTCCTGGTATTGAAAGCACCCTCATTTTAGTAATGGGATAATACATAGTTATCCTGATAAGTAGCCTTCCCACATCCTAGTAGCACTTTCTGTAGCATCAACAGACATGTGGCATTTACATTAGGACTCCCAAGTCAAATTCCTAATGTTTCCGCTTATAATCTCGCTGCAGCTCCTCAAAATGCCTGTGTTTTCCCCCCCTATTTTTTATCCATTTTTAGTTAACCCTGATTTAAGAAGAAAAAAAAAGTGCTGCAGATTTTAATTACACATTTGTTCCTTTATGCCAGGAGGCAGAAGGAAAGCCTTTTATAACTAGGTAGTTAAAAAGCCATTAAAAAGGACTTTATGATGAGAAAAGCATTTTTGTGCAAGCATTTCCATAGTGCCTTCTAACATTTATATCTGTAATACTGTTGAAAGCCATCCTTTGAATTAATCAGTTTGATTCTTTTGATTCTTATCTCATCAGGAATCATTCATTTCACTGAATGTTAGGAACCATGCTGCTTATAGTTCATATTTACAGAAGATTGAAATGACATGGAGCAGAGGGGAAGGGAGGAAGGGAGGAAGGAAGGGAGGGATGGAGGGAGGAAGGAAGGAAGGACTTGAAGATAATTATCTAAATGTCTCAATATAATTTTTAAACATTCAGGCACTGTTGGAAATATAAAATAGACATAAAATTATGGATAGGAAGGAAGATTGATATGTATCACACATGGACCCATAAAAGAAAAAAACAACAACTTGCCATTATTGTTACAGGCTGCAAACAATGGGGTTGGAAATTTGTCCTCTTTATTTTGATCAATATTTCAAAAATAGGTCTTGTTTGTATTGGAATAGGGGATTCCCCAGAAAATCCCAGGGGTTTAGGGCTGACTGAAGACTTGGGTGAAAAAAAATCTCAGGAAAAAAGTAGTAGCAAACCACTTTGGTTGCAGGATAAGAGCCTTATCTATTTCAGTATTCCTGCATGCTGAACAATGTCTCATCTGCACATTTCTGTGCAAACAAATCATGCTACTCCAAATCAATTTTGCACCTTAGATACAATAACTGCAGTAAGCATAATGCACATACTGTCGTCAAACCTACAGACTCTCCTAAGAAATAAAATGCTAATATCAGTTGTATGCATAGCTTTTAAGAATGACAGAAATAATTCAACATCACTATAACTTGAGAGCCTGTGTGTATATCCTTGCCTTAATAGAATTTAGGCTACAACCTTACACCTGTTTATCTGAGGACAATATCTATCAAATTTAATTCTGACTAAGATGCTATAGTATAATATCAATAGAAGGCAATTAAGAAAAAGAGGCAGTTTGTTGCAGTTGTTAAGGCTAGAAACTGGGAGTCTCTGAGTTTTAATCCCACAGCCAGCTCGGTGACCTTGGGCCAGTCATTCCCGCTCAACTCTCCGAAAACCTTGATGAGAAAACTGCCGGGACTAATCCAGGCAGTTGCCAGGAGTAAAAAAAATATTGAATTAAAGGAAGATAGATAGATAGATAGATAGATAGATAGATAGATAGATAGATAGATAGATAGATGATAGATAGATACTGTAGATAGATAGACAGACAGACAGACAGACAGACAGACAAGACAAGATAAGACAAGACAGATAAGACAGATAGACAGGATGTGTAATGGAACTGCAATCTGTCAGGATTTTTCATTCCAACTATTCTCCGTTGATCTTGCTTTTTGATAGAAAATTCCCATAATTTGAAATACTATCTCTTAAGAGAAACAAGACAAGAGTCACTAGATGGCATAGCACTTTTAGGATTTAATATTTGATTATTGAAAAGGGATATCAATGGGTCTAGTGTTGCAAATACTTTTGATATCATCAATAGATTTTCAAATTGTTATTCCATTCCATTGCATTTTTATTTTGCTCTTCCTTTAAAAAATATTATAGATCTTTTATTCTCAGCAGTCTTGTGAAATATGGCTGAGTGTATTTGACTAATGGGAAAGAAAGATTCCTCTGTAATCTCACGTTTCTGGGTCATAGACAGGCAACCTGATGCTCTCCAGATATTTTTAATTCCAATTCATGCAACCCTTTGGCAGCTATTACGATAGCTGGAGCTGGTCATGTTTGGCCAATTTGCCTATTCCTGTTCTAATTAGTTGTCACTAACGAGCAGTGATGCCTACAACTGTAGCAGGCTGCCAGGTGGAAACATTTTTCCATGGTTTTTGCCTTGCACTGGGGGTAATTTATCTTCACATCTGCCTTTGCTACCAACATATAGCAATATATGTTGATAGCAACATATATTTCAAAGGAAGACACTTTATTACATTATCTATAAAGTTCCTTTCTTAGAATATGTTAAAATTGAACCTGGTTTTCCCCAGTTCTGGTGTCTCGCCTTGGGGATTTGGCTATAATTTCCACAATCATAATTTTTTTTGTATTTTCAGTGCCACAAAACTAGGAGTTGTAATATTATATATTAAGGTAGATGCACCAGGCTGAAAAGACTTTTCTATTCATTACAACAGTGTATCTAGCAGTCAGTATATATTTTTTTTATTATTCAATATATTTTACTGATGCTTTTGCTAGATGTACAATTATGAAGCATTTATCATCATTACAAGTAGTGTAACTCTAATAAAAATGCAGAATGTGACATCTAAAGCTTAGGATGTAACACCCAAAGCTTCCCTCTATTTGATAGTAAGGAAGAGAACAGAGACAGGAGATGCTGATGAAGGACATAAAAAATGCATTGAGCAAAAACATATAAAATGTTATTGCAGTGAGTACTGTACTTCCACCTTCTTAAATCAGGAAAAATATTACATTTCTTTTTCCTGATTTCAGCTTACCAAATTTAAACTGCCAGCTATACTGTAAAAAAGAAATGAGTTCTGAGACTCTTTCTTTTCAGCCATGATTTCTTTGTCAGCTTGGGATAAAAGAGTTTTTTCCCAGAACTGCAAAGAGGACATCTGATAAAATCTCTTTAAGCCTGTTCTGTATTCTGTTACCTAGATAAACCTTTTCTTGTAAGTTTCTTTAGCCTACATACTGATCTGTCTCCAGGAATTTCTGGAAACTTGTACACAGAATAAAATTAATGTAGCTCAGAGATTGTATCAAAACCGATAAAAAGCTATTACAGGTAATCCTCAATTTACAATCATTCGTTTAGTGTCCAAAGTTACAACAGCAATGAAAAAAATGACTTATGACCATTTTTTCACACTTACAACCATTGCAGCATTTCCATGGTCACAGGGTCAAAATTCAGATGCTTGGCAACTGGTTCATATTTATGACTATTGTGCCAGGGTCGTACGATCACGTTTTGTGACCTTCTGACAAGCAAAGTCAATGGGGAATCCAAATTCACTTAAACTGTGGCAAGAAAGGCCACAAACTCATTTAAGAACTGTCTTGCTTAACAACAAAAATCAATTGTGGTTCCAAGTTGAAGACTACCTGTATACGTTTTTGGGCAGCTATATGTTGGTGGAGGTGATATGACACTCTCAGCTGACTTTTTTTTTCATCAGATATGGAGATACTGATGTAATCTCTGGTGAAAAATAATATATTTAAGTCATTTCTTACTGCATTTTATAGGATTGAAAAGAAGGTAAATTTTTGGCTTTGGTAGCATTATTAACAAGAATGCCAGAAGTCAGGGGACAGGAGTAAGCAGCATTAAACACAGTGCATTGTCCTGCTGTTGAATTTATCTATTAGACAGTTTGTGATTTCAGATATGATATGAGCTTCTGAACTGGAATTCAAAAGCTGGCTTGAAATTTAAGTCTTCCTACTGTTCCCAGACTTCTGTTTATTGCTTAAAATAACTAGTGTAACCCAATATAATGTTAGAATAATTCTAACCAGAGACACCTGTTGGAATTCACAGTTGCCACCACTACTCCTAAATATCATTCCAGATCAGAATTGAAAGATATCCAAATTAAAGGCTTATCAGAATCTGAAAGAAAGTACTATTTCGCAGGATGGTGCTTGAGCTTTTGATCGCTTGAGGCTCAACCATCCCACCCTCATGTTTTGCTGGTAAATTAAAAAAAAAGAAAAAAGATAGTCCCATAGCTTTTCATTATAAGGTTGGAGGAATTTCCCCCAGTGTGTTGAACTACAATTCCCAGCATTCCTAGCCAGCACGTAATGTCGATTTCTGCATGTATTTTCTCTTGAAGGACACAGAATTGTTGGATGAGTATCAACCTGATGAATAGCTTTCCTAGTGATGGGGATAAGGTCAGCCTGGACCACAATTTGCAAACTTTGGAGTTTTCAAGCAACCTTACCTCTGCTATAAGAGAATGTTGTGGCACTGTGGAAGTGACAGACTCATAAACATGTTACCATGTTTCCCCGAAAATAAGAGCCTGTCTTATATTTTTTTGAACCCTGAAATAAGCGCTTGGCCTTATTGCCATGCACTCAAAAGCCCGATTGGGCTTATTATCAAGGGATGTCTTATTTTGGGGGAAACAGGGTAGATATGCATACTGTTAAAGACAGGAACTCTTGGGGATGTTTTCTGCCGCCCTCCGTATCTCATATTTGGAACACTATCACTAACTATTGACAGGGAAGAAAGAGAGGGAAAAAGAAAGGAAAGAGCTTCTTAACCACTTTCTTAACCAGAAGATAGGGAAACAGCCAGCTTTTCATTTTAATAAGATGTCAGCTATCACCCTTGCTGTCCTAGGCATCTTAATGCACCTGGCTGATTTGAGATTTGGAGCTTTGTCATTGCTCTGCAATGCATTTCTCTAATTTCTTTTGACACACGGTGTTTAAATCCCCAGAAGTATAAGAGGAGGTAGGAGAGATTCTTTCAGACTGCCTTGCTGTGAGTTGTGCTCATTTGCATTATTCATTAAGGGAGAGCATTGATTTGCATCTCATTATGGCTGTCGCCCGTTTTGAGGCAGAGACAGTTCTTGAGATTACTACATTTTTACGATATTAATATTGCTCATTAAGGATTAAGGTATTGCCTTCGCCCAGGTTTTGTCCTATATCACACAAGCTTCCTAGGGATGACATTCTTTATGTGAAGTGCAGTTCTCTACTGTTATATGCAGGCTATTTTTTTTTATTACTTGGGTTCGTAGATATTGCACGTGGGTGATGGAAATATCACTCTGCTAGTTTGTGCCTCCAATTAAACGGTAATTGCTGGTTGCTTGCTATTTTTATAAGGCAATACTTCAGATGCACATATCTCTCTAGTGGCAGTGTTTGCACACTGTTTAATAACAGCTTGAACACTTTCCGCTGCTTAAGGTTGTCTGGAACAAATGCCTGTTAAGGATTGCATGTATTCAGTTCAATAGGACAGCTATTTGCTAAGTTTGAGGATATAGATAAGAATTCATTCTCTCCTCCCTAACTCTTGTTAATGAACATATATTGTGCACCACATTCACTCCCAGCTATTCATTCAGAAAACAAAGAGGGGTAGGTGGGTGTCAGAATTACATGCGCCATGCTCATTTTGTTTTTATTGCAAGTGGCTTTATTGAACTGTGCCATGTTAGTTTATTTAAAGAAGCAAAATAACAGCTTTTGGCTTGTCTGTAGGTGTGTGGGTTCTTCAAAATAATAATAATAATAATAATAATAAAAGGAGTCAGGACAAAATATTCAAGCTGTACAGGAAAGTCTATATTTAAATGCCATCTCCCACAACCTGCTAACAATCCATTTCTCTCGTTTTGCTTCCCTAGTTGTACTTCAGCCATTTGTGCGTGTGTGTGTGTGTGTGTGTGAGAGAGAGAGAGAGAGAGAGAGACAGAGAGGGGGGGAGGGGGGAGGGAGAGAGAGGGAGGGAGAGAGGGAAAGAATGATGACAATGCTGAGTACTTAAAACGTCCAATTTGAAAACAAGATAATTTTTCACTCTTACAGGACGCCCTTTAAACAGAGCAAAGCAGTGGGAGCTCCATTGGCAGTTCTTAGTTCTCCGGAACATATAAACAGGAATGGTGGTCCTGGAAATCAGGATCCCAAATGTTTTAGAACTTTGAATGCAGTTTCAGCTCAGACTTTTTATTCCCATGTCAAGACCTGTAAAACTGCTGTTACAGCCTAGCCATCATATTTCACACCAGCTGCAGTGACCAAGCCATCTTCAAGGACAGTCCTATGTAGATTTTCCCAGAGTGACTGCACGGTTAAATATTTATGTAAATCTCTGTACAGTATCTGCTATTTGCAGAAAGACCTTTCAAAATACATAGGAATCATTTGAGATTGGTGTGTGTGTGTTTCCCACACTTAAGTGAAACAGTTTAATCTTTATTATTACTGTTAACCCAGTCATATCCTGCCTGGGCTATCCATCAGCAACATTTTTCAATCTTTATTTCTCATTCCCAGATTGGGAGATCATGAATTCTAAAGCCTCAAATCTGGACCATTTATCCTTTTTCTGGCATGTTTGAGTCCTGTCCTTTCTGCTAGAGATGTGCACAGATGGAGTAGGAGGTGAGGTTGCCAAAGATCTCCTTTTAGAGCTAGCACTACTTCTCACGAAAAACCCTGTCATTTCAAGGCTCGGTGGATACTGAACTGTGCCTTAGTGTATCCTGATGCAGGCGTTGCAATGACACACAGGAAATGTGCTATATTGTAATTGAAGAAATGAAAGTCTCTGTGTAACTTCAGTTCTCATAAAGGTTTTGTGCAGAGAAAATAAGCAATTGTATTCACATGTATCTGGCCACAACACCAAAAAAATGGGAAAAGCCAGTTTTTGAGAAATAGACATATATACCTAACAACATGGGTGAAAATCAAGAACAGCTTATTAAGTAATTGGTCTGTGGACACTGAGAAAATAAGATCAAATGCATTGATTACAGGTCACATACAAATCTCTTCCCTTTCTCTGAAGTTTTTGGAAGAAAACATATCATTGCTTTATGAGATCTGAATGCCAGAGCAAGATTAAGATGTATTGTGTGGCTGTAGGATTCCTGATAATCCCCTCTGATAGTTAATGGGCCAGGACTCTTTCGAAGAGTTTAACAAAACCCCATAATGTTCCTAGTTATTACAGTACATTTTTATTTGGATACCGGATACCAGAATTTTGTGGATAGTTTCCACCCATATCATTCCACCTGCTGAGTGGTGGTTAAAAGTTCTTCGTATACCAAAGAAGGCCCATCGTTCTAGAAAAGTCTGACATGAATTTTAACTTAAAGTCCTTCCTGGCTTGACCCACTTGAGTTAACATCCTGTGGCTAAGTATTGCTTTTGGCATATTTTTCACACTGTGGGTCAGGTCACATTCCTCTTTGAGATCTTCACAGCTGTAGAAAACCTAAGGATAAAAAGAGAATTGTCTCTTTTGGACAGATGTGGCCTGATGTATCTAGGACAGCTGGCGATAGCCTCACAAGTACATCAGTAAAAACTAAATTATGAAAGATACCCTAAAAATAGTAGCTGGTTTTTCAATGTTGTTATCACTGCCAAAGTCCACTCAAGTTAATGAAAGTGGGAGAAAACAGCTCTTGAATTATGACCACAATCGAGCCCAAAATTTCTGTTGCTAAGCAAGGCAGTTAAGTGAATTTTGCTCCATTTTAGGATTTTCCTTGCCACAGTTGCTAAATGAATCCCTGCAGAGGTTAAGTTAGTAACATGGTTGTGAAGTGAACCTGGCTTCCCCATTTTTGTTAGAAGGTCGTAAAAGGGGATCACGTGACCCCAAAACACTGCAACCATCCTAAATATGAGTCTGTTGCCAAGCATCTGAATTTTGATTGCATGACCATGGGGATACCACAAAGGTCGTAAGTGTGAAAAATAGTCATAAGTCACTTTTTTCAGTGTCATTGTAACTTTGAAAGGTGACTAAATGAACTTTTACATGTCAAGGACTACCTGTACATAGAAATGTTGCTTTTCTAGACCACTTTTGGAGTGGACTATGTACAAAATCTGGTTTTCTAAGTGACTTTCGTTGCTTGAATCTTTATCCTCTGCCTTTATTATTATGGTGGGTGTGCTAAACTCTACAGGTTTCAAGAGACCCTTGCTTCGGAGACTGACACTGTAGTAGTTCTACTCTCATCCTATTTGTCTGGAGTAAATAGACACATTTTGCAGATTCTCCATATGCATTGTTGGATGAAGGCCAAGTCTTGCTTTCATTTCTCAGCCAAACTCCCACTGAAATGAGTGGCATCTTTGCCTCATTAAGGAGTTCAGAACCAGACCTGCAATATGTAAAATCCTAGGGCATGTTAATTTTGCATATCCCTTATGAAAGGAAAAATTCTAAAAAAAAAAAAAAAAAAAAAAAGCATGCTGTAATTCTGCAGCCCTGCCTCTTCGTTGTTCACTTCACATCCTTTGAAATGCCAACTTCCTTTTGACAAAACAACTCACAATTATTCCTTCCATCCTGAATCACATGACTTCATGAAGGAAGCTGCTCCAATCAAAGGCTCTGCCATAAAAGTTTGCTTCTGTTCCTTTGCAAATAAACCCTTTGGGGGAAAAAAAACATATTGGGATGACAGAGTACAGTATATCCAGAGCAGGAATTGCCAAAATCAAAAGGAACAAAATAAGACAGGTTTGGATTTTAGATTGGTCTTCCAAACTAGCTGGACAAGGTTACTTGGATTTGGAAGGAGATGTTGACATTACTTCTTCCCTGTCTCTTCTGGTAGAATAAGTATGTAGCTCAGGTATGTTGAGTGGATGAACCATTCCTACAACAATATTTGGACATATTCCAGTTTTCTCCAGTCTGCATGCTTTCAGATGAATTGGATCTACTATTTCCATATTACTTAACAAGATTGGTTAAACTGCAAGAATTCCCACTTTGCTTTCTGATATGGAGAGTTATATGAATATACAATGCTTATTGAGTGTGTATCAGTTGTGGGATTCAGCCAGTTCGCACCATTTCGGGAGAACCGGTTGTTAACTTTCTGAGCAGTTTGGTGAACTGGCTGTTGGAAGAAATCATTAAGGCAGAGAACCAGTTGTTAAATTACTTGAATCCCACCACTGGTGTGTATAGATACTATACTGTACATAGATGACAGCCAATATGGCACGGTAGTTAAAATATGAGACTACCATCCAAGTTCACACACACACACTCATAAAGCCAATCATTCACTTTCAGTTCAATCTATATTGTGGGGATAAGATAAATGGAAATTTTCATACAAGCCATTTTGTGCATCTAAAAAATTGTGGGATATAAAATAATAATAATAATAATAATAATAATAATAATAATAATAATAATAATAATAATAATAATAATAATAAAAAATCAGATTATTTCTACTCCTATTTTTGCATTTTGCTACTTTGCATCATTGAGACATATATTCTGTGATCTTCATGTTTAGTTTTCCTTGTTTAAGCAAAGAGATTTTCCATACATTTAAAAATTAATTAATTAATGAAAAACATATTTTATTATTCCAGGGTTTTACAGAAACAGACTTGGCAACTAACAGGATTCGAATGTATTTCTTAGGTTGCATTAGTTTCTATGCCTTGGGAAATATGAACAATAAACTAACAGAGAGGTTCCCTGTGACAATTGGGGTTATTTCTCCAGTTTCTTCAAGGATTATACAAATATTAGTAAATCACATTTTCTTAGTCAACCAAAGTAAACTAGAAAGAGAAATTATTCTGAAACAAAGATGATGGCTTTCAGCTTTTGGATTTTATTTTAATTTAACATAGAATTAGATAGAAATAGAACTCTATTCAGAATACTAATATTGCTCTGTTACTTGTAGAGTGTTTCTTAGAAGAAAAAGAAGAGAATGTGAAAGAAGAGAAAGAAAGATATGTAGGTTAAGAGCTTGATTTTAAAAAAATATATGGGTATCTTAGCCAGATTTTAGTTCTGACCCAAACCATTACAGTAGAACCTCGGGTCACGAACGCTTCTGACCATGACCAAATTGGGTTCCGACCAAAAAATTCACAATCCCCCCACCCCCTCAACCTATTTCCCTTTCCGCGCCATTTGTTTTGTAAGTGCCAAATTTCCAAAATTAGGTTCAGGTCATGACCAAATCGGTTTGGGACCAAAGTTATGGAACGAATTATGCTTGTGACCAGAGATTCTACTGTATATACTTTTCTGATGGAATGCATCTTCTTTAAAATAAAAACTAAAGAAAATGGTACAGCACTGATCTTTGTCTAATTCAGGGGTGGGCAAATGTGGCCCTTTTACAACCTGTGGACTTCAACTCCCAGAATTCCTGAGATAGCCATGCTGGAAGTCCACAGGTCATAAAGGGGCCATATTTGCCCACCCCTGGTCTAATTATTTAAATATAGTATATGACGATATGTTAATTACCACTTCTCTAATATCTCTTCTTTCTAGTTTAATTGAAAAGATTTGTGTAATTCAAAGTACTATTATTGAGAACTATAGTTTATTAATGCATTAACTTATTTCTTTTCCCATAGATGTTTTTGTCCAGTATTTACTGTTGCAAAATGCTAGGAGTTTGAATAGATTATGGAAGCATACAAGTTCAATAAATACATTTCTTTAATAAATACATTTCTTTGAATGCTGTCTAGTTCTAATGTGTTGGTGTGCTTGGTTAATATTGATATAATATCTATAAGGGTTAATAAAATGGAGCAAACAAAAAGTATAATTAAAATAAATATGGCTGTTTTGTTTTTTATTTTATTTTATTTGACTTCATTTCACTTATGCCACAGATACCTGAGAGGTAGCAGTTGAAATTCCCATCTTGTGAATGGACAATTGATGTTGAAAGATATTATTTTTCTTCAATTGATCCAGGACCAAATCAGGGGGAGAAAAAAGCCTAATTCTGTATGTGGGACTTGAAAGTAGCCTATTTCAGAGTAACTTTGAAATTCTCCTTGAGCCCTTAACAACTCCTTTGAATTTCTTGGATTAGCAGTTCTGATTCATAATTCTCACTGTCAGGAAATTTCTCCTTAGTTCTAGATTGCTTCTCTGTTTGATTAATTTCCCTCCATTGCTTCTAGTTCTGCCTTTGGGTGCTTTGGAAAATACGTTGAACTTGACCCCCTCTTCTTTGGGGCAGCCCTTTAGATATTGGAACACTGCTATCATGTCACCCCAGTCCCTTTTTTCAGTAAATTAGCCATACCCAATTCCACCAACCCTTCTTTATATGTTTTAGCCTTCAGTCCCCTAATGATTTGTGTTGCTCTTCTCTGCACTCTTTCTAGAGTCTCAACATCTTTTTAATATCATGGCGACCAAAACTGGATGCAATATCTGTTGTTGAACTGTATGTTGTTTTGAATTTCGGCAGATATTTGCTGTATTGGCACCTGTATGAGGCAGAGCATTCACAGCAGCCCTAGATGAAATCTATTTGCTGCTCACCCACTATTAAATTAAAAATGGCCCATATGTCACAAGGAATTCTTCTGTGGTCATTCAACTTCTGGTGACTACATGGAGAAATTCATATGGTTTTCCTGGCAACAAAATAAAAGTAGTTTGCTATTGCCTCTTCCCAGCTTTTCTTTGTTCAGGCTATTCTCTAGCCTTAAGATTTCATCTCAAACCCAAGTATCAAATTATTTTTTGTAGTATAAAAGTATGAAGTAGTTGGTATTCTTTGAGCTTGGTTGTTGGCTTGAAGACATTTCATTACCCAACTAGGAAACATCATCAATATGAATGAGTATGAGGTTTGTTCCTTGTTTATATTCAGTAGTTTGCGCTGTCAGTTTTGGTAGGGTTGTAGTTGGCCTCTTCGATAGTTCCTTGATTAGAGTATTGTTTTCTGCCTAATTGTTGTTTGGTATTGAGCCCTATTTAACTGCACGTTGACTGTTGGAAGGGATGTGTTCTAGTTTATTTGTTTCCATCTTAGTTTTTTTTCTGGTTGTTCCTGTCTCTTTTGAATGGTTTGTAAATATGGTTTATCAGTATATGTCTATTGATGGTTAATTTGTCTGAATGCCACACTTCCAGGAATTCCTTAGCATTTTTTGATTTGGCTTGGTCTAATATGCTATTAGTTTCTTAGCTGAAGCTGTGGTTGAGTCTGTCTATGTGTTGTATGATTAAAGAGTGTAGCATTAACTTGAGGCCAATTTCCTCTTTTCCAACCAATTATCATTTTCCCAGAAGAAATCAATGGTTAGTAAATGGGGAAACTCTTCCGAATTAGCATTTCATATACATTCATTTTTGTACCGAGCAGGATCACCCAATGATTAGAGGTTCAGATTATGCAACTTTAGACTGTGAATAAACTCTTTGAAAGAATTAGAATATTGTGGAATGTCCAATAGGTTCATGATCCAAAGGCCATATTTTATGGAGATGTGATGGATTATGCATGATGAAATAGAATTTGTTGTATGAGATGTAAAGGACTACTCTAGAAGTGGGTTTGCTCTCATCACCACATGTTGGGGATGAAGGAGAGACTCGTAAGATTGATCCTTACTTGAATCATATACAAACCTCTTGACCCCTCATCTCAAGTTATATTATCTAATCCCTACTTATTCAGGTAACTTCCTGATTTCATAAAACGTGTAGAATTCTATATGTGTCTTCCAGGTACCTCTGACTAACCTGGAAATGGATATATGAGTAGCTTTATATACAGTGGTTTTGTAACATTAAACATGTCTAACATTGTTAAAGCATTGTGACCTGGAAGGGAGGACAGGCAAGGCAAAGCTGAGCGCTCTGAATAATATAACACTGAACAGGACAGTCCTTGAATTATTTAATTGGTTGTATTTATATGTTGATATTTTGCAAGCAGTTTGAATAAATGGTTGGTTTTATGAAAAGTTGGGCTTAACAGCTAGTTTCTTTTGGGAAAGGACCCAATGAGCTAATTCAATGCCTAACAGGTGACTCTGGCGATGTTAGGAGGAATGTTGTTGTTCCTTACTTCTAAAAGTATCTAACTAAATACGGGAAGATTTTTAAGCCACTACCATTTGAAGTCTTTTTTTTTTTTCAGCACTCTTAGAAGACAGGTTAAAAAAGGTGAGTTACGTTAAAAGAGTTGTCTGTTGGGAATTGAAATTGTTGCTTTGATGGCTATGTTCTATCACTCTGTGAATTTTGCAGAGATTTCTATATAGTTTGGTAACTCCGTTATCAACCCTTTTTCCAGTCACTGGTATGAATTCTCTGTCCGCTAACCTTTGACTGAAGGTTTAATATCATCACAACTTCTTCAGTTATTTTAGAATGTGTCTGCAATTAACAGCTAATTTATTTCTCTTTAATTATCTTCACCTGCAGTTATGATACTTGATCATATTGGGACAGTAGATTCAGTTGGCTTTATATCCATTTTTAGTGTTTTTTAGATTTTTCTCCCTCGCCAAGGCAAATTGTTGCATTTTATTTACTGTTGTATTGTATTTTATTGCCTTATTATCTAGTGACACTATTGTCAAATGAAATGAATGGTCAGCTTGCAGCATGTATTTTATTCCAGCACATTTGTGAATAAACTCACTGTGATGTATATTATGAAATATGCCTTCTAAATATCCTAGAGCAGAGAATATTGGAATAGAATTTTTCATCTTCTGCATTATCAAGCTACCCTCAAAAAAAAAAAAAAAAAGAATGGATCACAAATAACTGATCATTCTGCAGAGTTGAAAACTTATCGCCACTTACTGCTCTTGGCTCCTATGCTACCTACGTAGACAAGAAAGCAGTATTTATGACATGTTTTATTCTAGGTGCTGCAGAAATAAACAGTGCTACACTATCTTTTTTTTTTCTTTTTTTATTGAAAACACATTGGGAAAAATGCATCGTTTTTCTGAAATGAGCTCAGGGATTTTTGCCTCCTAGTTTGATTTGAAATAATGATGACTGTAATGCTGCAGGCCCCTCCCCTCCTATAACCTTCCAACACCTTAATTAAACCAAGAGAGAAGCTCCTTTTTCTGGCTGTAGCCAAAACATGTTTCTCACTGCTGGAGAAATGCTTGAAGGTACTTTCATTAGAATCCCATTTCTTCCAGCCATACAGGTGCAATGAATGAAATTAATTAAAACTGTGGACATGTTTATCCCCTGCAGGTGCCATTAAAAGGTACTGGTAGAGATATTTTTCAAGTAATTAAACAGGCATTTTTCTGTTTCCTAATGAGTTATCAGTCTCCTCTTTTTTCCATTGCATCAAGCAGGATTCATCATTGCTGGGTGATCAGGGGACAGGAGAGAGCTGAATAGGAATGTATGACTGGAACAGCTGCGTTTGTTTTGATTCTTGCCTCTGTTGTAGGACATCATAAGAGGTGGAAATGCTGCTTTATGCAGTATTTAGTAGAGAGATGGTACCCTGAGACTCCAAGATTGGTGGAACCGTAACTTCTTCTTTTCCAGTCATTTAGAACATACAGTAGTTTCTGACAGTCATCAGCAAATCCTCCCTATTTTAACATGGGAAACATCTAAAACATCTATTGTGAACCTATACAGGTAGTCCTAAACTTATCACTACAATTGAACCCAAAATTTCTGTTACTAAGCGAGGTGTTTGTTAAGTGAGTTTTGCCCCATTTTATGACCTTTCTTGCCATAGCTGTTAAGTGAATCACTGTGGTTGTTAAGTTAGTAACATGCTTGTTAAGTGAATAGCAATAGCACTTAGATTTATAAGTGCTTCACTGTGCTTTACAAAGTGGTTTATAAAGTGGTCTCTAAGTGGTTTACAAAGACAGCATATTGCCCCAACAATCTGGGTCCTCATTTTACTCACCTCGGAAGGATGGAAGAATGAGTCAATCTTGAGTCTGGTAAGATTCGATCTCCAAACTGCTGGCAGCGGTGATCAGCAGAAGTAGCCTGCAGTATTGCACTCTAACCACTGCGCCACCACGGCTCTCCCATTGACTTTGCTTGTCAAGGTCACAAAAGGGGATCACATGACCCCCAAGACACTGCAACCATCATAAATATGAGTCAGTTGCCAAGTATCTGAATTTGGATTACAAGACCATGGGGATGCTGCAATGGTTGTGACAAAATGGCTTTAAGTCACTTTTTTCAGTGACGTCGTAACTTCAAACAGTCACTAAACGAACTGTTGTAAGTGGAGGACTATCTGTATAAGGGATATCTAGAGGGTGGGTTGTTATGGTCCAGGTGGCATCTGGGTTAATGCCATTGAAATCCTACCCCCTTTTTTACATTCATTACAACTGTAAAGAAGGGACAGGGCTTTGGTGATACAAGTGCTATCTTGAGTTTATTGACGGCTTCCCTCAAAATATAATTTTGAGAAAAATACAGACTGAACCTAGATTTAAAAAAAGAACCACCCTTGAACCTCAGAAAATCTTGCCCACTTATGTGACATAGCACCCATGCATTTTGCGTATCATCCTGGGCATTGCGTTTTCCTTCTAAGAAAAAACATTACATGCAGTTCCTGCTCCAGAAAATATGGCCAATCCTTGATTTAATGGCATAGATAAAAACCTCACTGAAATATTTATTACAGTGCCAGTTCCAGATTTTGAGTGACCTTAGGTAAGATCAATGCTTGGCCAAATTGGGGCACTGATATTCACAGGAGTCCTTCCTTCTTGTTAAAGAGTGATGTTATTGTTTCTTTTGTATTTTCTACGGTAGTCATTAATATTTATTTAGAGGGAAGGATTAGTAGAGTGTTCCTCTTTCCTGTGAGTAGATATACCAGCTCTTTTAAAAAAGATTTTTTTTTTCTTTTTATAATCCAGTAATCCTTTAATTCGGTATAGAGTCAGGGCAAGTAAATGGAACTCAGCGTTTCCTGCCCGGATGCCCTTCCTGACACCTACGTGGAGTTCGCAGCACATTTTCTCTATGTGCCCTGAGAGGAATATCTGCTGCTACCTAAGGTTGAACTTTCAACCTTCTGAATGGGAGGTGAGCATCTTCACCACTAGGTCAGCACACCACTCTTTTAAAGAAGAATTGAAGGATAAAAATAAGAGTTGATCAAAAGGAGAGGTGACTCAACGCCCTTCTGCCTTTTTAATTTTTTTTGACTGGCTTGCAGGCAGTGTAACAATTCTCCCATTCCTTCTTGTTTGTTAACAAGCAGTAATCTGTGTTCATTGTAAGAACTCTGCTCTTCCTTTTCCCCCCAATAAATGCTGAAGGGTTCCCTTGTTTGCTAAAAACAGAAGGAAGAGCACTTTCATAATAAGATGCAGGTATCAGAAGTCAAAAGGACCTGCCCTGATTTCTCCTGCAATGATAGAACTTGCAAAGAGTCCTTCCCCCAATCAACAAGGATCTCTAAAGATCCTTTACCATTCATAGACTTCCCATAATCCCTAAGTAGCAGTAGGCAAGCCAGCTGGGGAAGCCTGCCCTTGCATCAAGAAAACAGATGACATTGTTATCTCAGAAGAAAAGTGCTTTTGCTTGGTTTGTCCTTATTTTTAGTAAAGCTGCAATACAATAACACACTCTCAGCAGCTGCTTGTGGGTCTTCCGCATTGATTTTATTTCCATGTCAGGGAGAAGTGCCAAAGTGCAGATGTTATGCCAGTTAAGAAGAGTTCTGTAAAGATTTTCCATTTGACCATCTCTCTCCTTGGTTTGTTGTTTTGAAAAAAGGAATCTTTTAAGATTCTAATGGTTTTTATGAAAAATACTGCTAAATTGTATCAGAGGACTTTTTATATGAAGTAGTGGCATGACCTTGAAAACCCCCACATGGCTACCACAAGAATTATTATGAAAGTTGCAAGTTGCAGTCCAGCAAACTGATTATTAGGCACCCCGTTTCCATGGGTAGGAAGACACCCAAAGGGAAATGTACAAGAATTAAGATGGGCATGCAAATAATGGGTTGTACATAACTTTTAAAAGCATATTTATGTTAAATAATAATGGAGTTAGAGTATAAAGGGTTTATATTTCCTTTAATGTCCATGGTTATAAACATGCTTGGAAGACATTATGACAAGTATGTGGCTCCGAAGAACCATAGGTCTGGTAAAGTCAGGGTGGATTTGATTTAAATCAAGTCGATTTAAATCACAATTTAAATCACGATTTAAATCACTAGTAAAAAGGCTTGATTTAAATCAACTCGATTTAAATCATAATTTTTAAAGAGCAGCTGTCATCTCTGTCCCGCAGCGGCTTCTCCTCTGACCCGTTGTTGATTCACTGACAGTCCCATTCACTTTAATGGGACGGCTGGTGATGCGACAGTGACACAACAAGGTGAGAGATGTGGCAGGCAGCAGACGAGTGGACGCACGCTAACAGGTGCGGCCATGATGGATCTGAAATGACAGGTGCTCTTTATATTTATAAGCTGTTTATAAATATTTTACACACACACACACGCACACACACGCACACACACACACACACACACACATATTAGTTTGTGGTATACATAGATTTGCAAAACAATGGAATAAAGGAATATTCCTAAACTTTGTTTTACGATTTATCTCATGGTTACTCTGAAATCGTGTCAATGCATCAATGCAGTGCATTTAATCTCAGCTTGCAGAGCTTGGATTCATTGAATGAGTTTACCAAAAATGTAAATATTGCAGAATATACAGCCTCATGCTACATAACTAAGCTCCATTTCATGCTGAATAAACTGAATTATTAATGTATCTTAAATAGAAAGCTATCTTTAGATAGATTTTTACTCCAAAAACATTTTATTAAAATAAATTTGACAAAAATAAAAAAAATCCAATTTAAATTGTAAAAATCCCATTTTTTAATTAATTTTTTTTTTAAATCATTGATTTTTATCCACCCTGGGTAAAGTGAAGGGCTATGTGGTGGTAGGGGGGATCCAGAACCATTTGGGAGGGAGGTTGATTAGGAGAAATTTATTTTTCTATTCATTATTCTTTTTTTGTCATTGTCCTCAATTGAAAAATTAAATAAGACTCCTGGTTCTAGAGAATTTGTGTAAATCTGTCCTGTTCTTTGAGTCTTTAAAACAGATTCTACTTTGAAGTTATTATTCTCAGTCACAAACTACCCATTCCCTAAAGCTCCAAAATCAGTCTTCACAAACCTTGTATCCTCCAGATTCCAGAAGACCTTATTAGCTGGAGATCTTGAAAATTGCATTTACAAGGCTCAGGAGCACTCTAGTTTGGGGATACTACTTTAGAGCATAGAATGCACTCAGACCTCATAGCACAGGATAAGATATAGGAGAAGAACAAGCTGAACTGGAAGGGGGAGTTAAAGGGGTCATCAGTTTAGAGCAGGGGTGGGCTTCAAAAATTTTAGCAAGGGGTTCTCTGCCCGGTTGCTGGGTGGGCGTGGCCACAGTGGGCATGGCCTAGTCAGGCTCCTGCACCACCCAGCGCGGGTTGCCCTCCTTGGACTCCAAAGGCTTTCCTCGAGCCTCCGGGAAGGCGAAAATGGCCTCCCCAGGCTCCAGAGGCCCTCTGGAGGCCGAAAATGGGCCTGTTTCCAGCCTTCCTGAACTTCTGGTAGGCCCATTTTTTGCCCTCCCTGAGCCTCTGCGCACACCCTGCACTTACCTGCATCCAAAACAGGCTGCGTGGGGACTCCTGGGAGGGAGGGGTGGGCGGGGCCAGCTAGGGATTTGAGGGTTCTCCAAACTGCACAGAATCTTAGCTAGAAGTTCTCCCGGACCCCTGCGAACCCCCAGCAGCCCACACCTGGTTTACAGTCAATGCTTTGCCACAAGAGACTTAAGTCCAGCCTCCTGTGAATTTTGTTGATCCTTATCTAAAACCAGTTCATCTTTGAGCATTAGTTAACTAGATCCTTGCATATAGGTAATAATAATATAATCTTCTGTGCTTTGAACTCAACAAATGTTCCTGGTTATTTGTACCTGACCCAAGGTGATGAAGCAGTTTTCTTATTCAGGATCACTGAGGTTGGTACTAGCTTGCTTAACCAAAAGTCAAGTGGGAGAGAAATATAAATTTACCAGTCTTATATTTGAAAGATATTTTAATATATTTTCAGTCAGTGTGGTGTATTTCTTAATGAGGCTTACAACATTATTTTATCTGTTTGTAATTTCCTTGTTAGTTCCTTTGAGTGCTTTTTAAGTAGAAAGTGGTATAAATATTTTAAATAATACACTCTCATATGCATCGTAACAGAATATAGCTATAGGAATATTATAACAAGAATGTGTACTTTACAAAAAATATGAATGAAGAATTTGAAACTATACCCATGTCTTTCATAATTTAGATTTGTTGCCAGACATTTTCAATATATTTGAGTTCTCTTGCTTTAGGATAGGATATGAATGTGTTCCATTAACAGAGTTTTGTTCTGTTATACCTGTCATCATCTAGCAGTGTTCTTTAGCAACAAGTGAAGAATTTTTGCTAAAAGCTATGCTTTATTTACCGATTAACAAATCAATCAATTTGGGGTTCAGATGATTGTTTATTCATTTGTCCATTCTGTCCTCTCTTTTTTTACAATTTTTCAAAATCTGCATAAAACATATTTTAGTGAGCATTTTTTAAACACTTTCCTCCTGAAATACTGTATGTTTCAAGATCTATTTTCTCACAAAATACACATTACTGGATCCTAGTATTAGCCAAGGTCAAATTTTGCAAGCATCTTTAAAAAGAATCTTCAAGCATATGTAGTTTCTGTTAAGATACTTTTGAAGTATTTTGTCTTGAGACAGTGGTGGGCTACATTTGTAGGAAGAAAATTCCAGTGGTCTTTTGATCTTGGGAAGAAAGGGAGGTGGTTATCCAATTTCTAGAACAGGTCAAAGTTCACATAATGAATAGTATAGATTAAATAGATTCGATTATAGTAAATGAATAGATTTGTGTAAATTTGTGTAAATCCCAATTCAGGTGTTACTAAAATAGAATATTCAACTTATGAGCGCTGCAGATAATTTCTGCAATAGATGACTTTACTTAAATGATGTCAACTTTATATAGAATTCAGCACCACTACTGCTTGTAGACAATCTGGGCTGACACACAGCACTAGATTTTTCTCCTGAAGTTTATACCTAACTCATAATGATGCCTGCAGGTAAGCAGATTTCCTGGGAAGGAGGCAGGGATGGGGTTATAAACTTTAATAATGCCTGAAAGGGGCTTATATCATCTAGGGATATATATCATACATCTTTTTAAATCTGATCCATTTCAGTGCCATTTAATTTTGTTTTTGTTTTTTTCTGTTTTTTAAACTGCTGGAAAATCCACATTCATTGTCATTTGCATTTTTTACAATATTTGAAATGTTGTTTGCAACATACTCTTTGAGTAATACCCTTGTCACTGAGAATTTCTTAGCAGAGAGTAACAGGTGTTGGTGGAACCCATTCTCTGATGTCTGATGTTTGATGGATCACACTGTTTCCGTTCCTTTGAAATCTATAGCAATTTTCCTTTATATTCCTATCTAGCGAGCTTTCAAAATCTGTACATCCTGTTGGAAACAGTATTCTGGAGCAGATAGACTCTGAGTGAGCCAAAACAATCACTGCCTTTCTGTTTTAATGAAGATACAGCTACTTTTGATGACAATAATGGTAGGTATAAAAAAGGGAAGAGATTAAGAGAAGTAACATTAAGGCATAATGGAACAAATGTGACATACAGATATAATCATTATTGAGATGGCCGCATAAAGTAGAGGCGTATTTATAATCAGAATTAAACTAGAACATGACAAATATAGGTTTCTTATAAACTTTTATAAGATTACTTTTATATAAGTAATATCCATTCCCCTGTTTTTGTGGTTTTGTTGTTATCATTTCACAATTTTTTTAAAAAATGTGCTGCCCTGAGTATCCTGTTACTTAAAAGCAGCTTATAACGAAGGGAATAAAATAAGAATGTCAAGAAACATGTGAGCTCTTTGGTTCAGAAAATAAGGATTACACCATGTTATAGTATGAGAAAAACTCTCCTCAAAAATTTGCTTGTCTGCCCCATTGCTGAATGAACATAAATGAACTCTGTAAGAGTAGAAAATAGCAGTAGACACAATCTTCATAATGTGGATATCCAATGTCCATGTTGAAAAGATTCTGGCAACTAGTAATCCAACTAAGAGGGTTTGTATGCTAAAGTAAATTTTCATGTGCATAGCATGATCACCTTTTCCTCATTGGAGTCAGAGTGCTTCTCTGGGCCCATTGAACTGTCTGGCTATTGTTCAAACACAGTTAGAAGATAATATTAAATGAATATTTTCCATCAATTATAGAGGCAGTGAGACCATTTCTAGTGATTTAGATAGAATCTGAATATGAACCAACTTATTCTGTAAAATGGACTGTCATAAATCCATTTTCCTAGTTGATGGTGGCTCATTTATACAATGGGTTTTAAACCTATTTTAATTTTATTTATTTATTTTTAAAAAATCTATTCAACGTGGCAGGGTGGATTGAGAGCGGGTTAATGGAGCAAAAGTGTTTTCTGTCTACTGTTCCTCCCTCTCTTTTAATGTCTATGCACTTGACTATGCACTTGTATCAATAAGTATTCCCCAAACATTCTTAATAGCATCCAAACTTTCTGAAGCATAAAGTGAGTTTTACCTGGTAATCTACATTGTAGATGAATGCAGCATAGAGAGTTTCATTAAGAGGTAGGGGAAACTTTCTGGGAAAATCAATTTTAACCGTTGATGTATGATGTTCTTTATTGGAAAAGAAAGTGCTTGCAGCATCTCAGAAAACATTCTGCACACACCTCAACCCTTTTAGCATACTTCCTGACAGGCCAAATCTAATACAAGCCCTTAAATTCATAAGTAGAAACTCTGACCTCATTGCATATTTAAACCAATAGCTCCAAGTGCCACTCAGTAAACTACTGTACTTCACAATTTATCAGTGAGTGGTTTGCTTCATTCTGAATTTCCTTTTTGTTATAATGTAAAATAGCCCTCATTTTTAAAATACATGTCTAAGTGAATATACTCACATAGATATCTTTTGCATTCCCCCATTGCCCCTCATTTCATCTCCTTTTGTCATACTTTGTTTAATAATTATATTGTTACATTTCTTGCTCCCCAGAATTAGAATTGCTATGATTTATTTTGTATTAGGTTTGCTAACAAAATAATAATAATGACAACAACAATACTTTCTTGTGCAAAACTGTTTGCTTTTCCTGGCGTGAGGGGGATATTTACTCTTTATCACACCAAATTCTAAGTATTTGAATCAGCTCTGTCACTGCCTAGCACAGGGGTGTCAAACTCGTGGCCACGCCCACTCCCGGTTTAGCAAAGGGGAAAAAAGTTGCGATACATCACGTAATGACAACATGTTATCACGAGTTTGACACCACTAGGCCTAGCATGAATCAAAACTAAAAGCAATATCTGTATCTTAAGGAATGCTCTTTTGCAAAGGAACCCACCTATTAACTCTGGACTATTCAAAACTATATTTGACAGGATGACTTGTCCTTGATCAAAGGGAGACTTTGAAATTAGAGTGCACAATTTTCACAGAGCACTGAAACAAATGTCAAGCATTTTGGGGGGGAAATGTATATCCTGTGGCTTCTAACAGCTCTGATGCTTCTCTGAAATCCAAGATGGCAACCCTAGGAGAATGTGTCAGTCATGGATACAAATCATTATGTATATAGTAATTGCCTTAAGCATAGATTAAAATAAAATGACCCTTTCCAAACATTTTTCTTAAGTTACATGAGTAGAAAATAGTTTTATAAGCATTGCTTTCTCCAATGATTCTGAATTGATACTGTTTAAAGTAGGGGTGTCAAACTTGCGGCCCTCAGCCTGGATGTGTCACGCACTGGCTATGTCCACCCCTAGTTTAGCGAAGGGGGGGGAGTCACGATATGTCACATGACAGCAATGTGACGCTGCGAGTTTGACACCCTTGGTTTAAAGAATATATTCAATTTTTAAAATTTATTTATTTATTTATTTGTCAAACATGTACAAGGTAACAAGTATAGGTATGAACATAAACATAAACAAAGGAAGTAAATACTGTACAAATAAATGGGGACAGTAAGACAGGGACGGTAGGCACGCTGGTGTACTTATGCATGCCCCCTTTACAGACTTCTTAAGAAGGGAGTGAGGTCCACAGTAAACAGTTTGAAGTTGAAACTGTGAGGGTTTGAGGCTGTAACAATGGAGTCGGGTAGAGCATTCCAGGCATTGACCACTCTGTTGCTGAAATCATATTTCCTGCAATCGAGTTTGAAGTGGTTTACCTTGAGTTTGTATTGATTGTTTGCCCATATATTATTGTGGTTGAAACTGAAGAAGTCATTGACAGGCAAGACGTTGTAGCAGACAATTTTGTGTACTATGCTTAAATCGGACCGCAGGCAATTTTATGTTAACAAGGGATTGTTATCATTATCGTCATCCTCATAATACTAGGAAAAATAAACATTCTTGGCTTTTCCATAACTTAGTATAACTTAGTATAATAATATATGCAATGATTAGTATTCCCTCAAAACTTTCACAAATCATGCTTTAGCAAGAAGCTTTTGTTGAATTTTGAGAGCCACTTAGTGGGAGCCTGACCTGTACGTTTGACATCTTCACAATTTTTAAAGCCATCAGCATTTGGGTTGAGCAAGATTATAATAACCAACACTTCAAAAATCCAGTGATGTGTTTATGTTTGACCTGTGTGCAGCTTGACAATATTTAAATCAATAATAATGCTATTAGAAGGGGAAAATCAAATGCAAAATAATTCTCTAGGCTTTGTATGTATAATGACGCTTGCTCTTTTGATGAATTGTTAAATTAAACATCTTTTTCCCTTGATTCTATTCAGCATTATTTTTTTAATTTAATCCAAGACTCTGCTTGGATTGAACATGAGGGGGGAAAACCCATCTAGGCATTGGAGTTTGGAAAAAAGGTGTTGCGTTTTCCACAATCACATCCCCTCTTTGCTTCTTATTAAAGCAGCCCAGCAGTTTTCAGGTGTAGATGCTCCTGCTTCAAGGAATGTGCTCAATAATATCAACACAACTCTTGAAACACCAGCACTTTTTTTTCAGGCTCACATGAAAATCTGGGGGAGAAAAAAACAGGTGATGACTAGGTGAGATCAAAGTACTTCTGAATCATTTTTAAAAGGTTCATAGTTCTAATACTTTGCACTTTAGAAGTTTTCATTTCCATTTTTATGTCAACTACAGCCTTTCATGGCAACTGAGCCCCAATGTCTATGGTGAATATTAACAAGCAGTGAGTTAAAACACAGAAACTTTGAACCATGGGTTGTTTCAATCTTGAATGCGTGTGTGTACATGAATGACAAACGAGAACTAAATCAAGATTTACACCCCTGTATTGATTTGTAATTTTAAAGATGAAAGGTGAGGTAATTCTAAGAAATGTAATTTTATCTGTTTTATAGGAAGCACTTGGGTTATGTCTGATAAGACTGTACCATTCAAAACAAAACAAAACAGTTAGAGCAGATATGTGATAAAAAATGCTGTGCCTAGTGAAATTTAGCATACTGGTTTATTTATTCACTCACTGGTTTATAGAAATACTGTAGTTAGATGTTCCTTTCAATCATTCTACCAAGGCAACTTTAGACAACTTAAAATCATTCAATAAAATACATTATACAATATTAAAACAATACATAAAGACCATACATTTGGTTAAAATTCAATTGACATAGATGGAGAAGATGGGAGCAAAGTGTGTATGGAGAGGATGTGAGATCTGTCTATTAGCCACTTCCAGGATGCCACTTTCCCTTTGGGGTCACAGGCCAGTTAGCAGAGCCAGTCTTCAAGCCTTTTCAGAAGTCCAAAAGGGTGGGTGCAGATCTCACCCTGGAGGGGGGGAACCACAGTGTTCCAGAGGGCACAAGAGGTGGGTTTCAGCAGGTTCTGACCAGTTCTGGAGTACCGGTAGCGGAAATTTTGAGTAGTTCGGAGAACCGGTAGTAAAAATTCTGACTGGCCCCGCCCCCATCTATTCTCTGCCTCCCAAGTCCCAGCTGATTGGGAGAAAATGGGGATTTTGCAGTATCCTTCCCCTACAGTGGTGTGGGAATGGAGATTTTATTTTATTCTTCCCCTGCCACGCCCACCAAGCCATGCCACGCCCACCAAGCCACACCCACAGAACCAGTAGTAAAAAAATTTGAAACCCACCACTGGAGGGCACATACCAGTAAAGACACTTCTCCTAGACCTTACCATTTGAAATTCCTTGACCAACAGGGTCCACATCATGCTTCTTCTGCTGGTGTGGGTGGGGCAGGCTGATCCTATTGGGATGAGAGATTCCTCAGATAACCTTGACCGATGCCATGAAGGGCTTTAAAGGTGATAACCAAAACCTTGAATTGGACTGGGAAGCCAACTGGCAATCAGTGCAGCTCATGGAACAAGTTATGTATCATGGGCCACTCAGGGGCCCCAAGAAGAGCCTACACAGCTGTGTTCTGTACCAGCTGGAGGTTCCAGATACTCTTCAAGGGTAGCCTCATGTAGAACATGTTGCAACAGTCCAGCTGTGAGATGACCAGGTCGTGAATAACTGAGCACAGGAACTGACTGATCCAGAAAACGGCTATAAGAGTTTAAAGCTACACAGAACTTCTGATGGTTCTTTGAATCCTTCAAAATTCTGCTCATTCTTTCCCTTTTTAAAGTAGGGGATATTTCTAGTTTGCAAACAAGTAGTTTGAACAAGAAAGAAAAGGAGTTTTTACAAGCTGAAAGCTTAATGAAAATTTGGAAACAAAATAATACAAATGGTTAATGCTTCAAAGAGTGTAAGTAGCTGAAGATCCCCAAGTGTTTTCTGGATTGCCATAACATATTGATCCAGAGACTATTAGGAGGTAAATAGTTTCTGGCTTAGAAAGGCAATAAATGTTTGGCAAAAGTATGCCTTTGCTAGACTTGAAGTAAGAAAGACAGTTCTTAATTAAAGCAGACAGCCTTACCAATTCATATTTTATGCAGTTGTGGAGCTTTAATACAGCCACAACTAAAAGGTTGGTTCAGAAGCTTTGAAACCTCTTGTAACCTTTTAACAAAGCACTTTTGACTTAATTGATGTGCTTAATGCTACTATGATGAAGCCTATCCAACACGCTAAAGAGATTTCAAGTAAAGGCAAATGAAATATTTACTCCAGTTCTCTTCTATACTTGCATACTTTTTCGTTCTTCCCAGAGAGGGCATAATAGAATAATTCCAAACATGTCTAGTTGGAGGTGAGTTTTATTGTTTTTAGTGGGATTTATCCTATTTACTGTAAGCTGCAAGATCTGTTCCAGAGTTATACTGTACAGTTATGAGTTCATTCATATCTGACTTGACAGGACCCAAAGGCAGCCCACTAACCATTTTTATGTTCACATGATGTCCCATCACTCAACCCATGTCTAACCTGCTCTTGAGGCAGCCCATAGGCTTTAGGTATTCCAATGAGAAAATGATGTGGTTTTTTTTTCTCTTGTCATGACACAAAAATTCCCAAGCAGATAATATAGGTTACATGGAAGAGGACACTTGGAATAATAATATACAGATAGTCCTCATTTTTTCCTGGGTGAATGGAGCTGTAATTTCAATTGGGGAAATCACCAATGTCTGTATTCATGGGGTCATATGGTGGAGCTGTAGGGATAACAACACAGTATGGCTAAAGCCCAATTGTGTGTTACAATCAGAATGTCAGGGTAATGCAGTTTATGCCAATATGATTTCTTCCTGGTCCTGGGAAAAATAAGGCAAGACAGATATGAAAATAGGCCTCAAAGTCATTCAAAAGTCCATCCTCAATTACTATTTCAGAATGACTGACTATAATTTAATAGATTATAGTAATATATTACTATATTACTCAGATATTGTCTGATTTGTGTATCCTAAATGGCCTGAGGTCTGTTTGTCTGAAAGATAATTTTCCACATACAGGCTTCAGAAACCCTTCACCATCTGAAATTCTGCACGCATCTACTGGGAACAGATTATTCAAAGCACATCTGGATACTCACCCCAACATTGTATGCCCAAAGCAAGATTTTAAAAAGTAGTCTGTTAGGAAAACATTTGGAATCTGCTGAATTTTGATTGGTGTTCTTCTTGACTGTTCATTTTGTTTTTCTCCTAAATGATTTTTTTATCTTCTTTTGTTCTCCTTTCTGTTTCTCCAGCAGGTATGTATCTTGTGTTATTTACTTCTTTTTTTTAAATAAATTTAAATTTTAAAATTTAATTTTTTTAAATATTTTGCATGTTAGTCATTTCTGGATGCATTTTAACTGAAATACAATAAAATCAAAATGAAGTCCATTGTGAGAGAAAGATGTGTGTGTGTGTGTGTGTGTGTGTGTGTATGAGTGTGATTTTTTTTTTTTTTTTTTTAGTAATCATGGGATTACTAAATCATGGATAGAATCCCCCAGTTCAGTATCCGATATTTCCAGGTAAGACAGCAAACCTTAAAGACCCACTGGCCCTAGTTAGGATCAGGTAGCTTAGATTATTGGCTGTGGGTCCAGATTTGGCATTCACTGGACTTATAAATTGCCTTATCACCAGCTGCATATATAACTATATCTATCTATCTATCTATCTATCTATCTATCTATCTATCTATCTATCAATCATCTATCTATCTATACCTATACCTATATATATCTATATATATCTAAAAATATCTCTGTCTGTCTGTTTGTCTGTCTATCTATGATACCAACCACAGATAATATTTAGGCTGAAATGCTTGTATGTGGGACTTCCATCTTGATTGTTATGTTATGTCAGTCAGCATTAGAAAACCTGGAAATAATTTGGGGGCCCTTCAGGATTATGTGGTCAATCTTCACTTATAAAAGCGATGAGACATAACTCTATAGCTTGCATTCAAACTCAGTTAAAGGGCTTTTAAAAATGTGCAGTTTCTCCACTCTGGCTCTCTCTCTCTGTATCCTGCAAATTAGGATCAAAATTATGAATTGGGCTAGAACTGTAATAATGTAAATTGGGAAAAATAGAGGAAGTGCCAAGGATGATCCTAAGGGCAGTAGGGATTGGGCCAGTTCCAGCAGAAATCAGAAAGCATCATAGAGCAATAGTCTCACCAAGAATTTTTTAAAAATGACCTGGTATTTTATGCAGAAGGGAGCATGAAGCAATTAGCCAGGTAACTGGCCATTTCACTTAGACAATGGAGTCAGATGAGATGAATTGAAAGGCAGCCATGATAGCCTAATGGAAATTTGGGAGCTGATGTTTGTCAGTTTGGAACCAGCAATTACTTTTGTGCATTTTACACTCTCCGTAATCCATCAAGGGGATATTTTTGGCATAAAAGCATATGTTCAAATTATGAATGTTATCTGTCTGAACATTTAAGGTTTTGATGTTTGATGGATCCCATTACAGTACAGGCAGTCTTTGATTTACAACAGTTTATTTAGTGACCATTCGAAGTTCACTGAAAAAGTGACAACTGTTTTTCACACTTACGACTGTTGCAGCATCCTCTTGGTCACATGATCAAAATTCAGATGATTGGCAACTGGTTGATATTTAGGACGGTTGCTATGTCCCAGGGTCATGTGACCCCCTTTTGGCAAGCAAAATCAATAGGAAAGCCAGATTCACTTTACAATCATGTTACTAATTTAACAACCACAGTGTTAATTCACTTAACAATTTTGCAAAAAAAAAAAACCTCATAAAATAGGGTAAAATTCACTTAACAATTGTCTCACTTAGCAACAAAAGTTTTAGGCTCAGTTGTAGTCGTAAGTCGAGGACTATCTGTACTGGCATTCTAAATTACACTGAAACTTTAAAATACACTTGACTCTACCCAAGTTCAAATAGAATGTTATAACTCACGTCCTTTACTTTGGGCTCTTTCAATTGATTTTAATAATTATTATGTGGGTTGTTTTAATATTTTGACTTGTTATTTTTAAAATGTTCATTATTGCACATCTTCCTAAGGTGAGACATATTAAGAAGTATTAAATAGAAAATACCTACCTTTTTATGCATCCATTTTGATTTGGTAGGACACGTTTGAAATGGATATATAAAAAAGGTTTCGCTAAAAAGTTAAATATATTCCAGACACAAAATTGCAAAAAAAAGGAAAAATGATTAGTTGCCAAGAAACAAATTCTTATTGTGAGAAATTACTTTGCATGTATAAACTAGGTTTAATTTACTTGCAGTGGCTACATCTCTTCTCATTTGCATTCCTGAAAGTGGAATTCCGACAGTAGGATTAATGGAAAAGTCTGCTTCCCTCAGACATTATTATCTAATGGATACTGTGTTTTAAGTGCTGCAAATTGTCCCACCACTCTGAAAACAGTCCTAGTCTTAAATTAAATTTCACCAATTTTGGTACTGGTAGTCCTTGACTTACAAGCATTTGTAAGTTTGAAGTTACAATGGTACTGAAAAATGTGATTTACGGCCAGTGCTCAAACTTACAACTGCTGAAGCACAGTCACATGATCAAAATTCAGACACTTGACAAGCTGCATGTATTTACAAGAGTTGTAGCATCCCAAAGTCATGCGATCACCATTTGTGACTAGCTTCTGAAGCAAAGTCAATGAGGAAATTAATTCACTTAATGATAGCATGATTCATTTAACAACTGCAGTAATTCACTTAAGTAAAATGGTATGATAAAAAAAAAGGTGGTAAAATTGGGCATGACTCATTTAACTTGCTTAGCCACAGAAATTCTGGTCCCAAATGTGGTTGTAAATCAAGGATTACCTGCATCGTCAATGACCACTGTATTGCATAGATACCCATATGCTCTAGAAGCGTCCAATTTTTATTACAAATTTTGTATAAATTTGACATAATTAATCAGAATGGAATTTATAGATAGTGAATTTGTTCAGGTCACAGGAGGTGTGACTGCTCAGAAGGTATTTTCTTTTCAGACTGAAGGGTAGTTTTTGGAAGATTATATACAATTAGACAGTCTTTGATTCAACTGAATCAATTTTTCTCACTGTTTTTTAAGGTAGGAATATATAAATGAAGATCATTTAACATAAATTAGTTATTTCTGCTTTGTAAAGTTAATAGACATACAGAGACTTAATTATTTAGAAAAGTAAATTAAGCAAGGTTTCTAGTCAGCATATTTCTAGTTTATAAATCATTAAGAATGGTTGAAAGGGAGAAGTCAAAGTCCACAGCTTTTTGTATTTTTCGTTTTTCCCCCTTTTTATTATTACAAATTTTCTAAACTCATTTTGTTTGGTTTACTTATTTGTTTTTATCAACATATATAAAAATGTATATCAATACACACACACACACATCCACAGAGAAAGTAATAGTGGAACATGCTGGAGATTTTAATATCAAGTAATTTAGTTTAAGATAAAAACCCTTATTATAAAACTAATACCTTGATGTACACACTTCTTTTATTTTCTCAGTCATTCCTAATGTTCTATTTAATTTTGAAGAAAAGGTTAATTAATCATAATGCTTGTAATATTAATATCCAAAACTGTAATTAATGTTGAAAGACTATCCATTTACTCATTACTCTGAAGCATCTAAATAAAAGAATATCAAGTTATGTGTATTGTGTAAACATTATACTGAAATAATACACTGTATTAAAACTGAGAAGATGAAGTAATAAATGGCCTATATCAGGGATGTCAAACTCAATGTCAGCTTTGGAAGCCATATTAGGCCGGAAGCTCCAATGCTGCCACCTTCTCGTGTGTGGGAAAGTAGGAGTTCCCCTTCACTAAACCGGGTGTGGCCGTGGCCAGCACGTGACGCATCTGGCCCATGGGCTGGGATTTTGGCAGCCCTGGCCTATATGGTTAGAGTTAATAATGTTTTAATGAATTGAGATAGTTTTATATTAATATCTTCTGGTTACATCTCTAATTTCTTCACATTTTACTCAATTAATTATGTTGTAATTGTAAAATGTTATATTTTTGGTTGTAGTTCATAATTTCTTCTAATCGTTATACTTTACCAATGAAATATTAAAATGTAAAAAATAAAATAAGGATGGTGGCAATCAGAGATAGAGATATGTTGATAGGTAATTATATCATCCTTTCCAGAAGTCATCCATTTTGTGAAGCAAACAATACAATTTACATGGAACATACTGGCTTTTTTTTTTTTTAAAAAAAGTGTAGTGTAATTATTGGAAAATGAGCTTGCTTAGGTGTCAGATATCTATGTAAGTTGATAGTTGATTATGCAGGCTGCTCTCAGGATACCACTGCTAAGGAAATGGAACTGTATATCTAGGACAGGGGTCCCCAATCCCCAAGCCATGGCCCACTAACGAGCTGTGGCCCGTTTGAAACCAGGCCACAGAAGTGATGGCTGTGTGCAGGTCCACATGCATGAGCAGCAGGTGAGCACGCATGTACACATAGGTCTATTTGTGCAAGTGGCAGACAAATGGAGTTGTGTGCGCACACTTACCTGCTGCTTGCTCTGCCTTTCCCCTGCCCCCCTCGCCAATCCACAAAGCTGGAAAGGTTGGAGATCGCTGATCTAAGACATGTTATTGTCAAGTTACAACTAAACCCAAAGGAAGGGACGAACAGGACAAGAAGTGCATGCTGTGCAGATACTTCAGTCACCCCCTGGACTCCATTTATATTACCACCTCAGATTTGTTAACGGTTTCCAGAAAGATTGCAGTGTAGTCCTGCAAATATGTATTATGTACCACAGAACCCTTCCCATAATGCAATTCTCTGAGAAAGTGGGGGGAATATTTATTACCCTATGGTAATATGGGCAGCCAATGAATTTTACAAGTAAATTAAATAAATAAATACAAAGCAAGCCCAAAAGATATGTGGTTAAAAAGAAATTAGGGACCAACAAAGCAAGCATAGGAAAATAGTTAGAAAGGGAATAGCTAAGGAGTTATAGAAAGATATTGTGACTACTTGTCAGCATTTTCCCCGTGTTTGTTTTCATAATAGCAGATAGAACTAAAACCAACAATCACTTAAGCTGAATTTTCATTCCAAGCCAATATTCGTAATAGTCATTTTGAATATTGGGGACTAAATAATGAATGAATAGACCCTTAGATCATGGCAATATTTGATGATGCCGCAAAAGTTCAGTCTACATCTAGAGATGGGCCCTTTACTCTGAAAAATGTATTATATCATCTACCAATTGTCATATTTCCCAATAGATTTCATCTCTAAGCAGCTGCTGTGGATGGTCCTGATTGATTTAATTGAGGAAGCAATTAAATCTGTTCACCTAGACAGAAATCTGTAGCTAGTTTGTCAGCTATAGAAATAGAATTGTGCTTTGTAGCATAATTAATTTCTCAGTGCTCATTACAATTAGCTACACATTTTGGAAAGCTAGCACTGTCTTATTTTTTTTTCCTCTACTGGGATACACCATTTTCTCATTATTGTTCACAGATCTATTTCTTCAGCTTTGCCCCGCAGTCTTGATCATGTTAAAAAAAGGTCAGTTCTCCAGTTCACTGAGTTGACCCAAATTGTGCTTTTAACTGTTGCCCAAAAAGGTTGCTTGGAAGTGCACAGTAAGAAAAGAAAGCCACAATGCAGATTCCCAAGTTCAGAAAAGAATGGACTTCATCCAACATGTTAACTGAAAATTAAGCCTAGTGTCTATTTAACATCCTGATAAATAACAAATTCTTCCTTTAAAATCACAGTTATGCCTATATCTTTGTATTCAGTATCTGACACCAACAGGCTGAAGTGCTACAAAACAAAACAATCATCTACAAATATATGGTATGCTACCCATGTTTCCCTGAAAATAAGACCCTGTCTTATATTTTTTTGAACCCCAATTTTTTGTCCTTATTTTCAGGGAGGTCTTATTATTTTGGGGTGCATGGAGCAAGATGGGGCTCCTCATGCCATCTTACCTGATTTCCAGCTTTGCGTTTAAATATTTTCAGGGAGGGCTTATTTTGGGGGGGAGGCTTATTTTAACGCATGCGCTCAAAAGCCCGATTGGGGTTATTATCAGGGGATGTCTTATTTTCAGGGAAACAGGATATGATCTCCTGTCCTGAATCAATATAGATGCAGCTTTGTCATAATTTATAATTCTGATTGTCAGTTGCAAAAAAGGTGGAAATATAGGTAGTCCTCAATTTACATCAGTTCATTTAGTGACCATTCGAAGTTACAACATCCCTGAAAAAATTAACTTATGACTATTTTTCACACTTATGACCATTGCAGCATCCCCGTGGCCATGTGATTTACATTCAGATTCTTGACAACTGACTCATAATTTATGATGGTTGCAGTGGTAAACAAATGTGGCAAGAAAAGTTGTAAAATGGGATTAACAAATTTCTCACTTAGCAACATAAATTTTGGTCTCCATCATGGTCGTAAATTGAGGACTACCTGTAGGTGCCTGGGAAGTGCCTTAAACAATTTTTTAATTAATGAATTAAACAAATTTATTGCCAGCCTCACATATACATGGCCTACACATTACAAATCCACACCATAAAACCCTTACCCCTCTCCCAAGCAGCAACACAATCAAATCAATCATTGATCGGTTCAATTTTCATTCATAGTTCCTGGGCCTCCTGCCTTTCAGAAAAGCAACAGAGTGGGGCCCAACCATATCTTGGGAGGGGGGTTATGTTCCATAGGAAACGGGCTACCACCAAGAAGGCCTTGTTTGTTGTCCCACCAGGTGCACATCCATAATCAATGGGACCTGCAACTTAACTCTGCCTTACTGTCCTGGTAGGCTGATTGAATATAATGGCAGAGAAGTGGCTGGTATGCCTGGCTGGTATGTTTTGCCCAGGAGTTGTTTTAACTTGAGTGTGAATATGAATTGTCCACTTCTTATCTCAATTGTGCAACCAAAATTTGGAGCATCTTGCTTGCAAACAGCATACAGTACCTGGGAATTGAGTTTAGGAAAACCAATAACTAAAACTGAAAGGGACCAGTATATACATACTTATAATTCTCTACAACTTTTAGGAATGGAAGCAAATTCAATGATGAAGCACATACTTCATATGCCAAAGTCATCATATTCCACTTACACTTATATACTGCTTTACATAATGCTTTACAGCACTCTCTAAGCGGTTTACAATGTATTCCCCTCAACAATCTGGTTTTACCAACCTCACAAGGCTGGAAGGTTGAGTCAACCTTGAGTTGGTCAGGATCGAACTCCTGGCAGTGAGCAGAGTTAGCCTGCAATACTGCATTCTAACCACTGTGCCACCATGCCTCACCAGTAAGGTAGCGAGGGCTGAAAGATGCACCATGTTAGGACATGGAGCCAGATATTCAGATTTTTAAAAAAAAAAAACTTAAGGAATGATGCAGAAGAAAGAAGAATGAGATCATTGAGGAGAAAACCCAGGAAAGATATCTTTTTGCCAACTTCCAGAAGAAATCAGGATATGCCCACATTGAATCATTTTTTAAATCATTTAGCAATGCAAGGTGCTGGTTAGTTTAGTTCTCCATTCCAAGATCTGAATTACCCTTGCTAACTAATCTTCTGATTAATATTTAGCAGAACGTGAATCTCATTGGAGGTGACAATTCACAGTGAGACCAGTTCCATATCAGAAAAAAGATTAGGTTATTTTTATTTAGTGAAAAACAAATCTTCCAAGGGAATTTTCATAAACAATTAAGGTCAGAAGGTTTGTGCTATGGCACATCAGAAAACAGAAAATCTCTTATTAAAAGAAAAACTGAACGATAACCTTACTTCATTATAATAGTTCCATTTGGCTAAAGACCAAGTAAATCTAAACTGGTATACTTGTATAAATTGGGTTGCAAGAAGAATGGAGTTTCCTACCATTTTTAATTCAGAGAACAAGTTTTTGTATTCTAGCAACGCTTAACACTTTGGCTAGTCTACCACCTGTTGTTGTTTTTTTTTTTGTTTTTTTCCTATTCTGAGATACTGTGGGGCCTTTTATGCTGATTCAAGTCCTGGCTGGAGTAATCCTCTTGATTATGGATTGCAGAAAGTCTAAAATGCAATTTGCTGCTCAGACATTCTAGCCAGCCATTCAAACTACAAACCTTCTTGAGCTGAAGTGCTTGGACCGATCTGCTCTTCCTGATGCCAGTGGAATTAAATTGGTTTAAATCGAAGCACTTAAGTTTAATTGGGGTGAGGATTTGGTTTGTGCATCTTGACAGCAACGTATATATGTGTGTGTGACAAGAGTGGTGATACTGCATTTTCTCAGCTTGTGATCAGTTTCAGTGGGAATGGAAGCTGGGATGGCTTTGAGGAATTGTTCTACTTTGGCCATGTGATTTGTTTCCCCCCCTGCTATTCATCTTCACTAATAAATAATTTATATCAGCAGAATGCAATAGAGCTAGAGAAGAAAAGAGCACCCATTTCTTTCTGTATCCTTTCCCCTTTAGTTCAACGTTGACCTGTTAAGATTTTGGAATTTTACCTCCCCATTTCTAGAAACTTCATTCTGAAGCTTTGGGTGGCTTTGTGTAGGATGTAAAGCTTCCTCAAGCTTAGCTTCTGTTCGTTTTCATTTCTTTTGCCAATAGTAAAACTATAGGAGTTTGGTAAACTATTAGAGAAGGAAGAGAAGGTATGTGTTGTTTTGTCCTGAGGCCCAAGGTGTATCTTTTAAAAAGGAAAGAGAGAAATTAGAAAATAAAATGAGTTTGAACCAAAACTTTCTGAACTGTCATAGTGTTGTTTTTTTAATAGCACAGCAGAAAACAGCTACTTCAGGACCAGAGTAACATTGCTTTGAATGGGAACAGGAGTAGTCGTGTTCTTTAAGCTTCTTCCATTCTCCATTTCCCAGTCATTCACAAGTGCTGTTGCGTGCTTGGCTTGCAAGACTATAGATTTCACTTTCATTGAAAAGTGGCTGAATACAGCTGGACATTTGCCAAGTGTTAACCACTGAAAAAAATATACAGTCTATTATTTTCAAGCCCATCTTTAAATGAAGGCTTTCTTTTCACTCTTCATTGAGTGAAATGAACTGGGATACGATGGAATCTGAAGATCTTCTCTGAAAACTCTTTATATCCATCCTCCCGAACCTTAAGCCTTTTCTGCTTACTTCATGATGACAAAGAAAATAGAAGGTAACAGGAGGACTTTAAGCCGGTGTTGTTATGAGGATCAACATACAAGTAGTTCTTATTTATCAACCACAATTGGGACTGGCAATTTGGTCATTAAATGAAGCCGTCACTAAGTAAAATATCATTATTTTACTGTCTTACTTTAGCTTTCTTTTGCTTTACAGATCCTTAAAGATCAAAAATGTGAGGACTGTTGCAAAGTTGCATTTTCATCAGTGTTGTAACAGCAAATGGTTGCTAAATGAGGACTACCTGTACTTACATACAGACATAGACTTTCTTATATTTTTATGAGTGTATAAACAGATGCAGGAGCACATATACAATTTACTTAACTTTATACGTGCATGTATCTATGGTATGCTTGATGCAATGTTTAAGAACTGTCCAATACCATCAAATGTTATTGTACATCTGAGAATATAAATAGTAGATCAAATAATGAAATGTCATGGAAGCAGCAGTAGAAAAAAGCCATAACATATTAATACGAATTGTAATGCTCACAAAAATGTGGGTTCAGGCTTTAATTTTAGGCTGAGAAGGATATTTCAATTTATGGTTGTTTGTCCATTTTTAATAAACATTGGTTCTGTGGCTCCCCTCAATTTGAGCAGCAGCTTCTTTTATTCAGAAATTTATTTTTTATTTTGTTTTTAAAAATCTACAACTTTGTTTCTGAAAGATTGAGCTTTTCAACAGCTTCACCTTACCTACCGATTTAAATTGTATTAGATGATGCATTTACTCTGACCAGTAAATGCATTCTAGAGGTCTTAACATGTACTACGATTTAACACACTTTTTTAATGAACTATTGCTCTTTTCATAAAAAACCATGGTTTTCTCAGCATTTCCTGAAATCCCTTTGGAATTGTTTTATCGCCTTTCAAATATCACGTTCTAGGAGACTAAGGCAAGGCACTCTGAATTTTTCACCTTGAAACATCAAAGTATCTGAAACAAACAAAACTCAGCTGAATCTGGACTTGGAGCTTGTGGCAGAGAAACTTAATTATTAGATAGCTGAATATTTGTTTGGGATAGTGTGAATTGCATTGAGTTTTAATCTATATTAGGAATAAGGTCTCAATGTATAGAAGATGCAACGAAATAAAACGAAATTAAATTCTCGGATTTTTTTTTCGGAGAAGTTTAAATAGCAAACTATAGAAGCTTAAAAGTGAATCACACATGGATGCATTTGCTTGCACTGCCTGTACTCTAGGCATTCTGCCTTGATGTCAGAAGAATAGTTGTGTTTGCATTTTCTTAATTGCAAGTATAAATTCTCTGTCTATCCGGAACCCCAATTACGTAGCATTGTATATCATGTTGAAACCTATTGTTATAATCTAGCAAAGGTGGATGCAGCTCTTCTTCACATCTCCTGAATGAACACCCAGAGGTTGAAAAGAACACAGGTAGTCCTTGACTTATGACCACAATTGAGCCCAGAATTGATGTTACTAAGTGAGAAATTTGTTAAGTGGTTTTTGTCTCATTTTACAACTTTTCTTGCCACCTTTCTTAAATGAATGACTGGAGTTCACACTAGATTAAGTGAATCTAGTTCCACATTGACTTTGCTCATCAGAAGGTCACCAAACCTGATCACTTAACCATGGGACTCTCCAACTGTCATAAATGTGAGTCAGTTGTCAAGCATCCGAATGTAAATCACCTGACCATGGGGATGCTGCAATGGTCGTAAGTGTGAAAAATGATCATAAGTCACTTTTTTCAGTGCCATTGTAACTTTGAACAGTCACTAAACAAACTGTTGTAAATCAAGGACCACTTGTACTAGGTGGATTCAGGGTGTGCATTCCATTCTGTAATAAGTTTGAAGCTCTCATGTGTTTAGGTGAATGTCGGAAAAGGGCTGAAGGCAGGGGTGGTATCCAGCAGGTTCTGACAGGTTCTGGAGAACCGGTAGCGGAAATTTTGAGCAGTTCGGACAACCAGCAAATACCACCTCTGGTTGGCCCCAGAGTGGGGCAGGAATGGAGATTTTGCAATATCCTTCCCCCAGGATTGGGGAGGGAATGGGGATTTTGCAGTATCCTTCCCCTGGAGTGAGGTGGGAATGGAGAGTTTGCAGTATCCTTCCCATGCCACACCCACCAAGCCATGCCCACAGAACCAGTAGTAAAAAAATTTGGATTTCACCACTGGCTGAAGGTAAGCAACAATACGCTTGTAATTAAAAGAAGAAAGTCTGTGTATCAGCCTTTATTGAACCAGAAGCCATGACAATATCTTTCCCTGGTTATTGGTCTCATTTAATATTCACAAGCCGTGTCATTTGGTGATGTCTTCATTATTTTCCCTTCAAAGTATACTTGTCCTTTTTTGTTCTACTTTGACACCGGCTCTATGCTTTGCTTCGCTCTGAACATGAAAGCATGAGTGCCCTGTGCTGCTTGAGTCATCTACTCCACCTGAAATTAGCATTTGCCTGTGTCAGCCAGCATATATTTACGGAACGCAGCGTCTTAGTAACATTGACACGTTAGGAAACAAAAAAAAAAAAAACCAGCGTACAACCAACATGCCAACTGAGGCAGATGATATTCATTGTGATTTGTGTCAGGGCTTAGATGAATTATTATTTTTGTGTAGTGTGTTGGTTAAGTGGTTGCTTGATTGCTGTTTAGAAGATTGATTAGTTATTGCATTTACCTTGTGGCTTCTGTGGGAAAACCACCACTTGCATTTTGTCCATTAAAGCTCAGCATTGGGAAGGGCAACAAATTCATAGCTGCAATTACATCAATCCGTATATGTATAAGGGCACGGCGAAAGGTACGTAGGTCGGGGATCATACGTACCTCCAGGGACAATTCATTCCAGAGGGCAGGTGCCCCCACAGAGAAGGCTCTCCCCCTGGGGGTTGCCAGTCGACATTGTTTAACCAACGGCACCCTGAGGAGTCCCTCTCTGTGGGAGCGTGTTGGCTGGTGGGAGGCTATTGGTGGCAGAAGGCGATCTCGTAGGTACCCAGGTCCTAAGCCATGGAGCGCTTTAAAGATGGTATAACCAGCACCTTGAATCGCACCCGGAAGACCACCGGGAGCCAGTGCAGCTCGCGCAGGAGAGGTGTTACATGGGTGTGCCGTGTCGCTCCCATAATCACCCACGTGGCCGCATTCTGGACCAGTTGGAGCCTCCGAGTGCTCTTCAAGGGGAGCCCCATGTAGAGAGCATTACACTAGTCCAGACGGGAAGTGACGAGAGCATGAGTGACCATGCACGAGGCATCCCGGTCCAGAAAGGGACGCAACTGGTAAATCAGGCGAACCTGATAAAAAGCCCCCCTAGCCACAGCCATCATATGCTCTTCTAAAGACAGCCGTGCATCCAGGAGGACACTCAAGTTGCGAGCCCTCTCTGAGGAGGCCAAGATCTCACCACCAATAGTCAGCGATGGCGCCAGCTGGCTATACCGGGATGCCGGAAACAACAGCCACTCAGTCTTGGAGGGGTTGAGTCTGAGCTTGTTTCTCCCCATCCAGATCCACACGGCCTCCAAGCACAGGGACATCACGTCAAGGGCATCATTGGGGTGGTCCGGGGTGGAGATGTTTTAAGTAAACCCATATAATAAATAAATAATTTTCATAGAGTCTCATGTTTCTATCTTCAAATGTTGAATCTACGAGGATCCCGTATAATTGCATGCATCTTTGGTTGTTTGTTTTGCTGCTTTAAGCAATACATACGTGCTGAATATAAAACGTCGTAAATCAGTGGACCTAGATTCATTGGATGAAATCCCCATTGTCCTGACATTATTTTGTTATTTGCATAGTGTGATGCAAAGATGTCAATTTATGTTAATTTATATAAATTTGCGTCATAATGCAAATTATGCAAATTGATGCAGCTGAAGTGATTTGCATAATAAAATAATCACAGATTATTTACTTTCCAATTTAACAGACAGTAGGCAGTAATAGACACTCCCTCTTCTGAAATGAGATTGAACAGTAACATTTTAGCCTTGGTTAAATTTATGCTTGCCTTCATCCACAGCTAGATGAACTAAATAAGGTATGCCTTCCTTCTCAAAAAAAAACCCCAAGCCTTAGATTTGTTTTTGCTTCCATTTTGGAAGGCAATTCACAGCTGAGCAGCTATTGCTGTATTTTTTTCTTCTTCTTCTTCTTTGTCTTGTTCTTTTCTTATGGCCCACAAGGTAAATTTGGAGAAAAATTAGAGTGCAGATAGTCCTGACTTATCGACTGCAACTGAGACAGGCAATTCCCTTACTGGCATCACATGAACTTGGCTTGTGACTTCCTGGGGGTTTCCCCATTGACTTTGCTTGTCAGAAGCTGGCAATGAAAGTTCCAAAGGACGATCACATGACTGCAGGACATGACAATCATCATAAATACAAACCAGTTTGCAAGAGCCTCAGTTGTGATCATATGGAGATGCTGTGAGAGTAACTTCAAGGACCAATCACAAATTTCCTTTTTCAGCATGTCATAACTTTGAATGATCCCCGAAATAAGCGGTCAGTAAGCAAGGGTTACTTGTATCATTATACTTTGTGCTAGGAGCAAAGGAGTCATCAGAAATCCTAGGAGCTGTCAGTTAACAATGTGGGCCATGGGATGATCGTTGAACTGCATTTGACCTCATATCTTTCTTAATTTTAGGAGAAATAAAGCTGTTAATTGAAACGAGCACATTCTTGACTTTCTTATTCATTAGAATAGGAAAACTATTTAGGCCAGTCGTCAATTTAGGACCGCAATCGAGCCCAGAATTTATCTTGCGACTTGAAAATTTTGTTAAGTGGGTTTTGTCCCATTAAATGACTTCTCTTGCCACATTTGTTAAGTGAATCACTGCAATTGTTACATTAGTAACATGGTTACTAAGTGAATCTGGATTCCCCATTGCAGAATGTCGCAAAAGATGATTGCATGACCCGGACACTGGAACTGTCATAAATGTGAGTCAGTTGTCAAGCATCCAGATGTAAATCACATGACCATGGAGATGCTACAAATGTCATAAGTGTGAAAAATGGTCATAAGTCACTTTCTTCAGTGCCGTTGTAACTTCAAATGTTCACTAAATGAATGGTTGTAAGTCGAGGACTACCTGTATCTCTCCCCACTGTTATTGTATTCATGAGCAGAAAATCATTTTTCTGGGAAGAAAGACAAGGGGAACAAGCAGTGAATTCAAATAAATGCTTCTTGAAGTTATATTTTCTTTTAGCTGGAGATTAAAAGAGACTTGTGCATAACTTCAAGTGCCTTCACTATTCCAATGAGTCGTAGTCTAAAGACACAATGTTTTTAAATTTCACATTTTTCGGGTGATTTTTTTGCTACTACTTTTCTATATTTTTTTCCCTTTTACTTTGAAATTGAAGCAATAAAAGAAAAGCATCTGACCCCATTTTACCCCACTCTGCCCCTTGAGAAGAAGCTTGTTAGGGAAAAAAATCAGCATTTTTGCTCCCAGACTTCATGGGATTTTAATACTTAATAACCCCAACAGCCCACCTCTGCATTTAATCATGTTTTCATCAGTGCAGTTATAGCACAGACCTACGATTTTGCATTATCATTGAATAATCTCACATAATGGCTTAGGAATCCCCTAAAATTGATGATAACTGATATCCAGTGATATTTTAGAAGATTGGAGCATGAGATTGGAACTGTCTTACATTAGCATGACATTTTATTTTATTAAGATGGATTTCAACTGCATTAGATAGTTCAGGGATCTGGGGAACCCCAAGCCCCTAAGGGCATTATAATATCAACTCTTAGAATGGATAATAGAGATTTTTTTTTTCAAGATAGACTTAAAATAGGAGTTTTGATGTTTTTGTAGTACATAAAGTGGCTCCTGAGGCTGTGATGGTATGTATATTTGCCTTGACTGTATGTATATAAACGTTAAAATTGTTCTGTGCGCTACCAAAAAAGATTACTAAAAGCTACCCCAAATAAGGAGTTGAGGAAAAGGAAGGTAGGGAGAGAGGGATAAATATAGCAATAGCACTTAGACTTCCATACCGCTTCATAGTGCTTGACAGCACTCTTTGAGCGGTTTACAATGTCAGCATATTGCCCCCAACAATCTGAGTCATTTTTATCGACCTCGGAAGGATGGAAGACTGAGTCAACTTTGAGTCTTGTCGGGATCAAACTCCTGGCAGTGAGCAGTTTGCCTGCAATACTGCATTCCAACCACTGCGCCACCATGGCTTCTATATAATTAATTGTCTATGTCAATATATATGTACTTGGGTTCATCTTAATTCTCCTAGTGCCTTTTACATACTGTATGTATGTTTTTCATTTCTTAATAAAACATGGCTGATTGTTTATGGAGGTTTTTTGTTTTGTTTTTTAAAGTAATTTTGCTTTGATGTGACAAATCTTGCCAGCAATGGAGACCCTCATGGGAACTGCTCCTGAGTATGGACATGCTTCAACTTCCCAGATCAGATTGCTCATTTTCACCCAAAAGATGAAATTGCTCCCTAGAGGAAATCAATTCCTCTCAGTGACAGGGCATTGTTCCAAAAGAAGACAAGTTCCATCAGATGCAGATGCAGCCAACATTAAACCTTCATGTCTTTCTGTTAGTTGAATATACTACATAAGACAGTGGTATAATATTTTTTTCCCCATTATGTCTCACTCTTTAAAAGCAGGAGCTCAGGTAGCTTCAGTTCCTTCATCCTGGAGAAGCATTATAGCCATAAGTGTCAGACTGTGATTCTTGCTTAACTGGAAAGCCATAAATCATCTTTAGCAGCCTGATTGCCTTCCACGTTCTTTTACTTTTTTCCCATGCTGTTAGCTTTGGACATCTTGAAAAAAAATCTCAGGCTAGCATGCAAGACTTCAAGAAAACAAAACAAAACACAGGCACCTCCAGGAAATCTTGTCACAATTGTCTGCATGCTAACTAATGATTCCTCTTGCTATCCTATGATGTGGAGGATTGTACTTCAGCATCAGCAGGTTCACCATCCAAACTGCTACCGTGCCCCCGAAAATAAGACCGGGTCTTATATTAATTTTTGCTCCAAAAGACACATTGGGGCTTATTTTCTGGTTAGGTCTTATTTTTGGGGAAATATGGTACTGAATGCACCCATCTGGCTGACAATCTTAACTGGGGCTTATTTTGGGGGTAGGGCTTATATTACAAGCATCCTGAAAAATCATGCCAGGACTTATTTTCCGATTGGGTCTTATTTTCGGGGAAACAGGGTAATGTGATTAGAAAAAAAAGAGTGCTTTTTATTTGTGAATCATGTGTTCTACACCCCCAAATGTTTAGCCTGTAACTGAAAGTACATGCATAAGTAATACATTATAATTGCAACTTCCTTTTAGCAAAGAACATGCTCATATTCCTGTTCTTTTGCAAGAAATGAATACGTTCCCTCCAATTTTATTCATTCACACACATACGCACATAATGCATAAAATATTCTCAGCACATTAATTACCCTTGTAATGCTTCCTTCTCAGTATTTGGGCCTGGTAATCACTCTTCACAGTTCATTTATTTCTTAATTCTCCTGCTTTCTTCATTCTTTGCCCAAAGACCTGAGCGCAACATTTTGATGTACGCTTTAGGCAAGTTTTAAATTTGTCTGGGAGGAATTGTGAGCTATGTCAGACAGTGCATGTTTAGCCCTGGGAAATCAGTTATAGTTAAGGAGCATCTCAAAACGAAGAGCTGTTGTCTCCTGATTCTGCCATAGGCTGTACATGTGTAGCAGCAAGAGGTATTTTTACTTACCTATATATTGTTCAATGGGAGATTACATATGCAAATGTGTACTTTTGTATTTAAAAAGCTAGGGATTTCTTCGGGTAGCATAACAGGGATAATTTTAGTCTCTCTTCACTATTCTTCCCAAACCGCAATCCATGAGGGGAGAGGTAAGGGGGGGGTTGATAAAGAGCTACACACTTGAACCTATATGCATGTCCCCAGTGTATCACACTCTTGTAGAATCAACGTCACGTTGTACATGTTTGAACATTTTCAGTCTTGATGCAAACATATTTGGCCTTCTGGGATATTTGTTAAGGAGAAGCATGAGATTTAGTACAAAGACTGCTAGAGCATAAGAATGAGGGATGAGGAAGGCGAATGTCAAACAGAACTGTCACCAAGGCTTTAAAATTTAATCGGTTTCTTTCTGATGACTTGAATTCTTCACACCCTCTTTTTCATGCTTCATACCATTATCGGGTCTCTATTTCAGTCTTTAGTGATGCTGCTTACAATTATCACTGTTATGTGTCAAAGTGAGATTCGCCACCCCCCCATCCTCCCCACAACAGCAACAATCGAGTTTGAAAACGCATCTAAGACACTGTAGCCTGACTTTCTTAACCTGGTTCCCACCAGACGAATTCTGGAAGTTATTAGGTGATTGGCTTAAAGCACCACATAGAAAAGTTATCCTTACCAGTAAAGCATATTACATCCTCTATAGCCCCATTCAAAGGGCTGACGATCTTACGAAGGAGATGTGATTTATACAGAATTCCAAACTCTTTCCTGAACAAATATTTGCATGGTTTGGCATCTTGTTCAGGTTTTTTTTTTTTTAAACTTGACAGACTGAGGCTGTGAATTTCTATAACAACTTGTGTGGATTTTGTTCAGGTAAAGCAGGGTTTTTCAAACTGGGTTTTGTGGAATTCTGGGGTTCCATGAAAACTTAACAGTTTTGTCAGAGACCAAAGGCAAAATGAAAAGTTGACTCTAAGGCAGGCAAGGGCATCCATTGCAATTTTTTAAAAAAACCACAGCAAAAAGAGTGGGGCTTGTCAGCTGACATTGAGAACCCCTATCACAGGGGATGTTTGTGCTCATATGAACATCATTCTTTGATGTGTGTCTGAGAGGCAGGCAGGATGGGTTTTGGAAACTTTTTTTTAACAAATAGGTTCCACGGCCTAAAAATAGTTTGAAAAAGCTTGAAGTTAGAGACTTTCCCCCGGCTGTCTCCAAAATACATATCGTACATGCCTCCTTAGAGCAAGGCTAGGCAATTTTATGTCCTATAGAAGCTTTGGATTTCAATAATCCATTGTTTGTGCAATTCAGTCTAATGAATGTTAAAGCCAAAAATAAGGAGATTACCACTTCACATATCCTTGGATTGCAATGTGCAAGGTTTAGAGGAGGGGTGGGTTCTGCTTACCTTTACTACCGGTTAGCATCATGCAGACTTTTGTAGGGAAACAAGTTTATCCCACTTACTTGAACTAAGTATTTTAAAAATTGAGTATTAAAGGTATAATTTACATGACAGCATCACCTTGCAAGTCTTAGAAAGGTAGAGAGCAATAGTTTATGGTTGGAGAAAGTGTTGCTGTAATAAAACTTTGTAAATAGACTTGCTATGCTATGGTGTGTCCAGTCTTTGGAAAGCAAAGAACCCTCATATTTTGTTCAAGATGTAGCATCATAATTGCCTACTTATACATTGTAATTGCTTGGTCTATCAGTACCAATATCTATCACTCTCTGAAGTAGTAAACTATTTCCATGCTTATTACTTATCAACATTGTAAAATCACCAAAGAAAAGAACCTGGAAACATTTGAGAGCATATTTGAGAAAACACATAAAAAAAGAACAACTTACTCGATATATTTTAAAACCATCTCTTAGGAGATTTTGGCATAAAAATCAAAATATTACAAAGTTAGTTAAAATATAATAATGGTTAGTTAGTTGTCATTGCACCTTATACAATGAAATTAAATGCCATCTTCAGTATACATTATACACTGAATAATGATGTATTATTTATTATTATTATTATTGGTTAATCTTTAGTGAGATTCACAGCCTTTGAGGCTGGTGAATAGCTCAGCAGCTCGAGTCCTAACCTAGGACCTAGGAACTGTTAAGGTATCGTCGGAGGATGTAAGCTGTTCCGAGTAAGGTTGTTGTTGTTGTTGTTGTTGTTGTTGTTGTTGTTGTTGTTGTTATTTGCAAAGAATAAACTTAAATAATCAGTTATTTCTTTATTAGTAACTTGTGGACATAGTCTATCCATAGAAGACATCATTTCTGACATTGTACTACTAATTTCCGGCACCATTCTTCAAAATAATCTGGAAAATTTCCTGTGTTATAATTTTGTAAATCCCTTGTAGTAATCAAAAACCAAAGGCAGATTTACATATTTCCCCCTTTTCTTTTTCTGCCTGGAATCTTTAGTATTCTGCCAAATTTCTGACTTTATAAACTCTCTATTATGACTTCAGATAGGGAAAAAAATGATCTCCACAAAAAGCTGTTCATTCTACATAAGTCTCAAGGATCTAAATTTGTTGGGATCTTTAATTCATTAATAATTTTCTTGAATCAAATACTTTTTTTAGCTTTTAGCTTTTTATTTCCAATTCTTTAAATTCTTAAACTGATGGTTAACTTTTTTGTTTTGTTCAAGAATGTACAAAACTCACTTTAAACTCACCAGGTGATTTTTCAGATTCATAGTTTTGAAAATGTCTAATAGTCTTAAGGAAGTTAAATAGGCAATTTTTGAAAGTAATTATACAGTGAGGTTTAGCAAGCCCAGTGTCCTTTAAATGGTTTGCTGTAGTTGTGAGCATGGTGACTTATCTTTTCATCTCCTGGCACTCAAACCTGCAAGGGACTCCTGTCCTGTGGTCTCCTCATGAGGAGCAGCCATCCAGAGCACATGTGGCTAATCTCCCATTCTATCCTTATTCAGAGAGGTCCCATAGAACCGTTCTACTCATAAGTCTTTGCCACAATCTACATCTCCACACTTTCAGAAATATACTTAGTCCCCCATGCCTCCCCTGATATTACATGATTGATGTAAATGAACTCAATTAGTTTATTTACCTTTATTTCAGTTATTATTTGCAGTTGGGCTAATCACTGTGATTAAATATTATTGAGCTATAATAAATGTGTATATAAACTTCTATTAAATATAATTAAGTATAATTAGCTAGGGTATAAATATCGGTGATTGCATGGAACAGGAATTCCAGGAGATGTAATTGGAGAATTAAGTGGTGAGATGGTCGGAGGAAACATCAGATCATAGTTAGTATAAAATGTGAATAAAGATTTCTGCACTTCTCTTTGTGTGGAACTGGAGAATTAGAAATAAATCCATGCATCTCAAGGTTTTTCAAGCCTATTCAAATCTAATATTAAACAGGCTTTGTGCAATGTGGAAACATTTAGATTTTAATTGCAACAATCCCAGAACAAAATGATTTAGCCATGCTGCCTAGGAATTCTGGGAGTAACCCCAGGAAAGTGGCATGTTTAAGAAGTCTGTACTAAGATATGTTTGAGTGTATATCTGAACCAGTCATTCTTTCCCATATATGTGAAAAAGAAATGCAGCTTCTAATATACTATAAGGTGTGTTTGTTTAGCAATCACATCATACAGTTAAAGCTATGACATTAATGAAAAAGCAACTTGTGACCAATCCTCGCATTTATAACCTTCACAGCTCTGTAAAGCAAAGAAAAGCTGAAGTAAGATCACAAGCACAGTTGCAGTTTCACATAGAGACCATTTTGCTTACTGACCAAGTTGCTGGTCCCAATTGTGAGCACTAAATAAGGACTAGCTCCGATGTTGCTAGTGGCTTTTACTTTACAATTGTAAATTGTAATTTAAAATTACAATTTACAATTGTAAATTGAACCTCATCAGGGTACAGAGATTATATCCACTAGCACTAAAAGGAGGAAGTTTTCCATCATCAGTCCAGAAACCAGGACCAGCAATTCAGGAAAGGGATTTGCTCTTACACTAGCAAAATCCTAAACTATTCTTTACAACTCAATATAACATATGGGCACCCACACCCATATATCTCAGCAGTAGAGTTCCTGATCATAGATAAGATATTTCTCATAATCAAGGCCCCTATCTCCCAATCCTTGGCATCAAGTCTGCTGAAGGAACTGATAGCCATGTGGGCAGATGTTATATAAGGCAACACCTTTACCTAGGCATGTTTCATTCATGCATTCACCGGCAGATTGGTAGATCAAGATGTTGACTAAAGAAGGAAAGTTAGATTTTGGCACACTGGTGTATAAAACTTCATTATAAAAATATATATGTCAGCAATTCAACCTTTTCTGTAGACATTTTCCCTTCACTCAAAGTCTCCAAGAGCTCTGCATCACTTAGTTTCCGAACACGTTCATGAAATTATTGGTTATGACCTATCAAGCCATACATGGCATGAAGCCAGGCTACCTTACAGAACCGGCTTCGTCCCATCACATTGGCCTGTCCTACCTGGTCAGGCAGGGAAGGTATGTTGCAGACCTTGTCAGTAAAAGAACTCTGATTGGCAGGGTCTAGGAAGAGACCCTTCTTTGCAGCTGCCCCACCCTATGGAATATTCTCCCCCCAAGAGGTTAGGCGGTTCACCACCCTCCTGGCCTTCTTGAAAAGAGTTAAAACATGGCTCTTTGGTCTTGCATGTGGAACCCAAAGAAGCGGGGTTGGTTGCTACCATGATAGACGTTCCTTTGCCATCGTCAACTAATTTTAATAGGGTTTTATTATTATTGGGGGGTGGCATGGTGGCTCAGCAGTTAAGATGCTGGGCTAGTTGGCTGGAAAGGCAGCAGTCCAGGTTCAAGACCAGAGCGCTATGGCTCCAGCTCCTGCCTACCTAGCAATTTGAAAGCATGTGAGTAGATTAATAGGTACCACTTTGGTGGGAAAGTAACAGCACTCTGTTTCCTTCTGGCCACATGACTGCAGGAATATCTTCTGACAGCACTGGCTCAATGGCCTTGAAACAGAAATGAGCACCATCCATATAGGAGTAAAATCCACAGGGATTGGAAAGCTATTTTGCAATGTCACTAGGGAATGAAATTCCATGTGGGTATAGTAAGGAATTGGGGCAGGAATAAATAGAAAGAAGGGGTATCAGCCACAGAAAATGCTGTAAATATCATGAAGCAATAAGAGTGCTGGAAGGATTACAGGGAACAGATTACAGGCAAAATGAAGCTGTGGCACTTTTGATGCTGTGATATAGAATCTGGCTATCTGCAAAAAAAGAATCGGCTTGTTTCAGGGGATTGAAAGGACTTTTTTTTTAAAAAAAAAAAGATTTTTATCCCACTTTTTTCACATATAACAAAAGGCCTATTAATACTCCTCCCTTCTCCTATTTTCCTTACAACAACCCTATAAAGTGAGCTGAGCTGAGAAACAGTCCAGTCACCCAGCCAGTTTTTCATGCCTAAAATGGAACTAGAATTCACAGTCTCCTGATTTCTAGGCCGACACCTTAACCACTTCACCAAACTGGATTTCTTTTTAAAGAATTATGCATTCTGCAAGCATAGTTTAATGTCTTATCATCACTGCTCCTATTCAATAGAGGTTCCAAAGTCTTGTCTCTCAACAGGTTTGCAGCTGTGATTCAGAGGAGATTGAAACAAATACCAATATTTGCTGGATTGGAATGTGCATAGTGACAGATAGGCTTTAATTTATACAGCGACACCCAGACATTTTGTCTTTCCTGTGGCAGTATCTAAGGTGAACAGATCAATATTATGAAAAGCTCCTACTTTTCAATTCCAACAGTAGCTTTCATAGTACTGTGGATAAATTCTATGTTGCTGCAGTTAAAAATCCATCATCAAATATTGCATCCCTGGTCACTATGTCTTTACATGGATCATTGATCATAATCATAAATAAAATAATAAAAAAATAAAGATTGAATAAGCACTGCAAGGCATGCGTTCAAGAAACAGGAAGAGATATACAGATTAAAAGAGGAAATGCGACAGATGCCTCAGTTGGCATTTTAACCTGCTGGTGTAGCTTGGTTCAAGATGGTATGGAGCTTGTCTGGGCTGTCAAATGATAATTAGGGAATCATTATTCAGTCAACTAATGATTAAATTAATTGGTTCAAAAGTGCCAAACTGTGCATTTGGATCTGACAACTCTTTTGCTTAAGGTGCGGTAAAGAAGTGCAGGATAACCAACTATAAATTGCTTGTAAATCAGGTGTGTAGCCAATACAGGCTCTGATGCTGTTGCATTTCTTGGAGCAATTGCCTCTAGACAAGGTTGTAGTATGATGCCAAGAAAATAACAGCATATAAACTATTCATCTGAAGCTTCTAGCAAGACTGTGTATAAACAAGATCCACTGTCTCCTCCATTAAGATAACTCAATGATAGCTAACCTTTTCTGGATCAAGTGCCCAAAGTGCCTGAACCCCCAAAATGCAATGCATGTGCTGCCCCTATGCATGTATGCAAGCCCCCCCCCCATGCACCCCGCATCCCTGCACATGCCCACGTGGAGGGCCTGTCTGCACCCCACCTATTTGTGCACGCATGCACGACCCTACGCATGTATGAACAGGGCCCCCCGCATGCACCCCGCCTCCACGCATGTGTGCGTGGACCCCCTGCACATGCATGTATGGCAGAGCTGAACTGGGGCAATGGCTCACGTGCCATCAGAGAGGGTGCTGCGTGCAACCTCTGGCACGTGTGCCATAGGTTCGCCATCACGGAGATAACCCATCTCATTCTATCTGCCTACTATGTCATCTAAAAGCTGTGATTCTTTTTTAATATAGCTATATCAAATTCTTCCTGAGGTTCTGGTTTGAACCAATGTTAAAATTGTAAGATAGATTACTACTGCTTTTGTCATTTTTTTTAAAAAAAGTAAAATTGGCAGTGATTCTTTCTTCCTTATACCTTGGGAATTTTTGAGTATAGAAACTCAATCTATCTCTAAACTAGGTTAAAAATACATTAGAACAGCAGCGTGCCAATTTTCAACTTTAAAAACATCTAGTTTATGCAGGAACTTAGTGAATATCATTAGTGGATACTCCTGTGACCAAGTGACAGACTTTTTTCAGGTGGAAAGTTTTGATCTATGTTGTCTTTCACCCTTGCGAGTTAAGCAGTGTATTATCTTCAGTGCTCTTATGGTTGAGAGAAGCCAGCTGTTTCTCCTTCTGCTTTCATTTTTATATCAGCCATAACAATGAAGGGACACTTGTTCCTCATATTGATTAGCACCTGCTTTATTTCTCTGGGACTGTTTGCATATTAAAAAGTTAGATTAAAAGATTAGGTTTCAGTGGCAATACCCGCAGTACCCGCATGCAGAATGCCGTATTTCACTGTGATAAACACCAAAAGGGTTAGAGATATATATTTCAGAATTTGAAACCAGTGTGTTTTACAAATGCAGAGATTCTTGATAGCCGATCTAAGAAATTACAGGTAATCCTCGATTTACGACCAGCAACGCTTAGTGATGGTTTGAAGTTACAATCAATCCGAAAAAGGGGACTTACACCTGGGTTCAAAGTTCCAATGGTTGGGCCTCCTTCATAGTCATGTAACCAAAGTTTGACCACTTGGCAACACTGCCGCATTTAGGCTGTTTGCAGTTTCTCGTGGTCACATGACTGTATTTTACTATGGTTTTGACAAAAAAAAATGGCACTTTTAAGTTTAATCAAAACTGCTCCCATAGCAAATCATTGATTCACTTAATGACTGTGGATTCGCTTATTGACCCTGGTGATTCACTTAAGGACTGCCCCCCAAGAAGTCATAAAGTTACAGATAGTCTTTGACATATGTCCAACTTGTTTTTACTATTGTTACAAGATATAACTCTTATGGGCAGGCTCCAATTCAGTTACATGTCAAAGATTTCTTGTAATTAATATTTGAATATAAGAAATCATTCTCTTTTTTAATTTGAATGGGGAAAAAAACCCATTGATTTTCTGGATCAATATCTGGCTGGAGAATTCTGGGAGTTGAAGTCTACACATCTTAAAGTTTGAGAAATAGGATCTATTGTTCTGACCCAAGCCATTTCAGACAGTCATTTGTCTAACCTATGTAGAACAGGCTACATCAAATTTATGAAGATCACAAAGATACATGGATTTAATTTAGAGAGTATTCACCAATATAGTGTTAGTAATTTAAAACTGCTATAACATGCTGAAGCATTAATAATTGGTATATGTATGCGTATGATATGTGTTGTGCATGCTTTAGAAATGATTCAGCAGAGATCCTTTGGAATGTAAAGGAGCAGAAATACAGCTTTTTAAAGTCTTCAGGGTGAGCCTGAAAACTGTTGATTCTTTAATGAGGCAGCTCATTACAGTAGACACTTCTTTAAGAGGTTCATTAAAGCAGCTGTATCTTTTTGCAGGCTGACAGAGGTTTGGTGGGAATCAAAGTTTAACAAATAACCTGTAGGCAAGATGGGCAGCAGACAAATAAATAGCAATAGCACTTAGACTTCTATACCGCTTCACAGTGCTTTACAGCCCTCTCCAGAGTCATCATATTGCCCCCAACAATCTGGGCCATTTTACCGACCTTGGAATGATAGAAGACTGAGGCAACCTTGATAAAGAAAACACTCTGGTCAATATTGGGACATTTGTACTTTGAGATTTTTAATAAATGTATGGTTGTATATAGAGCTCCCCCTTTGAGTGAGATGGGTGGTTTTGTCACACCTGCTTCAATTCCCTTAGGAAAGAAAGACCCTTGATGCCATTTGGTTGAAGTGATAGGGTTTTTTACTAAAGGATACTGGCTGCAGTAAACTCAGGCTAGAGCTAAATTTCCCATGTGAAAAAGTTTCTGAAGTTAGATGACCTGTATCTGCACAGCAACTGCTATCAGAGTCCTTTAATAAAGTATATTAATTTTTAAAGTCAATGTATCTACTGGAAGTATTGTATTTGAATAAGATTGTTCCATAAAGACAATCACAACAGCTTGCATGCTGATGAAAAAGATGTGAAGTCCATTTATACATTGAGATTTCACTGTCGAGGAATAACCTTCCCTAATTTGGCAAATTCTAGACTGTGACCTGCTGAAATCCAAGCCAACTTGGCTCTCTAAGAGTTGTCTAAATCACCTTTCTTCTGTTCAGAATAATTTCCGCTCTGGTCAGCCTTCTGCTCTGCTACCCTCAAGGTGTGAAACTAAGAAACATCCATTTCATGTACTAAGAGACTATTTACTTCATGGCATATTCACTTTTATATTTTGCTTCTAGAGGAATTTGACCTGACATCTCATTCCTCGTTGTGATTCATTAAAATAATATTTATTTTGGCTTCAAGGCAAAATCAAATGAGGGCAAAGTAATTTAATAGCCCAAGCGATCCCAAAACTATATGTTACAAATATGACTTAGAGGTTACATACACCAATGTAACAATTCCTACAATATTGGAGTCTTATAATATTGGAGTCATTCAGATCACTACTTCTCTTACTCTGCTACCACCATTAGCTCCTGAATAAATCCAATAAACACACATAAACAAGGCATTAGGATTAAATTTAATTTACCCAGTGCTCTAGAACCATTTTTCCCCTCATTCTACCTTCAGTTACTTTGGGCTGCTGTTTGTAAATTCTACTATGCTGACCTACTGTACTACGATGCAACATTACAGTATCTTGGACTGGCATAACTCACTGGTTCAACATTCAAACCCTGGATGAGAAAAAGCTATTTTCAAAAGACCACTTCTTCCTAATGCTATCATTCACATCCATATTATGCAATAGAAGAGGGTATTCTCTTTACCCTCTCCTCCAGAGATGCAGTTGGTGGGATACCATACCTAGAGAGATTGTTTCTTGATTTCCTTCTCTTCAGTTTTAAGTGTTTTTTATAAGGCACTGTGGTTTCTGTGCTGTCTATTGTAACTATAACAGCATGCTCTTTCGGTCTCAGTTATGCTAATCTATGCATTATATTTGTCTTTTTTTTTCATTTCATTTTTTCAAGCCAATCTGAGAAGTTTTTTTTTTAAAAAAAGATATTCCTGCTGTCAAAAGTCTTATTCAGAATCAAACTCAAGGCCACTAAGTTTTCTGGGCAACAATACAGAAATGGTTTGCCATTGGCTTTTCTAAAATATTTTTAGCTTTCTGGTTTAACCTATAGCCCTGAGAATTTTCTGGTGTTGTATTCCAGAAGTAACTCTGATCTTACTTAGCTTTTTGAGATAAGTCCACAGCACTAGACATTGCCAGCCAGCTATGCTTACTCCAAAAGGTAGAAAACAATTATGCAAAGCCCTTTACAGAAGCACATAAATAAATAAAGCATGAAAGAAAACTATTCTGTGTGCAATTAACATGTTTAATTTACTATCCATGTGTCTGTCCTTTGCAGATAAGTAAATAAGTGGTTGTGTGAAGAACTGCGGGACAATAAGCTATTCTTTCCAGGTTTTGCAGCTAAGAGCTATAAGATGGATCTTCCTCATACTGTATATGTCCTGCTTTTTGTTCAAGACATTCTTTAGGATTCTGGCCTTAAGTTTCATAGGGCTTCATCTTGCTCAAAATCAAGTCTCGATAGATGAGAACATGTCTACAGGAGTCACCTCAATCCACTTCCCTAAAAAACTAACATAATGTGCCTCAATCCTTATAAACCAATATTAGCAAGAGGTCAACAATTGTCTAAGGCAGCCAGACTGAGTAATGCTTTCTTCTGCAAAGGATGCACCATCATTTTCTCAAAGCCAACAGTATCCCCCTGCCCTTAAGCTGGTACAACTATATAGATGACATGAGGGAGAAGGAACCATCCCAGGGGACTATTCCTGCATGTGATATGACTTCTAAAAGAAGTTTTGGTAAATAAATGGAATATTTCACTTGACTCAAAAATGAGTCTGTCCTGGAGATTTAAGAAATATGGATGAGACAATGACATTTTGGCAGTAGTTTGGATAGAACTTTACTGATTCTTTCTCTGCTGCTTGCCCCGTTTTAGTAAATTTCCATTAGTTCTCATTTGATAATGACCAGAGTGCTGATCTAAATTCATTTTATGGTACTGTAAGTTTGACTTCTATGGGCTCCATCTGATGACTCCCCTAGACATCATTTTGATTGTTTGAAAACTTGTTTGCGATGAAGAAGTAACTAAACTGACAGAAATTGATAAGTCACTCACCTGCTTAATTTCTGTTTCATATAGCCCAATCATTTTTTCTTCCTTACTCTTTTCAACACTGGTATTCCAGTGTCAAATCACAAGTGCTTGCATATACCAAACTGAACTTAGCCATAACAATTTCTCTTCTCTTCTGCATTAAAAGATGCAGCACAAAGTTGGATAATATTAAAAGGTTGTACACAAAGTCTAGCTAATATTCAGTGGCTAAGGCACTGAGCTTGTCGATCAGAAAGGTTGGCAGTTCGGCGGTTCGAATGCCCAGGTCTCCTGCATGAGCAGGGGGGGTTGGACTAGATGACCTCCAAGGTCCCTTTCAACTCTGTTACTGTTATATTCTTCAATCACTGAATGTACTGTACTCATTGTCATTGCTATATTCTTCCTGACTAGGAAAATATTAAAGTTCATTGTTTTTTGTGCGCTGAGTAGTTAGCAGTATAATTGTCCAACTAAAAATACCCAACTCTAACCCTTTTCAATTGCCTAAGATAGTAATATGCAGTTGATTGGTTTCATGTTTTACCATATTAATCTGTCCCTTACATTTATGCTTTTACATTCCATGTTCTCACTTTATTTCTGTCTTTGCAGCTTTATCATCAAGACTTTTATTAATTAATTATGTGTCATCGGGTCATTGTCGACATTTAGAGGCCACATAGATTTTCTCCAAGATGATTCTTCCCTCACCTGGTCATGCAGGTCTTCCGATTGCCTATTCCAGTGGTGGGTTTCTACCGGTTTGGGCAAACCGGTAGTGGCGGCGGGAGGCTCCGCCCAACCATGCTGGAGGTCATCACGGATGCTTTGCACATGCGCAGAAGGTCTGTGTGTGAGCGAAGCAAACACGCATGCACACTCCCAGTTTCGAACCGGTAGCGAAGATAAGAGGACTGACCTATTCATTGCCACTGAGTCTATATCTACCTTGCTGCTGGTCCTTCTCTTTTTCTCTTTCCTTTCACATTTCCCAGGATTAGAGCCTCTTCCAGACAGCCAGGTCTTCCAGACAGCCAGGTCTCCACATAAAATCTCCAAAAGTAGAATAATTTGAGCCTGATCATTCTTGTCTTGAGTGATAAATCTCATTTGATTTGTTTGATGATCCATAATGTTTATTTAAATGGCTGTCTGTGATATTCTCAGAAATATTCTCTAACACCAAAATTCAAAAGCATTTGGGAGCACATTTGGTGAGCATAGACAGCCCATTACCTACCATTCCAAGTACCACTGCCTTTCTTTTTCTTCTGCTTTCGGTCTGCTCAGCCAATCCTCAAGACCTCATCCTAAAAGGCTTCAAGCTTTCATTTTTCATTATCTGTCAGTCCTAAAGAAACTCAAAGATACTCTAGAATTCTTGAAACTGTGAGATACTCTAGTCTAGAACTTATGATTGAAGATACCGTATGAAAACCGAGTGTTGAATTCTCTGACAGTAAGGCAGACTTTTTCTCCCTATCTTGGGAAGAAATCATTCTATTTTTGTATAACATTGGTAGCTATAATTGTGGAGCATGAAAAAATTGCCAAGAAACTCATTAAAGATGTAATAGCAATAGCACTTAGATTTATATACCGCTTTACAGTGTTTTACAGCCCTCTCTAAGCAGTTTACAGAGTCAGCATATTACCCCCAACAATTTTGGGTCTTCATTTTACCCACCTCGGAAGGATGAGAGCGTGAGTCAACCTTGAGCCTGGTGGGATTTGAACTGCCAAATTGCAGGCAGCCAGCAGAAGTAGCCTGTAGTACTGCACTCTAACCACTGCACTACCGAGGCTCAGGGAATATTGAATATAATAGGAATACAGATGTTGCATGGAGTATAGAATCAATAATACATTAGAGAACAATGAATAATGTCTACAGATGTATATAGTCCTTACTGTCATTACAGGTAGTCCTCGACTTACAATAATTCACTTAGTGACTGTTTGAAGATATAATGGCACTGAAAAAATGATTTGGGACCATTTTTCACACTTATGACCATCGCAGCATCCCCATGGTTACATGATCAAAATTCAGATGCTTGGCAAGTGGTTCATATTTATGAAGGTTGCAGAGTCCCGGGGTCATGCAATCCGCTTTTACGACCTTCTGATCAGCAAAGTCAATGGGGAAGCCAGATTCACTTAACAACCATGTGACTAACTTAACAGCTGCAGTGATTCACTTAACAAATATGGCAAGAAAAGTTGTAAAATGGGACAAAACCTACTTAACAAATGTCACTTAGTAACATAAAGTTTGGGCTCAATTGTGGTTGAGAGTTGAGGACCACCTGTTAAAAAAAACCCCTTTGTTTTAATAACTTATTTTAATATCCCCTTAACCTAAACCCTCATTTGATTAGAATTTGCAGCTGAGAATAGATTCCAATTCTGAATTGGTATTCATCATTCAACCACAGAGAGATGATGATCAAATTAGTTTAGTCACATTTGTCCTGGCTTTCTGTAAACTCCTGAAAACTGAGTTATTTTAGAAGGGCTGCCGTGAATGATAGGATGTGCAATTTTGTGGTTTTAATGATGTTAATGATTTTAAAATGATATTGTCAGGGTTCCGATGGATGCTCTAATTAAGTTTTAGTTCCTACCCTGGACATTTTATTAAATGCTTGTATTATTTTACTGTAAACTGAGAGTCTTATAATTGTGGTGAGTGTGAAAATGATAACTAAGTAAATAAAATGTGCTTAAATGTTTATTTTTCAGTCTGGAAAACATGATATTTATTATCTTTGCAAATCTTTCCCAATAATAAAATGGAGGTGGTAGTTGCAGTAAGTTAATGTGTTATTACCAATTATAAGCAGAAACATAATATTAATTGTGCACCTCTCCTATCCAAATTATAGGATATATCTCTATTATTTACACTATATATATATTTTTAGATTAGCCCAGTCATTGCTTCTTTATTTCAAGGCATTCTTGGAAGGTTTGCAAGATAGAAATAGCAGGAACGATCTATCCTTCTTCTCATCTTGCATTACAATCAGAGTTATGAGAAATAGCAATTATTAAGGTAGAGAGACAAGAGAGTTGCTGCCTCCAAGCCTGATTAGGGTCCATTAATTTTTCATTTATTTACAAGATGCATGGACAGCCATCAAGAGTGTCTCTCAGATGCAGCATTCCTAAACATCAGTTATTGCAATTGTCATTCAAGAAGTGAACTTCATGGTATCTGCATGATATTGCTGTTCCATTTATTACCCCAGGTTGCAAAGCAATTTAACAAGGGTATTTGAAGAGTTAGGGACAAGGAGAAGGGCTTGTTCATGTCATGTTAATCTGGAAGACATTTCCAATGTAAAATAAGCCCCAAATGGACCCTCCCACTAGTAGGATTGGAACTTTTTCCCAGTTTACTCTGTTTGGCTTGCTCAGAATATTGTGTCACTATAGAGCTGTGCAACAGAGGCATGATTTGTACTTCAAGATTGTGGATGACCCTACAAGAAGTGCTATACAGGTAAAGGTAAAGGTTCCCCTTGCACTTATGTGCTAGTCATTCCCAACTCTAGGGGGCAGTGCTCATCTCCTCTTCAAAGCCGAAGAGCCAGCGCTATCCGAAGATGTCTCTGTGGGTATGTGGCCAGCATGACTCAACGCCAAAGGCGCACGGAATGCTGTTACCTTCCCACCAAAGTGGTCCCTGTTTTTCTATTTGCATTTTTTTTACATGCTTTCGAACTGCTAGGTTGGCAGAAGCTAGGACAAGTAGGCACTAGGGATTCGAACCGCTGAACTGCCAACCTACAATCAACAGGCTCAGCATCTGAGCCACCATGTCCCTTACTGCTATATAACAACAACAAAAAATAAGGTTTCTACAAGACCAACAGTAACATCTATCTTCCCTCTCCCAAAACAAGCTACATTAAAAATTAAAGATAGATAGGTTAAAATAAACTTCATTTTAAAATGCTATAAAAGATATTCCTGGAACAGTTGTTATCTTGCAAATATTGGTGCATATTGTCCAATCTGCACTTTGGGGAGAGAGGCCTGTAATCAAGAGTTATGAAGAAGACCCTCATTCTAACCAGTACACTGGTTAGAGATCCAAACTTATCAATCAGTCTGTGAGAAGATATTCCAGAAGATCTTTGTAGTGGCATTTGTTTCAACTGCTACATTAATTACAAGAAATAACAGCATTTTATTTTGACCACTTCTAAAATCTTTTTATTTGCTTCCATTTGGCAGTGCAAGTAGTCCTCACTTACTGACCACAACTGGAACTGGCAACTGTTGCTAAGCAGTGTGGCTATTAAGCAATGATGAAATCTAAAATTTGTTACTACCGGTTCTGTGGACGTGGCTTGGGGGGCGGGGGTAATGTGACTGGCCTGGCCAATTTTTTTTTTTTTTTTTACTTTTAAAACCATTTTTTCTGCAGCCTCTTCAGTGAAGAGGTTGTAAAAAAAAATGCTTTCAAAAGGCTCTGACGGTCCCAGCTGAGTTGCCTGATCGGCAGAGGCTTTTTTTCTTTTAAATGTCTCTGACGGTCCCAGCTGAGTTGCCTGATTGGCAGAGGCTTTTTGAAAAACTCAGCTTGGATTGTCAGAGGCATTTAAAAGAAAAAAAGTTGTTTTTTTTCCTTTTAAAAGCTTTTGACGATCCCAGCTGAGCCACGCGATCATCAGAGGCTTTTTTTTTTTACTTTTAAAAGCATTTTTTGCCTGAAGAGGTTGTAGAAAAAATGCTTTTAAAAGTAAAAAAAAAGCCTCTGATGATTGTGCGGCTCAGCTGGGCATGAGGGAGGCAGGGATTTTTGCTACCGATTCACCCACCTCCATCGCTACCGGATCGGGCGATGCGATCCGAACCGGGAGCATTTCACCCCTGCTGCTAAGGTAAACATCATATGACCATACTGACTTACAATGCCACTTCTGGTGACATTGTAAGTCAGCAGTTGTTAAGTGAATTGTTAAGTGAATCATCCTGGATCGCTAAGTGCAATGTCACATGGCCATGACTTGGTACTTTCTGCTGTGTCTTCTCCATTGACTTTGCTTGTTGGAAGCTGGCTCTGGAGGTTGCAAATAGCACAGGACGTTGTGACTGTTGTAAATGCATACTGGTTGCCAAGAGTCCAGATCCCTTGACCGTAGGACCGCTGCACCAACAGCAATTTCAACATGGGAATGGGCCATAAGTCTTCTTTTTCACTGCCATCTAAGTTCCAGTGCTTGCGGAACATGTGGTCAGTAAGTAAGGACTATTTGTAAAGTCCCAAAGATTCAGTATGGTGCCATGGTTAAAGGATTGGACTAGGAGTGGAAACATCCAGGTTCTAGTTTGTCTTCAAACACAGAAGTTCAGTGGATAGTCCTGGGCTGGTCAATCTCCCTCATCCCAACCTACTTCACAGATTGCTCTTGGAAACAGAAGGAGGGGGTGCTCTCTACATTGCCTTGAATTCCTGGGCAAAAGTTGGGATATGAATTTAAGCAATCAATAATACACCATTTAAATTCTTGGACAGTTTGTGGCTCAACAAAATTTGCACATCTGTGGCTTATGCTTTTACCTCTGGTGAAGAGATCTCATGCCCCTACTCCACCGGAGGGTGACTATGTTTTTAAAGGAAACTTGAAATTTAATTGTTTTTCCACAGCAATTGCCTCAATTCAGGGAAATTGAGGTTGCTTTGATTCTGTTGTTGACATGTTGATGAATTAATGAAGGTGAAGGATCCTATTTACAAGATTGTAAGGGTGGGTTTCTGATGTATTCATTTCCACTATCTTTCTAGGTCAGTAATCACAGCAAGTTTATGATAATTCTTAACTTTGTCAAAAGTATTTATTCATAGGACCATGAAAAATATATGTAGTCCTTGATCATAATTGAGCCTGGAATTAAAGTTGTACATTGTGCTGGTCATTAAGCGGGTCATCATGAGACTGACCTGTTTTTCTCATTTTTTGTGGCGGTCATGAATAGAATAGAATAGAATAGAATAGAATAGAATAGAATAGAATAGAATAGAATAGAATAGAATAGAATTTTTTATTGGCCAAGTGTGATTGGACACACAAGGAATTTATCTTTGTGCATATGCTCTCAGTGTACATAAAAAGAAAAGATACGTTCATCAAGAATCATACGGCACAACACTTAATGATAGTCATAGGGTACAAATAAGCAATCAGGAAACAATATTAATATAAATCGTAAGGATACAAGCAACAAAATTACAGTCATACAGTCATAAGTGGAAGGCGATGGGTGGTAGGAACGATGAGAAGATTAATAGTAGTGCAGACTTAGTAAATAGTTTAACAGTGTTGAGGGAATTGTTTGTTTAGCAGAGTGATAGCATTCAGGAAAAAACTAAGATAAGCCATTGTCCACAAAGGGCATTTTTTTTGCTGGAAACTGGAAGTAAATTTCCAGCAAAATGAATCGTATATTGCAGTCTTGACCATAGAACACTGCAAATGGCTCTAAATGTAGACCAGATGCCATGCACCCAAATTTTGATCATATTACTGGGGGGACAGTGATTGGAACTTTGAATTTGGGTCATAAGTACTTTTTGTGGGGCTGTCATAATTTCAAATGGTTGCTAAGCAACTGGTCATAAGCTGAGGACTACATGGTGAGAAAGGAGCAGATACATTGTCCTGTAAGCATCTTCTTAGTGAACAAAATGTCATTTCATTATTAATTCTATAGCATGTTTGTGAACCAGATTACTTTGCTAAGGATAGTCCAGTGCGATTACAGCTGGGCAATATTCTTCTATTACGGCAATAATTAAAATGGCTTTTCTAGACTGCATTTTACAAATATCTGTATCTGAGCTGCATGAGGCACATGCATGAGGTATTTCTGCAATTTATATCAGTTCTGGTTGTGGAAGAAAAGACTCTGCATCTCTTCTTTCTCAGCATGTATCTATGTGTGCAACAACTGTCCCAGAAAAAGATTAGTAAATTATTTTATTAGTAAATTAGATAATTATTAATCATTATTATAGGCATTTGTTACTTTGTTTAATTCATTTTTGTAATTGATATTCAGTATCCCAGAGATTATGCAGAATAGATAGTATATCTCATTTACCACATTACAAGCAAATGCCATTTTATACGTTGGTGAAAGACAGAAGTGAAAAATAAATCTACCAATTTCCCTAGATGAATTTAAACTTCTTTTTCATAAGGGATGTGGGCTTTTCTCAGTACACTAGATTGGTCTGTTGGGATGCAAATTCTTCCTGATAACTGTATTTTACCACATTTATCACCAGCAGCACAATTGTAGAATGATATAAACAGTTTGATGATCCTGTATCTGTGCTTCCATGTCCATTTTTTAAAATGGAAAATGTTAATTATAACATGAATCCACAAATATGTATACACTGATATAACTCCAGAAAATAATTGATATATCATTGATACACTATAACAGTGGCCCCCAATCTTTTGGGCACCAGAAACTGGTTCCGTGGAGAGAAGGTTTTCCTCGGTGCAGAGGGGGCGTGGTTTCGCACGCTGCCTACATCCTACAGATGGGGTTTCCCTTGTTCGCACGAACCGGTTTCTGGCATGTTGTGGTCTGGGGCCAGTTCACCAGGATTGGGGGACCCCTGCACTATAACAAGTGCAGTATTGAATAATTAAGATATGCTTCTATCAAGTCAGCATCCTATGATGGCATCATATATGAATAAAAAATGTACTGCATGTAGTGCATAAATGGATAATGTGTAATCATGTGTGGTTGATTTGACATATCTTGGGCATCACAAGTTACACGTACCTGGAAAAGCAAGATCAGGGCAGTATGTGATCTCTTTTTTGTTTCCCTTACCTTAAAACGAGACACAGTTATTCTGTGTACAAAATGGAATTTTAAAGTTACTGTATCCCTCTGTGTTTATTAGGTACTACAGATCCAACTAAGTTCAATGGTGCATTCTCTCAGGAAAGGAAACATCTATTTCTATCAATTTAGAAGAAAGTGCAATTAAAATCAGTGAAGCTGAGTAAATATGCATAAGATGGCACTGTAACACATGGGGAAAACTCTGTAAGATCTTCCTGCCTTGTATAAAAACAATGCACTTCTCATATTTATAATTCATTTAAATCTCTTAGAAGGCAGAGCACATTTTTCAGTGCAAAACTGAAGTGAAGCCAAATTTAATATAGAAAAATTAGTGTAGTTCAGCCTTCCCTGACCTAGCTGTCCAGATGGGATAGACTGTAGTCCCATGATCTCCAAGGTTTTTGTTAGTGGAATAGTTAAGCAACAGACAATAAGCAAATTGCATGAAATAAATGCAGAGTTGTTTTACAGAAGTCAACTGAGTATTTCAGCCTTTTTAAATTCAAAGCTGTTTCAAGGCTCTTTCAGAGACTATTGCTAAATGCAGCTGCATAAATTAAAGGGAATAGGAAACTCCCAAGTGAAAATATTATTGAGGGTAACTAAACAAAATGGCAGGAAAGAATGCTAAAACTTGAATTGCAATCTCAAATAAACAAAAGCCCACAAAATTCAAAAGGCATCAAGCATGTACAGTATAAATAAAGCATAATTTGAATATGAAAATAAGATCTCAGGATGTTTTATGTTAATTTAATGTTAAATTAAAAGCAGCCAACTTTGTATTTCCAGTTTCCTTGATAATATATATATGTGTGTGTATATATATATGTGTGTGTGTGTGTGTGTGTGTGTGTGTGTGTGTTTTTGGTTATTCGGGTTTTCTCCTGCGTAAAATTGGAAGTGTCTTGGCGATGTTTCGACGAAGTCTCATTCATCATCTTCAGGCTGGTGTTTTCGGCTTCGTGCTTCTAGGAGCAATGTGTGATCACAGTTGTTTCTTCCTTTTAACTGCCAGTGGGGGTGTGAACTGATTAGGTGGGAGCTTGGCTGTATTCTGATCCACAAAAACTGGACAACTTCCTCACACACCTCAACAGCCTACACCCCAAAATACAGTTCACCATGGAAACAGAAGCTAACAACCAACTTCCCTTCCTGGATGTCTTAGTCTACAAGAAATCCAATGGCTCCCTAGGACACACCATCTACCAGAAGAAAACACATACAAACCGCTATCTGCATGCACTCTCACACCACCACCCAGCACAGGTCAACTCCGAAGCCAAGACACTCATCTCCAGAACAAAACGCTTAGCTGACGAACAACACCTAAAAACCGAACTACACACTCTCACTAACGTACCAACATCCAACGGATTCCAAAGAAATAAGATTACCAACCTAATCCAAAAAGAAACCCCCACTAAAACCCAAGACAGAGAACAAGAAAACAGCAAAGCCCTCCTCCCATACATAAAAGGCACCATAGACAGAATCAGCAAGATCCTCTACAAACAGAACATCAAGACAGCATTCTGCACAAAACGAAAAATATCTACCATCCTAAGAAACCCCAAAGACAAAATTGAGTTAGAAAATCAAGGAGTATATGAAATCCCATGCACTGCCTGCCCCATCATATACATCGGACAAACCAACAGAAGAATAAGTGTATGCATTGAAGAACACAAGAACTCAGTCAGAAAAGAGGAACCAACTTCTTCCCTGGTCCAACACTTTAAAGCCACAGGACATGATATTGACTTTAAAAAGACCAGAACTATCGCCCAAAACTGAACATGTTAACAACAGAATAATCAGAGAAGCCATCGAGATAGAAAAACGCCCACACAGCATGAATAAACGAGATGATACCTCCCGCCTACCAGCCATTTGGAAACCCGCCCTCATTGACAAACGAGTCCCTAACACAAAGAATGACACCAGACCCACACTCATGAAAAACCACACAGGATGTCACCACCACACATCCACGCAAAAAGCAAACCCACATCGATGAGGCACCACCACAAACCAGAAGCCAGACCACAGCTGCATCATTAGCCACTTTAAACCCCTCCAATCCATACATGAAGCAAACTAACACCCACCATGAAGATGTGGCACAACCACGAACGTGAAGCCAAACAACAGCAATGCAGCTCACCAGCTCAAATCCCCCTGCAACTCAGACTAACATGAGCACAACCAAGCCCCCACCTAAACAGAACACACCCCCATCCAATCAGAGCACAGCCAAACCCCCAACCAATCAGAACACACCTCCATCCAATCAGAACACAACCAAGCTCCCACTCCCACTGGCAGTTAAAAGGAAGAAACAGCTGTGATCACACATTGCTCCTAGAAGCACGAAGCCAAAAACACCAGCTTGAAGATGATTGTGTCTAAGGTCAAAATCTTGCCTAAGGCCCACTGGCTAGTGAATTCTGGGAGTTGGTATCCACTATAGCATAGGTAGTTCTTGATTTACAACCAATCATTTAGAAACCGTTCAAAGTTACAAGGGAACTGAAAAAAAGTGACTTACAACCAGTCCTTGTACTTACAACCATTACAGCATCCCATAATCAGGAGACCAAAATTCACATGCTGGGTGATGAGCATGTATTTACAATGGTTGCAGCTTCTAGGGTCATGAGTTCACCATTTGCAACCTTCCCAGCTGTGTCCCACAAGCAAAGTCAATGGGGGTTCGCTTAATGAGTGATTCACTTAATTAATTCAGTTACGGTAATTACAGTGGTTCACTTAGCAACCATGGCAAAAAAAAGGTGCATAAAATCAGGAGTGATTCACTTAACAGTTGACTTGCTTAGCAATGAAATTCTGGTTTCAATTGTGATAATAAGTTAAGGACTACCTGTAATCTTAAACTAGCTGAAGTTTTGTAAGGTGCAAAGAATCAGGACCATGAGCTAAATTCCAATTAAGCTGATTTATTATACACAAGTATCAAGTGAACTAACAGTACTAAACTGGTGCTAGATAAGAGTTAACAGACATCAAGACAGATTGGACTTACACTACTTATGGTACGGGTGTTAAACTTGCGGCCCGCCGGCCAGATGCATGACGTGCTGGCCACACCCACCCCGATTTAGCGAAGGGGGGAAAAGTTGTGATATGTCATGTGACAGCAACATGACACCATGAGTTTGACACCCCTAACTTATGGGAAAGTAAAGATTCTAGGCCATGGGTGTCAAACTCACGGCATCATACTGCTGTTATCTTTATCTTTTATTAGATTTGTATACCGCCCTTCTCCTTTCGGACTCAGGGTGGTGAACAGCCAAAATAAAAACATTTGTACACAAAAGTTAAAATAATTTTAAAAATAATTAAATGAAATTTGAAATTCATTAATGAAATAATTAAATGAAATTTAATGAAATTAAATTTCCATAATTTAAACATTTCAATTAAAAATCAGTATCAAACTTTAAAACCAATATGGAATCAGGCCAGCCCGGCTAACTGAAAAAAGTAAGTTTTTAGGGCCCGACGAAAAGTCCGGAGGTCGGGGATCACTCGTATCTCTGGGGGTAGATCGTTCCAGAGGGTAGGTGCCACCACAGAGAAGGCTCTCCCCCTGGGGGTCGCCAGCCGACATTGTCTGGCTGACGGCACCCTGAGGAGGCCCTCTCTGTGGGAGCGAACCGGCCGGTGGGAAGCAATTGGTGGCAGAAGGCGGTTCCGTAAGTACCCCGGCCCTAAGCCATGGAGCACTTTAAAGGTGGTCACCAACACCTTGAAGTGCACCCGGAAGTCCACCGGAAGCCAATGCAGCTCGCGCAGGAGAGGTGTCACATGGGAGCGCCCCGTCACTCCCATAATCCCCCGTGCGGCCGCATTTTTCACCTGTTGGAGCCTCTGGGTACACCCCAAAGGGAGCCCCATGTAGAGAGCGTTACAATAGTCCAGACGAGAAGTGATGAGTGCTTGAGTGACCGTGTGTAAGGAGTCCCAATCTAGAAAGGGGTGTAACTGGTGTATCAGGCGAACCTGATAGAAAGCCCCCCTGGCCACGGCCGTCGTATGCTCTTCTAAAGACAGCCGTGCGTCCAGGAGGATGCCAATTTGTGGGCCCTTTCCGTGGGGGCCAATGATTCGCCCCCAATAACCAGAGATGGCACCAGCTGGCTATACCGGGATGCCGGCAGCCACAGGCACTCGGTCTTGGAAGGGTTGAGTCGAAGCCTGTTTCTCCCCATCCAGACCCGCACAGCCTCCAGGCACTGGGACATCACTTCCAAGGCATCGTTGGGATGGTCTGGGGTGGAGATGTACAGCTGAGTGTCATCAGCGTACTGATGGAACTCCACCCAAAAACCACAGATGATCTCACCCAGCGGCTTCACATAAATGTTGAACAGGAGAGGTGAGAGGACCAACCCTTGTGGCACCCCACAAACAAGGCGCCTCGGGGTTGACTGCTACCCCCCTGTCAACATAGATTGCGACCGGTCGGAGAGATAGGAGGAGAACCACTGCAAAATGGTGCCCCCCACCCCCAATCCCTCCAACCGGCGCAACATGATACCATGGTCGATGGTATCAAAAGCCTCTGAGAGATCTAACAGGACCAGGATAGAGGAATAACCCCTACCCCGAGCCCTCCAGAGATCATCCACCAATGCAACCAATACCATTTCCGTGCTGTACCCAGGCCTGAAACCAGACTGGAGCGGGTCTAAATAGGCAGCTTCATCCAGGTACTGGGGAAGCTGCCGCGCCACCACACTCTCAACAACCTTCGCAATAAAACGAAGATTGGAGACTGGACGATAGTTAGCCAAAACAGCCGGATCCAAAGAGGGCTTCTTGAGGAGGGGCCTCACCACCGCCTCTTTCAAAGTAGCCAGCAGGACACCCTCACTCAAAGAAGCGTTAATAATCCCCTGGAGCCAGTCTCCCGGGAAGCCAGCACCAACCAGGAGGGACACAGGTCCAATAAATATGTGGTTGCGTTCAGCCATCCCAAGATCCTCTCCACGTCCTCGGGAGCCACAGGATCGAACTCCTCCCAGATAACACTCTCAAGACCTGCCTCAGTCATCTCGTCTGAACTAACCCAGTCAGCGGCCAAGTCTTCCCGAATCTGAGTTATTTTATCATACAGATATTGTACAAAATCCTCAGCTCGGCCCTGCAAGGGGTCATCCTGTGATGGAGGAGGGAGCGGGTCACCCTAAACAGGACGGCTGGGCGATTATCTGATGACGCGATAAGAGTGGCAAAATAGCTAGATTTCGCCACTTTTATCGCCACTAGGTAGGTCTTAATATGAGACCTTACCAGTGTCAAGTCAGATTCGGACCGGCTGGCCCTCCAACCGCTCTCTAGGTGTCTTTTCTGGCGCTTCATCTCCCTCAGCTCCTCGGAGAACCAAGGAGTTACATGACATTTTGCAACTTTTTTCCCTTCACGGAGCTGGGGTGGGCATGCGTTGCATCCAGCCTGTGGGCCACCAGTTTGACACCCCTGCTCTAGGCTGATTCCTCTTTTGACTCCCCCACCCAGGCTCTGCCATTCCTTCTCCTACAAGTTGAGAAATATTGATGCTAAGTAGCAGAAAGCCATGGAAAGGAAATACATCTCACAAAGCTTGAATTAATTTAATTTATTGCATTTCTACGCCGGCCAACTCCCAAGGGACTCTTGGGAAACAGCTACTCTATTAACACAGACCACTTAAGATGCTTGTTTTTATTTTTAAAGCTTTCTAAATCTAAATACTTTACCATGCTAATTCCTACCACTAAACCTTTGCTTCCCAGCTTTTTGCTTTCCCAGATAAAATAGTTATTCTATCGGGTGCAGGTGCTTAATTTTCATTTGACCTTTTGTTAAATCTATCAGTATTCCTTAAAGAATACAGCACTGATTTTTATAGTTGCGAGAAAACTTGTTTTATAGCTTTTAGTTGTTGTTGTTAAGAATAAAGATGAGCCAATTTCCATAGACCTAAATCTGATTTCAAAATAATTTAAGTGGGCCAGCTTTCTTTTCTCAAGGCCTTTCTAGAGCTCAAACTACTGTTTCCTTTCTTAAAACAGGCTTTTGTCAGCAAAATTCAAGCCTTGTGCCACATCAATTGCTTTTGACCTTCACTCCAGATATAGAAGAGGATTTTTTAAAGAACTGCCACCATTGTGGTTCATTAATAAAAGATTTCCAAACTTTTTTTAAAAAAAATGAAGACTTCACTTCTGACAAACTCATCAAAACATGTTTTAGTTAGCTTCAGTAGTAGAGAGCTACTGAATTTCCTATCCCTTTTCAAGATCCTCATTCTATTCATCTACTTCTCTTTTTCCTGATGCATATCTGAGCTAGCTAAGAATGTGGATTTTGTCCATCTTAAGAATGTCCTAGCTAAGTTTAAGAGATTCAAAAAAAATGTTTCCACCAATATTAGTACACAGTATTTCTGATTTATTTTTGATATCAACAAAATTAGTTGAATATTAAATAAACATAAAATAAACTTTTTTTTGTTTTGTTTTGGAACTTGCCATTGTTTCTACCATAGACACTGGAGATGTTTATATAGATTTTAAACCAAACTCTTTTCAGAAGGATCCCTAGAATGCATTAAGGGATTTTGTACCCATTTCAGGATTATTATTTTTTTTTTTGAGTCCTACTTTGTATTTCTTACGTACTGTATTGTATCCTAATTAATCAGAAAAGAGCTTTTTTAAAAATCTTTGTTGTTGTTGTTGTGATTTAACTTTTGAGAATTTATTCCTTGTAATCTATCTGACCTTAGGGGTCTTTACTAACATCATTTAGTCAAGTGTTCATTTTATGAAATGATTTATAATACAGTTTTCTCACTAGTTAAAACAGTTTAAATCCTTCCTTAGTCATGATTTCTGAGCAGTAAGTAAAAGCCAGGCTGTAGTAATAGAGATATATAAAGAAAGTGAATGGAACTAAGTAAACATTTTAAGTCAAGTTAGGAAATTTGCTGCAGAAGAATCCTCATGTCAGGAGGCAAAAATCAGTCTTTAAACAGGAATAATTATTAAATCACTATACAGGTAATCATCAACTTATGACCCGTTGGTTAGTGATAGATAGAAGTTATAATAGATCTCCCTAGAGGTATTATGACCTCAATTTGAAATTCTGATGGCCAGCCCCATCCCCACCCACAGCAGAGGTGGTATTCAGAGAACCGGTAAATACCACCTCTGACTGGCCCTGCCCCCATCTATTCTCTGCCTCCCAAGTCCCAGCTGATCGGGAGGAAATGGGGATTTTGCAATAACCTTCCCCTGGAGTGGGGAGGGAATGGAGATTTTACAGTATCCTTCCTCTGCCACGCTCACCAAGCCATGCCCACAGAATCGGTAGTAAAAAAATTTGAAACCCACCATTGACCCCATAACCACACTTCAGGTGCTAGGCAACCAGTCCACATTTATGGATGTTGGGAATGTCCCACAGTCACATGACTGCATTTTATGATGATTTTGACCAAAACTGGCGTTTATTTCCAGTTTTCAGCAAAACTGGCCCCTAGCAAACCGTAGGTTCACTTAACAACCAGGGCATTCACATAATGACCACTGCAAAGGTAATAAAATTGGGTTGGTCACATAAGGTTGAGTTGGTCATGTAGGTGACCCGATATAAGACTGATACAACTTATGACCATAATGACAGCTTTCATTATATTTGTAACTTGAAGACTGTAATTGCAAGGATTGATGAAAAAATTATAGCAGAACATTCTAATACAGGTAGTCCTTGATTAACAACTACAATTGAGCCCAAAATTTCTGTTGGTAAGTGAGACATTTGTTAAGTGAGCTTTGCCACATTTTACTCCCCCATCTCAGAGGTGAAATGCTCCCGGTTCAGACCGGATCGCCCGATCTGGTAACGATGGAGGCAGGTGGTTCAGAGAACCGGTTGCAAAAATCCCCATCACCACCACATGCCCAGCTGAGCCATGCGATCATCGGAGGCTTTTTTTCTTTTAAATGCCTCTGATGATCAGGCAACTCAGCCTTGATCGTCAGAGGCATTTAAAAGAAAAAAATCCTCTGCTGATCAGGCAATTCAGCTTAGATCGTCAGAGGCATTTAAAAGAAAAATCATTTTTTTCTTTTAAATGCCTCTGATGATCCAAGCTGAGTTTCCTGATTGTCAGAGGCTTTTTAAAAATCCTTTTTTTCTTTTAAATGCCTCTGACAATCCAAGCTGAGTTGCCTGATCGTCAGAGGCATTTAAAAGAAAAGCCTCTGCCGATCATGCAACTCAGCTGGGATCATCAGAGCCTTTTGAAAGCATTTTTGTACAACCTCTTCGCCGAAGAGGTTGTAGAAAAAATGGTTTTAAAAGTTAAAAAAAAATAAAATTTGGCTACACCCACCCAGTCGCATTAACACCCCCCCAAGCCATGCCCACAGAACCAGTAGCAACAAATTTTAGATTTCACCACTGTCCCATCTTAATTATTAAGTTTGCAATTATTAAGTTTGTAACACAGTTGTTAAATGACTCTGGTTTCCCCATTGATTTGCTTGTCAGAAGGCTGCAAAAGGTGGTCATATGACCCCAAGACACTGCAAGTGTCATAAATATGAACCAGTTGCCAAACTTCTGAATTTTGATTATGTGACCGTGGGAATGCTGTAATGGTTGTGTGAAAAACAGTCATAAGTTACTTTTTTTCAGTGCCGTTATAACTTTGAACGCTCACTAAACGAATGGTTGCAAATCAAAGACTACCTGTACAGCTAGCATGAATAATTTCCAACTGGAGTCCTTCATTGCTAGGAACCTTGGAAATTCTACTCTGGATCTTCCCATTAAATATGGGGAAATTAATAAGAACGAAGATGCTGAATTGAACTGACACAGACATCAGGTCCTAAACCCACTGCTGAACTAGGAGATAAGTTATGTCATCTGATGCCCTTTCCTCAGCCTATTCACTCATCTTGCTTCCTTGCTGATCAGATGAAAAGAACTTCAAGCAAAAGGAGGAAAGTTGAGATACTGGGAAAAAGATGGTGAACGAAAGAAATAATTTCTGCCTCGTTTCCTTCTGTGCAAAATCTGAGTTTCAACACTGTTACATTTAATTTTAAGTCAAGCTTAGTGAGCAGTATTGATCTAAAGACAAAGGTGAGCTGAAATAAGGAGCGGTGTATTTTTAGAGATTGTTTCAGATCATCTTGTTTTTCTCAACACCTAGAAAATGGATCCTTGGCAGAATTTTCTGCAAATAATTATCCGTTCCTTTTTTGAGCTGGCAACCTCCATTCCCCTCTCTCTTCTTTCATACACAGAACACAGGAGCAGCACTAGTTGTAGGGCCGGTAAATATTTCCAAATGAGCAACAAGCTGCCAATGCAGTTCTCCTCTGGAGAAATCAATGAAATGGTTCTTCTACTTCCTGTTTCTATAAGCAGGAACATCCCCAGAGGAGATTTGAAGAAATTTGGAATGTATTTGGATTATGGGGCAGCAATTACATGAAGCAATAAGACCAGAAGGCTGAGATGAGGATGCCAAAAAAAAAGTAAGGAAAAAATAATAATCTTGGCGGAGATAATCTATTTCCACTCACCAATCACTGCTGTTTGCTTTACATCTGAGTTTAAGGAAGTCTTTTGTGAGAAGATACAGCTTCCTGGAAAGGCTGCTGTTGTTTTTTCCTTCACAAGTCAACTACATCTTAGAAAACAAAAATTCCATGAAAATCCATTTGACTTGCTACTCAGGAAGTGTGTTGAAAATCTGGGTGGCAGTTGCGGAGTACAAAAAGGATCTTTGCTAGAAGGATTGATTACATTTTTTAATGCCTGTGTGTTAATCCTCCTTAATGTGTCTAATTCCTAAATGAATGTAATAATGGAACAGACATTTCTCAGCTTGCCAGAACAAAATGCTTTTTCCCCTCTGCTAGTGATATCTAACAGACTTGAGCGTGGAGCTAATTATTTTGACCAACAGGCAGCCTCAAGCAGATCATAGCTGAAGATTTCCATCTAGCAACTCTGAAACTGGACCAAATGGGGGAAAAAAACCAAACCACCAAAAACCCGTTTACTGCTCTTCAAAATAATATTCAAAAGATCTCTAAGTCACTGAAGAGAATGCTTTGAAATACTTTTGCCAACTATTAATAACGAAATTTGTGGAATTTTGTCCTGTCACCCGTCCTCTGCATTACCACATTCTAAAGAGTATGTGTGTTATTTCACAGCACCTCTGGGTGTGATTGGGGCTGCTATTAATTAGCACGTTGCTGCCAATAACATTATGATGTTATTATTTTTGCCTCATCACACTTGGAGAACTCAGCAATTTAGTGAAACATTTTGGCAGACTGCAACAAAATTCTATTTTAATAGGTGCACACACAGAGAGGGTGAAGTCACCTACTTGGTCTCATGCCCCCGTACAATGTAGGGCTTGTATACTGGACAAGAAAAGAAGAACCATGGGTGCGTTCACTGGAGGCACTAAAAAGCACTGGAAATAGAGTAACAAAAAGCAAAAATATGTGATTTGTCAATATGTGACATGTCTGGGAGACATATACCTATTTGCAGTCTGGAGGGGCTGAAGATACATTTCCAACATGTCAGTCGGTCATCATGTCATTTGGGAAATCCCAGAGCCTGCCCTATGCTGACCTATACATCAGAAGGACAGGATTAGATATCAGGATATAAAATTAGAGGAGAGATAGTTTTCCTTGAATTGTTTCTCAGAAACGAAGTCTTTTTCTTCACTTGGTAGAAAGCTGTTCTAGGTTATGGATAAGCAAATTGACACCCTCCAGATGTTGAACATCTAATCCATAGCAAGGACAACCAGTAGCAAGAGACTGTAGGAAGCCAAGACATACTGGGGAACTAAAGCATTGTACAATACAGAAATAAAGAGGACAGAAAGAAGAAAGTTCTGTTAGCCAGGGCCGGATTTTCCTATAGGCTAACTAGGCTTCAGCCTAGGGCCTCAAGATCAAGAGGGGGCCTCAAGATCAAGAGGGGCCTACATTCAAATTGTTAGCAAAATTTAAATTACACTTTCACTATAGGTGAAAGGGCCTCATAAGTGGAATAGCCTAGGGCCTCTTTTCATCTAAATCCGGCCCTGCTGTTAGCAAAGAAACAAAAAGGGCAAATTTGCTTAAGCCCAAACAATGAGGGTGAATTTCAAGAATATCTCAGACGTCTCCTTATTCACATGAATATAAAAGAGGGAGGAGGGAAGCACAGTCCAACTTGCAAGATTATATTACTAGAGCCAATCTAAATAAAAGTAGTTTTTAGTTTTCCATAGAATCTACTTCTAGGTCTGGTCTGCCTCCTAGGGCTGACAAACTGACCAACTTGTTGTGTCTCGTTGAATCTTGCTTTCTTGGATCATACAAAGGGTTAAACAAGATATCCAATTTTATCTGTGTAACTTAAAAGGATTTATGTCAAAGAATTATTATTGTGGCCTATTCATTTTAATAGGATATAAATATAATTAATAGTTGGTTTTGTTCAGTCCTTGTGAACTATTTGGTTTAGTGTTGTATTTATTCTGTTGTTTTGGTTCATTAGAATTTACTGATATCTTGAAAAGTCCATTTATTGTGCACAAGATTCCACTTCAGAAAAAGTGGTTTTAAAATAAACTCAGAATCTGTATAAATTTAGTCTGACTGCAACAAGGGTATCTATATATTTGATCTACTTCAATGCTGCAAGTAAGTTATCAGCAATAGCTATAAAAGCAGAAACTAGAGGAGGACAAAGCAGTTAAATATGCTGAAAACACATTGTTTGGTAGCTATTCTCAGACTGTCTACTGGATTTCCCCCCCTAAGTCAGTGTGATTGTTTAACTATGATGAATGTCAAAAGTTGGTAAACTTTTCAGGGGTGAAATGCTATCGGTTCAGACTGGTTCGCCCGAACTGGTAGTAAAAAAATTCTATTGCTTCGGGCGAATTGGTAGTAAAAAAAAATGCTACCAGTTCGGGCGAATCGATATTTCCAATGATCAGCTATGTGATGATCAGCTGTGCCATGCAAATTAAATTTGCTAGAAAGTAGGAAATCCTGCTTTCTAGTGAATCTAAATCGCGTGGCACAGCTGTTCCACCCCCTTGCTGTTCTACTTACCTTTGCAGACTCAGAAAAGGCTTCTTAATCCTCCTTTTTCAGCACTGCATGGTTGCGCATGCACACAAAGCTCACATTTGGCACACACCGCACATGCGCGCGCAAAGCAAACAGGTAGCAGACTTCAGAGCATTTCACCCCTGGTAAAGATGGACATTTAATATTCAGTAGCAGGGTTGGTTTTGATGCATTTGCATTTGTTGGAGTCTAAGGGAATATGTGGTGAAGCACACATGGTGACAGTCTCTCCCTGACATACTTGAATGTGACACCACTTCATTGCATTACAAAGTTACAACACATATTTTATGTTTTTGGTGATAACTGTTTAGGACCAAACATTAGTACGGGTAATCCTCAACGTACAATCGTTTGTTTAATAACCGTTCAAAGTTACAACGGCACTGAAAAAAAAGTGATTTACGACCATTGCAGCATCCTCATGGTCACATGATCAAGATTTAGACACTCATTATAATTAGCAATGTATGCTGAGTATATAAGATACTTGTGTTATACTTTAGTGTGTATGGTGGAGATTAACGCCAGGACGGTCACACTATGTCCAATTTCTTTTTTAATATGACATGAATAATTTTTAAAAAAAATAGATTCAGAAACTCAGCAACTGGTTCATATTTATGACAGTTGCAATGTCCTGGATTGTCCCACGTGGTCACCTTTTGAGACTTTCTTACAAGGAAAGTCAGTGGGAAAGCCAGATTCATTTAACAGTCACGTTACTAAACTGAAGTGTTACTGCAGTGATTCACTTAATAATTGTGGCCAAAAAAGTCGTAAAACAGGGCATTTATTGTGTACCAGATTCTACTTCAGAAAAAGTGGAACTGTCTCACTTAGCAACAGAAATTTTGGGCTCAATTGTGGTTGTACGTTGAGGACTACCTGCATTTCCACAATGGGTATAAAGCAGAGGCTGTTGACCGTCTTTGGAAACACTGGTGAGTTGAACTCATGATACCTAAAAGCTATTAAGAAGGAGAATGCTGACATACATGTCGTGCAATTACCAGAACACTTTTCACAAACATGAAAGTTATGTTAACTATTTCTCAGAAAAATTTCCCTGCCCCCATTTTTTCCCCCCTTTCACAGCTCAGATCTGTTTTAAGTTCTTACTCTTTCAAAAACTCAGAACATTTCTTTTATTAAGCAGGACTGGGATTTCTGCCTATTTTCTCTTGCCTAGCATTACCATAAACTCTCATTTTTCTTCCTCTCAGTAATCACCAGACCATTAACCTATAAAGCAGCATGATAAAACCAAGTTGAACGGCTTGACTTATTTCTCTGCTTTATCTGTAGTCATTGTTTGAAGTGATTTGCTTACATTCTAATTTCTGTAATGTTCTGTTAGTGAAATGACTGTGCAGAATGAATTCAGATGAAGGATGAACCTGTTGTTTAGGTCAGTCATCTTCCATATATTACCAAAACTGGATGTTTAAACTATATTTTATGTATAAAAATAATTGGCTGTACTGTTAGGCATTATGAGATTGCAGCATCGAACAATTTACGTTGGGGGGGGGAATCCAAGTTTGTTTTTTCATCCTTTTTTTCTTGGGTTGATGCTACCTTGGTACTCTTAGGGTCAAAAATCATGTATTTGGTCAACCTCAGTTGTCTTCTTATTTTTTCTCCTGCATCACAGATGAGACTGGTTGGTTAACTAGGAAGGCAAACCTGGAGGCATATTCCAGGCAGGGTGGATTTGATTTAAATCGAGTTGATTTAAATCACGATTTAAATCACTAGTAAATAGGCTTGATTTAAATCAACTCGATTTAAATCATAATTTTTAAAGAGCAACTGTCATCTCTGCTACTCCTTTGACCCACTGTTGACTCACCGATAGTCCCAGTGTTGCAGAATATACAGCCTCATGCTACATAACAAAGCTCCATTTCATGCTGAATAAACTAAATTATTTATGTATCTTAAATAGAAAACTATCTTACGATAGATTTTTACCCCAAAAGTTTTTTATTAAAATAAATTCGATAAAAATCAAAAAAATCCGATTTAAATCAAAAAAATCTGATTTTTTTGATTTTTTTTAAAAAAATCATTGATTTTTATCCACCCTGATTCCAGGTGACATGATGGGTGTGCATTCTGTTCACTTAATAGGCACTGATGCATTGTAACATTTATTTGAGCGGACAGAAAGCAGGTGGGGCATTGTGAGCAGCGAGATAGAGAATGTCAGTGGTTGTTGGATCAAATGTTTTCTAATCATAGTTGATATAATTCTACTATTTGGCTTTAGAACATGGGGAAGTATGGATTCTCAATCTTTGTCTTTGATAGCTTAAGTTATTTGGGGTTGTGCGTGAACATACATAAACACAAACATGCAGCTGTTTTAAGATGAACCTAAAGAGACCATGTCACTGTATCCAAAATGGACCTGAAACATGCAACCTGCCAAAACCCTATGCTAATTACATTGGACATAGGCTGCAATGTCCAGGCAAGGCCAAGGTCAACACAGGGATCATCAGGCCATCCACTTGGGTAATCTCAAATCACAATGGAAATTCCCAAATTGCTGTTGCTGCTGCTTATAGCATCAGTAACAGAGAGCACATCTGAATCTGGTACCAAAGACCTTAATCCCATAGCCACCCTTATGTTTTGATTGCTTCTAAAGCAAGTCAGCTGTGGATTGTCCTCTAAATGGATTCTGCTTTATACCTATGCAGTTACAAGAGCTAGGATTCCTTAAAGTACAAAGGGAAAGGTTATTATTGTTCTAAATTTTGTGCTGGGTCTTTTCCTCTTGCTGCACATTATACTATCCAGGGAACATGTATCTTGGTATATATGGAAACCTTTCTTGGTCATTGGGGAGCAAAGGAATTTATTTCAGCCTGAGCTTAACGCTATTTCCATCATCCTGCCCTAGCTATTTTCTCTGGCCATGGTCTTGAGCTATGTTTTGCCTGCTGCTCGTATTGTCCCCCTTTTCATATTTTTTTTTTAAATTTCTCAGGGCAAGGTAGGCAGATTATTATATCCTACAATGAGATTCCTGGGACTTCAACTTACCTCGCCAGAGATCAAAAAGGTCAGCCAATTTCTTCCCAATCAGATAGTTAATACTCTTTCTAGTTTCTGTCTGTGCCATTCTGTTGCTGCAGTGGAGGTAGCAGCATTTTTAGGACACATAACAGCATCCAATCTAGATTGTCCATTTCAAAATCATATTTTTTTTTAGCATGTGATTTTATCTGGATGGCCTTTTTAACGGAAAAAAAATCACAGCAACTCTACATTCAGGAGTGTGTTTTAGGCTGTTGTTTACTGATTGTTGTTTATTGATTGTCTGTTGTTACTCCTGGTGTTAATCCTTGTTTAACTGGGAGGTTGATGGCAAGGAGGGGTTCTGGTCTTTTTGTTTCCTTGTTAGCTTTTTTATTGCCTCTTTTGAATGGTATGTAAACATTGTCTATCTCTATGTGCCTGTTAATGACTGATTTGTGTGAGTGCCTTCCAGGAATTCTCTAGCAGTTTTGGATTTAGCTTGCTAAAATGCTCATAGACTCTCATTTGAAACTATGGTTCAGTCTTATCTATGTGTTGTGAAATTAAGGAGTTTTCATCGTGTCTTCTCACTGCTAGTCTTCTGCTTCTCTGTTCTACATATAGTGGCTGTTACAGTCCTTACATTAAACGTTGTAGATGACTCCTGTTTTTTCTTCTTGTGTGACTGGGTCTTTTGCTTTACTTAAGAGGTTTTGGAAAGCTTTAGTTAAGTGTGCTATGATCTTGCCTATTGGTACTTTAGTTATTGTTAGTCTCTAAAAACATGACCATTGGAGGGACCTATGGACATTGTAACTATCAGAAGGTCACCAGCTTGACTACACAGACAATAGTCTGCCTTAAAGTTCATGCTCATACTTCAAGTGCTGTATATCTCTTGTAAAGTCAGTGAGAATTAAAACTTTGCCTTTAATGTGTCTTAGTTATTTAATACTTGTATACTTTCCTTTGTTACAATGAACCATAGTTTTAAAATAGGAATAGAGGACTTTATAACACAACAAAATTGCTAATTCCTGATAGTGTTTTTGTTACTAGTTTAGCAGTTTCATTGAGAGACCTAGTGATACATATGTTGAGATCTTGGATTAAGAATGTTTTTAAAAAAACAGGTTCTAGTTAATCTTCAGTACTGAAAGCTTATAGGATAACTTTCTTTCTCAGCCCATCATATCTCACCAAGTTGTTTTGTAAGGGGAAATAAAGGAGGTGGGAGCACTATATATATATCAACTTGAATTGCTAAAATAAAAATATGAAAATAAATGAGAAACATTCTTTGTTTAATTGAATAGGTAGGTCCTCAATCAGGCACAATCATTAGTAGAGAAGACAGGATTCACTAATATTTTTGTAGTGTGTTTGAGTGTATATGTATATACGTATTTAGGTTTGCAATGACTTGTTTAAGTGAAATGGATAGAAGCCATTATTGGCCATGCAGGATCACCTACTAGAGGATGATTGAAAAGGTTTGAAACCCCAAGGTAAAGAAGTGGTAAGACATATGGTAGTAATTAGTGGGAAAGGGGAAGATTAATTGTACTACAATTTCTTCTCTCACTTAGATATAAAATAAACTCGCAGTAATTAAAGTAGCTTCTTGCCATGCAGTTGAAGAAACTTCATTTAACTGCTCAATATACAACATTGTGACTTCCCAGGTCTGAGGAGCAGTTGGGGGAACTGCAGCATCTTCCAGAGATGTTGTCACAATCACTACCCTGAATTTGGGGACGTTTCCTGAAAAAGAATCCATCCGTGTTTGTTTGTTTTTCATTTATATTTTCATTTTATACTTATTCTTTTCTAAATCAAAATACACCAAAACCACCCTTACAAATAATGTAAAGAGGAATGCAGTTAAGGAAAGGCAATGCGAAGAAAAATAACAAAAGGAAAACAAACACAAATTGTAGAGAAAAAGTGGTAATAGAATGCATGTCTTGACAAATAAATAAAGAGTAGATTCACAATTCATAGAGTTCTAGTGTTGGATGGGATATTGAGGGTAATCTAGTCCAACCCCTAGCCCACTGCAGGAATCCTCATGTCATCCCAAAAACTGGGTGTCCAATTTTTTCCTAATCTACGACATATTGGAAGACTGTACCATGTTTCCTTACACTTCTCTATAAGTGTACACTTACACCATAAGGCTGAACATAGTAAGTTCCTTTAATAATTCTTCATAACACCATATTTTGTAGTACATACATACATACATAGATAGAAAGATACATTACGACAAAAATAAACAAATGTTTCTTGATATCTGGAATTCTTTGAAACATTCAAGTGAAAGGAACAGAGACGTTTGCTGAAACCAACCATTTGTTGAAACAATGAAACAAATGTCACAGAAACACAATGCAAGCCCATATACACGTCCATCTTTCCATTTCACAAACAACAAGGTTCTATTATCTAAATCAGGGGTGTCAAACTCGCGGCCCATGGGCTGGATGCGTCACACGCTGGCCACGCCCACCCCTAGTTTAGCAAAGGGGGAAAGTCACAATACATCATGTGACAACGACGTGACGATGCAAGTTTGACACCCCTGATCTAAATGTAGAAACTGTACCTTAATTCCTGGATCCCCAGCATGGTACTCTCATGTAGGGTGAGAGTTTGCTACATGGTATGGGGCCAGGTTATTTGTAGGACTAATTATCTCTATCTGCCCCATGCAGAAACAAGCTGAGGGCCTTGTTAGTTTTTTAAAAAATAGCATCTTTCTGGACCCGGAAAGTATATTCTTTTTGGTACAGTGTTCCTTTGGAACAACATTTCCCCCGTGTTTCAAACACCCCAACTCTGCTACATTTTCTCAAAGCCTTGAAAACCTGGATCTGTTCCCAAAAATGGGGTTCAAGCTGTTACTTATAACTTATTAAGTTGTTCACTTGTGGCAAATTGGTGTACCGCAGTTGCTGTTTTATGTTGTCTGTATTTGTATTTTAAATGTTGTTAGATGTGCAGAATTCTTAAGATGAGAGAGGTGGCCGTATAAATAGAATTAGTAAAATAAAAATTAAATGAATTAACCATGCTGTGACTTTCCATAAGACCCTCTCCAAATTACAAATGTGTCCACTGGCCCAGTTACAGCATAAGGCAATAAAATCGTGCATCTCAAGTACAGCAGTTAAGTAAATATATTGCCTTTAATTCTTATGTGCAACATCTGCTATTCACAGAGACATTGTCAATGGCCTTTAGAGATTCTTTTAGCAGCACAGGGCAAGGCATTGAAACCATGATTTCCTGTATTTCTTGAATTCCCTGGAAAAAAAAAGTTTTTCCAACTTGGAGATTCTCCCCCCCCCTCCCCGCCCCTTCATCTCAGGATGTTCTAGGGCAGTGATGGCTAACCTTTTTGCCATCGCGTGCCAAAAGCAGGGGGAAGTGTGGGGGGGTCACATGAGTGTGTGCCCACACCCATAATTCAATGCTCCCCATGCCAACCCCTCCACATGAGCACATGAACCCCCACGTTCCCCTGTACATGCACACATAACCCCCCTACACTCCCCCACACATACACGCATGACCCCCTGCGCCTGTTTTGGGCCTAGGAAGCCTATCTGAAGCCTCCAGAGGGTGAAAACGGCCTCCCCCACCCCCCTGGAGGCCCTCCAGATGCCAGAAATGGCCTGTTTCCTGACTTCCTGTGGGCCAGGTAGGCCCATTTTTCACCTTCCCCAGGTTCCAGAAGCTTTCCTGGAGCCTGGGGAGGGCGAAAACGGCCTCCCCCACCCACCCCCGGAGGCCATTCAGAGGCTGAAAATGCCCTCCCAGAGCCTCCGCGTAAGCCCTGAACTTACCTGGCATCCTAAACAGGCCACATGGAAACTCCTAAGAGGGGAGGTGTGGGCGGGACTAGCTGAAAATCAGATGGCCAGCATGTGCATGCACGCTGGAGCTGAACTAGGGCAACGGCTCGCGTGCCCGAAGATATGGCTCCACATGCCACCTGTGGCATGCGTGCCATAGGTTTGCCATCACGGCTCTAGGGAAAACAGGTTTAAGTCCATCTTCAGCCACAGAATCTCATAGATGATTTTGGGCTCTCTGTCTAGCCAAATTCACAGGATTGTTGTTGTGGGATGAAATGAGAATAGATGCTTCATGAGCAAAAGCCTGGATGGAACGTTGTCATTGTCAAACCATACCAGTTAGGGGAAAAGTTTCCACTTTTCTGTGTCTTGCATTTCCTACATGCTGGCCCACAGTTGACTTGTACCTTAAGATGGAGCAAATTCATTTCCACCCAGATCTATCTGTAAGACTGTGGGGTTCTTCAAAGTGTCACAGAGTCTGTGCTGTGCTTGCCACTAACAAGGTCGGCATTAAACTGCAGCCATGTGTCACAATTTGCAATCCATTGGATTTGAGCTGCCAGTAGCAGCTGATCTGATTGATACACGGATGAGTTAAGAGACAGGATTTTGAGCCGGCTGTAATGCTCATGGAACAGCATACTCAAGCTATACTCCCAGGCTCCAAATGAGATGGCCTTTTGCTGTGAAGGCAAAAGTGGCAGCAACTCAAGTTAATGTGGGAAAAGGTCAAGAGGAGAATAATTCACTTTCACCTTGCTACAGAGGAAGAGCTGCAGTAAAAGCTGCCCATTTATTGGTGAGATTATATATAAACACGAAGTTCATATCTTCAGCTACCACCTCAGGCTGCCATCCAGGCTGAGCTGTTGTCATCACCTACCTAATCAAGTGGCGGATTACCTGGCCTTGATAAATTGAAGAAGCAGCTACGGGATTGCAAGGAGGAGGGAGAGAGAAAGGGGTTATGTCAAATAGTTTGCTAGCCTGGAGCAGCTAATATGGGAGCAGATGTCTGGACCAAGTCTCTAAGCTTGTAGTCTGCAGCACCACGGAATGGTTTGCAGAGAACAGCATAAATGTCTTCGAAAGAAGATATCCATAAAGAGCACCCTGTTAGGAATGATATATTAGAGGCCATGGGACAAAGGGAAAAGGAGATGATATAACTGGCATTGTTTTAGAAAGGAATTCCCAAACTCTGTATAATAGGCTTCAACCCATTTGAGTTAGAAGGAACCGTTTATGTGAACTGTTCTGATAAGCAATATCCTTTCCGTGAAGGAACACGGCACACGTCTAAAGCCAAACCCAGTTATTGCATTGTTGTTCATCCTTTGTGAGTTGATTATAGGCAGCTTGCTCAGGGTATATTAATTTTTCCTCTTGAAATCCTACTGAGCGGAACATCAGCATTTCCTAAGCGCACAAGTGTGTGGAAAGGTTTTTGACGAAGCAAGTGGCAAGGCTAGACAATTCTTGTTCCAATAAATAAATCAGGCATTTTGTTTTATTGGAGAAGTCCAGTCTGATAAGGTAAAAATCCAGCTGTAAAATAACTACACCGGGGTAGTGTAATATATAATCATCGATATAATGCTGAGGGATGATGGGGAAAAATTGGATTCTGGACATAACTAGATTTGATAGAAACACTATTATAATCCTGCCAAAGTAAATTCCGTTTTTGCTCCTGGAATCAGTAGAATTTATCAGTGCTTAAGCACAGCTGGACTGTGCCTTTGATTTCATGAAAGTTTTTTATTGTCAGAAATCCAAGAACCAAGTAAAATAGAATCTGAACCCAAGTAATTCAGTTTCTATGCTGAGAATAATCACTTTTGCTATTTGTCATAAGAAACCAGAAGTTGCCCTCTTCTGAGTCGATACTGATAGCAACTTTCTGGAGTTTCAGAACAGATTTTTCCCAACTGTACTTTGAGAAACCAAAGATTGAACCTATTATCTTCTGCATACGAAACATGTGCTTTAATGCTAAGCTGAGTGTACCTCCCCTATGTTTCACCATCTGATATTTAAAATTATTATGCATAATTTGGATTTTATATTCATGGGTGGACCAAAAGCTATCCAGGACACTGAGCTCCAGTTTTCATTCACTGAACGCTATGTAATTATCTGTGAAACATTTGAGAGTTCAGCAAACATTAACCATAATTTTTCAATTTGTCCCATATATCTAGAATTCTTTTTTTTTTTCTTGTTTACAAGTTAAAGATTATGCCCAATTCCACGAAGTTGCATGTTGTACAAAGGCAATTTAGCTATCTCCGGATGGTTTAAATATTTGAGGAATGCTTGGAAACAATCAAATTTAAGAATAGCAGGTGTTGAAAATGTAATATTTATTCTAGTGCCGTCATGTAGAGAAGCACAAGGGTTTAACATGAAATAACAAAGTGGAGATGCACTTCCTAGAAAGCTGTCCTCATTATTGTTCAGCCACATCAAAAGTTAACTTCCTCCACATGGCTCTGTGCATGGTGACTTTGCATAGATGACTTAAATAACAGAAAACTAGATGCTTCTTGAAATTCAAAATTTGAGAAGTTTATTTTTATGTGTGATAATGCCAAATAGTTGTTCTTCTTTAAGAGCTCTGATCTCTTTATTCTTTTCTTTTTTCCTTTTATAAAACAATGTGTTTGCAAAGCTTCTATTAAAATTAAGAATTGAAATCTGGCCTGTGGGAAGAGGTCCAAAATCCAGAATTATATCTCTGTGGTTCAGTGGTAGAACCCACTCTTGGCATGAGAGAAATCCCAGGGTGAATCACTAACAACTCAGAATAATTTAGTCTTTCCCTTCTGTATAGCTAAAGGAAGATTCTATGGGAGTTAAACAATTTCAGGAAAATGCAAGGGAATCCAGTAAATTCATATAATTTGGTTTTGAAGAAGCATTTGCAAATTTCACTCCTGCCCATCCATTTTTAAATTAATTTCATAGTGAAGGATACTCTGTATATCGAAGAATGCCTTAAAATACTGAAATTGAGGTGGAAACTCTATGATTTTCCAGATGTTACTGAACAGTTCCCAGTTTTCTCAGCCACCAAGGCTACTGGTTACTGGAAACTACAATTTTTTCCAGCTTCTCCAACCTGACCTAAACTACTGCTCTTTCCAGCATGCAACGTTTGCCAGTTCTTATTTGATAGGTTGAATAGGGTAAGAGCTGTGGTGGTGCAGTGGTTAAAATGCAATATTGCAGGCTCTGCTGCTCACTGCCAGGTGTTCTATCCCGACTGGCTCAAGGTGGACTCAGCCTTCTGACCTTCCAAGGTTGGTAAAATGAGGATCCAGATTGTTGGGAGCGATATGCTGACTCTGTAAACTGCTTGGAGAGGGCTGTAAAGCACGGTGAAGCGGTATATAAATCTATGGCTATTGATAATGGAAACCAGTTGCTCTACTCTCATAGAAACCTTTTATCCTGGCAACCACACTTCTTACAGCTGTTTTTCCCCCCTTCTTTCCAGGGGAATCCCTACATGTGCAATGAGTGTGACGCAACCATTGATGAACTGGCACATCCACCCGAACTGATGTTTGATGCCGAAGGAAGGCATCCCTACACCTTTTGGCAATCAACCACATGGAAAGGTTACCCAAAGCCTCTCCAAGTGAATATTACCCTGTATTGGAACAAAACCGTCGAACTCACGGACAACATAGTCATCACCTTTGAATCCGGCCGTCCAGACCTAATGATCCTGGAGAAGTCCCTCGACTATGGTCGGACATGGCAACCATACCAATATTATGCTACAGATTGTCTAAATGCTTTTAACATGGAACCAAAAACAGTGAGGGATTTATCTCAACAGACAGTCCTAGAAATCATTTGCACAGAAGAATATTCCACGGGGTACATGGCCAACAGTAAGATCCTCCACTTTGAGATTAAGGATAGATTTGCATTTTTTGCTGGGCCTCGGCTTCATAATATGGCTTCTCTCTATGGGCAGCTCGATACAACCAAGAACCTAAGAGATTTCTTTACTGTCACAGACTTGAGGATAAGACTGCTCAGGCCAGCAACTGGGGAATTATATGTGGATCCACAGCACTTGACACGCTACTTTTATGCAATCTCTGACATAAAAGTAGTTGGAAGGTAAGAGAACATAAACAAGTATATATGCGTATTTTCTTTCAGTCACATTAACTTCCTTTTTTACTTCCTTTTCTCTTCCCTTTCTAAATCGAATTATTGAACTATTGTGATTTGCAATGTATACAACCTTTTGCACACACACATACCCACACCCACACATATATATACATACATATGTACATACATACATACATACATACATATATGCTATAAAGATAGTCCTCAACTTACAACTACAATTGAGACCAGAATTTCAGGTGTTAAGCAAATCAGTTGTTAAGCAATCACCTTTCTTGCCAAGGTTGTTAAGTGAATTACTTGCAGTTGTTAAATTGATAACACAGTTGTTAAATGAATCTGGCTTCCCCCATTGTCTTTGCTTATCGGAAGCTGGCTGGCTTACATGACCCCAGAATGCTGCAACCGATTGTAAATACCGATTGCTGATTGCCAAGCACCCGAATTTTGATCACGTGACTGTGGGGATGCTGCAACAGTTATAAATTCGAGTACCAACTGTAAGTCACTTTTTCCAATGCCATTGTAACTTCAAACAGTTGTTAAATGAATGGTTGTAAGTTGAGGATCACTTTTAATTTATTGATTTTTAATTCTAATGATAGCAAGTGGAACACCAGTTACAATTACTATACATGAATGAACATTAGGATATTGTTTTTCTTTCTTAATGGCCATGTTCTCACAACAGCAATATTTTGGGAGATATTTGACCTTCATACACTACAATAATGGCCAAAGTTTTCTTTCCTTCCTTTTCTCACTTTCTGTATTATATTCTTTTCCTCTTTCTTTTCTTCCTTTCTCACAAGTAGGGCACAGGGAAGAAACAGGTCACTTTTGTCAGAATTCTCAAATGGTTGCCTGTAGTAGACCTTTGAAATCATGCCTAGGATTGGATGGAGTGATATTCTTTAAAGCTACCTGGTTGCCTTCCCATGATTTACAGCATCAGACATGAGATGTGTGGGTTGATGATTGAGGTTTAGCTTGGCAAGTTCCAATTGCTAAGTGGTTTAGAAGTATTTCTGTATCGAATGAAAAGTTTTTTAAAAAAAAAAGCTGTGTTCACAAAGCACACATTAGGGTTAACACATCCAGTGCCATTTCTGGGTGTACATTAAAACTATTATTTTCTAAAGAGCTGGATATAGAATTCTTTATTGGCCAAGTGTGATTGGATACACAAGGAATTTGTCTTTAGTGCATATGCTCTCAGTGTACATAAAAGGGCAAGATACACTCATCAAGAATCACAAGGCATAACAACACCCAGTGACAGTCATACAGTACAATAAGCAATCGAATCCTACTAGGAAACAATCAATATCAATATAAATCGCTAGGATACAAACAACAAAGTTACAGTCATGCAGTCACAAGTGGGAGGAGATGGGTGACATGGAAGATGTATTAGGCAGAGGTAAAAGTAAAGAAGTCTCTGCAGTTTTGTCTGACTCCGTTAGTCATAATTCTAGGGGACAGTGTCCATTTCCATTTCTAGACCATTGAGCCAATGCTGTCCAAAGACATTTTGCCTGGTCATGTGACCAGCATGACATCACACCCACAGCACAGTATGGCAAAACATGGAGTGCTGTTATCTTCCCACTGAAGTGGTACCTATTTATCTACTCATAATTTACATGTTTTCAAACTGCTAGCTTGGCAGCAGCTAAGGCGAGTGAAGGGAACTCACTCCATCACCTGGTGCTAGGACTCAAACCACTGGAGCACAGATCTTGTTCTGACCTAGGCTTCCTGATATAGTAAAAAGCACACAATTAGTCCCAAAACCCCCTTTTTTTATTTTAGCAGCTGTGAATTCCTTTCATTCACAGCACATGCTGAATCACCAAGAGTTTATAAATAGTCCAACAGAAGTCTACCACAATCCTTCGGATAAGGCTGGTAAACACCCACCTTTATCTTCTTTGACATGCTGCCAGAGACCTAATTGGCAATTATCTTGGCAAGACCACATGGAAACACAGAGTCAAAAACGGAGCTTCAAAGTACAAACTGACATCATCCACAATGTTGTTTCCTGCAAAGGCCCACATGCCTTTGCTTTTCCTTTATGTCTTATGGGAGGGGCCAATCATCTCCAAGCCTTACTCCCGAGTTGTCCCTTTTGTTTTAACTGTTCTTGCCTTCTGGAAGCTCTGCACATGCGCACACTAGGAACAGGCTCCTTCTGTTCCTCTTCCTCTCTGATGTCCAAATCTGGAGGCTCCAGAGTCTGCACATAACTCCCAGATGGCCCTGGTCCCATCTCTGCCTTCCAATGCAGAGCCCTTGTCCGAGCTTTCCCCAGACTCCAGGACTGGCCCATGTTCCTCCTGAGCCTCCTCGCTGTCTGACTCTGCTGCCAGCTCCGCAGGCTGCTGGCGGACCACAACAAATCTTCTCTGGTGGCGTCTTTTAAGCCACTGAGCCCCCATGCCTCTGTATTAGGCAGAAACAGAGGAGAAATGGTGCATTATCTAAGGAGAAGCAGTAGATATCACATCTAATGAAATAAATGCAAAAGAAAGAAATTGTAAATGTCTTTTTTTTTTAATGGAAGCAGACACAATGTTACTATGAACCGTAGGAAGTTGCCAGAGATTGAAGATTTGTGACAGGATGAAGGGTCCAGTGGTGGGATTCAAATTTTTTTTTACTACCAGTTCTGTGGGCATGGCTTGGTGGGCATGGCATGGCTCGGTGGGCGTGGCTTGGTGGGCATGGCAGGGGAAGGATACTGTAAAATTTCCATTCCCACCCCACTGCAGGGGAAGGATACTATAAAATCTCCATTCCCTCCCCACTCCAGGTTACTGCAAAATCCCCATGTCTTCCCGATCAGCTGGGACTCAGGAGGCAGAGAATAGATGGGGGGCAGGCCAGTCAGAGGTGGTATTTACTGGTTCTCTGAACTATTCAAAATATCCGCTACCGGTTCTCCAGAACTGGTCAGAACCTGCTGACCAGAAGTGCTGAATACCACTTCTGTAAGCGTCCATTGCGAAATGTACACAGGCTGCTCAAATGTCTGGGGCTTCTTGATGAAAACTTCCTGGTGGAGTCTTGCCTTTAATGAAGAAAAAATCATTTGGAATGCAAGAGATGATTTTAATTTTTGAAGAGAGCATTTCGTTGAGATTTGGGAGAGCTGTCATTCAAAAGGAATTGCTTGTGGGGTCATGCAACCTTTCATTTTTCTATGCCCAATCATCTATGCCTAATCTATGCTACCTCTGCGCCAATAGAATGGCTTCTAACTCCAGCGCTTGCTCCGTCAATGAGCACATGGAAAAATGCATTAGAAAAATAAAAATAGAAATATTATAAAGATGGCAGACATGTTAGGACTGGGCAAACAAATCCTATCCTGTTTACAGCTGTGGTCCTCTTTGTCTCTGCCTTCCTACCTTGCCTTTCTCTTGATAATATTTAGTTACCATCTTTCATTTTATGGATCTCTGGGTTGTGCCAGCAGTTCTAGGCCAGTAAAAATATTCCACAGGTTAGTGTCTACCAATATTCTCCAATTTCTCAATTGGATGATTTTCAATATAGGATTGCATTCCTAAAATAATACAGTAAAGATTTTAAAAAAAAATCGGAAGTAAGATTGCTGCTTCTCAATAAGTAGTAATCAACTTATGACTACAACAGGGGCCAGAATTTCCTAAACAAGACAGTTGCTAGGTGAGCTGTGCCCTATTTTATAACTTTTTATTTTTGCATGGTTGTTAAACAAATCCCTGCATTTTAGTGGATCCCTGCAGTTGTTAAGTTAATCACATGGTCATTAAACAAATCCAGCTTTCCCCATTGACTGTGCTTGTTGGAAGCCAGCTGGGAAGGTCACAGATGACCCCAGGACACTGCTACCATTGTAAATACATGCCAGTTCCCAAGCGCCCAAATTTTGATCAGACAAATGTGGGGATGTTGTGATGGTCATAAATGTGAGGACCAGTCATAAGACACTTTTTTCAGTGACATTGCAACTTTGAACAGTTGCTTACAGTTGGTTGTAAGTCAAGAACTACCTGTAGAATATATGCAAGACATATTGCATGCATGAAATCCATGATTTCATAAGCACCATTGCTTTTCTTTATATGAACTAGGATAACTATGTTAACAGTGTTAAATTTTGAGAAATTATTACCTAAACCAGGGGTGGGTAACTGTGGCCCTTTTACAACCTGTGGACTTCAACTCCCAGAATTCCTGAGCCAGCTTGGCTGACTCAGGAATTCTGGGAGTTGAAGTCCACAGGTTGTAAAAGGGCCACAGTTACCCACCCCCGACCTAAGCCAAAGGTCAGGACCATACAGCCTGTGGGCACCAAAGTATAAGTGATCCCACTTTAGTGCTTCCAAAGGACTCTAATAAAAATAAAAAATGGATTTTCCTACCTATGATCTTGTGAAATTTGGAAGGGCCGAAATGTCATTGGATTTTCATCAAAACCTTGTAAGATTGTGGCCATGTCAAAAATTATTTTCATTTCGTACCAGAGACCAACTGCGGTACCCATGCAGACACTTCGATGCCTCTAAATCAGGGGTGTCAAACTCACGGCGCCACGTTGTCTTTGCGTGAATGTATCGCGACTTTTTCCCCCTTTGCTAAAATGGGAGTGGGTATGGCCAGCGTGTGATGCATCTGGCCCGCAGGCCGCGAGTTTGATACCCCTGCTCTATATCATAGGTTGGAACTATTGGAATAACAGAAACTAAGGCACAAGTACACAAAGTGACTCTATTCAAACATCTTTGTGTAGAACTACGCATGAAAAGATAGGTTGCTTTTTATTTTAAGTCATTTGTGGAACAATGTAATTATGAATCTTTGACAATTACATTTCGCTTCCCTGCTGCAGTGCGTTGACCCAGACACATGCTATCATTTGAAAGCAAATTTGCTGTTTTATTAATCTAGTAAACTTGTTACTTTCCTGATCATTGGTTTTTTTTCATCTAATGAAACTATATGATTCATACTTAAGATTGCAGTAATTGCTGTAGCATCTGGAATTTTACGATACCAGGGGAAAATAAAAACTAAATGTAGTGATTTTTAAAGTTAAGCCCCTGTAGGGATTGCCATAGTTCACTGAGATCTACTATATTTAGGAGCAATCTATATTTGTCTGTAAAAGTAGCTAGCTGGCTAATTTTTAGCTAAGAGGCTGATATATCTTCAGTATTGTCAATCCTTGTCCTGCTGCATTTAAAGTGGAAACTACTGTCAAAAAGTTCAGTAAGCATAAAATTATATGAAAGGTGCATAGCAGTAAGTCATACTATGCTGGTAAGAATTCTACTAATATATATATAGAGAGAGAGAGTGAGAGAAAAAATACTGCACTTGTAAATCATTAAGAATCTTGTTTGGACTAAAGTATTCCAAGCAACTCATTGTACTCAGAGAGCAAACGTGTATTATTCAGTGGTGAAATCTGAACCGGTTTAATACCGGTTCACTGGCCGCGCATGCGCAGTAGGCACCAAATGCAAGGTACGTGCGCGCATCCGCAGCACACAATGAAAGCAGACTTGGGAAGGTAAGTAGAACAGCACTGGTGGGGGGGGGTGATCAGCTGTGGCCCACTATCGTCCAAGCCTTTTTTTTAACCTTTTAAATGCATTTTTTTTTACTACCGGCTTGGGCGAATAGGTAGTAAAAAAATGCTTTAAAAAAGTAAAAAAAAAAAAAAGGCTCAGACAATCACGCGGCACAGCTGTGATCGCCCAAGCCTTTTTTTTTTTTACTTTTTTAAAGCATTTTTTTACTACCTATTCACCCAAACCGGTAGTAAAAAGAATGCATTTAAAAGGTTAAAAAAAAAAAGTTCCAATGATCAGCTGAGCAACCCCACTATCAGCGGAACTTTTTTTAAAAATACTTTTTAAAACATTTTTAACTACCGGTTCCAGAGAACCAGGAGTAAAAAGATGCTAAAAAAGTTCCGACCATCGCGCATGGCTCAGCTGATCATCAGAACTTTTTTTTTTACATATTTTACTACCGGTTCGGCAAACCAGTAGCATTATTTACTACTGGTTCGGGCGAACCGGACCAAACCGGTAGCATTTCACCCCTGGTATTATTGTTTTATATTGTCAAAGTAGATGAGCATTTGTTTTGCCCAATATTAGATGAAGATGAAGGTGAATTCGTAACTAAACTAGACAATGCATTGGTATACAAACTTTCATCTTATCTATGCTATTAATATGTTAGATTGTGTGTCTGCATTCTTGGCTCAAGAGTCATGCATGCAAGAATCCAGTCAAGAATCCAGTCAAGAATTTTTACCTTAGCCTTCTTTGCAAAACTTCTCCTTTTATCTGCAACGACTAGATTATTTTACAATCATTTGTAAACTTGAGGAAAGCTTGAAGGCATCTTTGATCACTGAATATGTACAAAGAAAGAATTTGGCTCTGCATGTTAGAAAAAAAAACATGTTAATATTCAAAAATCTAGTCAGCATCCATTGTGACTTCTTTAGATGATTGGAATCCAATCTTAGATCATATCTGAACACTCATGCTTTGTTGGCAGGTGAAACCAATATGTTATAAGGTGCCTAGTTCTAACATTTAGTGGTATCCATATCTATTACCCTTATCATCATATCTTTCTGTTAATATTGTACTCATATTGTATATTATTAATATATGTTTAATATTTTACATTAAATATAAAAATAATAGTTAATATACAAAGTAATATTGTACTCATCATTTCTGAAATGCATTTGAACTTCTCAACATACATGCCAAAGACAAGAATTATCTTTAGGAATGTTCTACAACTCTTTCTTCAACATGGATGTCTACCAAATATGTGGTCTTTAATTCCTCAAAATTCTCAGTAGTGGCTGTACTTCTGGAGAATTATTGAAATTAGTCTATATCTGGAGGGTGCCCGATTGGAGAAGGCTATTTGTGGTCATAGAAACAATAGTGTCCACTTTACCCTGAGGCTATATTGTGACATGTTTCCCTGCCAGAAGTAGAAATAATTGCATTTTTTCAATAAGATTTTCATGATATTTGACCTGTGAAATGGGTGACATCTGATGTCAAGGTTTCTGGCACATGGAGCTGTCCATTTCAACATAAGAAAAATGGAAGATTTTTTTTTCTCCTCGTTCTAAGAGAGAAAAAGCTATTTAACTTGTAGATGTTAATAGTACATTTGCATATGTTCTCTTCAGGTTTTTTTTTATCACATAGCATATCAAGCATACAGCAGGAACTTATTCTGATTTGAACCTATCAACACTGGCACTTAGTGCAAATGTGTTTTTAATGAGAAGAAATAATTCAGACTGGAAAAAAATAGCTGCGGTCCTAGTTAACATTCTTCCTGCCCTTTTTTGGCATGTATTAACAGTTATTAATTTGAAATGTCAAAACAGTAAAGTGCTCTTGGGTTCATAACTATTCTTTAAATGCATAAACTAATAGTTATTTGGATACCCTATTTGTACCTGTTACATCAATATTGACCTATATCATATTTTATCATTCTCTTCCTGTCAAAGGCAGGCAGCTTATGTATATTTTAAAGCAATATTTTGTAGGAAAACTCTTCCCATTCTAAAGTATTTTAGGTTTGGGAAAAGCAACTTAAATCTATAGCAGAATTCAATGGTGTTTCCCTAGTCCAGTGGTTCTCAAGTTTTTCTTTACCCCCTTTAAATACCTTTTGTGGCCATGGACCATGGCCATGGATCATCAAGATTTAACTGTAGTTTAAATCATAGTATTTCTTCAAGCCTTCATGGACCCCCTGTGATGACATCATGGCCCCTTAGGGGGTCTGCAAACCACTGCCCCCTAGTTCATTTATTTAGGTTAAAGCATTTGGTGTGACACAATCAGTGCTACATACAAGAACACAAATTCGTAAGAAAAAGTCGCATGGCAGAGGAAGCTCGATTACCCAAAACCCCAAACCTTCAAAATGCAAGGGTTTCAGCTTTTCATCTGAATTCTGAAGTGGCCATTTTCTTATAAAAAATAATAGAGAAAAGAGAAACTGAGGGAGGGGGGGGAGAGAGAGAGAAAGAGAATTGCGCATTTAAAAAATAATCCGCTCTCCAAAATAGATTTTTCCAAAACCACCACCACAATCAACAACAAAAATGTTGCTCCAGTCACTCTAAAAATTAGAGGGGATAGCAGAGAGCTTTTATCTGATGCCATGGCTTGTTAAATTTTCTAGTGTCAAACATATACTAGAAAGGATAAAATACATCGTTATCTGCCATGTAATCCTATCCTAGCCTAGCAGATTATATTTGTGACTTCCTTTTTTGTTGTTGTTGGTCATCTTCTTAGAAATAGCTGGTGCTGATAAAACTCCTCTTGTTAGTCCTCCCGCTCCTTCATTTCAACTCCTGTATCCTTACCTGTCTTTCATTGATAAAACCTTAAGAAGGCTTTCTATCCTGGATACTGTCCTTTCTATCTATATGATGGTAAGCATTTGACATCTGGAAGAAGCTGATCAGAATGTTTAGCTTTTGCTTATACCGTGTTTCCCCGTAAATAAGACCCTGACTTATATTTTTTTGAACCCTGAAATAAGCGCTTGGCCTTATTGCCATGCACTCAAAAACCCGATTGGGCTTATTATCAGGGATTTTGGGGAAAATAGGGTATTATATTATTATTTTATTATTATTAGTTTTTCCATTTCCTGCCAGTTCAAGTTCCAAAATTCAGCAGTTTAAAAATGAGAATGAACTTTTAAAAAACCAATAGTTCTAATATATCTCATATCAACTTTATTGTATACATATAAATACATATTATATGTATTCATAAATATGAGGGCGGAGGGAAATCAAGCTGTTTTCCATTGCATTGGCCATACATTATAGGAAGTAGTTTATGCAGATATTCGCTGAATGCACATATTTATTTACATGCAAAATTCCATAGTTATGTTATAGTAAACTTTTTCAGAGCAATATTCAGTGTTAATGTTTTTTTTTAAATCCAGTGCATTTAATACAGAGTGAAGGTCAGCAGAATTATACTCACAGGTGCTGTGGTTTATTTATTTAAAACATTATATAATCTCCCATTTTATACCAAACCCTGGGTGGCTCCCAATTAAGAATTTTAAAAACATCAGTAATAAAATAAGATAAAAATCATATTAAAAAACTGTTAAAATGATAAACATTAGAAAATCTGGCACCGTTAAGCTTCCTATACGCAGTTGGAATACCACCAAATGCATCCATTTTGATCTCCAAAATTATTTGGGGGGGGAATTCAGGAGCTAGCCAGATGTTGTAAGATGATCTGATCATCACTTTCCATTAACTCCTTATGAGTATAGCTACTTATGATGTAGCTATTTTGCCATTGTGGATCTTGCGTTACAATCTATTGTTGCATGTAAAAAAAGATAGGGTTTCAATTGAATGGCTATAGATGCCAGTTTGACTTTTTTAACACCCCCATATGCAGATGCCCTTAGGCCTAGGTCCAGGGGTGAAATCCAGCAGGTTCTGATAGGTTCTGGAGAACCTGTAATGGAAATTTTGAGCAGTTTGGAGAACTGTTAGCAGAAATTTTGAGTAGTTCGGACAACCGGCAAATACCACCTCTGGCTAGTGCCAGAGTGGGGTGGGAATGGAGATTTTGCAATATCCTTCCCCTGCCACACCCACCAAGCCATGCCCACCAAGCCACACCACGCCCACCAAGCCACGCCCACAGAACCAGTAGTAAAAATATTTGGATTTCACCACTGCCTAGGTCTGATTTGGAAACTAGAGAATGGAGGTTCGTTCTAATGAGCTTGTGGGTTGGTTTCCGAACATTTTGTTACCAGGCTAGGTAACATCAAAAGAGCCATCACAAGACCCTGACCTGATGTGACCCTGACCCGATGTGACCTCACAATCACAAGACCTACTGACACACGAAGCCCTTATAAACAGAAGAACACTGACACTTACATCCCCAAATTCTGCTGAAAATGTTACCTAGCCTGATATTGAAACATTCGGAAACCAACTCACAAGCTCCACCCTAACCTTCCACCCAAGCTACAGATATTCATCACTATCGCAAACTAAATTAATTATGTTCCTACCCTTGAGCATCTTAACATAGCTTCAGTGCTAGAAATATCACAGCTCTTAATCTTGCTGTTCCACTTTGAAATGAATAACTGAATAACCTCCAGTTCTGTGTAGGCTCAAGATACGTATGTTCTCTACAGATTTTTAAAATATGATTACTAAATTACATACAGACAGTAATGTAGCATTTTGTAATGCATACATTGCCCAAGAAAACCAGGCCAATTTTCCAGTGTTTTGTACTTTTTCACTTGGAACCTTGCAGATTGCTTTCTTTTGTCTCTTGGTATGTATGCAGGGACAGCTTGAAAACGTAAGTAGATATTTTCTGATATTCAAGATCTTAAAGAGGTTCAAAGCCAAACCAAGTAGTTAGCAATAACCAGATTTAAGTATACTGTATTAACTATGACTGAACTTGATATAGAGGTTTTCAGATCAACAATCAAATAATAATAACATGAACAGTTACGCCATCAAAGTGAAATCCTAAACAAAAAATACAAATTGCTAGATCCCAACTTTCATCTTATATCTGAAAAAAGAATGCCAGTTGAATTAAATATAATTATTAATATACATTAATAGGTAATTAATGTCCATGAATGCTGATAGTGTATAAAATCCATCTGAAAAATCCAATACTAATCAAGCAAAGCAGGAACAAAATAATTATTAATTATGCTGTTTCTTTCTGTGGCCTTTGAAACAGAAGTAAGGGGGGAAAGTATATGAAAGTTATTGCATAGAACTTACTAGCTAAAGAAAAGCCTTTTCAATGCAATGAAAATAAGACTCATTATTCGTTTAATATGCGATTTGCTTTTGTCAAGTAACTGTATTTTTCTATGAAATTTGTCTAATTTACATTACATTTTGGCTGGAAATGCTGCATTCTGATGATAAACACCTCATCTCTTCCATTGTTGTTTATTCAAGTTTCATTTGCTGCCTTTTGTTGCATGCTTATTAAGACAATAAAAAAAGAGGAAACATGGAGGTTAGCAGTTTCAGCAACTTCATTGTGCTGCCGTTATTTGAGAAACCTAATAATCCTCATAAACTAATTCCGACTTATGAACAGCCTGCTTCAGTAAATCAGGACTGTTTTCTCAAGTGAATAACAGATGAGTTCAGTGTGCTAGTCCCTTAATTAAAGAGAACCTCTCTTCATCTTGATCTTGTTTTAATTTACAGGGTACTACTACAATAATATCACTAATGGAAGGTACATTAAAGGGCATCAAGTAGCATTAACTGTATTAAATTATAGCACTTGTGTTAATTAACTTCTGGAGTAAGATGGTCGTAATGGCTAAAAAGGTCCACTAATGTATAAATAAAGTCTGGCTGGGTGAGAATAGGAATGGAGGCAAGGGAAGGCTTCCTGCCCTCTTTTCATTATAAATCACAGATAGGGACATTTTAAAATAAAAAATAAAGCTTAGCAATGCAGATAAACATTCCATTATCTGTATTTTGCAGTCCTTGGATATGTTGGATCAGTTTAAGAGTTTACTTAAAATACTTGGATGGAAAACATTTATAAAGAATGCGCAAAAGGTGTTTACATGAAAAGAGCTACAGTACGTCTGACCCAGATAGTCCGTCTGACTCAGATAGTCCTACGTCTACTCCAAGACATACACAGTGATCAGGTTAGAGATAACATTAAAATGTTGCTTAGCAATAGCACTTACACTTATATGTAAGTGCTGAGTCCTGTTGGAGAAGGGCGGTATACAAATTAAATAAATAAAATAAATAAAAATACTGCTTCACAGTGCTTTACAGCCCTCTCCAAGCAGTTTATAGAGTCAGCATATTGCCCCAACAATCTGAGTCCTCATTTTACCGACCTCGGAAGGATGGAAGGCTGAGTCAACCTTGAGCCGGTGAGACTCGAACTGCTGAACTGCAGACAGCCAGCAGGCAGCAGAAGTAGCCTGCAATACAGCGTTCTAATCACTGCGCCACCACGGCTCAGTTTAATATCGGCTCCTTTTTCTTTCTACTTCTTGTGCAAATCTCTTCTACTTTGTTTCTCATTTAGCCATGCTATACAGGGTAGTCCTCATCTTACAACCACAATTGAGCCCAAAATTTACATTGCTAAGCGAGACATTTGTTAAGTGAGGATTGCCTCATTTTACTACCTTTCTTGCCACAGTTGTTAAGTAAATCACTATTGTTGTTAAGTTAGTAGCATTGTTGTTAAGTGAATCTGGCTTCCCCATTGACTTTGCTTGTCAGAAGGTCGCAAAAATGTGATCATGTGATCCCAGGACACTGCCACCATCAAACTATGAGTCAGTTGCCAAGCATTTTAATTTTGATCACATGTCCATGGGGATGCTGCAACATTTGTGAAAAACGATCATAAGTCACTTTTTTCCAGTGCCATTGTAACTTTGAATGGTCACTAAGTGAACTGTTGTAAGTCAAGGACTACCTGTAGTCAAATCTTAAAGTAGCTATGAACAACCAAGGACTACTACATCTGAGCCTAGGATGACTGTCAGCAAAAGGGAATCACTTTGTGAATCTCTTTTTTTACCATCTAGTGGTTGTCCAGATTTTTACACCCGAGATATGAAAGCCATAAGGAATGTAGTGAACCTTAAATTTTTAAATTGTAATTGTCTCAGCTTCTTGCTATTGTCTACTCTGGTTGACATTGATACAAGTTGAGTTCTAAAGCATATATGCGAACCCAGATTTTCTAGTCATGCCTTACATTGTGATTGATAGTAAGGAATGTTTTTGCATGGTTCATGGATGTATTTACACATCTTTGCAGGCGGGTGAAAGATAAAAATACAGTGAAAAATAGGATAGTCCCATGCTTGCCTAAGTCTTCTTGTAACTGAAACGCATATGAATTTAATACATTTCTCTACTCAGTTAGAGTAAAAAGTCAACAACAATTATTTTCTATCACTGAATAAGAACAGTTAGAAAGAAATGCAGAATAAATGTTCTGTGCAGCAGTACTTGCTTATGCCCATATTTCTCTTTTCTGTGAATTTACCTGGAAGGAGTCAGATACTTCAAATATGAAATGATAAAACTTCCATTGCTATAATGTCTCCTTCCCCCTTAGAGTTCAGAAGGCAGTCAAGCTAAAATCCAGGGACCATTTTCCCAATTCTTCAATGCTGCTTTAGTCTAAAACCTAAAATATCTTCAATCCCTTTGCAATATCTAACATTAAGCCTTTCATTTTATTTTTATACTCTTCGCTCAGCTGGAATCTCCAGTATTTGAACCCTGGGGTTTTCCAGCTGTGTCCCTGCAATAACAGCAGCTCAGTTTTTGTCCCTCACATTATCGTTTTTAAATTTAATCTACCTCAAGGCCTGAATGTGTTATCCTTGAGGGATGGAGAGTTCACCATGCTTTTCCCTTCAGTCAGCAGGTCTACAATTCTACCATAATTCTAAATGCTCACTACTGAGATTTTCAGAAGTGATTTCTTTCTTTCTTTCTTTTTTTTGAAAGTTAGGATGTTGCCTGTCAAAAACATGAATATAGTTAAAGAATATTCTACCCATATATCTAATGTTACAGCAGGTGACTTGAGGGCTCTCCCTCCACTTTGTTAACCTTGTAGACTTGTTAAGTTTTTAACTTGGATATATTTTTTTTTTGTAAATTTTAACCTTTTTTTTGAAACTCTGGGGATTTTTTAATTGAATAATATTTAGTTTATTCAAAGAAGATTAGAATACAAAAAATACCAGAATATTTAAAAACTCATGTTTTTAACTGTGCTTTAGTCACGTTTTAGTATTTATAATGTTGTTTGTGAACCACCAAGAGTCACTTAGTGAAATGGGTGTTGTAGAAATTTGAGAAATAAATATACAAACAAACAAATAAATAAATCCGTTTCATGTATTTTCCAGTATTTACAAAGTGTTACATGTTAGGCTTTAAGTAACTGTTAACTGTTAAAGTCATTTTTCTTATGACTTTTTCTGATGTTAATCTAAATTGAATGATTTTAAAAAATCTTTACAACCTAGAGTAGACTGGTTTTACTATTATGAAGATCAGTCTCTTTCTTTGTAGAATTTGAGGTAATGTTGAAATTGGATTTCCCTTCAGACAATCCTCCTCTGTAGTCCTTCAGATAGGTAAGATGGATAATAGAGAGTATAAGAGTGTCCAAAGAAGCTTTACTTTTGCTTCATTGACTATGGGAAGGCCTTGATTGTATACATCATGCCAGAATATGGAATCTACTAATGGGGGCCAGAATACTTGAATGATCTTCAGAGGATCCCTTACAATAAAGAAGAAGCTAAATTAAAAATAGAAAGTATAAAAACAGAATGGTCCAGGACAAGAAAAAAAGTTGAACAAGGATGCATGGTATCCAATATCTGGTTAATGTAAAAATAGTCATTATAGGAGTGTCAGGACTATATTAGTACATGGAAGCTTTTTTGACAATAGCTTTCTTCTATGGCATCTCAGGGTTAAAACCTACAAAATCTGCATAAGGAGAACCTTTGAATCTAAAAGTGTATCTCTTTTTTATGTTTTATGGGATTATTGTTTGATCTATGGTAGATCTTTCTGGTCTAAAGCCAGCCTATTCTTCAGCCAAGATATTGTTGTCTTCAATCCAGTCATAAAACTTCTCAAATAGGTGTTTGAAGTAGATTTTGCTAATTATATTCAAAAGGGTGGCTGAAGTGTAGTTGGCCTAATTTTTCTTTTGTCCTTTTTCACAAATTGGAACTATGATAGCTGTGTCCCAACCTCATGGATATGAGTGGTATTATCTTCTGTTGTTTTTTTAATCATATAAGAATTTTGAAATTACATAAGAAACAACAAAAAAAAAGAAATGAAAAGGAGAATAAATCTCAAGAAGGGAGGTAATGACAAACTTAATCAAGAACAGAAAGGGTAAATATATTTTCGTGACAAGTATCAAAGTAACTAAAAATTGGTCTTGTTACTTGTAATGTATAGCTGTGAAGGTAGAAAATGGAGAAAGAGCAGGAGAAAGAATATAAGTACCTTTGAATTAAATGTGGAATATGTTTAAGAGAAGTACTCATTGCCGGAAGAACTAATGAATAAATCCTGGATCAAACATAGAGTAACTGTTTTCTTGAAATGATGATCAACAAACAGGACCTCACATATTTGGGACATGTGATGTGATTGGATTACAAACTAAAAATTGAGAGAATGATGATATCTGGTCTGGCATTTAGTTTTGATTAGAAGATATCCATATATTTTAAGTTATGATTTTTCAAAAGCTTTTTCGTTTTCTGAATTTATTTTGTGTTTTTGAAACAAACAAAATGTGAAAAAATTACGATATTTATATAGTGACTTACCAAGCACATCTAAATTATATTAAAGTAACCAGAATATCTTTACAATCCCCAAGGCATGTCACAACTTTTGAGCACCCCTAATGTTTGGAAATTGAAAGTTGAAAAATGTTGACACGCCTTATGTGTGTAAACTTAATGTGTTGTGAGTTCTCCTGACAAACTTCCAAATGAATTGAGAAGTTAGTGCCATGGTAATTTTAGTATTCTTAATAAAACCACCATCTTGCAAAAATTGCTCCTGTATGGATAGTGATGAAATCAGAAGTGTTTGAATGATGCTTATTCAGAAGAAATAAATCTTAAGTGGTAGGATAAGAGAAGTAGTTCCTGTAGCTCCGCATCCTACTGAGTGTATCCCAAGTGAAGAAAATGTGTACAACAATGACATTACTGTGTGTGATAGATAATAATGTCCTTAACAGTTGCCATTTCGTACCATTCATGCTCTATCGTAACTCCACAGAAGATGCAGGGAGAAGCAGTGAACTTTTATTGGGCAGGAATATGCCTGAACTTCCTCTCTTCTGCCTTTTTGAACACACGATTGATTGGTAAATGATTCACAATCATTAGTTATATCCTGTCTATTCCAGATCAGGAATATAGCTTCCATCAACAAGGCTATATTCTCAACAAGTTTGAGTAGTATTTGCAACTCTGAAGTTCCCTGTTAGCATGCCCATAAGTAATCATGCTGCTAATATTAAAAGCAATTCAGATTTACTCTTTACAGACAATGTTGTTTTATTTTAAGGTAGATCCTAGACTTCACTTTAGCAACCCATCTACTTCACACTGTTTTGTGAAAATCAGATAATCAACACAATTCAAAACATTTTGCAGTAACACCCATAACTAGCCTAATCTTCTTCAATCCCTTTGGGGTTCTGTCAGCATTTAGTATGACTGCATCTAACAATTCTTCCAATTGAATTGCAAACTTCATGGGGGAGGCACATTACATGTTTAAAATATGATGTCGTGAATTAATTGACAGTTTTCATGTGATGGTAGATTTTTTTTAAAAAAGTTGATCTACAGTATTAACGAAAAAGAGCATTAACACTTTCAGGCTTTCCAAAGAAAACATTGTGAATATAATGAATAATATTGGTTGGCTTGTATCTGTCCTAACTTAATTTCCCGTTTTTTTTAGATTACAACTTGGATTATAAATCCTCTCTAAATGGGGATGAACTAATTAGCTCTTTATTTTTTCCTGAAACTCTTCCATTCTTCTAATTTTCTATAATACTGGAGCTTTCATCCTCAGAGGCGGATGTACTGTAACTGTCCTGCCTCTTACAAATTAAACTTTTTCAGATCAACCAAGTCCACTTCAAAGGGAGAATCTTGTTGCCTAATAGCCTGTTCATTTTTCTGATTACACATATATTTCTGCCTCTCTTATAGTTGTTGGATTTCTTTTAAATGGATTTTATATATCTGAAAAATTTAAATGTGTAGATAATTTAAGGTTCAATTTATTTCTAAAAAGCAACATAATCTTACTACCAAACATACCTAGGTACTTAATCCTCTGTAGTTTATCTTCTCTGCATTGCTTCCTTCTCACTGTGGCTAAGCTGTTGTAATAGGTCAAGCGTCTCTTCGAGCCTGTAGAACAAAGCTTGATCACAAGCCTGTCCTATATTATCTCCTAAGTCCCCAAGTTCTGTGGCAGCCAATTACATCAGAAGGATTAATTTTAAAAACAAAGCAAGTATGTCGTTTGTTAAAAAAAAAAAAGTCTGGCTTGAAAAATCATTAGCGAGGCTTTGGGCCAACTTTTATACCATCAGATCACGAGGAGGCCAATTTGGAACAAAAAAACCCTCATCTAGCAACTGCCTCAGACAGTGATCATTCGCAGTTATGACATTAATGAAAATGAAAGTCTGTAACATAGGCCTCCATTTACAAGCTGTACAGGTCTGAAAAACAAAGGAAAACATCATAAGCATGGTTACAGTTTCACTTTGTGATCACTCTGCTTAACAATTGACTGCTGGCCTCAGTTGTGCTCCCTAAATAAGGAGTTTCAGATGGGAGCATTGTAACACATCTTACAAATGTAGTATGTAAGGCTAAGCAACCCATGTCTACCCTCAATACTGTTTTGGCTCTTTTTATACACTTTTCCCCTACTCTGGAAGGTTCCTTTCAAGGTTCCCACAAACCTAGTTGTGTGGTTTGTTTGCGGATAAATTGGGATAACCGGTTTTTAAATTGCCTCCTGTGTCTTGTAGGAAGGAGAGTGTTCTGTCCCCGTCGCACACAAACAGTCAGCCAGGAGTTAATAAAACCAGCAGTCAGGAATTCCTTTGAGATAACAGAATTGGCAGCAACCCAGTAGCTGCCTGCCAAAGACTTTACTCACAAAGGGAGGTTTTTCTCCTCCGTCCGATACACCAAAATAAGTCCACAAAGCCAAAGAATTGTCAAGTCCATCCATAATAAATCCAAGGAGGGCAAGTTCCAGAAACGCAGTATGACTTGCTAGCTTTTCAGTTGTCCATCACAAGGCCTGAATGGCCACCACACCCCCTTTTATCCCCTGTGGGGTGTGGTCCAGTGACTCAGCTTAATCTCTGGCATGCCTCTTTCTCTGCTGCGCGCGCTTATCTTTCCGACGCTGTCGGGGATCCAGCCAAGATTCATCTCCGTCGCTGTCTAACTGTGGCTGCTCGGAAGTGCCTGGCTTCTGGCCTATCTCTTGGCCTTCGGAGGACACCTGAGGCATTGCCAGAGAGGAGGGTCCTGGAGAAGGAGGCCTTGCCAACTCCTCTCCTTCACTTTCGAAGTCTTCTCCCTCTGATAAGACGGGCTCAGGGGTCGGAGTCACAACAGAGAGATACAAACTGTAGTAATAAGGGGTAGATATAGATTCAGTTTGGTGCAATACTAGCGTTGTCATTATTTGTATCGTAAAAAATAGAAGTGAAAACCAGTTCAAATGGCCAGTACATGCATCCAGTTAAAGATGGTCATTGAACTCCTTATAACCCTGTGCAGGCAATCTATTAAAAATAATGATGCAGTCAAAGCACTCTTGTAGACTGTGGATTTGTCTGTTTTAACTATATTGACTTTATGCTTGATAACAAACAAATCTCTCTTAATAAATATGCACTTTATTTATGAATATCAGAAGAGCTACCAAGACAAGGATATCTTTCTTTGTATTGGTAAGCTGCTTTGTGGCTATGATTTTGCTTCTAAAGGACCTGACTATCTTAACAGTTTATAAATTCAGGATAGGCAATTTGTTCTGGCTAATTTGAGCCTGGTCATTTGGGCAGCTAAGAAAACATATAAATGGATCATTGAACAAATCGACCAGATTTGTTCACCTCAGGAACAAATGATCAGACTCAAATTATCCTACTTCAGATTCTTTGAAGCAATCTAGATTAGGGATAGATCATCATGGAAAAAAATCTTATCTATGTGGTTGTTAATAGTCAACAAAGACTTGATGGCACATAATAAATCAATAATTTGGAATGACTAAGGAACCCTGGGTTATCTGTTTGATGATCCATTTGTTTGCTTGTTTTGGCTGGCTCTGGTATTCTAAAGAGTCTTTTCCAACACCAAATTTCAAAAGCATCAATACTATTTCTACCCTGTTGCTTCAAAGTCCAATTTTCACTTCCATAGAATGTCACAGAGAATACAATTGCTTGTACCAGTTTGACCTTTGTAGAAATAGACACATTGCTATACCTGAATACCTTTTCCAAGACTTTCATGGTTGCCTTACCATGTGCTAGTCTGCAGTTTATATATATTTTTTTCTTTTATAGGCATCTTATAAATTAAGAAAAGCAGAATAAAAAGGTAAGGTAAAAACCACAATAATAAAAGAAACCAAATCAGATTGAAACACTCTCAATAATGAAAAATAATACACATAGTAGATATTATTCAAATGGTTATACATCTTTGGTTCTAACATCAAAAAATGCAACACAATGGCATCCGGCAACTTGCTGTAGAGGATAATAATTACTCAGGTAGTCCTTGACTTACGGCCATGATTGCTAAGTGAGATATTGTTAAGTAATTTTTGCCCCATTCTATAATCTTTCTTGCTGCAGTTGTTAAGTGAATCACTGCAGTTGTTAATACATGGTTGTTAAGTGAATCTAGCTTCCCCATTGATTTTGCTTGTTAGAAGGGGATCACATGACCCCAAGTATCACCTTCAAGTATCATAAATATGTCAGTTGTCAAACATCCGAATTTTGCTCATGTGATCATGTGTGTGAAAAACAGCAATAGATCATTTTCAGGTCCATTGCAACTGTGAATGGTCACTAAATGAACTGTTGTAGGTCGTGGACTACCTGTATTATTATTAATATTGAGGAAATAGTCTTAAGATTCAGGAAGGAGAAAGGGTTATTCAGAAGCCAGAATCAAAGCAATGTAGAATTTTCAGCATGAGCAATGGAAATGGTAATCACACCTGGAACTGAATCATCAATTCATTACAGTTTTAAAGTAATGGTAAAATAGGTACTATTCCAATAGATACCATTTGGTATCTATTTAAATTTGAGAGGCAAATGAGTCTTCTAAGGCAAAGCATTTCTGATGAAATGATGAGGATGCAATGATACTCTAATATGCATTTATTCTTATATTTTTGCCAAAGAACCAAAAGTTATCCCCTAACTTTAAAAAATATGAAATTGAGTAGTATTATATGATTCTCTCCATCATGAGGAAATTAAATTTCAAGATTAAATAGGAAAAAATGGAAGATTTTTTTTATGATTAATAGATCTGGTTCTAGGAAAATTTGATTACATTAAAATTTGATTAATGTAATACTTAAAGAGTCTTTTTAACAATTGCAGTCCACTTGGTGTCTTTTTCTCCTACTAGCAAAAACACGTTTATAATTTATCAAATGACCTTTGTTAGAAGAATCAAGTTCATTCATTCCTAAAATCCAAATTAAACTTTATTTAAATTATCTCACTTACAGTATTACAAAAACTTTCATCTTCCAAACAGTATATTATTGGAATATTTCAGAAGTCATACAGAACAGGACCAGAAAAAAAGGACTGCTCACTTTACAATAGATACAGCCAATATAAAAGAATTTCAAATTAATTTTTAAATTAAGATTAAGTATTGTAAAATTACCAAGAAATAAGCACTAATAATTATGGGATTTTGGGGGAGGATAGAAAATTGTGAAGAGATATAGAAAGTGTGTACTCTATGTGTTAAGGAAGTGGGGAATCACATTAGAATGCCATAAATATCAAATCCAACTTTATGATATTATTTCACCTGTGCGAGGTTAGTCTTTCTCCATTGTAAAAAGAAAAAAGCTCACCCACAGTTATGTTCTGTGTTATTTGGTCAAAAAGCTTATATTAGCTGCATGAGATCAACAAAAAGAAAAAAAGCATTTTTCCCCCTCCATTTCCATTCTTTTCTCACCAACAGTAGCTTAAAATGATTGTTGCCATTTGCAGACCTCTTGATTATTCTCTGTGACTTTGAAAAAGAACATTGTGGAACATCCTTTTTTAGGCTTTTATGCAATAAAAATTGAGGGAGGGAGGGAGGGAGGGAGGAGATCATCCAGCCGCCAAAACCTTACAATTCTTGTTTCCGGCATGTATTCGTGAGCAAATAGCAGCAGGAGCAAATATTCTTTTTGAAATGGAGAAGATCCTAAATAAGAATACATCAATATTTGATTCAATGGAAGGAAATCTCTAAGTCCAACAGTTTTTCCTGCTGCTGTTACCATACTTAGGAGATGCTTCAACAGAGAACCAAGGAGAAGTCTTTTAAATGCATTTTATGATCTCATATCATTTCATTGTTTTATGGTGGTTCTTCTTCATTTTCCATAGCTGCCTCCATCAGTGATATGAGGGCCAGGGAGAGGTCAGGCTGTAGCTCCTCCTTTGTAACATCTACATGAAATTATTGGGCAAGGTCACTCAATGGCACACGGTATGGTATCTTCAGTATGCTGAAGATACCCAGTTATACATCTCCACCTCAGTTCAGGCAAATGATGTGATGGTGCTGACTGAATGCCTTGAGGATAATGAGGTTCTAGATCAGGGGTGAAATGTAAAATTTGTTACTACCAGTTCTGTGGGCGTGGCTTGGTGGGAGGAGATATGTGACTGGGTGGGCGTGGCCAACTTTTTTTTTTTTAACTTTTCAAAGCATTTTTTCTAATGCTTTGAAAAGCCTTTGCCGATCAGGCAACTCAGCTGGGATCATCAGAGAGGCTTTTTTAAAAATTCTTTGAAAAGCCCCTCTGACGATCAGGCAACTCAGCTGGGATCGTCAGAGACTTTTCAAAGGATTTTTTTTACCACCTCTTCAGCCAAGAGGTTGCAGAAAAAAATGCTTTGAAAAGCCTCTGACGATCCCAGCTGAGCCGCGCGATCATCAGAGGCTTTTTTTTTTACTTTTAAAAGCATTTTTTCATCGGAAGAGGTTGTAGAAAAAATGCTTTTAAAAATAAATTTTAAAAAAACCTCTGATGATCGTGCGGCTCAGCTGGGCATGGGGGGGGGTGCAGGATTTTTGCTACCGGTTCTCCGAACCACCTGCCACCATCGCTACCATATCAGGTGATCCGGTCCGAACCGGGAGCATTTCACCCCTGGTCTGGATGGGGAAGAACCAACTTCAACTCAACTCTGGAAGAATGGAGTGCCTTTGCAGTTTGGGTCCTCCACAGTCAGATATGTCATCTTTGACTCTGGATGAGGTTGTAGTTCCCTAACTGAGTGGTGCACAATGCGGGGTTCATCTTGGATTGACAGCTTCTGCTCAAGGAGCAGTAGCAGCTGTGGCTAGGAGGGACTTTGCATAATTTTTTCTTGTATTTCAGTGTACTCTTTCCTAGATCACGAGGTCCAGCTCACAGTCATTCATGCCTTGTTCACTTCCTATCTGGACTATTGCAGTGTGTTCTACATGGAGTTCTTCTTGAAGACCATCCGGAAGCTATAACTGGTCCAGAATGCAGTGGTGCACAAGGTATTGGGTGCCCTAGGTTTGGCTCTCTATTATAACCCTGTTGTATTAGTTGTATTCACTCCCATCTATTTTTAGCCTCCTGGAAGGCTACCAAGACCTGGATTGTACCCAGTACTAGAGTAGAGTGATGGAACCCTATGGATGGTTGTTTGGGCATTTTAGAAGATAACCGAAACACCAGAGTTTTTGTAGCTCTTGGTTTTTGTTTTTATAGTTTTAAATTGGTTAGAGTTGTGCTCTAAAATGGTCAGCCATGCAACTTTGTAAAAAAAAAAAAAACAAACACAAACTTTGCAACCAATGAACTATGCAAACTTAGAGCCATCAGCTTTCCAATTGTTTTAAAAGCTTTATGTGCTTAATGTGCACATGGATTTATGGCTACATGTAACCCCTTAGCTTGTTGGAAAATCATTCTCACAAATAGGAAGTATGTAGTGTTCCTTGAAGAATTCAGTCCTGTGAGTCTCAATATAAACCTGAACAGCAAGTGATGATAAAATCAGAATGTTATCCATCAGTTTTTCACACATTTTCTGCATTAATTCTAACATATCCCTCCTCAATTTAAAAGGTACATCATTTAAAGAAACAGAAAAGAGCACACTTCTAGAAAGAAAATGTAAATGAGTACTTTGAAAGAAAATAGGTTGATAACTAAAGACTTAATTATGCATTTAAATGTAGTGCTTGCACATTTTAAAATATAAGTCAATGCAGAAATAGGCTGAAATGGACTGATATGCATGATGTCCAATCTAAACTGGGAAAGAAGAGTGATTTCTACCAATTTAATAAATGTAAGGCTTTTACATTTGAAGTTAAAATCAAAAGAGTAAAGGTTATCATTTTGTTTGTGTTGACTCTGTATGTGGGGAATGAGGACAAATGGAATTTAGTGAATACATTTTTAGTTTTTCATGATAATACAAACTGACCTTCTTTGCCTTTTACAGATGAGCATAAAACCAACACACAAGTTTTCACCCTTTCCACTTTTAATGATGTAGTCTGCCCATAAATTAGTAAAATAAATGTGCACAACGATTATAGGAAAAGTTCTTGCAAAATGAAATTCATACTTTAAAAATTGCACAGAGATCCATGCCATTTTAATTTATGTCTATATGTGAATGTGCACAATACCATATAGAATATTTAGATTCTCTTTTTTAAAAAGAGCACACTAATATGAAAAACAGCAGTAAATGAACTTGTCCTTAAAACAAAAGCAGAAAGGGTCCATCTGCTTGCTGCAACAACAAGTAATTTCTACCTTTTGGTATTCTTGTTATCATATTACAGCAATTATTTATTATTTATTTATTTATTCATTCATTTATTTTATTTTATTTATATACCACCCTACTCCCAAAGGACTCAGGGTGGTGAACAGCCACAAGATAAAAATACATCATACAAAAGTTAAAAACCATTTAAAAGTACATTAAATAATTTTGACCCAAAAAACGAATTTAAAAACACCCAATTTGTATAAAACTTAAAAGCAAATTAAAAGAGAGAGTCAAGCCAGACCAGACTGCTAGAATAAAAATGTTTTGAGGGCGCGGCAGAAAGTGCATAAATCTGGGATCCTCCGTATCTCCGGGGGGAGCTCATTCCAGATGGCAGGTACCCCCACAGAGAAGGCTCTCCCCCTGGGGGCTGCCAGTCATCACTGTTTGACTGACGACACCGTGAGGAGCCCCTCTCTATGGGAGCGTACTGGTCAGTGAGAGGCTACTGGTGGCAGAAGGCGGTCTTGTAAGTATCCTGGTCCTAAGCCATGGAGCGCTCTAAAGGTGGTGACCAAAACCTTGAAGCACACCCGGAAGACCACCGGGAGCCAGTGCAGCTCACGCAGGAGGGGAGTCACATGGGAGTGCCACGTCGCTCCCATAACCACCCACGTGGCTGCATTCTGGACCAGCTGGAGCCTCCGGGTGCTCCTCAAGGGGAGCCCCATGTAGAGAGCATTACAGTAGTCCAGGCATGAGGTGACGAGAGCATGAGTGACAGTACGTAAGGAGTCCCGATCCAGAAAAGGATGCAACTGGCGAATCAGGCGGACCTGATAAAAAGTCCTCCCGGCCACAGCTGTCAAATGCTCTTCTAAAGACAGCCGTGAGTCCAGGAGGACACCCAAGTTGCGAGCCCTATCCGTGGGGGCCAACGACTCACCCCCAATAGTCAGTGATGGCACCAACTGACTATATTGGGACGTCGGAAACCACAGCCACTTGGTCTTGGATGGATTGAGTCTGAGTCTGTTTCTCCCCATCCAAATCCGCATGGCCTCCAGGCACCGGGACATCACCTGAAGAACATCATTGGGGTGATCCGGGGTGGAGAGTGTCATCAGCGTACTGGTGGTACTTCACCCTGAAACCATGGATGATCTCACCCAGCGGCTTCACATAAATGTTGAACAGAAAGGGCAAGAGGACCGATCCTTGTGGCACCCCACATACAAGGGGCCTCGGGGTTGACCTCTGCCCCCCCATCAACACAGACTGCAACCGGTCGGAGAGAAAGGAGGAGAACCACCGCAACACGGTGCCTCCCACTCCCAACCCTTCCAGCCGGTGCAGCATGATACCATGGTCGATGGTATGAAAAGCCGCTGAGAGGTCTAACAGGACCAGGATCAAGGAGCAACCCCTGTCCCGAGCCCTCCAGAGATCATCAACCAATGCAACCAATGCCATTTCCGTGCTGTACCCAGGCCTGAAGCCTGACTGGAATGGATCTAGTTAAGCCGATTCATCCAGGTACTGAGGCAGCTGTCGCGCCACCACACTCTCAACAACCTTCACAACAAAGCGAAGGTTGGAGACTAGACGATAATTAGCCAACACTGCCAGGTCCAGGGAAAGCTTCTTGAGGAGAGGCCTCACCACCGCCTCTTTCAAGGTGGCGGGGAAAACACCCTCACTCAAAGAAGCATTTATAATCCCCTGGAGCCAGCCTCGTGTAACCTCCCGAGAGGCCAGCACCAACCAGGAGGGACACGGGTCCAATAAACATGTGGCCGCACTCAGTCTGCCCAGTATCCTGTCCACGCCTTCGGGAGTCACAGGATCAAACTCTTCCCAAATAATATTCCCAAAACGTGCCTCTGTCATCCCTCCTGGATCTACCCAGTCAGAATCTAGGTGTTCCTGAATCTGAGCGATTTTGTCATACAGATATTGTACAAAGTCCTCAGCTCTACCCTCCAAGGGGTCCTCCCGCACCCCCTGGTGGAGCAGGGAGCAGGTCACCCTAAACAGGGTGGCTGGCGATTATCTGATGATGCAATAAGAGCGGAAAAATAATTAGTCTTCTCCTCTTTTATCGCCACCAGGTAGGTCTTAATATAAGACTTTACCAGTGTTCGGTCGGATTCAGAACGACTAGCCCTCCAACTGCTCTCTAGGCGTCTTTTCCGGCGCTTCATCTCCCTCAGCTCCTCGGTGAACCAAGGAGCCAGGTGAGACTGGCGCCGGGTCAGAGCCCGCAAAGGCACGACCCGGTCCAAAGCTCCAGCGGCCGCCCTATCCTAGGCGGCAACTAGGTCTTCAGCCGAGCCATGTGCCAGAGTCTCAGGAAGTGGCCCAAGCTCTGTCTGGAATCTATCTGGATCCATCAGGCACCTGGGGTGGAACCTCCTCATCAGTTCCGCCTCCCTGCAGCAGGGTGTGGCAGTTCGAAGGTCTAAGCGGAGGAGGGAGTGATCTGACCATGACAAGGGTTCAATCGCTATACCCCTATCTCAAGATCACTCAACCACTGGCCAGAGACAAAAACCAGGTCCAGCGTGTTTCCCCCTGTGAGTAGGGCCATGAATTACCTGGGTCAGGTCCATGGCCGTCATGGAAGCCATGAACTCCCGGGTCACCTCAGATGCCTCGCTGATAGATGGCAGGTTGAAATCCCCCATGACCATAAGCTTGGGGGTATCAACCGCCACCGTGGCTATAACGTCGAGCAGCTCGGGCAGGGCCACTGCCACATGGCAGGGAGCCAGGTACGTGACTAGCAGGCCCATCTGCACCCCATGACCCCACTTCACAAGGAGGGACTCACATCCGGCCGTCGGAGGAACAGTGGCCTTCCTCGGACTAAGACCCTCGTTAATAACAACAGCCACCCCCCCACCCCTCCCCTGTGATCTTGGCTGATGAAATTCACAGAAACCAGGTGGGCAAATATCAAGAAGAGGGACTCCCCCCTCCTGGCCCAACCAGGTCTCCGTAATACCCGCCAGGTCTACACCCCCCTCCTGAATAAGCTCGCAAATGAGGGGGGCTTTATTTGCCACAGACCTGGCATTGCACAGCATCAGCCAAAGGCCCAGGGCCCGAGGATCTGTGCAATCTGGGGAACGAGAGGAGCATTGGAGGCCGGAGCGCGCCACCGCTTGAAGACAGCGAGCACGCACTCCCACAACATGATGTGGCCTCCTACTCCCGCCATATCTGCCCCTCCCACCTACAGTGTCGATGTCATAGCCATCCGCACCACAAGCTCTAACCCCCTCCTTGACCCCAGAACCCGCACCCCCCATGCCGTGCTCCTCAGCTGGACTAGGCACTCTCCCCTGCGGGTTCTCCTCCAGACCCATGCAGCCCACCCCCCTCCCAGAATCCTTTAAAATTTTGTTCAAAAACTTGCCTAAAAAACCCCACAACCCTCTTTTTGCAGCATGCCATCTCTCAGGACTCCAAAGTCCGTCATCGAGATAGGCCCTCGATAGAGTGGAGGGCCAAGCCTGCGAGAGGGGGGGATCTCGCAGGGCAAGGAGCTCAAGCACTGAATACATCCGCTCATTAGGGTGAAATAGTCCATGGTCGGGAGACCACCGAGATATTAGAGTCCACAAGGGAAAGTTCCAATCCAGGTACAAACAATCTGACTCCATTTCCCTCTCACAGCAATGTGGGGGGGGGGGAATACATGTTATTCAACTGCCGGTAATTTCTTGGACCAGCCAACCTCTCACGAGGCCAATCCAGTTTAAATAATCCAAATGGATTGATGGAAAACCAGTAGTGAGAACAGTCATACACCGGTTCCCTCCAGACTTGTGTACCCAGATCTAGTTTCCCATACGGGTAGAAGAAAGTCAGGGAGCCCAGCTTATGAGAAGGATTTAGTACGGGGAGAAATCTTGCAGCGGTGGGATTTCAGAAAGGGCTTAATGAAACTGGGGGAAGTAGGAGTCACTCAGCAGACCAGGATAGGCAGGGTAGTGGTAACCATAATAAGGCCAAAAGGCCTAAACTTGGTCAAAAAAGGAGGGGGGGCAATGCAGGCAGCAAAGTGTCCATAGTCATTTTCCGACCCCCCTATCCACTTTAACTTCCAGTTGATGGTAATGCTCCCCAGTTTTGCCCCCTCCAGCTCACCATGGAGGTCTCTGGGTACGCCTGGGGGCGGCCCTTCCCCCATGGTCCAAACCCCTTCAGCCGCCCAGGAAAAAACCAGGTCGAAGGTACTGCCAAGTGTCCCATGCCATCTCCTTCAGGGACTACTGGCCTTTAGGTAGCCGCCCTAACTCTAGCTTCCATTTCCGCAACCGCCAATGCAGCCGCTATCTCCGCTGCTGACACTGCTGGCCCTCCCGATGACCTCCACAGCCTCCCCTAGCCTCCACAGGTCTTCCCAAGGCATCCAGGGGAATGGAAAGCCCCGCGGGAGCACCGCGGCGCTGCCATCGTCGGCTGCCATCTCCACCGCCGCCACCGCCGCCACCAGCCCTCTCAACATCTTCCACAGCCTCCCCTAGCCTCTACAGATCTTTTCTGAGGCATCCAGGGGAATGGAAAGCCCCCATGGGAGCACCTCAGTGCCGCCATCATCAGCCGCCATTGTCTCATCGTCCCGCCAGCCGCTGGTAAGCTCGAATAACCGTCTCCGCCAAAACGCCATCCCTCTCAGTGCCAGGATGACCCAGAGGGCGGAAAAAGCCCTCAAAACGTTTCCTGGATGTTCCTCTACCCGGGCAGGGGGCCATAGATGGTCAGACTGCCCCCCCCCCCCGAAGCCTCCCTAGGCCAGGACATCACCTCAAAAGTTGCGGATCTAGCGACAAAGTGCCATCTTGGACATGCGCAGATCAGGTGTCCCAATATTTTAATTAGGAGTGGAGATAGAGTGGAGATAGAAATAATTGATGTTTGGGTGTAATTGGTGCCCAATATACAAAAAGTCACAGATTAGTTAGCACGCATATATGTACAGTGAAATATTAATGCAATATCAGGGTTTTCAATTTAATTGTATAGAAGGTGAAGGATGTCTGTTTTGTTTTGTTCTTATAGTTTTCTTATGTATGGTATACACTGAGGATGACATTTAATTTCATTGTACGAGGTGCAATGGCAATAAAGTAACTTAATTTAACAAGGATATCTACTCTGATATGCACTTTTAAACTTGAGTAGTTCTTTGTCCATGATAGCTTTGATATGTTCAAGAATATGCAACATATAAATCATTACAAAATATGTTAAAGCAAATAGTTGCTAATAGAATCGCCATCTGTTTGATGTTGGAAACTTGTCATAAAACTTGGGAAGGCTTTTCAGCACCTCAAAGAACAATTGTATCGCTATCTGAAGCATTGACCGTATAATACTATTTTTCTGTTGTCACCTGTGTTACCCCTGTATCATAATTTTTATTACAGCATGACCTAGACTTCAAGACCATTGTAAGTTAAACAATTTTCTCTTCCACATTTCATTCAAGATACATTTGTTGCTTATCCATAAACAGGCTGGCCCATCTTCTCCAGGGCAGCTTTTAATCTGAAAACACAGACCTACCCACTTCTTCCCCTTTATAAGCTTACTCAAACCTATGGAAATAATAGTTGGCAATATTTTGCAAAGCATCAATGACATTTTCTTGCCCGATAATACATTACAGTAGGCTCCATCAGTGTGCACTTTCCAACTCATAATCTTTCCCTAAAGTATTACTCTTAAAGATCTCTCCTTTTCAAGGAAGGGGAAAATCAATTCTCTTGCCCCAGACATACATTAGTGGGTGCTGTTACATATTTTCCTGATGAACATTGCTAGACAGACTCATGAGTGGCAAAGTAGTGCATTAAGAAATTGCTGGTAGGATATCTGGAGTTGAAGAATCGAGTTGCTTGAGCAAAATGCTATGATAACTAAGCATTGTTATGGAAAAGTGTCTTCTTTTCTTCTTTTGATTATTTCAGGAAACGATGCATCATCAAGAAAATTTTAAGATTGTAACCACCACAAAGTCTCCTACTCAAGGGTGGCCCAGGAGATCAGTCTATTCCTTACTTTCTCTTTTTCATTTCTCACACGCCCTATGTCTTTGCTCACATTAGGTTACAGGCATTGCTTCTTCCTTGATAAGTACCATAGTGGTGCAGTGGTTAGAATGCCAAACTGCAGGCTACTTCTGCAGACAGACAGCTGCCAACAGTTTGGCAGTTCGATTCTCACCGGCTCAAGATTGACTCAGCCTTCCATCCTTCCGAGGTCGGTAAAATGAGGATTGTTGCGGGCAATATGCTGACTCTGTAAACCGCTTTGAGAGGGCTGTAAAGCACTGTGAAGAGGTAGATAGGTCTAAGTGCTACTGCTATTGCTACTTCTTCCACTGGGAAATGACGTTGTTTAAAGAGGCAAGTTAATTGGATACCAGGGAATCTCAAACTGGGAACCAGATACTATGCTTGTTAAACTATTATAGCTTGCACAGAAAAGAGCCGTGGTTCTTCTCAGTTACACTGTTCTTTAGCAAGTTATAGTGTAACTATCAGTTTAGTGAGCAGTGGGCTCCATCTGTTGTTACAATTTGCTGACTCAAGCCTGCATATGAGCAAGCTGAGTTGCTTTTCTGCTTCATGGCTGTGCTTGACACTACACTGTAAAGTAATCTCTTCATTCATGATTGAAAGGGTCCTTTTTAGTGTATTAAGTCAAGGGAGCAAGATTTTTCATAGCCAGGTTTTTCTGTAGAAAAGCTTAGGTAGAGAGAATTCAACTCTTCGTTTGAAATGTGGTTTTGGCCACAGTTTGTAAAAAGAAAATCCTGCATTTTTTCTGGATTCATATGTAGTCTTAGAAGAAGACAAATTTAATTTAAGAAAGTGCTAACAGAGGGAATGTGCCTGTCTGTGCATGCTCCAATTCACCTTTTCTCCCTCAAAACCGAATAGCTGCATAGCCATAGCTAGCTTTCTATACATATCTCAAAGTTATCTTTTGCAAATTCTAGCACTGTTAATTGGAGTCAAGGAAACTACTCCTTCCAGGTTACTCATCTTACGGCATAGCAAAATAAATGTTATTTTTATATTTTCTGTTTAATGCCAGTAAAGCAGAAGGTGAATTTGCAAGTTCAGTGCTTTAAAGGAAGGTCCATCTGGATGTTTTAGGATTGCATTAAAAAAAATCTGATCTGTTAATGTGTACTTTTTCAAAGGCACAAATGCTTCAAAGAAACAACAGAGAAAATTATAAATGCATCAACCAAAAGAGAAAGGCTTTCCCCAAGAGAAATATATTAAATTTGAACCAGGAAGGATCTTAGACAGCTGCCAAGCATGTAGCAAGGTGCAGAGACAGGTAATAATATGAGACGAATTTGTATGATGACTTTTGACAGGTGCATTGTCACCATTCTGCATCTAGGGTGAGATTGTCTATGGGGAGATTTGCACATCTGTCATATTTAGATTACTTTTACTTTAAAGAAGCTCATCTATACAATTAAAAACTGCAGATAAGAAAGGCAATCACGTAGGTAAACTAAATCATATAAATATTCATGAGTTAACATCATAAAAATGCACGAATAGTAATATAAATGTTTATGTGTGGCATGGAAACTTATTCTGGAGGAGCTAAATCCAGCAACGAAAAATGACTGTATTGTATAGCTTTGATATATTGCAGTTTTCAAATAATTGTGTATTAGGGCATGAATATCTGAATAGACAAAGCATTAGGGCCTAGTTTGCAGGAAAAAAATAATAAATGCAGGAGAAATAATACTTCCTTTGTGCCTTTATGCACAGGATAAGGATTTAATTACAAGTCTTTGGTGCAAGTACAGGTCGAAGAACATCAGAACATCAGGAATAAGAGTTGAAGAGAGAAGTTGTATAGGAAGAAGCAAATTAGAAATCTGCCTGTACTGTTGATTTCTATTTTAAATGCTTCCTTTTTTTGTTATTGTTGTTCAGCCACTAAATTATGCCCAACTCTTCGCAATTCCGCAATATGGAACACAACATGTCAGGTTTCCCTATCCTCCACTGATTCCTGGAATTTGCCTAAACTCATGTTCATTGTGTTGATGACACTATGTATTCATCTCATCCTCTGCCGTCTCCTTCTTCTTTTGCCTTCAGTCTTTCCCAACATCTGGCTCTGTTACAGTGAGTCTTCTCATTTGGTGACAGAAGTATTTAAGCTTCAGCTTCACTATCTGTCCTCTCAAAGAACGATCAGGGTTGATTTCCTTTAGGATTGACCAACTTGATCTCCTTGCAGACTAAACGATGCTCAAGAGCCTTTTCCAACATCATAATTCGAAAGCATGAATTCTTCAACACTCAGACTTCCTTTTGGTACTTCACTAGCTTCCTCTTTTACTTGGTTGTAAAAGAAAAATCTGATTGCTCAGTTTGGCATATGTCAGGACATGTTCTACAGGTCCTCATTAAAGATGCTACTTAGTTATTAATCCTAGCAGAAACCAAATTTATTTATTTATTAGATTTATATAGCCACCCATCTTCTCACCAACTCTGGGTGGCTCCCATTTTTAATTATGGGTTTATTTAAGAAATAACTTAAGTAGCCATGGGAAAAGTGCTGCTCCACTTGCCTAAAACTATTAATTAAAATCATTTTACTAAACAATCTAACAATAGCTGTAGCAGTAATAATAGCGTAGTAGTACTAGTAATGAAATAATGGAACAATTTTGTTACTGTACATACAAAAAGTGGGAATTAAAAACAATGCTATCATGCACTGCTGCTAGAACATTTTGACACACAGTAAGATAGAAAAAAGGGGGGGGGAATCATTGCTATTATTTCTTTTTCTTTTCTGGTAATGTTTGCTTGTTTAATCATTGATTATTTGCAATGACTTATTTATGCCATGTTTGTGGCATCATATTTTTCTTCATATTTGCACTGCAGGAAGGGGCATGTAATCTGGGCCTTGGGGTTAGTAGTTCTTCCCAGATTCATGCTGTGCTGCTGCCTGTAATAAAATATTTTAGGGATACGTTTGAACTAGATAACATTCTGTTGAAGCACAAATTAATTTCAGATGGCACTGGAAGCAAAAACAGGCCTAAAAGGGGGTGAGGTTGATAGTCCATCTTTATAAATTTATGCAAATTAGAATTTACATATGATTGGATAGAGCAGCCAGGTGTTTCATTGGATGTAACAATGTGAGTAGCGAGGCCAGGAAAGTAATGAGGCAAGACTATAAATTCATAGAGATATTTTAGGGACATATTAATACTGTTAAGTTTTATTTTTTCGGTCAAGGGCCTAGTTCCTTTCTACGGCATTACGTTCTTTTGCTTTCCCTGAGTTCTGCTGCCTCACTGTACTTTTTTCCCTGCTTTTCCAGCCTTAACAGCCTTCTTTGGCCTTCTGAATGTTTTATAGCTTTCCTTTGCAGTGGGATAGGTGTCCAATTCAAGCGAGCCTATGCTTTGTGGAACATTTGGCCACATTTTAAGGTGGTGCCCCTATTGTGGTTGATATGTGGTTGCTGTACCTCTCCACTTGTGGTTTATATATTCTAATTATTTAATGATTTTTAAATTTTTAATAAGGATTGTTTATATTTTTATAACAATCGTTTTTATATTGATTGTTTTTATACTATGGTTTGTATTCAATTATCGTATGTTGCCCAGAGTTACATCTGGTGAGATGTGCAAGTACATAAAATTGATAGATAAATAAATAAATACATGTGTTAGGGGTTTTTAACTTGGTCCCCCAAGGGTTTTTTTCACACCGGATGCTCTTGTGTTTGGAGTACAAAGATCTTTTTATGTCCTGGAACACTGCAGACTCAGTGCCTGCGTAGTTGCAGCGTCTCCTTCGAAAATTAAGGGCGGTAAACCACATAATGGTAAAATAAAAAATGCCTCTAAATATTTATAATTTTCCTGACATGTAAGTTCCCGGCATTTGGCATTTATCAAATATGAATTCCTTTTTATCTCAAGATGAAATCTAACAGGATTTTTCTGATGATTTTATAGTTTTAAGGGATTCCTTATGGCAATGTTGGTGAACCTTTTTGGCACTGAGTGCTGAAATGGGCATGTGTGTGTACACGTCTGCCAGAAACCAGAAGAGTAGCCATCCAGTGCGCATGTGCGCATTGGGCGGCTGCTCTTCCAGTTTCCAGTGTGCCTATTCTTCCGGTTTCTGGCATGCATACTCACATGAAGACAAGCTGGTCTGCGTGCATGCGCACACCAGGAAGATGATCTTCTGGTTTCCAGCATGCGCATGTGCCCCGGCCAGCACACATGCACACCAAAAACTGGAAGACCAGGTGGCCGGTGTGCATACATGCGCAGAAACCGGGAAAGCAGTCACCCGGCGCATGCATGCACACCAGGTGGCTGGTCTTCCGGTTTCCTGTGTTCCCGCGTGTGTGAAGACCAGCTGACCAGTGCGCTGGAACCCAGAAGAGCAACAGGTGATGGCTCGCATGCCCAGAGAGATGGCTCTGCGTGCCACTTCCGGCACACATGCCATAGGTTCGCCATCACGGCCATATGGTATGAAATTGGGGTCTAATTCAGCACCAGAGAACTACTTAGCCGTCTCTCCATAATCCTTTTACTCCCTGCGATATCTACAAGTAAGTAAACCATTGTGCTTTTCATTTTCTTGAATACCAGGATAAATATCCCAAAACCATTTTATTCCAAAGTCAAGAATTGTTTTAAAAATAACTTTGCTAGTGGACCAGTTAATTAATAGACCCTAGTACTTCTGTGGGCATAGATCTGCTCTGTTTTGTTTTCTTTCTTTTTCTGAGTTGAGTTCACCAAAAATGCTAACCGTAGCCCAGTTTTTCAGATGCAAATTTGTTTTAGGTATAACAGGCCTTTCTAATCCTTGGGTTGATAGGATGATTCCATTTGTTTATTTATTTTTAGGTTATCTGAAGCATTTCTTTGTAAGTAGAAGCAGCTTTTGCATTTTTCATAGCTGAGTGTGGCAGAGATGGGAAACTTGAATGACATTTAAAAAGGGAGAAGGATGTGGGGGGAGAGAAAACAGAATTTGTTAAAAAATAATAATAAAAAGACCCAAAACAAAAAAAGTGAAGGCAGGCAAGGCAGAGTCGAAAGGTTTGCCCCTTAATATAAGCATTGTTTTCGTCAGCAGTATTTCACAATCTGTTTTCCTTTATAACAGTCATAAATTATTTATAACAAGCAATCTATTCCTTAAAATGTTCAGTGGTGCATTGTTTGTTGCTGTTGAGGGTAATCCTGAATGGAAGGGGAAGGATATTGATTTGAAGGATTTGAAATATAAATGAAGTTGTTTAGTCTTTCTGGTGGATGAATTTTAAAGCAATTGGATCAAATTCAAGAGACGAATAAGATTCAGTCCTCCACCCTCCTCTAAAAATAAAAGAAAATATTTCAGCTTCTAGTAGCAAACAACTAAGATTTTGACTTGCAAATTCAAGTCAACTCATGTGAATTAATAAATATTGGTTGATTTTTTAAAAAACTGGAGGAGAATTCTTAGCTCTAATAACTTATTGTTTTTTAAGTTACAGTAGTCCCATTCATCCCACTTAAGGTAATACTCATCTTCTGCGTTGAATATGAAACAGCATATAAAAGAGCCAGTGTGGTGTAGTGGTTAAGGCACCAGGCTAGAAACTGGGAAACTGGGAGTTCTAGTCCCACCTTAGCCATGAAAGCCAGCTGGGTGTCCTCAAGCCAGTCTCTCTCTCTCTCTCTCTCTCTCTCTCTCTCTCTCAGTCCAACTCGCTTACAGGATGGTTGTTGAGGAGAAAATAGAAGGAGGAATGTGTGTTGGATATTTTTGTTATCTTAAATTATTTGTAAAAACAATAAAGATGGGGTACAAATAAATAAAAAACAGCAAGCACAAGTATGCATAGTTATAACTGGATGGATCGAACGGGTAAATTCAGAAATGTATCCTCTGCATCAGATACCTCTTCTAGATGATGATGGAGAGAACAGACCGTATAAATGAATGCGAGAAAATGGGTTCCCTTAGGGTCTTTTTTGGCCATGGCAAGCATAGATGACATTCTTTCACAGCATTTTTTCATAGGTCAGTTCATTCTAACCTTCTCATTCTGATTGCCTTCCCAATCAGAAGCTTATAACAAAATGTGAACAACTGCACTTGCAAGAGGCATTTTAGTAGAGGCATCTACTTGCATATAATTTTGAGATAAGAAAAAGTCTGTTTGCTTTGTTTCCCATTTCATTTAAGATGTTTTGTGACCTATGGAAATCAATGAAAAGGTCAACACTGCAGACATCAGTTTATAAAGAAAAACAATTGAAAATAAGTAGATGTATCTTAATAATTTAGAGTAACTTTGAACAACTTAAGGATAATTCATAAAGCTGAACTATATATGAATTTTTAGCAATTAATTAATATGTTCTCTATTTTAATAATAAAAAATGAATGTCAGTTCTTACCAATAACTGCTGTAGGCAGTCGGTCCAAAGCTATTATCAAAACCATATACTGTAGGTCATATATCATGATCTTCTATTTTCTCATTAAAATTCTTAAAGGAGCTATTCCAGGCTCGCTTTAGGCTAAAGCTGAATAGGCCCTAGGCTAGTGTGCCAAAGCTTAGAGGATACTGATGCTACCCATCTTTTCAAATTATCCTAAAAATGCAAATCTTTATATCAGTAAGTAGTGGTCTCATTAGTCAGTGTGCCCTAAGGGCATCATATAACCTTGAGTCAACATTGAAGCCACTGCTACAGACAATTCTGTCCAGAAGCAGGGAAGGTGATTCTTTCTAACAAAAGCAGCAAAATATTATAGATTTTTCTGTGCTGGATCCAGTGCATATTCTGACCAATGATTTGGGGGGGGGGGGTGATGACACATTTTCAAACTTTTGCCAAATGGCATAAACTAGATTTCATCTCAAAATACAATTTTATGTGCCTAGAACATCTATACATTCTCATGAGTCATATCACTAGGACTTAGTTTTAACTTTTCCCTAAGTATTATAAAATATTAAAGTTATGGCATGACAATCAGAGGTGGGTTTCAGCAGGTTCTGACCAGTTCTGCAGAACTGGTAGTGGAAATTTTGAGTAGTTCGGAGAACCAGTAAATACCATCTCTGACTGGCCCCGCCCCCATCTATTCTCTGCCTCCCGAGCCCCAGCTGATCAGGAGGAAATGGGGATTTTGCAGTAACCTCTCCCTGGATTGGAGAGGGAATGGAGATTTTACAGTATCCTTCCCCTACCAAGCCACGCTCACCAAGCGACACCATGCCCACCAAGCCATGCCCACAGAACCAGTAGTAAAACATTTTGAAACCCACCACTGATGACAATATACCTTAAGCCAAGTATTTGAGGCTCTGATAAAAGCAGTATCGATTCTAAAGTTCCTACCATAAGACATCAAAGAGGTCGTGAATGGCAGACATTTTTCTTGAAAAATAGAAGGTCCAAGGCCACTGATCTTCCTTTGCATTGCAGAAGAGATGCTTAAGACACATGAATTTCTTTAGGAAATGTCCTGATTTTCATGATGAACAAAAACAACTTTTATATTTGCACTATTTGTGTGCCACCCTGAAATTTGATTTGATGATAAATGGTGATATTGACGTTTTGTAAATACAGATAGTCCTAAATTTACAACAGTTTGTTTAGTGACCGTTCAAAGTTACAACAGCACTGAAAAAAGTGACTTATGACCATTTTTCACAATTACAATCTTTGCAGCATCCCCATGATCATGTTATCAGAATTCAAATGCTTGGCAACTAACTCATATTTATGACCGTTGCTGTGTCCCCAGGTCATGTGATTCCCTTTTGTAAACTTCTGACAATGGGGAAGCCAGATTCACTTAACAACCAGGTTATTAGCTTAACTGCAGTGATCCATTTAACAACTGAGGCAAGAAAGGTCGTAAAATGGGGCAAAACTCACTTAACAAATGTCTCAATAACAGAAATTTCAGGTTCAGTTGTGGTCGTGAATCCAGGACTACTTGTATCTAAAAGCCAGTGTGGCTATCACTTCTCCTCAGCTATGAATCTTCACAAATAGATTCTTTAATCTTGATTTGCACTCAGAAGTTTCTCGGCAAACAAAATCATGTGAAAATTTAAAGTCTGAAAATTTGAAAAGAGGTATTATGTAATTATGTATGCTAGAAGATAATCATCTGCTGTAATCCTTGGATTATTATGCTAAATGTTGACTGAGATAAACTTTGGATGTGCAGCGCAGAAAACATAGTTGTTAGAATTAGGATTTTTATTTGTATCTTAGTTTAAACAGTTTTCAGATCACTTTCTGAAAACCTTTATAAGCTGTCTCTGCACTGAGGTCTTTATATCTCTTAGAATGTAGAAATATGAACTTGATAATATGAAGCAGTAGAGTTTGAGTTTCCTGCAACATTTATGTAAGAAGCCACTATTAAAGAACCATCTTATTTGCTGAAAATGTTGGTTTGGAATTCTGAAGACTTAGATTTTCACTACTAGAAAGGTACGGTACATAATTGGGGGGAGGGATGAAAAAACCATATGATGTGTCAATAGGTCAGAAATAGAGATATTTGAAAAATGTTCAAGTGTGCATGTTGCTCTCAAGTGTGCTAAACCTATTTAGTGTGCATAGTTTTGTACTACCTGTGTTCTGCTTTTCATTTCAGTTTTGTGTAACATTTTCTTATAGACTGTGGTAGGTAAGAGAGTAAGTTAGCATAGTAAATGCAATTGTATAAAACATTGTTAAAGGCAATATTGTTCAAGAAATTTGATCTTCTATATTGGTTATAAAACAATATGATTCCTACATTTTGAACTAATATATGTATTTGAATGTAGCATGCATAGCAGCCCAGAGATTTTAGAGCGGCCAGCCATAATAAATTTAAATAATACTAATAATCCATAACAGAACACAGATTTAAGCAAATTAGTTTTTAAAAATCACTTTGATATCCATATTTCGAAGTCAGCTATGCAGTGAAATATGCATTAGATATGCATTTATAATTGTTTTACAAGGTTTTTTTTAGAATACTATTTAATGTGCAAAAAGGGTGTAGTGGTTAAAAGATGAAAAATGAACATGGACCAGAAAACAAACTAGATTCATTGATTTCCAGCAACTATGGCTCCTGACAATTCCTACAACAAGGCAATCTGACCTTGTTAGAAGGGTGTTACCAAACCTCCAGATCAACCAATTGTTTTTAATGTTCCTTCTCATAGTTGCCTGAACTTTTAACTATTAAGTGAATCCAACAGCAACTCAAATATTAAATTCCACATAATAAGTTACCTTGAGGTAAGGTGGGTGGCTTATTAGATAGATAGATAGATAGATAGATAGATAGATAGATAGATAGATAGATAGATAGATAGATAGATAGATAGATAGATAGATACCGTATTTTCCGGCGTATAAGACGACTGGGTGCATAAGACGACCCCCTACTTTTCCTGTTAAAATATAGGGTTTGGGCTATACTCACTGTATAAGACTACCCGTCTTCCAACGCACACCAAATAAAAATTAAAAAACATCAAATCTGTTGCTGTGATCTGGGTTAGATTTGGCCCACTGAAGTGCAAACAAACGTATTTTATTTTGTGTCACTACATAACCGTTTTGGCGATGCTCATTCACCATGTCTGCTACATGTTTTTCGAGTTCTGGCCAATGTCGGATGCCTCTTCTTAATGCACACTTACCCCTTGGCATACTCTTTAATGCTTTTTCATTTGCTTTCCAGTCCTGAACCATCTTTTCTGTTACTCCATATTGTCTTGCAGCAGCACAGTTATTATGTTCTATGGCAAAGTTTACAACTTTAAGCTTGAAACTGGCTTCATATTTCTTTCTTCTTGCTGGTGGAGCCATAATGGGATCTTGACTGTTAGCCATTTGTATACTGTACTGTATGTACTGGTGCTGTACTGTAGGAACCGGTACAGAAACTGGTGCTGTACTGTATGTACAGATACTGGTACTGTACTGTATTCACCACCACATGTATCTGCTCACCAGATAGACTCTATTTTTTCACCTCAGATAAGATGCACACCAAACTTCATTAGAGATCCGCCGTTCCAACATTAGAATTGGCTGAAGTGCAGATGCTCCTGCTTCCCCCTGCCTTCCCTCAGAATCGCCAATCCAACCCAGTATACAATAACCAGCCAATCACAGCAAGCAATGTATTTTCTGTGCACACTGCATACAAAGCCTGCTTGGATTGGGTGGGTCAGCTCTCCCTGCCTGCCCAGCCCTCCCTGTCTCCAAGACGATCTGAGCGGTAGTACGCAATGTGATACTGCCGGCATGAGAAAACCACTGAGAGCAGGGAGAGGGGCTGCTCCAGGAGCGGCTGGCCGGAATGCAGCGCACGGTGGCTCAGCTAGAGGACGCCTGTCCCTGAAGCTGGAGAAGGACAGCTTCTCCAGTCTGGCTCGGAAGTAAGTTTCAGCACACCGTATACCGGCTTATAAAATGACACCCGGTGTATAAGACGACACCTGACTTTTGAGAAGATTTTCATGTGTTAAAAAGTCATTTTATATGCTGGAAAATACGGTAATTGCTTTCATTTCTAGCTGTTAATCAAATTTTATTGTTAGTAACAATACTTTTTGGGACATTTCTGTATACCAATATACCTGGAAAAGATTTAGATGTATAATTAAAAGGATTTTTAAACTTCAACATAAGCCATACTTGTTATTTTAAGTTTCAGCAATTTTTCCTTCTGGCTTCCATTCTTGGAAGACGGTTGCAATATTTCTCGCCAGTTGTTGGCAACATTAATTCTGTCCTTTTCTACTAGCCCTGTCTACAATTTCTTGGCTGGTCCTATATTTCTCTCCACCTGTTAACATAAGGCTAGATGAAATTGGCAGGTTGAATATTTTTTGCGGGACTTGCTGTGAATCTAGCAAATTACCTTCTCGGGTTTTTTTTTTTTTCCCCTGCTTGTTTCAGTAGATGAAATATCTTTTAGTTTTCTTATCTCCCATTTTGCAAAGCATGACTTTTGGGGGGAGGGGAAGGAGGGATTTTTTTGAAAATAGGTCACTAGTTCTTGCTGAGGTGGTTAAATTGTGTTCAGTTTTTATCCACTTCAGACTTCAGCTTAGGTGTGAAATGATTGAATGCTTCTTTTAAAATAAAAACTCTCCCATGTCAAAAAGAAATGATTGTAACTTGCAATAAAACTGACTATCAAATTAATTACTGAACATGCAGCTTCTTTTCTTGGCTTTCCTACTTCCCCAAAATATTATTAATACTATTACCAGGAAAATGCTAATCAGTTATTGGTCCACTGTCAGATATAGAATTTAATTCCTTTCTTTGTAGATAGGATCCATACTGCATAATAGCAATAGCACTTCGACTTATATACCGCTTCACAGTGCTTTACAGCCCTCTAAGTGGTTTACACAGTCAGCAAATTGCCCTCAACAATCTGTGTCCTCATATAATATATAGTATAATATAATGTAATGCAATAAATATAATATAATATTATAATATAATATAATATAATATAATATAATATTATAATATAATATAATATAATATAATATAATATAATATAATATAATATAATATAATATAATATAATATAATATAATATAATATAGTCTAATTAATATAATATATAATATAGAAAGAGGGAAAGGCTGAGCTTTCTATAAGCATCAATAGATTTTTTCCCTTTTTTCATCATTTCACATATGTGGGTTGGGCAAGGAGACAGATGTTAATTTTGTTGTTTTATTAATTTACCTTTTTTCTTCTTCACAAATAACATTTTTCTATGTATAGTTAGCTTTGTTTGGAAGGAAGAAAATATATGGTCCTGTATCTGCTCTCTGAAATGATCCATACCAGGCATTATAGAACCTTTATAGAATGTGAATTGAAGGAGAGACAGGTTTGCAATAGAGACCTTATCCTCTCTCTCTCTCATCCTGCTCTGCCCCTCCGTTCCAATCCCAACCAGTTTCCACATGTTGAATCAAAAACTCTGAAAAAGAGCTCTGTGATTGGGACTAGAGTACCTGGATTCGGAATGGGACAATTTACCACAGCCAATTCGCCATGACCAATTCACTGCAGCCAACTCACACTGGGACAACTCGCTGTGGGACAATTTAACTATTCAATTTAATTATTTAAAATAATTTTAAAATATTTAAATTTTTTGTCATTCACATTTCATTTTGTCCCTCCTTTGGCATCCTTTCTTTAATGGTTTTATTCCACTACTTCTTTGATATTAGTGTAACTCTTATTCTGTGGCGAATTGTCCCATGGCAAGTTGGCTATGGTGAGTTGGCTGCAAGTTGGCTGCAGCGAGTTGACAAGTGGCTAGCTGGCCAATGGTGAGTTGGCCAGTGGCAAGTTCTCGTAGACCCCCTAGGTTAGTTCTCAATTACAGTTCAATTTTAGCAGAAATGCCAGTGTTTAAATACAGCCTCTTCTTTCTTTGAACTTAGAGTTTTGCCATCAACAGAACATAAAGGGCAGGCATTAATAAACAAATTTTATAACAGACATCTGTTGCTAATCAAGGAATTCTGTAAGATCCAATCTGGGTCAGTCACCGGGACCAGAGGTTTTGCCTTCCGAGCTTTCAGACTCATCCTGGAGCCCATCCTCAACTACTCTCTAGCCCTCTTTTCTCAGGCTAGAGAGAAGTTCCCTTAGGATGGGCTCTGGCATGAGTCCGAAAGCTTGGAAGATAAAACCTTTGGTCCTGGTGACCAACTCAGATGAAATCTTACAACATTCTCCTGAGACACATATATTCACCTTCATTCACAAGGGATTCTTTACAAAAGCAAAAGCAGGACAGGCAGTAATATTGGCTTTAATTATTTTGTTTTGGAGTTTTGTTATTTTCATAGTTACTGCTTATTTTCAAGGTGCGGTCCAAAAATTCTAATTTACAGTTTTTGAAACAGCGTGAAACTAAAAGGTAATTTTATTTTTATATTAGTACTTATTAAAATTTTACAATACGGTTCTTCAATTAAAAATAAATATAGAATGTATACACAGTTAAAATTCACAGAAAGTACTTACATTACGGAACATATTCAAAAAAATTAAAATGCTTATAAAATTTTTACGTCTAGCTGCATTGCATATTTTTAAAAAACCATATATTGTATGATAGAGTAAACAAATGCATTTCAATATGGAAATTGGAAAAATAATAGGTTGATTCATTCATGCTTACTTTCAAAATGATACCATGCAAAATTAACATGATTTTATATTTGAGGGTACAAAGATGCAAACAAAAGTTAATAATTAAGCACCCAGGGAAAAAAAGAGTTCTTCTTTATAATTGCAATATGACTTATTGAATTCTCTGCCTTCTCTGATTTCCTGTCATTTTGGAGGAATAAAAACCAAGCCTCCCATGAAGCATAAATGTATGTCTGAATGCAGATTGTAAGGCTTGAGAGTTGGAATATGTATACTACAAGCAATACTAATAAACAAATCCAGCATTTGGCTTATCACTCCTGATATGAGAACAACTCATGCGGGGAGGGGAGGACTACTCTTCAGTGAGGATAAAGAGTTAAACGTATTTGAGGTTGTTTATAACTTTTAGAATTACTCCCAGGAGGTCTTAAGCAGAGAAGTGTTTTTGCCAGCTATTGAAAAGAAGCAAGCATGCAGCAAGGAGCATGGTTTCCTACTGTGTACTTCTGTACTTTTCACTAAGTATGTGGTTGCATGGTGTGTACCGTCACAGTAGTACTGTTGTGGCAAACAATATTCTGTCAATGGTATCATCTCTCTGGCTTGTAAATGGCATTGTTTAACTAGAAATCATGGTTTTAAAAAAGCTGTAGAATCAAGAGTACAGGATAAGCCAAAATGAATCTGAATGAAGCAGTTTTTCAGGTTAAATGTAGCATGACTGTAAAGGTTTCTTGAGAAAGTCATTTGCTGCTGGCCCTGCCCCTAATTCTCTTATCTTTTCACCACAGCCTCCCTTATGTAGAAGGTTTAATCTCTGCAATGAAGCCTGCCCCAATTGGGTTGTCTCCCTGTCTGATTTCCAATAAGTGTTGGTTGGCCAAGGCGTTCCACACTAGAGTCACATAATCTAAATTTATGAGGTTAGGGCTACAAATATCTGGACAAACAGATGGCAATAGCGACCCATAGAAAGCTGCTATCATATAAAAGTCATCAAGATTTGCTAGCCCTTCTGTAATGAATGTGAGGAAAATCCATTTAAAAAGTTTCAAACTGAGAACGAAGAAAGAAAATACCATTGACAATCCAGAAAAGGGGGGGGGAAATGTAAAAGAAACAATACCTACCAATTCACAGGGTAGGAAAAAGTGTCTAGACAAATCAAACACCAAGTGGTCAGTCAGCCATTTGGTATTTCTACTTCCTCCTCCAAGGTTGACCAAATCTCTGGGGATGGGTGAAGTCTCAGGCAGCAGCACCTTGCCTGAAATTTAGTGAATATCGACAGCAAGCTAGGATCAATAAAATTGGTTTCAGTCTTCAATCTTTTCATTTTGTGAATTTGTTGTGATAGTACTTTGTGGGAAAAGCTGGGCTGAGGGATCAACTGAAGTCCATCTTTTCAGAAAGCAGTTCTTCATTCCATACTTTTTTGAAGCCTCTGTCCTTATAATATGTAATAAATATTTAGAATTCTTAATTGGTGATGCTTATTCGGAAAAAGGATCTAGCTTTTAACTTATCTTTCTATTTCCCACTGTTGTAAAAAGAGGGTTGCCACTTAATCTCTTTTTTGGTAATCAAGTCACAGAGAAGCATAATGGGGCTGGTAGTAGCATACTTAGTAATTTATGTTAATTTTCAAATTTGCAGTTTTGGAGTAAAATATGCATACGTAACACCTTTGGTTCAATGGACAGTAAAATGGTGATGGTTGGATGAACACTAAAATGGAAATCCATTTAGATGGATCTATATATATATTGAAATTCTAGTATCTCTGGAAAATTAAATCATTAGGAAGTTATGGAATATAATGTCTAATAAAAATATTTGACCCTTTCTTCACACTAAATTGACTTTATGAAAAAACCCAACTCTAAAAATAGAGAAAATTATGATGATTTGGGGGAAAAAATGGAGGGAAGAAGAGATACTGGCTTTGGATCAATTAATTGATACTTATTATTAACATATGCTGTAGTAATAGATAAATATCATGTATCAGATGTAACCCAATGGCAATATTCAACAACAACGTTTGTGAACAACATTGTATTGTAATGGACCTGCAGCATTCTTACCTTCTGAGTTACTAGAACAACTTGTTAAAATCCTTTGAAACTAAAAAAAAAAAAAAGCTTTTATAGATATTTGTTATCAACAAATTAATCTGATATGCAGATGATAAGAAATGAATGGAATAAAGAATTAGAACTCCCTTTGTTGCCTAGACAATGGAAGAGTGTTTTAATTTCTATAGCAAGTGTCAATGGACCTCAAATTATGACATACAACAAAAAGTAATATTTAGAATTGTACAAAACAAGACTGTCAAAAAGAGCATTTTGTTGGAGAAGTAATAAGGATAATGCTTCTTTAATACATATGTTTCTACAATGTCCTATACTTCCTAGGTTTTGGAAGAAAGTATTTCACTCTATAAATATAATTGTGGGGCAAAAGCTAAAATTTTCAGAGGATAATATTCTTTTGTATTACATATCTAATACTTCAAATTTGACAACCAGAGAACATTGGATAATGGATAAATGGATTCTCCATGCCTTATGGCCAATTATGTTGCAGAATTTGAAAGATAAATATATGGCCCCTTCACTGAATGAATTGAAGATCTGACTGCACTTGCTTTCTATGAATTGCCTGTAGATATAGACTCTGTATGGAGAAATATAATGAAATATGTGACCTAGTATTTCACAAAATACAGAAAGCTAAAAACATGATAATTATATAAATATTCTAAATATTAATTTATCTATTGTTTTATATAATTATGTATAAATTATGTTCAATTATATTAATCTATATACATCTAAGAGCCATGGTGGCACAGTGGTTAGAATCTACTACTGCAGGTTACTGCTGACTGACAACTGCCAGCAGTTCGATCCTGACTGGCTCAAGGTTGACTTAGCCCTCCATCCTTCCAAGGTTGGTAAAATGAGGACCCAGATTGTTGGGGGCAATCTGTTGACTCTGTAAACTGCTTAGAGAGGGCTGTATAACACTGTGAAGCGGTATATAACTCTAAGTGCTATTGCTATTGGATAGATAGATAGATAGATAGATAGATAGATAGATAGATAGATAGATAGATAGATAGATAGATATTGCTCAAAAAAATAAAGGGAACACAAGCAGAAGACATCCGAGATCTGAATGAATGAAATAGCCTTATTAAATGCTTTGTTCTTTACATACAGTAGTTTATACGCTGCTCAAACAACTAAAGGGAACACAAAACTATTGTATGTAACGAACAAAGTATTTAATAAGGCTATTTCATTTATTCAGATCTCGGATGTCTTCTGCTTGTGTTCCCTTTACTTTTTTTGAGCAGTGTGTGTGTGTGTGTGTGTGTGTGTGTGTGTGTGTACACACATACACACTCTTGAATAATAATGCCACTAATTTATTTATTTATTTATTTAGCATATGGCAAAAAATGTTAAAAAGCACATCACAATTACATTCTCAATGAGCAAATATGAAACTATTTACAAATTCAAAAGTAGACTATTTCTATAGTCAATACATGATGGAGTTTCATGCAGCAAATTTCTGGGGTTTCCCCAATATGCACTCAGAGGGCACTGTTCCACAATAAGTCACAAATTGTCACACTGTCTACTTTGGACCACCAGAGCTACATTCTGAAGAGGAGAGCTTTCTCCATTTATGGAGGAAATTAGATATGTTGAGTCGTAATCCTATTGAGGATTGACCTATTGATCATAATGCCACTAGATAACTATACATAGAACTATACTCTTCTTTGATGTATTTTTCCACTTTTTTAAAAGCACCTTCTATTTGCACTTTATTTCCTTGACAATATATGTATACTGCTCAAAAAAATAAAGGGAACACAAGCAGAAGACATCCGAGATCTGAATGAATGAAATAGCTTTATTAAATACTTTGTTCTTTACATACAGTAGTTTATATACTGCTCACACAACTAGAGGGAACACAAAACTACTGTATCTAACGAACAAAGTATTTAATAAGGCTATTTCATTCATTCGGATCTCGGATGTCTTCTGCTTGTGTTCCCTTTATTTTTTTGAGCAGTGTATTTCTATCATTCTATTGTGTGTGTTCTCCCATTTGTCAATATTTTAAAGAGCAGTAAAGAAAGGGGGAGGAAGCATTATTTCTATCTCTGTGCAAGAGCACTTGACTGTATTCCAAATGTTTATATCCTATTCAGTTGTTATTCCCTGTATACAATTATAAATTTAGTACATGGATAAGAATGATACAGCCTATTGACTTCTTCCTATCTCTATCCTGCTGAAGTAATCCCCCAAATTCTGTGTCCTAATGTGTTCTTTTCCCAGCAGATGTACAGTAGCTCCATTCAGTTATTCAAATAAGGCCTTACACATTTGTTAGTGCATGTGAAGGGGACTTCTCTGTAGTCACAATTGACTACTTGTGCATCTACACACTTTAGGAAAAGCAGTGTTCTACTTTGAAAACATGTTCTTCCAGTATGTAACAGGCAGGTTAACAATAGTCTCATTCCACTTATCCCTCAGACAATTTTAATAGGGAGATGAATAAATTTCTAAATAGGTTGCTTTAGTTCTCTAAAACCAATCATTCATAAATCTCTCATTTATATAGGCATAACTTGTTTTGGTTATCTGCCATGTTCCATCTGGACAAAAGCAGACGTTGTCAAGAAGATACATTTGTCTTAATGGTGAAATCAAAATAGAATGTATATATTCATGAAATAAATTTATTTTTAAGTGATAAACAACAAAGAACAGAAGAGGGCATTTATTTTGCTTCTATGGTACTCTTCTAGAAGCATTTGATTGAGTGTGCAAAACTATACTTGTAATCTTATTTACTTGTTAAATAAAGTTTTATGTAAACAATGAGGAACAAGAGTATTCAGTATATAAATTTTACTGCACAGTTCAACATTCTACATTTACATTTGCATTCGACTTTAAAAAAAAGTTGTTCAAAATGTTTAGCCTAAATTTGATTTTGAAAAAGTCAACATCTTAACCAGATAGCAGTGATTTAATTGCATACTGTAAGCTTTTGTCTAGGCTGTGGTAATGTGGAAATAACTGTAGTCTTATGGGGACTCTTCTTTAAGAATTAATGATAAAAAGCTTCTGTAAATTCTTATTATTTATATTCTCTCCCTGCCCTTTTCCAAGCTAGTGTGCATTTAACATCCTGTTGAGGCACTGATCAGGTCTAGTTTCCTAGGAATAAAAAACTTATTGATTTAAAGTTTCCTTTACATTTGAGTTTCTCAACAAAAGAGTTATTAGGCCAAATAAAATATAATATGGAAATAGGAAAGCCATTTACAACATCTTCAGAGACTTCTGAAAGAGTGTTAGAGTGGAGGCCAGTCTAATCTCTGGAGGGATTTTATTTATTTATTTTATTTTGTCGCATTTATTTTTGCCGCCCAACTCCCAAGGGACTCTGGTGTTCCACCATGGAGAAAGCCCTTCTTCTGGGTCCCACCAGCTGTATCTCCTTAGGGGATGGGACCTGCAACATTCTTTGCCTCTCCTTGCATGGAATTAGCCACACAATTCCAATGGATTCATGCAACATGAAGTGTCATAAAGATATTTATAATACCATCAGTCTGTTTATTGCTTTTATTTATTGAGAGATTTAGGACACATAGAAATAAATGTGATATTTTTGCTCATTTTCTGAACTAAATCTTTACTTGCCCATATAAATAGCCATGCACACCTACCAACTGAAAAAGCCAGGGTAGAGCTAAATTGCAGAAGACTCTAGGTGAAAAATTTCAACAAGCACATGACCTTGTTCTCTGTGATAATTCCAAAATACAAAGGATTACTCAACCCTGGCTTGGCTTGGTCAATTTTTGTGTTCCCTGGCATTGTTTTCATTTGTGTGTCCTAGTCTTACTCAGTTCATTCTGGCTGTCACTTTGGTTTTAGCAGACATTTTATGTTTGGCGAACCACATTGTTGTGACTTCTTAGAAATTGCACAAGCCAGCATCTACTAAATGTTCTATCTTTATTGACTTTTTTGAATGAGTCTCATGAATGCCATCTTTCATATATGCTTCTCAGCACTTCAGGATATTTCTATTCACAAGAAACCCAAGTATGAGTAGATTGTCCAGCATAGGTAAACTGCTTTCCCAGACACAAAACTATTTAGAGATTTAAGAAGCTTATAAATGTTATCCAACATTAGTAATTGTAAAATGAAGAATAGCTTAATGAAGTCCGTAATGAGCTAATGTTACATTCTCTTTTAAAGGGACAATTCTATAATTGTCCATTTCATGTCGATGTATTCATTGTTTAAGATTTTCATTCACCCTCCCCAATTTCTCATGTTGTTCCCCCATAGAATTTTACCCAGAGTACAAATATATGTGTTCATCTGATCGTTTGTGTTAGGGAGAACTCTGAAACATCTGAGGATTGAATTTGAGAAATGTATGAAGATTACTTTAGTTTTTTTCTTTTCTTTTTTCTTTTTCTTTCTTTCCTCAAGCAAGAACAAATTCGCCTCAAATTTTATTTCAGGCAACACTATAAAAGCAATCAAATAGAAGATTTATTGGCTTTCCTCTGCCAATAAATTGCTTATTTTGACGACAGATCATCATGATGTCTCCCACATATTCCAACTGTCCTAGTAAATTGTGACAGTCTAGATTTGCCAGAACTAGTTTCTTATCAAATGAAACTTCCCACTCGTCTTGTGACATGTTATTGTTTATACTCTTACAAAATGTCAGCATATACCCCCAGGACAGTTGTTTAAAGGTAGAGGTCTCAATGGCTAGATTAGGCCAAAATAATAGGTCAGGACATATGGAATAAAAATGGTGGATTTGTTGTAGATCAGCAATGTCTGGAGGGCTGTCTTATCTCCATCCCTGAAGAACATTTACTATCAGAGCAATTAGAAATTTTAAGACTGCAGTTGCTTTTCTCCATTGTAGTGGGAACAGCATCCAGGAATGGGTTGGCCTTGACTGCTAGCTAATAGGACTGAGTCTGTCAAAGATGTGAGGACAGACATGTTTTTTGCTTAGGTCAACTTATTCCTGGATACTGATTCTACCTTTGACACCTTTACCACCAATGTGGCAGTTATATCACCAACCAACAACTGTGCCACCACCAATTCCAGCGTGAAGAGCTTTCAGCTCAAGCCTGCTGAGGGCTGCATAGTGGCAGGTCAGGTCACCAGCTGTTGGCTCTGACTGGGCAGCCAGATCAAGCTTGGCTCACAGCACTGACCCAGGGGCTTTGTTGGGAGCAGGATCGGAGCTCCAGTGCATTCCAGCTTAGTGGTAGGCTTCGCACTCCGTTTCTAACCGAAGGACAGCTGGGCTGTCAGGTAAGCCTGGGACTGTCACTAGACAGCTGCTGCCAAGGAGTTCCGCCCTGTTTGCAAGTCACTGCCCAATTGAGGGCACGCTCCAGGCCCATCGGCAATGGGCACCGCCAATTGCGGGCCCGATTCCTGAGCCTCTGCCTGACTACAGGCAAGCTCGGAAGCAAGTGACTGCCACCACCATGGATCGCAGGCCCGATTCCCGAGCCTCTGCCCGATTGTGGGCATACTCAGGAGTAATTGACTGCTGCCACCGTGGATTGCAACTTGATTTTGTGCCTTTGATCGTTCGGCTTGCTGGCAGCCTTAAAATGGCAGAGGCAGCTAACGCCTTCAACAGGGAAGCCGCGGCAGTGAGGGATGTTCTGGATTCAGGCCAGAGAGGCGAAAAAGCTGCAGGAACCTTGGGACTGAGGTCTGCGAGCCAGAGAGCTGCGGCCAAGATCTCTAGGAGATCTAAAGCCTTCGCCAAAGACTAAGGCAGCTAAGCGAGATGCAGCAAGGCACCAGAAGGCAATTCCCAGGAGGTGGCCAAGGCGCAGAAAGGACAAAATGTGGGAGAGCCTCGGGCATTAGGGAAGGAAAGTTCCAGCCATAAACCAGAGCAGCAGTTTGCCTTACCTCAGGAAACTGTCATCCGGCCTCCCCTATCTCTGTCACCAGATGGCGCTGCTGAGTATCTCTTAACAGAGCTCAATCTGCCCAGCAACAGGGAGTCTTGGTATGGCTCCCTCCCAGATCCCTTTACTTCCTCAACTGCTTGGCAACAGCCTAGCACAAGCAGAGCCTCACCTGCAGAGGCGACCTTCACCCCACCAACAGCAGGAATCCGCTCAGAGGAAAGGCAAGAGGGCCATATTCCTCCTGGCATGGAAACTTTAATAGCAGAAGTATAGAGCCTTGCCCTTCAGCCTGTCATCAGCACCCAGGGCTTTCACGAAAGTGTTAGCTGCCTTGGTGGCACACCTCCAGGCTCTTCCCGTGCATGTCCAGTGCTACCTGGACGACATCCTGATCCAGTCCACCTCTGAAACCCAGGCATGCGAGGATCTCAGAATCACCATCCAGGTGCTTCAGGACCAGGGGTTTGTTGTGGCCCTGCCCTCTGAGCCTGTCCCATCAGAGGAAGAAAGCTCCGAGCATGAGGAAGAGGAGTCAGCCAGGCCTCCCTCTCCAGGCCCCTCCCCTCTGGCACTGTCTCAGGAGCCGGCCGAGGGAGAGGAGATTAGCCGGGAGACAGGTGTCTCGGATGAGAGTGAGGGAGAGAAGTCATTCCTGGATGCACGCCTCCAAAGGCGTGATAAACGATTGCAGCAGCTCAGGAGGCGTGCTAGGGATTAGAACTGAGTCACTGGACCACACCCCAGAGACTATATAATAGAGGGTGGTGGCCAGTGATCCCTGTGACGAACAAAAATAAACCTTGGATAGTCACTAAAGCCTCGTCCGAAACTGCTGAGAGGAATATTATTTCTGTTGGACTCTTGCACGCTGAGTATATTATCTTTCTGTCTCTGTGGAAATAAAAGCACTTGGCAGACGGTGTGTATATCGCTGCCAAGTTGGAGATAAAGACCTGGGTGTGTGCCAAGTGCTTCCTTAACCCTCGGCTGGCTGTGTTTGTGTGTGTGTGTGGACGGGGACAGATCAGGGTTTTCCATAAACATTAACAAGAGTCATTTGACACCAACTAATCTGTTACTGCATTTAGGAATGGAGATAGACACCATTGAATATAAGGTATACCTCTCCCAGAATGGCAGGCAAGTATAATGGACTTAATGGGTCAGATCAGGAGGAACCGTATGATTCCCCTGGCCACTCTTTCGCAACTCCTGGGTAAGATACTGTCCTGCATTTCCATTGTGCCCTGTGCACGTTTACATACCAGGGCTCTTCAGTGGTTCCTCCTACCTTACCAAAGGGCAGGCAGGAGCACTTCACCGTCCAAAGTCAGGGTATCACCAGGGGTGATCCGTTCCCTAAAATGGTGGGTTTCCCCGGCTATTTCTAAAGGATGTTTGCCGATTTAGTTGCCCTCTTGGTGGCCAGATCTTGGAGGATACCGACAAACAGAGTCTCCCTCAGCCGGGGGCATTGGTCCACCCGGACCCACAGTGGCTCCAGTTAACCACCTGCTGTTTGAGCGGAGCTCTCTGAGCCGAGACAATTACTCTTCCAAAGTAATTGCCACCATAGAAGCCTCCAGGAGGCCTTACACGAACAGAATATATGATGCCACCTGGAAGGCCTTTTGCTCCTGGTGTCCAGGTCGCACTTGGACCCAACTTTGGTGTCCATGCCTCAGATACTGGAGTTTCTTTAGGCGGGGCTGGACAAGGGCCTTTTGCCCAACACGATCCATTGCCAGGTGGCTGCCCTGTCATTGGTCCTTTCCTGGCTGAACTCCCTTGCTCTACATCCAACCGTCCGCAGGTTCATCAGAGGCGCAATGAACCTACGGCCTCCAGTGATTCACCACTACTCTATTTGGGACCTCATTAAGGTACTGCAGGTGCTGACTGAGGCCCCATTTGAACCACAGAGAGAGGCCACATTGCGTTTCCTGACCTGCAAGGTGGCCTTCTTGTTGGCCATATGATCGCCCAGGTGGATATCAGAGTTGGCGGCATTATCTGTCCGGAGTGATCTCTGTGTGTTTCACCCTAACAGAGTGATTTTACGTTTGGACCCTTCCTTCATTCTGAAGGTGAACTCATGGTTCTACAGGGCCCAGGAACTTATTTTACCTAATTTCTGCCCCAAGCCAGTGCATGCACTGGAACGGAAGTGGCACTCGCTAGACATGAGGAGGGCACTCCAGATATATATCAAAAGAACTTCCTCTTTTAGGAAGACGGAGTCTTCCTAAAAGCTTTTTGTGTCATTCCAGCCTGCCTCCTTAGGAGCCAAGGTCACTCCATTGACCGTGGGGCGCTGGATTGGGGGGTGTATCGCCAAATCTTACAAGATACAAGCCATTTCACTGCCCAAGAGTATAATAACACACTCCACAAGGAGTGCAGCCACAAGTGTGGCGTGGGTGATGCAGGCCTCTCTGGAAGAGGTTTGCCATGCAGCTACATGGTCCTCCCTGTCCCCTTTCATCAAGCACTATAAACTGGACAACTATGCCTTGGCTGAGGCGGTCTTTGGGAGGCAGGTCCTCTAGAGAGTGCATGCAGATGAGGCAAACCTTGGACCAGGCTGCGGCCCACCCGTAAGGACAAGACCGCTTTGGTATGTCCCATTCCTGGATGCTGTTCCCACTACAATGGAAAAGAGGCATTGGTCTTACCTGATATGCTTCTTCTTGTTGAGTGGGAACAGCATCCAGCCCCACCCTGATGCCAGGCTGGCCCTCAGTTCATTGGGGGGTGAAGCTTCTGACCCAGACCTGTCGGGTCTGCCTCTATGCCTTCCCCGAAAGCTGGGGATCATTGGTGGAGGTGTGTCCTCACAGCTTTGACAGACTCAGTCCTATTGGCTAGCAGACGAGGACAATCCATTCCTGTTCCCACTCAACAAGAAGAAGCGTATCAGGTAAGACCAATGCCTCTTCCCATTTCCTGGCGTATTCTCTGTGGCTTACTCATAGCATATCCTTCTGTCTTTGTTTGTGGGTAGGTGTGATCAGCTAAAGGGAGAACATCTTTTGCTGCTCACACTATAATTTAAAAAATAAGAAATCTTTCTCTGTTTCTCATCATAAAGTATAGCACAACTGGATTAGTCCTTTGATATTAGAATCTGAATTTGTGCCAGTTTCAGTGGCTGGGCCCTTGTGAGTTTTGTTGTTGGCTGAATTCACTAATCCATCAATTTCTTACCTCTTTTTTGTCGGTTGTTTTTAAATTGCATTGCCTTAATTTATTGTATTGTAAGCCACTCAGAGTTAATTGGAGACGGGAGGCAATGTAATTTGGCAATAATATACAGAGATCTCAAGACGTCTCTTAAGAGAAAGGTGTGTGGATTAGGAGGGGAAAGTGTTGTGTTAACTAATGGCACCGCCTTTCCTGTTCCCCTCCTCAAAGTTTCTCATTATCAATGATTCCCTCATGTAACCTCTGCTCTGCTCATTGGCACTTACAAGCAAGTGAACCAACTTGCTATTCGCAGTTACCTCAGTGATATTTACAGCATTTTAAATGTCAGTTACACAGATGTAAATAGAAATTGCAAGAAGCTGGGAGAAAATAGTCCAACAGCTAGAGTTAATTCTGATGTGAAAGCTAAAAACCTTTGTCTTAAATACACAATACTTCCTATATCATATGCCACTGTTTAAAAAGCATCCCCAACTGAGAAGACTTTAAAAATATCCTCCCCACCAAGAAAGGCATAGAAGAAATGAGTGGACCAGTGAAGAAATTTTTCCTGTTCCGCAGCAACCCTAAGACCCAGCAAATTAAAAGTGCATATTTAGAGGAACTGTGTGTTGATGTGTTCTCCACAATTTCAACTTTCCAGAGTGGGGAGATGGAAATAATCTGAGCTCTAAATACTGACAGCATCAAGGCTTCTAGATACAAATAATACAAAGAGCTGATGTTGCTTTTTCAGTCTCTAGCTTGACAAGGTGACTTGAGGAGGGGGGGAGATTGTCTGCAAATTGTGCTTTGTCATCTGATTTATTAGCTGACAGTAAATCTCTCCACTTTCTCCCTCCCCACCCCCACATTCCACTCTACCTTTAGAAAATTTTGAAACTAGATTGGTATTAAGAAAACAGAGGAACCAGGCAATATGCAAACTTAAAGATATATTCTTACCTGCTGTTTTATTCTAACTTGTCTGTTTTTTGGTTTTATTTTGTCTGGAGTTTTCCTCACAGTGCTTAATGAGCGCACATGGCAAAAAGCCATCTGGCTGTGTTCTGTATTGTGTTTTTATTGCTTCTTCTACTGTGAGTTACTCAGGGTCAGATGGAGTAGATATGTAGTAAATTGAATTAAATAAATAAAGAAGAAAGAGAGCCAGATGACCCAGGCTGATTTTGTTTAGTGCACGGGTGGGAAGCCAATGATTCATAGGTTGTTAGAATTCCTTAAACCATTATTTTAGTCACGCTCACTGGGAATCTATGGCACAATTAACTTTTGTTTTAAGGGTTATTTTAACACTTGGCTCCTCGTGTTCTTTGGTACTAACTAGGCTCCATGGCTCATCAGATTTCAGTTGATTTTCCTCTTAATTAAAAAAGGAAGGAAACTGGCGTGCTGTGAAGCAAAGCACTAGCCTCTAGCCTCATCTCTTTCCAAGAATGCATCTGGGCCTGACTTGGCCTCACAAATATTCTTAGAAAATCAGTTTGTGGATGGCTATGTGCCAAGTTTTTGTCTGGAACTGTACCCAGTTACCCAGAAAAAAGGATTAGGGAAGTCAACTAAACAGGAAGCTTCTTCCTGGAAAGCTAGATATGATGGTGAGAAGCAACCTTATCTATTTGCTTCCCAGTAAATAGTGGTTACTATTAATGCTATTAACTAAATGACTAGATATGCCAACATAACACTGTTTTGTTAATACTTATAACATGTCCTCAAAAATCCAGGTATGCTTTCTGGCTTGAAAAAATTGAGGAATGCTGTTTTAATTTTCAATTCTTCAAGCAGACTTAATATATTCAAATAAACTTAAATAAATCTTTCTCCCCCCCCTTTTTTTTTTTCTTGTTTTAAGGTACAGTTAAACTGTAGTCCTATCCAGTAGTTGCATTATTTTTTTTTCATGTTAGAAGGGAGCAGAAAATTGTGCAATGCTACCATATGAGATCTGGAAATGGTGTTGCTACATAAGGAATAGCCAACACATACAGAAGGATTGCCCATGGCAAATGTCTGTATTATTTTGCACCATAAAGTTATTCATTTATTTTTTATTTAAGAACATTTCTATAGTTGCCCAACTAATATTTGAGGGGGTGCCCTAAAGAAGATGGAGTGGTCAACCCAAATTCCAAGGCAAGACAGGAAACATTGGATGGAAACTATTCAAGGAAAGAAGCAACCTAGAACTAAGGAGAAATTTCCTAACAATGAGAACAATTAACCAGTGGAACGACTTGCCTCCAGAAGTTGTGGGTGCTCCATCACTGGAGGTTTTTAAGAAGAGACTGGACAGCCACTTGTCTGAAATGGGTCTCCTGCTTGAGCATGCGGTTGGACTAGAAGGCCTCCAAGGCCCCTTCCAACTCTGTTATTGTGGTACTATTGTTTCTCTCAGTGACACTGGGTGGCTTACAAAGAAAAAAATTAAATCAAGATCAGCTCTATATTCTTTTCATTCTTCTATTTCTCCTATCTCTGGCCTGCAGTGAAATAAAATGCAAACAATTTCATCAAACAACTACAACAGTATACTTCATTACTGTATACACTTGAACCAGGGACGAAATCCAGCAGGTTCTGACGGGTTCTGGAGAACAGGTAGCGGAAATTTTGAGCAGTTTGGAGAACTGGTAGCAGACATTTTGAGTAGTTGGGAGAACCAGCAAATACCACCTCTGGATGGGAATGGAGATTTTGCAATATCCTTCCCCCAGGAGTGGGGAGGGAATGGGAATTTTGCAGTATCCTTCCCCTGTCACACCCACCAAGCCACACCCACCAAGCCATGCCCACAGAACTGGTACTAAAAAAAGTTTGGATTTCACCACTGACTTGTACATTTTTCATTTTGAATAAGTTGTATGTAATTAGATTATCTAAAGTAGAGGCTGCACCCAGCAGATCTCCACTAATCACAAGATCCTAGGGCTGGGAAGTTAAAATATACATGTGGAAAGGAAAACAAAATCAGTTTGCCATATAGTCACCAGAATCTGATTTCAGCTTGAGAGAGTCTTCAACTTTTAATGCATTGGTTGTTTTTGGCCTATTGTAAAATGGAATATTGTTTTCAGTGTAAGCTGATAGATATCTATAATTTTCTGATATCAATAATAACCATTGTAGATAAAGAATCCTGTATTATTTGTCTTGATACAAGGGTTCTTCAAAATCCCATCATTGCAGAAGTCTTGCTTACAGTAATTGAGCTGAGCATCAATTCAGTTCTTGTATTCATTCATCATGCTTCATTCTTTCCAATATGCATATATTTTATTTCTTCAGAATGAATCCCCTCATAATTATATACAGAAAAATTAGGAGTTTAGGTCTGTCACAGTAAGTTCACAAAAATATATAAAAATCCTACGATAGTTTTCCAGAAGGCAATGGTCTTCCATACACAGCACAACTTATAATGGCAGTCCTTTCTTATATTTAAAAATGTGAAATTCATTCTAAATTTGGCATACATTTATTTATTTTTTATTTATTTATTTTTAAATTTGTATACCGCCCTTCTCCCTGAGGACTCAGGGCGGTGAACAGCCAAGTAAAAGCATAAACTACAAACATTAAAATACAATTAAAAAGATATATAAAAATTTGGCCCCATGATTAAAAACAATAACAAACAATTAAAAACATTTTAAAAAGTGTTAGGCCAGCCCAACTTGCTGGAAAAAGAAGGTTTTAAGGGCACGGCAGAAGGCACCAAGGTCATTGCAATCACCAAAACTCTCTATTCCCACAAAGAGAATTTTTTACTAGTATTTTCTGCCTTAAAATCACAGAAGGAATCCTAGTGAACCCCAAACTGTTTGCAGACTGTATTTTTCCCACCTCAGCTGTATCAAGTCCAAATCAGTAAGTCACCATGGAATTCTTAAAAGTTACTTTCTAGAAACATGGCAAACTAAATGAAGAAAACACTATGGCAGAACACTGAGATTCATGACTTACGGAAGAAACAGGTGTTGATAGCACAGTCCAACCTGCTTCTAAACAGAATTATTACTGTGCAATATACTGTATGCAATCTATAGAACTCATTACAGAAATTTCTTAAGAATGTCAAGGCAACACTATCAACCATATTCATCAGGCTATATTTTATTTTATTTTATTTTGCCATTTTTGAGCATAATATATTTTGACAGAATCTGTCCAACAGAAGCACACAACTGTGAAGGTGTGTATGTTTCATAGCACGTTGTTCGCAGTATATTTTTAATTCACACAACCAGCAGTGAAAACCAGAGCAAAGGCTATTATATCATCTGTTTCTGTATAATAAGTCCGAAGAGCATTTTATCTAAGGTCCCTTATGAAATTGTTGTCCTTAATTTTCAGCTCCCAAAACATGTGATAAAGACAAGAAAGGAAAACAGTGCTGTGTCAATTTAACACATTAAGCTACTTCCTGTCTTTACAATTACATATGCAAAGTAGAGAAGGGACCTTTTCCACACCTTGGTGCCTTTAATAGAGAATTGCCACGTGCTAGGTTACACAAGGAATGGAATGTGAGAAAGATCTTTTAATTAAAATGTATTTTAAAAACAATAAGTAGAAGAACAAATGTGGACTTTACAAAAAACAACTCCATAAAAATGATTTCAGGGAAAGTGACTAAATTTTACTGGAAAACAATACAATAAAATAATGACAGTGGAAAATAGCAGTAAAGGAGAAATGGCAGAAAATGCATTCAAGGAAGACACAGCCATTAAAACAATAAACACTGTTCATTAAAGAGTGTTGATGGCATGAAAAACTTAAAAAAAAAAATCAGTTAGTAGGTGAAGTCATGTGGAAAGGCAATGAATTGTTCTTCAGAGCGAATGGGACAACATGTCCACTGTAGTTTTTTAGGGAAAAAAGCAAATGCAATATGTTCACTGTAAAAGGTCCCTTCCCTGTAGGAGGAAACATCCTGACACACATGCTTCAATTTTGAAAATCAGGAATTCAATAAGAAGAGGAAAACAACAAAAGTAGAAAAAAAAGAAACCCTCTACCAACCGATATATAACAAGAGGGGAAAGAAGAATAAAAACTGGTATACCTTTCTGTCTCATCATCCCATTTATTGAGGTCTGATGGTAGACTCACCTTCCAGATGTTCACAGAAGGAGGCTTTTATCAACAGATATTTGCCAGTGCTTTGGAGCTGGGTCACTTCTGGGGACTCCTTGGCTTCCTAAAGCCACAGTTTTGAAACTGAACCTCAGACTAGATCAGAGGATGGATAATAATACAGTAGAACCTCCGGTCACGAATGCTTCTGACCATGACCAAAATCAGGTTCTGACCAAAGTTATGGAATGAATTATGGTCGTGACCAGATGTTCTACTGTACATTGATAGTTTCTATCATCTGGATCTGTTCTATAACTTGAAACCCAACTCGGTATAGGTTACTTTAAGGGCCTGGGAAGGCTGTTCTTTTGATGTTTACAGTACACAGAAGAAACTAAGCTAAGTTCCTGAAAGACCTATCAACCTCCTTTGGGCTGAAAGACAAGCTCAGTGGATCCAAACAAGCTTCCTCCCTTGTCATGGTTTTATTGACTAGCCTGAAGTCCAGTCTGTTAAAAAACATAGCCCCAGTTAGCTCAAACAGATTCTCTAGGATAAGTAAAGCTTTCAAGAGGAGAGATGCCTCACAGCTGGCTTTCCAGCTCTACTGTACAGTTTTTCCTTGAGTCTTTCTGCTAGAAAGGGAGAGAAGAATTAAAAACAATTTATTTTCCCTTTCTCCACTTGCTGGCCAAAACATTAGGGGATGGGAGGGAAGCAGTTGTATTATGCTTGCCCAATTGTAATTTATAGAAGTTCCTGAATCATTCTCCTTGTAAGTTCATAAAAGGCCTCCCAGGTCTGATTGTCTTTAAAATGTGCCATACCCTTTCTATTAAATCAAAAAGATCAGCACTGATGAAGTTTGTAATCCACTCAACCTTTCAACAGGATGCCTATTGCTTGCCCAGTCTTCCCAGGACAGGTTTTATCTCTATCTCTGTACACAGTATTGGCATTAAAGCAAAGGTCAAAAAGGAGGATTCCTCCTAAACATTGCTCTCTAGCTAACCTGTATCCCCTCTAATACTGTCATGTTATGAAAGCTTTTCTTTCTGTGTAAGCCTAAAAAGGTGGGATTTCAGTCTCCCAAGACAAGTTGAAAGGGAGGGGGGTTGTTATCTAGTTGAGGATTGCATTTCATCTGAACTTGGGACCATTATTTGCAGGAAATGTGCTCTGTTACAAACTTATATCCTCAAAGTAAAGAATGTCCTACTTGATACTGAGAGCTTAACACCAATGGTGATGTTTCAAAAATAGATAAATAGGAGTTCTGACAAATTATTTTGGTACATTCTATCACTATACTATACAGTTGCAAATCTCTGTGAAGGCCTGGTAAATCTATCTCTAGGAGTCTACCAAATTGACAAGATGAATTCTTTTTTTTAAAATTGCTCTTAAATTTCAACGGAATGAAAATAAATGAATGCTAATTTAAGAAAAATGTTATGGAATGTTAACAGCAGCAAGTTCTGGAATTCAGTAAAAACAAGAAAGTGAGATGGGAAACCTGAATGTCATTTTAGTGAATGCTGATTCAAAGTTCAGAGATGACATGAAGGTTGTTCTTTGCAACACTATACAAATGATCACTTCAGAAGATTGCATGTTTAAATGATCCTTAAATGATCCTTCATTTAAACACATGGAAGACAGGAATATAAAGAGAAAGACTTTGAATTTGGTGTTCTCTCAAAATTCTAGTCTTACATCACCAGCACCTCTGAACAAAACAAATGATTTTATTGCTTGTAAGCTATTATAATTTAAATAAGATCAATTTCAAATGCCTTATATATTTAGTTTGATTTTCCTGTTTATAGCCCTAATGAAATGAGATAAAATATAAATATATTGTGTATGTGTGTGTGCGTGTGTGTGTATGAATAGGATAGGATAGGATAGGATAGGATAGGATAGAATAGAATAGAATAGAATAGAATAGAATAGAATAGAATAGAATAGAATAGAATAGAATAGAATAGAATAGAATAGAATAGAATAGAATAGAATAGAACATCTCTAGTCATGCTGGCCAATGACCATGGAAGTGTCTTTGGACAATGTTGGCTCCCTTGACTAAGAAAAGGAGCTGAGCATTACCCCTTAGAGTCAGACATGGACCATGTAATGTTCATACTTAAATTAGACTAAGCTCCAGCATCTAGCTAAGCTTAGCTAACTTCAAAAAATAAATAAGAAGGGTCAGATTAATTAGAGCAAGAATGGAAATCACCAGAAAATCCCAGGACTGTAGGCTATACTGTTTCAGAATACAGAAGGGGCAAACCATGTTTTCCCATTATCACTAGATAAGCTCAACTCAAGGAAGTCTTTATTTCCAATGGATTTTTTTAAAATTTACTCTGCAACAGAGATTTTGTTTTCTGTGTTAGCTGACGGTGGCAATCTGAAACTGGTTTATACCTGAAGTTCTGTTTTTATTGTGCAGTAAGTGTATTATTGCATAGAAGAATATTCAAATGTTCAAAGCCATAGCAATGTACACCTTTCTTTTTCTAAATTGATTCAGACCTAAGAAAATATATGAATTGCTTTGGATATGTTCTTCTGAGGTTCATAACTATCATGCAGCAAAAATGAAGCAGTCTGATCCAGATGGGAGATGTAAGGAGAAATTGGTGTCAAAACGATGCAGCAAGCCTCTAGAAGCTTGGTTCTTAGCTGAGGGGGGAGATGACATTTGAGATCCAATTTAGGGAGCAAATCAGGGATACCCTTTACTACCGGTTTGCATCATGCCCACACGCGTGTGCTCTTCTACGCTTCTGTGCATGTGCAGATCACTTATGATGATATCTGGGTCAGTGGGCGGAGCCTCCCACCCGTTTTACTACTGGTTCTTGTGAACCGGTCCAAACCAGGGGCAACCTACCAGTGGAGCAAATGTCTTCAGCTAGCATTGGCATTTAGTAAGTAGCAGCTTGTTCTTCCTAAAAGTTATTTATTTAACTAAACCAGCAGTTGTATATGCTACTAAATCATAATTAACTCACAGTGGTTTGATAAAATACAAAACACACTAAAATCTATAGTAACCAAAAAAAAAACCCACGTAAAATAAGACTTAAAATAATACAATTTGTAAAAAATATCTAATGAAATTCTGCTTGAGATGGTACACAGACATTGCACAAAAAGTCTTGGTTTTTGCAACCTTCAGGAAAATAATTACAATTTTTAAAATAATTTTATTAAAAGTTTTAATTACAAAAGATAAAGATAAAAAGATGCACAAAAGCAAAGAAGAAAGAAAAAGATTATAAAAAGCCTAAGGAAGCAGCTTCCCACCCTCATTATGTCAAGTATAAACCATTTCACTATCTTTTCACCTCCTCTTAATTAATAGATCTAAATATCGTCATCTCATAACTCATCTCTCAACAATAGAAAAATCTAATAACTAAGGTCTTCTCCAATCCACGAGTCAGCAAAAAGTCCAACAGAGCCCTAAAATAATAGCATTAATTAACATATATAAAACTCAACATTCCACATCTCAACCCATAGCTCAAGCAAATCCACATTTAAAAGGTATAAAGTGGCCCCATTATCCTAGTGTAAAGAAAAGACTAAAGTCTTAACTTGACAAATAAATATAAAGAAATTTTATATAGTATCAGATTAAAATACATAAAGTAACTGTAGGGGAAAAGACAGTGTTAAATAATGGTGAAATCCAAATTTTTTTACTACCCATTCTGTGGACGTGACTTGGTGGGTGTGGCTTGGTGGGCATGGCAGGGGAAGAATACTGCAAAATCTCCATTCTCATCCCACTCCAGGGAAAGGATACTGTAAAATATCCATTCCCTCCTCACTCCTGGGGAAAGGATACTGCAAAAACTCCATTCCCACCCCACTCTGGGGCCAGCCAGAGATGGTATTTGCCGGTTCCCTAAACTACTCAAAATTTCTGCTACCAGTCCTCCAGAACCTGTCAGAACCTGCTGGATTTCACCCCGGTGTTAACTAAAAGCAAATTCAATACACAATGTTTTTTCATGCCAGAAAAATGGACCAACCATGGGTTGGCAAGGAAGCATGGGAGGAAGAGCAACCTCTGACTTCCAGCTTGCTTCCCCATTGACTTTCCTTGTGGGAAGCCTTGGAAATGATGATGACATGACTGGCTGACTGTGGCAGCTCAACGACATAAAGGTGTTGAAGTGGCCACAATGTTACCAAATTTCAGTCCCACAGAAGTAATGTCCTGAATTTTGGACACATTATTAAACTTAGCCCATATGAGATACATTATTTTTAAATTGCTGCCCTATGATGCAGCTTTGCACCCACTTGAAGGTTACAGATAGACAAATGAAGAGCTTTAGTAGTATATAGATCGCGGGTGTCAAACTTGATCGTGTCACGTGACATCACGTATCGTGACTTTTTTTGCCTTTGTGGAGCCATGATGCATCCTGTGCCCAGGTGTTGCCAGTTTGACACCCCTGATATAGATAAAGGAATCCCAGGATCCTAATATCAACATTAGATATTAGGAGAGCAGAGGTGGCGCAGTGGTTAAAGTGCAGTACTGCAGGTTACTTCAGCTGACTGCTAGTTGCAGTTCGACAGTTCAAATCTCACCAGGCTCAAGATTGACTCATCCTTCCATCCTTCTGAGGTGGGTAAAATGAGGACCCAGATTGTTGGGGGCAATATGCTGACTCTATAAATCGCTTAGAGAGGGCTGTAAAAGCACCGTGAAGCAGTATATAAGTGCTATTGCTATTGCTATTAGACTGAAATGTAACATGACAAATAAGGATAATTTCTCTTTTAAAGAGAACAAGTTCATAAAAATTCCTTGCTTTAAGTAAAAGGACAGTTAGATACAAAACCATTTTAAGTGCTGTCAAATTAGACTACATAAAATAACTCGGGAAAAAGGCTTAAACATCATGTTTACTGTAAGCAATCCCATACGTAATATTTTTCCATTCCAGATGTCAGCAAATCCCAAAAAGAGCCACCCAAAATAACATGTCCTATTTTTAATCCGGATCCAATAAGCCAACTTCGTGTTTCCAGCATTGCTCTTTAATCCATTCAGATGATTCTTGATCTTTGTTTAAAATTTCTTCACTATATTAAACAGCCTTTTTTGTAAATCCAGCAAAATAATAATTACTATTATTTGCTGTCTGAGATTGTCATTTTTATTTCTTTCTCAAATTTTAAAGCCATACATGTGTTTGTGTGTCTGTGTGTGCATAATGACAAATTCATATTTGTCTTTTATCTTTTTCTGTAACATTTTCTAGAAACAGATGTTCCTAAGAAGACCCAATACAGCTAATACTATTGATTCAAAGTCTCAATGCAATTCCTCCAAAATGTCTCTGAACATTATTTTATAAGTTGCTTGTCTTGTTATGCTTCCAATATCAAAAATAGGGGCTTTTTTTCTCACAAAAATGGATACATTTTTAAAAAATTAATTTTGAAGTCTTAATATTCAAAATCCAATGTTCCAATGATTTTTGAGCCCTTAATCTATTTAAAATTTTCTATAGACAAAAACCCTTTCTTGTTTTTTTTACTGTATTTTAAATTCTTAAAGGTTGTAAAGATACAGTTTCATTTTCTTGTATTAAGAATTGAAGGCACACATGGAAACCCATTGTTTCCAGCTTTGTCATTTTGAAAATGTCTTAACTTCTTTAAAGCAATGAATAGACAATTTGGAAAATGATTAGCAAGGGAAGTGCAAATTTAGTGTCCTTTGAAAAACTCTGTTTGTGACTGGAGCAAGTATGGCAAATTCCCTTGGCTCGAGGTTCCATAGACCGCTGCTCTGCAGTGTCCTCTTGAAACTCCATACCATTGTATGGAGCACAGTTTGGGTAATCTTGCATCCTCTCCTTGTCTGTTCTTAGCACAATTGTCAGCTCCACTTTTGTAAAGCTATCTTTAAATTTCCATTCTTCCCCGGAAATCCAGGAAAACTATTACTAAGGGTACAGCTAAACATTGAGATGCTAGAAGTTTTAGAGTTTCATTCCTTGACTTTCTTTTCTAATATGAACACACAGGTTGTTTGCTTATATTTAAATCAGGGATAGGTGTTGTGGCCCGCCAGCGGATCTGACAGCAGATTCGGATAGTGAAGAGGTTGGGTAGGAAGTCTGGGGAAGTCTCTGATGAGGGGTCTGTGTCAGAGGCAGAGAGGGGGTCAGGGTCGTATGCCAGTTATCAGCTGCCTTTGGAGTCAGACATCAGTGAGACAAACAGGTGGAGCCTGTTCCCAGTGTGTGCATGTGCAGAGTTGCCAGACAAAGGGAACAGCTAAAGAACAAGGGTCGACTTGGGAGTAAGGCCACAGGTGGACGATGAATGGCCCCTCCCAGAGGGAATAAAAGACGAGCGAAAGGGGAGTGGAGTTTGCAGGGGACATTTAGTTTATTACTGCATTCTTGCCAAGTATTGCTCAGCCTGGCCACTCTCCAAGCCTGATAGAGGTGGGTAATTGTGAACTATCTTGAAAGACTGGGGGGGAGGAAAGACTTTGCTGGAGAGGAATTCACTGTAAATTAAATAAAAGGGGTTTATCGGGACAAGGGCTTGGCTTCATGCTGCTGGAGAAGCCTAGGTGAGAAAAATATGGAACATGTGGTCTTATAGGCTTCCTATATTACATGATTACAGAGACTTTGGTAATATTTCTTAGGCAATTGTTTTTGTACTGCTTAGGCAAATGTAGCTATGTACTACTAGGGATCAAGCGGGGATCTGTCCGTAGACTACCTGTCTGTAGTTCTTTATGTCTTTTCTTGAGACTGATTCTAAGAGGTGGCTGCTTTAAGGTGTTTCAAACAGATACGATATTCATACTTAGAACATATAATATGTTCAGAAGCATTTTTCAGTATGCTCTGAAGCATGCAGGTTGTAGGATTCAATCAGGGTCAATCACCAGGACCAGAGGTTTAGTTCCTGAGCTTTTGGATTTATGCTAGAGCCCATATCCTCAGGGAACTTCTCTCTACCTGAATGTGTGCTTTGGGCTATTCTGTGCATAGTATTTATATGGTGCCTGGTTATGCATGGCTTTTTATTTGTTGATTAGGGTGTTGATAGCTGGCTATTAAGTCATTGGCTGTTGTTTCCTTGTGCTGCCAAGTCCTCATCTCATAAGTACCTGATAAGGCAGTGGTAAATCAATTCCTGTTGACTGACAAGGGGCCAGTTTCAACTGGCAGATGTCCCATTCCTTCACTCAGGGGCAGTATGGGGCTCCTTACAGTACTAAACGTCGGTACCTCACCAAAATGTCTACGCCTTCCACCTATGGAACTGCTTCCGGACTCAAGGTGGTGGGAGAGATATTCCCTTATGAGTTTCAATCACTGACCACCACTGACCCAATGAATTGTGAACTGAAATTCTCCTGCATAGTGTCCCAGCCCCAACTCACTTCTTACACTGACCTCCTCAGTTCAGACGAATCTGTTCCTTCTACTGTAACACCAGTTAAAGGGAAAAGATTGTCTTTCTGCTGCCTGGAAGTACAGCGGATGCTTCCAAATGACATCTTTTGGAGCCAGAGAGGTGAAGGAGGTAAATTTTATGCCAACATTCGAAGTGCAGGGGCAGGTCTATCACAGGATAGGGAGTAACATGGCAGGGCCTTGGCAGCAGCCTTCATTTCTCCAGATATACTGTACTTTGTTGGTGATGATGACAATGAGAGTCTGTCAAGACCATGGGGATGCTACAATGGTTGTAAGTCATAAGTAGCGAAGCACGGGTATCCAGCTATTATCTTATAATTAAAATTGCCAGGGAAACATTGTTGTACATAGCCCACAGTTTAAGAACAATTAATGTGCTAGACTTCTTTATGTTTTATTTTCTTCAGGTTTCTTGAAGGAAAAGGGCCATGTAGTGGAAACAACCTGAAAGATTGTTTCATTGTTCATTTGATTTTTTCACCTAAAGACTTTCATATCCTATTGAATAAGATCTTCCCAGACAGACAATTACAATTTTTAGATGAACTTGTCAAGGCAGGAATATGGAAGCCAAGAACCATGGTTTATCACAAGGCCACCAACACTCCACACATTCTTAGTTTCAACACTAACCATCCATTGTTACACAAAAAGAGTTGTGTCAGAACACTATATGGCAGGGTGAGAACCAGGGGTGAAACGCTCCCGGTTTGGACTGGATTGCCCAATCCGGTAGCGATGGCGGCGGGTAGTTTGGAGAACAACTATTCAGAAAATGACATTCTTTAAAATATGGAAGAAATGCATATATTAGGTGCCTAGTTATTTAATCTAGAATTATTTAAAACTAACAAAAGTTTGCTTCATTCTGGAGGATATACATGTAAATAGTTTGCTACTTGCTTCTGGCCAGATTTCTCTTAAATGAAAACAAAATTTGGCAGCCATTCATCGGTAATAGTTTAATTAAAATTGTGCCCAGGTTTTCAGTTGCTTTTCTGTAATTACTAGTCACTCCATGGAATTAGTGTCAAAAGCCCACAGAAGAATCTTTCTCAATACCTAATCTAAAATAATCAAAAGGATAACCAGCCAGGGATACTAAATTTTTGAGCACCTCTTCAGCCTCTCTGCGAAACAAATTCTAAACCATTTGTGACATCTACTGAAAAGAAATTGCAATGATTAAATGGGGCTTTCATGCTAAAAGCATCTTTATTCTTTTTAGAAGATTTTAGCCATTTTAAGGTATTCGAGACATTTTCTGATTTAATTCACATATATGAAATACACTTTGAATGGTAAGAGGTAGCCTAGGAATCTCAAAAACTGGCCAGTAATTAATTTAACAAGATTTTGTCTAAACTTTATATTGTCATAATTTTTTGAAATTGTTTCAAAACCATTTTTGAAATTGTCAGAATTACTTGAGTTCCCATTCCAATTATTTGTATTACATTTTTGAAGGAGGCTGCCTTCAAGTCAGTATTGACTTCTAGTGACTGCTTGAATAAGTCCCTGCATTTTTCTTTATAAGTGTTCCAAAGCTTTCAGTCTTTTACAAGTTTTCCAAAAAGTTCTGAGAGAGAGTGATTTTGTGCTTAAATCAGGACTAGAACTCACCATCACTTGGCTTCTATTTATTTATTTATTTATTTTTCATATTTGTATACCGCCCTACTCCCGAAGGACTCAGGGCGGTGAACAGCCATAATAAATACAAATACATATAGAAGTTAAAAACTATTAAGAAACAGATTAAGTAATTTAGGCTCAAAGATTAAAAACATCCAAATTTATCTAAAGAGGTTTAAAACCCAATTTAAAAGCCAGTTTAAAAGCCAATTAAAAAGGGAGAGTTAGGCCAGACCAGCTTGTTGGAATAGAAATGTTTTCAGGGCACGGCGGAATATGCGTAAGTCTTGGATGTTTCATAACTCCGGGGGAAGCCCGTTCCAGATGGTAGGTGCCCCCACAGAAAAGGTTCTCCCCCTGGGGGCCGTCAGTCGACATTGTTTGGCCGACGGCACCCTGAGGAGTCCCTCTCTATGGGAGCGAACTGGTCGGTGAGAGGCTATTGGTGGCAGGAGGCGGTCTCGTAAGTACCCTGGTCCTGAGCCATGGAGCACTCTAAAGATAGTAACCAAAACCTTGAAGCGCACCCGGAAGACCACTGGGAGCCAGTGCAGCTCGCGCAGGAGGGGGGTTACATGAGAGCGCCACATTGCTCCCATTACCACCCGCGCGGCCACATTCTGGACCAATTGGAGCCTTTGGGTGGTTCTCAAGGGGAGCCCCATGTAGAGAGCATTACAATAATCCAGGCGTGAGGTGACAAGGGCGTGAGTGACCGTGCATAACGAGTCCCGATCCAGAAAGGGATGCAACTGGCGAATCAGGCGAACCTGATAAAAAGTCCTCCTGGCTACAGCCGTCATATGCTCTTCAAAAGACAGCCGTGAGTCCAGGAGGATGCCCAAGTTGCGAACCCCATCTGTGGGGGCCAACAACTCGCCCCCAATAGTCAGAGATGGCGCCAACTGACTATATTGGGACGACGGAAACCACAGCCACTCGGTCTTGGATGGGTTGAGTCTGAGTTTGTTCCTCCCCATCCAGATCCGTACGGCCTCCAGGCACCGGGACATCACCTCGAGGGCATCATTGGGGTGGTCTGGGGTGGAGATGTACAGCTGGGTGTCATCAGCGTACTGATGGTACTTCACCCCAAAACCACGGATGATCTCACCCAGCGGCTTCACATAAATGTTGAATAGAAGGGGCGAGAGGACCGATCCTTGTGGCACCCCACATATAAGGGGCCTCGGGGTCAACCTCTGCCCCCCTGTCATTCTAGCCTAATGACTCCACTGAATTATTATGTCATATACAAATCCCATTTTATTATTGAAAGAAAATAACAACAAAAATTGGCTTACAACTCCTGAGCTCTAACATGTAAGAATGAATAGGGGTAATGAGGGTTAATTAAGTCAAAGACCATTTAGTTGGGATTAATATTACGTTATTTCAGAGTCATCATATGGTGGAATTCCATACTATTAAAGATGAGTTCTTATAAGATTTACTTACAATGATGCTTTTCATTTTATCAGAACAATGCTCTGGTATCTGGGTTAGAAATCAGGGGAGAATGTTTAAAAATTAAGGTAAGAGCTTAAAATCATGTTTTGGGGAATTACTTTTTTTATTAGAATTTTGCAATACAGTAAAAATATCAACATAAAAATAAGAAAATGAAATAAGAAGAAGGTTATTAGACAGGTAGCTGAACTTTGAGGATACTGGCAAACACGGCTCATATTCTCATCTCAACACAGACTAATTGATCAGAATACAACAGTGCCTCTTTGTCTTCATGCTTCATCAAAGCATGATGAATTTTTGCCCATCAGACCTAAACTAGTCAAATTAACTAAGAAGTTTCACAAATTTTCATTCTTTTATTCATAACAAAAGTAGGAATATTGTTTGGCCAGTCAAGCTTATAACAGTTCTTGTGTTCAGGAACTATATGTCTATCTTGCAATCTTGTCTTTGAATTTGACTTGTCAACTTGAGCTAGATTCTGTATGCATTCCAAAACAACCTGGGAGATATAAATTCAGGACTATTCTGTGAAATGAGGATGGAATTAGTGTAGTCTTCTCAATTTGGTCTGATTTCTTATTTGAAAAAAGTCCTGTTTCAAGAGCTCTCAGAAAAACGTTTTATTTCAAGCATTCTTCTCTGAAGGGCTATAAAATAATCTTTATTGAATGGCATCTTCTTTTTCAACAGCTTTTTAGTTATAATTCAAATTAAAGGCAAAAAACAATAAGAAGAGAGGTTGATTTCTCAACAGCAGGTAGTTTATGTCTCCCTTCTCTCTGTGTGTCTGTCTGTCTCTCTCTGTCTGTCTGTCTGTCTGTCTCTGTCTCTCCCTCCCTCCCTCTCTTTCTTTTGCTGATATTTAAGTATATACACTCTTAATTCATGCTACTTAACCGGTCACAGGTTATTCTGAAGAATTCTAGAAAATATAATTTGAGAACTAATTATCGAGAAATATGTGTTGTTGTGATGCCTCACTTACACGCACCACAGTAAATGGATTTTATTCAACACACATACACACCGCAATTCCAAAAAAGCCCCTACCGTGTACATTTCCAGCTTCTGTTTTGTGTAACAAAGTTTGGAATTTTGTTACATGAAACAGAAACATAGAACAAGAACAGAACACAGACCAAGGAACTAAACACATTATTCTAGCAATGTCCATCTCTTAGGGCAGGATTAAATAGGCAGGATTAAATGCAGCCCTTCACAGAGGACAAAGTTGACTCCTTGCAAGTACTCTGGCCAACTGTTGTTGCAACTGTCTCCTCTCTGCCTTGCATATCCTTGGATAGGAAGGAGGCATGGGTTCCACCTCCTCATAGTCGCTGGCAGCTGCTCATGTCCCTTGCAGCTGCGACTTCCTTGGCTCAGGCTCAGCCTGCCGTCCATCCGATCAACTCAGCTGTGGCTGCTCTGTTGGGTTAAAGCCCTCTGTTCCCTGATCCAAGCCCCAATGCCACTCCGTGCTTGCTTCCCTTGAGGTGCCAGGATCTGGCTCATCCTCCTCTTCCACCTCTGAATTCATATCTAACGAGGGGTCTGGAGGCAGATCCATGACAATTGTTAGTCTCTACTCCTGTACACATACATAATACAATATATACAAAAATAAAACTTCCAATTGCCAAGACTTATAACAAGACTGAAATTAGAATTAAGTCAAATGTGTAGTTTCTAGAATGAAGTAAAATAATACTGGGTTAAATATATGTAATTATTTTGATCGGAGCACAAGACTCATTTCCTATTCTTTTTCCTGAAGTTATTTCAATACACACAGTATAGATACATCACTTACTGCATTTGTTCAAGTTATTTGAAATAGTTCTGGGCTGTTCATTCTAACCAAAGTTAAATTTCAGCACGAGAAATTCATTTTTTATTATGTAGACTTCAGTTATTTGTATACTTATTGCCAATCACTGAATTTCAGCCAGAACAACACTGACTGAAATTAAATTGAAAGTGTGCTAATGTCTTGCTTTTTCTTTTATCAGGTGCAAGTGTAATCTTCATGCCACTGGCTGCAAAGTTGAAAATAAAAAATTACTATGCGAGTGTGAACACAATACCACAGGCCCAGATTGTGGGAAATGTAAGAAGAATTATCAGGGACGTCCTTGGAGTCCAGGTTCCTATCTGCCCATTCCTAAGGGCACTGCAAATATCTGTGAGTGCACAACATTACTACTGTAAAACCTTGGGACCTTGGGTTAAAAAAAATCCTATAAAAATTCAGAACCAAATTTAAAACATGTCTGAAATGCTATGGTTTATTGGAATATTAAAATCTTTATGGTTTGCCCAGTGTTATGCATCTTTACTTATTTGGAATAAGTGCAGTGGGCTATATTCTTGGACAATGCAAGAAGATAGTGCAAAAGAAATTATCTGTTCAAATAAATCAATAAGGAAATTGTGATCTATCTCTTCTGTTCTATCAAATTTGCAATGTACACACACACACATGTACATATACCACACACAAATACAGAGTTCACATGTAAGATATGTTTTTCTTTATGAACACAGAACTGAGATAGTATTAAATGTCCAAAAATCTAATGCACCGAATTTTAAGTTAAATTTCTTCAGTCTTTATCTAATTACTACTCAACATTGGCTCATACATGGTTGTCAAATTCTGATCTTTAAATAAAAGTGCAGAAATGGTTCAGTTTGATACTCAATACTTTGTTATGAGGTCAACGATCCAACCATTTTCTGTGATTTTGAAAGTGTGTGAGCCAATTATGAAAATGTTATGGCAACTTCCCAATTTGACTAACAAATGTATTGCAAATGTCTCATCATGTGACTGTACTGTTCTTTACCAAATAATGTGTCAGTGATTTTCACATGAATTTTATTTATAATGCATTAAATTGCTTGATTGAAGACTGACTGACTAAACCCCTTTTTATGAAGTTAGATAGCCTGAATAGGTTACAAATTGTTTATTTTTAAGAATGTTTTTAGATTAACTATTATTATTCACCATGCATAAACCCAGCATTTTTGTTAGTTTTAAGACTTTTTGTTGAGTTGTGGCCAGTTTTAGATGTGTGTGAATTTCAGGCACTGTTTGTCATAGAAATGTGTCTTATTTTCATCTATGTGTCCATTGGCTCTTAAAAATCATGGTGTAATGTTCCTTAGAATGGATCTGATGTCTTCTAAATATCTTTATATACTATACTTATATAGTAATTACTATATAAGAGACACTTTGTTCCTCCTGCTTCCAAATATCAATCATTCTTGTAGGATTATTCAGTTTATGGGTACATTCAAAATTATATTCTGGGGACCTAATAATTTTGATGAGATGGATAAGAGATGGAGTACAATTATCTAAATCAAGTGGGACTTAGTATACTTTTGACTCTTAACACTACCCATACATTTCTCTTTCTGTGTTTAATAGGAATATTGAGAGTAACACAGTATAGATTGCAGACAAAAATGAGGGGGAAAGGCATTAAAGTACAATATCTATCAATGTCTTTGAATCCCTGATAATTAGATTTGCATACCTGAACTCTTGAATGGGGGGATGGGAAAAGCTAGCAAAGAATCAGCCATTAAACCTTGCAGTGTAAATTTGTAATTTGTAATAGTCTAGAGTCATCCTGTGTAACCTGGGCAGCCATATACATTTCTTGAATAAATAAATAAAATTAAAATTTGTAATTTATGTATGTATTTATTAGTTATATATAGCTACCCATCTCACATATGTGACTTACAAGTAGCTTACAATGAAATAAATAGCATACCTAAAATATAAAAATAAAATAAAATAAAACACATAAGAGCCAGGTATCATCCAACCAAAGGTGAAATTCACTTACCTTCCCTACTGGTTCGCAAATGTGAACACATGAACCTCCTCTGTGCATGTGCAAGGCCTTGCGTGCATGCTCTTTGCTCACACATTACGTCCATGTGGATGGGCAGAGCCTCCCGCAGTCACCACTACTGGTTCACCCGAACCAGACAGAACCGGCTGAATGCCACCTCTGCATCCAACCAATTATCGAGCCAACGAGATAAACTCTATAACATCTCCAGGGCCACAGGCAAAGGCCGTAAACTAAGTTTTCAAGGCCTTATGGAAGGCCTGCAATGACACGGCCAATCTAATCCCTGAAGAAATGATCTTCCAAAGGACAGATGGTGCCATAGCAGAAAAGGTTCTCTTTCTAAGCCCTACCAGTCAATGCTCCTTCACTGACTGTACCCACAACATGCTCTCCTGCTGAATTGGATAGGATGGATAGAGATAAATGGCATTTTATAAATATTTGATAGCTCTGATTTGTATACAATTAAAACACAAACTTTGGAAGTGGAGAAATGGGTGGTTCTGTGATTTACATAGAGCTGAGGGTGGGACTCTTGCTAAATAATTCTGTAAACATTAAAAGTTTGCCAACTTGCTCTATGGTCTCATAGCCCATCTGTATGAATTCACAGATGTCCACTCAGCTGCAATGACAGGTAAGTACTAATTCTTAGTATGCTTCAGGTTTATGACAAAAACAGCAATATGTCATATTCGGAACGTTATCTCACACTTCAAAGCAACAGCTGTAAGGAATCAAGCCTCACAAATGAATATTTCAGGAAAGAGAACCTTATCTAGCTTAATGTAAAAGTCATAGTCTAAGTAACAAGCCATGATGAGAGCATGAAATTATAAAATTCGTAGCAAGCAAGATGAGAAAAAGTGAGCCTTCAAAAAGAATGAGAAAATATTTTATAAAGCATTAACTTCTAGTGGAAAGGACACTTTAGACCACTGAATTAAAACTTAGAAGCTGTGTTCAAGCTACTCTCTTAAACATATTGAAAAATTATGGGATTGTTTTTTCCTCTCACAGAATTCTGAAATAGAAAACTCATTCTGAATTCTAAATTCTGAAATAGAAAACTCAATTTATCTCCACTAATTTCTATGATATCTCCCAATTATTCATTCTAGTGAGGGGAATGTCTCTTTTGTTTTATTTTTTAGAAGTTCCACCCATCTTATCAAACCCAATTTATACATTACAAAAGTAGTATCCACCCGCAAAAACAGATAACTGATTGGATTTTTCCTAAAGGAGACTGCAGGATTTCTCAGGTTAGGAAGTTTGTGTATGCTATCAAAATTTGATCAGAGTGACATTCAAAATGAAATTGGAATAGAATTTCAAAATAGCAACTTTATCTATATAGACAAGGATGCTTAGGCATTATGATGATAAGAGATAGAAAGAGAGAGATCCCATTTGTTTTCTCTATCTTTGACTGTAGTTAACTTAAATGGGTAAATGGTCAAGCCTTGCTGAAAGTCAGGTCCTTGTTCTCTTGTTCTGGTACTATTGAGGGAAATCACACAGTTTGTAACTTCCAGTACCATATATGTCTCAGAAAAGAAATTAACCAAATTTAACTAATTACTTCAATTGGAATGTGTTGTATTCCACATCTGCATCCAACATACTACATGGACAATGCTTTATTGGATATCTATTGTAGCCTTTGAGCAATATCCTACTGTATACCTGTTGCTGAGTTACAAGGGAAAAAATGGAGGGGTCTGCGGCTAAATTATAGGTTATAGGGTGCATGAAAAATCCATAGTGATTGTAAATTTGTTCTTGAAGCATACTGAACATAATACTCAGATTGAAACATAGGATTAACTGTTCTTTTATTATTCTGTTCTGGTATTTAATGAACATTCTTTTGCCTTTGCAGATGGAATGATGAACCAGTTGATCTTACATATTCAGACTGTCTTTCATAAATGTTATTCTCTGTGGCCTTGCAGGATTTAATTGGTTCCTTTTCTCTTTAGAGTGGGCAAGAAACTACGGTACTCTAGTCCATTCTTATGAGAAAATGCCACCTTGTTCTAAGAATGTATTAAACGCACCATGCATAATTCACTTTCAAGCTATTTAGCTACTTCATAAAATTACTGCTAAATGTGTTACTCTTGTTCTCTTTTGTAACTTATTATAAAGATCCTTGAAGCCTCATTCAAGCATTAGTATTCATTGGATACACAATGAGGGTGTGTAGTCTTCATCCACTTGAGTCATGATGGCGATATCTTAACAAGGCAAAATATCTATGCACACATATGAATCTTTGTAAGAAGAGAGCCTACATGTGTACAAGTGTACATAGTATACATCTGTATATACCTCTATATATAGTACTAATATCTGTATATATGATAGTGTAAAGTACAGGTGTATAGTGTATATGTTTCACACAAGCCAGGGATTACCGTATATAAAATGCTTGGCTTTGGCTAATTCTGTCCTTTGCTTCTTGATACTTATTCTTCATCTTAATATCAGTGCAGCCATGTAAAAGCTCTACTGTATTAGTGTCAACATGTTTCCATTCCTAACCAATATTCTTTTTCTTCTTCTTCTTCTTTTTTCCAGGTATGCCCAGTATTTCCAGCATTGGTAGTAAGTAATAAAGAGCAGACTTAGGCCAGCTTGGCTTGTTGTCCAGACTCTGAAAATCTATTTTTCCAACATCTATTTCTGTTTTCTTTAATGCCTGCTTTGTGATAACCGGAAAAATAGTATTATCTCCTTCCTTCAACATCTGCACATCATAAATATTTATGTTGAGAGGGACAAAGGCTTTATATGTCTCCTAACACTGCCTCTTGCAGCAAATGGATATTCCATGATCACCAAACAAAAGTGATGGGAAGCTAAAAGATATCAATCAAACTGAGCTAATATTTTTCAAAACAGGTATTGTAGAAGTACAGAGGACCCTCTAAAATTTTTTTTACAATATATATTCCAACAACTACAGAAAATAAACTAGCTGCTTAAGATGGCTAAAACAGAACAGGGAGTTATAGGAACTTATAAGAAGTTATATTTAAATGATTTCTGTTTTATAGTTTTTAAAATTAAGATGTTTTAATGCTAAAACTTATAATTTAATAATTTGTATATAATTTAATAATGCACATTTTCCTACAATGACACAGATTGTAGTTTTAACAATATTTAAGCCATTTCTATTTTTTCAAATAAAGATTTTTTTATCATTTCTCTATTGATTTTCTATAAAGGAACCAAACAAAGGAACAATTTGAAACATATTTACCACTGTGGATTGCTAACAAAAATTTCTGACCTGTGGCCCACAAAGTAGTTTCTTGTGTCAATGTTAATCTGAGATTTTGGCATCTTTCCTGTTTATCTCACAAAGTTCTTACAAAGATTTTTATTTTTATTTTTCAATGTTGAAATAAAGATTTAAATCATAATATTATGAATGCCATTTTAGTATAAAAATAAATTAAATTGTATTTAATTTTGGAATCCTATGGATGCCATCTAAAATGGTCACATTGACATGGTACCTCCTGTTGCCAATTGCTGGCTTATCTTGTGGTGGTCAGAGGTTTTTGATGACAATGTTGTGATACTTATAAAAGAAAAAAAAAGAAACCTAGCTTAAATTAAGGTCATTTCAGTTAATTTTAATAATATCCTTGTTTTTTATATAAAATATTTAAATATAGTCTGTATTGGAAATATTTTTAATACTATATTTGACTAAGTCAAAAGTTGCTTTTTCCTAAGTCAAGTAATAGAATAACCTTATAGTATTCTTAAGATGCTAAAAGAAACTGGAGTCCACATTAATTTTTTTGTCAAATATGCATTGTGACACCACAATTCAAAATGCACTCTTAGATACTTATGACTTCATAACACAAGTAGGAAAGGGATTGAGTATGTGTTATGATGTGCACTTCATTCTTTGGTCCCCTTGGACAACCATTCTTACAGATGATTGTGAAAAAATAACATGTAAAACTAATAGTGAAGTAAAGCATGTCCATGTTCTGATAATATTGCCATGTTCTGCCAAATTTCCCATACATAAAATTTTAGTTATTCCTACCTGTTGTTTGATAACACTTCCATTTTTTCCCCAAATATATTTAGTTTCTATTTATTGCCAATGCTCTACTTTATTGCTATCATTAATAAAAAGAGCCACAGTGGCACAGTGGTTAGAATGCAATACTGCAGGCTACTTCTGCTGATCACCGGCTGCCAGCAGTTTGCCAGTTCAGGTCTCACCGGTTCAAGGTTGACTCAGCCTTCCATCCTTCTGAGGTGGGTAAAATGAGGATCCAGATTGTTGGAGGCAATATGCTGACTCTGTAAAACTGCTTAGAGAGGCTGTAAAAGCACTGTGAAGCAGTATATAAGTGTAAGTGCTATTGCTAATATAATCTACAAATAGCAAAACTTCCCCTCTAATCAATAAAAATATAAAGAAAACTATACCAGTTCAGATTGAATTCTTTGTAGTGTCATTATTTTCTGTAAAATTGCCCATATAGCAAATGTTTACTTTTTCAATTTGGAATATTGTGTGTTCATTATTTGATCAATGGATGAGAAAAACAACATTATAATATACATACATACATACATATATATATATCATCTTCTTATATAGAGAATCTAAATATCTACTCAAATTTAGACAGGAACAGGAAGAAATTGAATATGAAATATAATGAACTTGTAAGAGAAAAATGCATTAAAACTGAATCTTGCTAAATAAGATTTATTTATCCACCCAATAAATATGGTTCTGAACCTAAAGGTATCTGAAATATCCTATTCAGCATAGCTGAAGTTTGCCTGGAATGCCACCTTGAATGCATGTGTACAAAAAGGATGAATAAATAAATAAATAAGAGTATTCTACATATATTACTTTTTGTCCCTCTGACTGACATTCTTTTTATATTTTTAAGACATTTTGCTCACATTTGGATTATTAACTCTTGGGAATAAATTAGCCATATTGCTTGATCTGGAAGGGTGGGGAAAATAGAAGAGAACTAAAGAAAGTCAGGAGGAAAATACTATTGTTCCTATATAAAGAGACAAACAAAATTGTTTTAACTAACAGAAATTGATATATGGTAAAATAGTTCTTGTGCATTTGACTGTTGTTACTGTTTTGCATGTATTTATGTGGTTGTAATGTCATCTTACACTCTCATGGAGCTTTTTTCACTGCATTTGCCATCTCTGAGCATCAGCAGGTTATGGCCTTAACAGAGAAACTCAACAGCTTTAATCAGAGATGATCTGAAAGGATGCACTGTTGCCTTCTTTGAATTTTGGATGCTTTATACAAAAGAATGACCAGTATCATTTGCTTTTGTTGAAGGATTTTTAAAAGGATTTTGAAGAGTATCTTCAAAAAGTCAACCTCTTTTATGCATTAAAGGTAACTCTAGTTCATGTTTTAGAGTTACTGGAATATGGTTCATTGATACGATACTCTCACAATGCACTCTATCGAAGAAAACAAAATTCCTTGCCACATTCTGATCTACTGTATTTCACAGTAATGAACACAGCCTTCTAAATAGATAGGTGATAGATAGATAGATAGATAGATAGATAGATAGATAGATAGATAGATAGATAGATAGATAGATAGATAGATAGATGATAGATAGATAGATAGATAGATAGATAGATAGATAGATAGATAGATAGATAGATAGATAGATACCAAGTTATTTACATGATTTCAAGAAGCTTTTTTCAACTGTGCATACACAGGATATGTGTTCATGTTATACAGATTTTCATATTGTAGAGCAAAATGTTATCAATATTGCTTGCTTTAGAGTACAGATCTCTTTATTTTGATTTTATCAGTTCAGTAGAGAAAGGAGAAAAAATGAAGAGAAAGAAAGAAAGAAAGAAAAAGAAAGAAAGAAAGAATTTTTTAAAGTAGATGCCTATGTTAAATTACTGAGATTCCAGTGATCAGAAAAAGGCTGTAAAGGATGTATAATAAACACACACATACACAAAAACACACAATATGCATATATAATTTTACACACATATACATATATACATATATGCATGTGTGTGAAATTGTAGAAAATACAGAACTATAGGGATGCATATATGTGCATGTATTTGTATTTTCTCTCATCTCAGTGAAATTTGCAATTACCTAGTATGTGTGAGTGTACGGTTAAAAAATCTTGGATTAAAGTAGTAGATCATTCCTGTTTTTGCACAGTGCCAAGAATGGTCATTTTGACATCCTTTCTGATCATCTCCAGGATAATTACAACAGAGTTTTCCCCATTAAGGTCATTTGTACCTTCAAGTGTCTTTCAGTTGAGTAATATGTACTTGGTAATTTCCTACATACTTGATTCCAATGCTGACCTTTTCAACACTTTTCAGCTCAGGCTGGGGAAACAAAAACTAAACAAAACTGGTGAGATGGTTAGCAATTAATGAGTCCCAAAACCAATTTTAGAACACTATGAACCTTTTTTTAATAAGTTTATTTCAACATAACACTCAATACAACCATTTTTAAATTATCATAGTATAGGCAAATATGTCAAAAATATTTTTCAGATTGAATATTTGAGAATAAATCTTGTTCTTTTGTGCTTTCCTTAGATAAGTGTTAGGTAATTAACAATTTCAGAGGTTCAGGCTCTCCTTCCTGTTACAAGAGACATGATACATTTGTTCACCAGGCTACTTCCAATTGTTAAGTGGATTGTCATATTTTTAGTTTGTCTGAATATAAGAATTCTTTTTATCTAGACCAGGGGTGTCAAACTTGCAGGGGTCACATTGTCGTCACATGACATATCTTAACTTTTTCCCCCTTCACTAAACTGGGCATGGGCGTGGCCAGTGCATGATGCATCCAGGCCATGGGCCACAAGTTTAACACTCCTGATCTCGACAGTAGTACCAGGAAAAGGATTATTTTAAGTGTCTTTTCCCATACTGCATAGAATATATGAGTTTATTAATGTTAGAGAATATTCAGATATATAACCCTCTCTATCTCGAATAGCTAAAGTGCAAGTTCTGTTTCCATCGTGTACCAACCCATTACACTTTCTTTGCAATAGCCTTACTAGTATTAAAATCTTTATTTTATAAAGCGTGAAAAACAAAATCTACCCTTACAGCTTGCAATGCACTCTGCCTTTCTTTCTGGTCCTCTGCCTTCCATCTCTATGTTGTCACTGCCTGTCACATCTGCATAGCTAAGATTGTTATGTACCAGGTAGGTATGCTGTCACTCAACACATCCAGTTCCTAATCCGGGTTTCTCCTCCTCTAGCCCAGATGAAAATAATCTAGTTTGGAAGCCCTGCTCTAAATGAACTGATTCTTAACTAAATACTGCATCTAATCTTCCTTCAGTGCACCATAATGTCACTAATTATGCTAAACAGGTAGTTAAAAAGAGCACAGATTGATAGAACATAAGATTGACATGACACACAAATAGTTTCACTGGGATGATTGCCACCTCTAAACCCTATTAGTAATAAAAGTGTTGTAATATAGGGGAAAAATGAGGCATTAAAATACAAAACCAAAGTGTGAAGCTATTACATTATATTTATGTAGCTGTTTTGCTTTTAATTATCCAGTTCAGGCTGTAATTGTACCTGATGGTTTCTCCCAATACTAAGGTACACCTGAATTGTTCTTTAATGAGTATAGCAATATATGAGAAATACGGGAGAGTTCATTTATATAGCACAGATTGTGAGATAAAAAAGAGTAAGGCAGAAACTCTTCAAACCAGAAATTTGTCAGCTCTGGTCCACAACTGAAAAGCTAGATGTGGCAAGGGAATTGAAATCTATTTCTTTGCCATCCTAACTAAGCAAGCTAGCAGAAGATGCAGTAGTGGTTAAGAGTACAGGGATGGGGTGGCAAGAAAAAAGACAGATTTTTATATGCCATTTATAATGGAGAGTTACCAATTTATTTTTAATATAACTGAATGGCCAAGTTCAGTGGAACATAAAAAATAAGTGGACAGATTTTTTTTTTTAAAGACAGAAAGAAAATAGAGATTCAAGATTGATTAGGGTGACTTTACTAACCTTTTGCTCGTATATGTGGTTCCTACAAACTTAGTAAACCTTATATATCGATCCTTCATGCCATATTTTATTTAACTCTTATGAGCAATATCTTCTCCAAAAATAGGCTGTTGTTTTTTCTATCAGACTAAGTTATTCATTCTATAGAAAATATTTTTATAACACTAGTTTCAGTATAAAAAAGCTTTGCAATTAATTTGCAATTAATTATATACATTTTTATTATCATGCTAACCAAATAAAAACTGAAACAGTGTTTCCATGGCTAATTCTTTCAGTTTATGATACCATTTCCTGATTTTGTATCACAAAAGACAAATATCCTTTTCTTGCATTACCGATTAGCAATTGTCAATTGTTATATCTCCTACTTAATATATCTAGGCTGCAAAACTCTGAATGGCCAGTAGATAACCACAGAGGCACAGGAAAAACTCTTTGCTGCCATTTAGTGGTTGTGTGGATTGGTGTAGCTCAGCTATACCAACCTTATTCACAGTGAATCTTTACTATTTAAATGGGAGATAGAGAATAAAAAGCAGACAATTCCACATAGCAATACATATAAGGCAAAATGGGTTTATGGGAAATTATCCTATCATAGTCACTAAGAAGTTGTTCGTTATTGAAATTCTGACTAAATGAAAATTAGGAAATATGATAAACTAAGAAATAATTGAATGTGATGAACAGCAATTATTGCAAGGAACTGTTGGTATCAAGGTGGAGTGGTTGGTATTTGTAACTATTTGGAGAACTTAAGAAAATACATACTCCACAGAAAATGCAACTTGGTTCACCTAAGTATTTTTTTCTGTTTAAATCCAAAGAGAGATAATTAATCATGGCTGATGTATGATAAGAAGCCACATTTATCTTATTTAGGGCATATTTGCAGTTATTATTGTACTGGCATGGCATAAGTCTTACAAGGCCACAGCAAAAGAGCCTCTTCTGCATGCCATTTAACCACAATGGTCTTCCTTTGGTCAAAATACACAAAGTTGCCAACTTTTTGGTATCTGGACATTATCTAGGATTAACATTACTCCAAAGCTCATCGGAACTGGAAACAGTTTCACAACACATGTAAAATACAAGGCTTCAGCAGTTTCCTTATTGCCTTACAAGTGGAAACACATCACCAAAAAAGGGGGACAAAGGGATATGACAAAAATCACATTTCATATTTATTTATTTATTATTAATTCTATAGTGTATGGCACCCATCTCACCTAGAGGTAACTCTAAATGGCTTACAACCAGATAAAAGGATATGATTTCCACATTGGGGTACTGGTGTTTTCTTATTTTGCCAAAGGTTAAGAACAGATGGGGAAATAGTTTCTGTTTTTTTAATCTAGACCTGTGTTAGGCAGCCCTTCAGACAAAGAGTGCTTTCTAATGGGACTGTGCAACATCAAGGGTTAGTGGGTCAGAGACAGAAAGGGCAATCAGCAAAAGAGAAGGCCAAAGCAGTTCCTGGAGAAAGCTAGATGTTACCAATAGTGCTAATTATATTTGATTTTGCAAATCAAATTACACTAGTGTAATTTTATTTTAAAATTGGACAACAGTCAAATAAGGTTTAGGCACTTATAGTGAAACAGTAAAAAAAAAAAAAAGACTATTCTTTTCGTTTCATTCTGAAGACCTCACAGCAACTTAAATAATATTCAAATGATTCCCTTGAGGGTGTTGTTCCCTCTGAAATTAGGGTTGACATATGTTGCTATTATGTTTTCAGAGATAGATTTGTTAGAAATCAGCAGCTGAGCTTTTGCACAACCTGGACATACACATTAACTTCTCGTAATGTCTGGAAATAGTTGTGTGTTAAGTAGAGGAAATACTTCAATTGCCGAATGATCTTAACTTACAGTTCAGATCCGTTTTTGATGCTATTCAGACCTCTGTCAGGATGTTTTTCCCTCTTGCAAATTGTTCTTCTGCATATGCCACAGAGTCCAGGTTTCCCTGGACTGTGTCACTTCAAATTACATATAGGACAATCGGATCTGAATGCCATTGCCAATGCTACATAAGTAGATAGCACTTCAGCGAAAATACTTGGCAAGACTGAATGCAAACGTGTGTGTGTGTGTGTGTGTGTGTGTGTGCATGTGTGTACATGCACGTTATAGCCAACCCTGCTGCTCTTAAGGCATTATTTTGCTATCCCATAATAATAGAAGATGGCGGTTCTGCTGCCAGTGTTGAAATAGGTACCCAAATACGAGTTGTTGATAAATTTGTCTGTAAATTAAAGTACTTATTTACATAATTGCAACAGCTTAATTTTGTGCTTTAGTTCAGAACATTAAATATCCCAGTTCATTAAGATGCTTAAGATACTGGAGATTTTGAAAACAACAACAACAGTGTAATCTTTATGTAGGGTGTTATAGCTTCAGGTATGATGAAACCCCAAGCAGAATCCACTCGTACCATTTCCTGTTGAAAATGTGTTTTTATTACTAAAACATGGTGTTTTTCTTACAAAAAAGAGATATTTCTTATTTACAATAAGCTTCTTTATCCCATGTCTGTAAACTATCTTAATCAGAACACTGTTCAGTTTCCCTTATGTAGGTTCACTAGTCTAGCATTTATTTCTATGCTGTTTTACTATTCTTTCTTTAAATTGCTTTTCTAATCTTATAGCTCTAAGTTAAAGTTTCTATATTCTATCCTTATCTACCTATTTTATCCAACTATAGCTCTCTCACTATTCTTTCTTAGTCTTTATTGTCTTAAAATCTACAGTCCCAATACATAGCCTCTTTTCATTTTTCAGCTCAATCTTTGCTCTGTCAGTCCTAGGCCCAGATCCAGGTACCACTAACACCTTCTGCCCTGGTTGTTTTTGTGGCTGAACATAATTTCTGCTGTCAGCTGCCCTTGACCGTTGTAATGTTGGGGCTGCTGCTAGTATTGCTTGATGTTACTATTGGGCAGTGTCCTCTTGGCCCTATGAGACTTCTTCTATTTCAGTTTATTTAGGTCAAGGACTATGTTGATGAGATTCAGTGGCTCTTTGCTCAGACCTCTGTTTCCATCTTCTACTTGGACTTTGTACATCGCACTTAGGTTCTTCTGTTTAGAACACTTTTGTCCCGGGTTGCCTTCACCAACTTTTGCCCCCTGGATCCTGGTTCTCCCACCACTCCCACTCCCACCCACATCCTCTGGTGTGTGCCATTAGCCACTCTTACTCTTAGCCAGTTTCTTGCTGAGAGCTGCTCTGATTGGCTGAACAGAGCTGTGGTGGTGCAATGGTTAGAATGCAGCATTGAAGGCTAACTCTGCCCACAATCTGAAGTTGGTAAAAACCAAAGCCAGCATTTCATCAGAAAAACCAACTGCAAGGCATGGCAGAGGAAAAGTGATGGTTTGGGAGCTGCTTTGCCATATCAGGACCTGGGCAGCTCATCCTAGAATCTACTATGAATTCTTCATAGGTGATTGAAGATAACGAAAAACCATCTGTCAGAAGATTGCTTGCCACCTGACAATGATCCTAAACATTCCAAGAAATCTACCAAAAAAATGGTTACAGGAAAAAAAAGAAAAAAATGGAGGGTTCCTGAATGGCCAAGTCAAAGCCTAGATGTACATAAATCCCCCTGAGATGCTATAGGGCTGTGATGGCGAATCTATGGCACGCGTGCCAGAGGTGGCACGCAGAACTCTCTCTGTAGGCATGTGAGTCGTTGCCAGCTGCTCTTCTGGTTTCCGGTGCACACATGCATGCCAACCAACTGGTCTTCGTGTATGCCAGAAACCTGAAAACCACTGGCCGGTGCTCATGCGTGTGCCAGCCACCTGGTCTTTGGGTTTCCGGCACGTGCATATGCTCCGGCCAGCTGGTCTTCACACGTGCTGGAGCTCTGGAAACCCAAAGACCAGGTGGCTGGCATGCACATGTGCTCTGCCCAGCTGGTCTTTGGGTTTCTAGCGCTCTGGCACATGTGTGCGCATGAGTGCGCGCACACTCCAGTTTGGGCACTCAGTGCCAAAAAGATTCGCCATTACTGCTATAGGGTAATTTGAAATGGCTCTGTATGCAAAAGAAACCTTCAGACATCATACAGCTGAAAAATATTCCTCCGACTTGATATTATTCCTAAGAAATTGAGGGTTCCTCTGCCAAAGGGAGCAACATCAGGTATTAGATCCAAGGATGTATTTACTTTTTCCACAGAGGAAAATGTCATGTCTGTTAATTTTTTGGTTGAATAAATGATTGCAAAGTCAATTTTTCATAGGTTTTTTTTTTGTTCAGTTAAATTACCTCTATTTTTAAATACTGCTTGAATGAAAAAATACAGGTCCTCACTTAACAACTGCCCTGTTTACCAATCATACTGTCAAGGCTTTAAAAACCAAGAAAGACATGTAGAATGTCTTCTGAGCAGTTTCCTTTATTGTTCCTTACCTTTAGGATGAAATCTTGCCAAACTAAAGCAAACTACTTACTTCATTAAAAAGTATATTCTGAGAACTGTTAAGGGGGAGCTTTCTTTATTCTCTTCTTCCCAACCAAACTATCTAAACTTATCCTTTGTCTTTTTCAAAAGACAACTGGACTTTGTTTTTCCTGGAAAACATTTTGCTTTTCATCCAAGAGCCGTGGTAACATAGTGGTCAGAATGTAATATTGCAGACTAATTCTGCTGACTGTCAGCAGTTCGATCCTGACCAGCTCAAGGTTAACTCAGCCTTCCATCCTTCTGAGATCTATAAAATGAGAACCCAGATTATTGGTACAAAATGCTGAGTCTGTAAAATGCTTAGACAGGGCTGTAAAGTTGGTGAAGCGGTATATAAGTCTAAATCTTATTTACCTTTTCTCCTGCTTCATTTTTCTTCTTTCTTCCTCCAGGCAGTAAGTCAGCATCTGCTAGGGCTGCTGTTTCTGCGGCTCCATCTTCATCTTCCTCCTTCTCTGTTTTATTTTTCCTGCTTTCTCATTCTCTTCTTTCTGACAAGATACAAAGTCTCCACTGCAGGGGTGGTATTCAGCAGGTTCTGACAGGTTCTGGAGAACCGGTAGTGGAAATTTTGAGTAGTTTGGAGAACCGGCAAATACCACTTCTGGCTGGCCCCAGAGTGGGGTGGGAATGAAGATTTTGCAGTACCCTTCTCCTGAGTGGGGTGGGAATGGAAATTTTGCAATATTCTTTCCCTGCCACACCCACCAAGCCACGCCCACAGAACCAATATTAAAAAAATTGAATTCCACCACAGCTCCACTGGCATGTTGCTCCTCCCAATGTCAACGAATGACCCCTTTTTGAGTCAGCCAAAGCCCTTTTAAAAGTCCAGCTCCTCATTTCCCAGAGGGCAAGGGCTTAACAGAGCCTAGGTGAAGGAAGGGAATGGGGCCTTTGGTTGCACTTTGTCTAGCTTCTCACACACTGAAGAAGTCAGAGACAACAAGAAACTCAAATGAAAAACTTTTCCATTTCCAGGTTACTGTTTCCTCCAGCATTTCATAATTGAAAACAGGAATATTCTTGTATTCTTTTAGCACTACGATCCTCACCCATAGAACATACACATGTTCTGACACATTGCTGAACTCTTTACCTGCTCTATCCTTTCCTTTTATAGCTTCCCCAGGACTATTTCAATAGCTGGTGTATCAGCAAGCTAATCATAACAACTTCCTTTTAAAAAAAGAAATGAACATAAGGTCATTTAATGCAATTTGGTATTTGGTATTCTGGTAGCTGATCTGGTAATATTCATTCCAAAGGAATTGCAACTCAAAAGACACATCACCAATATTTACTACATTGAATTCTCTTTAGACATTTAGCTGCCAATGCTCTAGGTGCATTGACTGATAGACAGTTCTTTGGATCACACTAACAGACACAATTTTGCAACTAGTAGCACAGTTTTTAAAAGGGGGCTTGAATCAGGTTGCAGGTTATAATAAGAAAATAGTGGACCATTTGGTAGTACTTTGCACCATTTTTACAACTGGGGCTATTTTCCAAAACCCTGTTTTCAATATGTTCATCATCCTTGCCATATACTCTGGGTTAACCTGTGGATATGGAAATTAATCCAGCAGCATCTTGAGCTATTTTCTCATTTTTAACATGAACGCTTCAGTTAAAAATCAAGAAGGTCTAATAAATGTACATATGCAACATAGCAACTCACAAGCTAAGAGTTGGAGCCTTCACCTATACATAAATAGAAATATATGTGTGACCAGTATCTGTAGTAGTAGATTCTATCTATCTATGCTCAGAGCCCTTCTTGGCAGAAATAGACTTAGGCTTGCCTGCATTGTCCAGTTCTACTATGAGGTGTTATGGCTCTGTTGGAGGACATGTCCTCAGCTGAGCAGAATGGAATTAGAGTAGAGTTCTCCTACTTTCCCAGATTTGCAGACCGGCACAGACAGTGGCGGCGGGGTGGAGAGGAGAGGAGATGGTTTCATGTGCATATGTACGCCGCTTTTACAAATGCAGCTACACACAAATACTCACCCATCACGGCTCTGTTCTGAATGGGCTGTGGCCAGGCAGAAGGCCATGGACCAGAGCTTGGGGACTCCAGAATTAGAGGGACCGCAATCAGAGGTATCCAGTAACAGCAGACTTACTGGAGAACCCACAGTCCTGAAATCAGTGACTCCAGTCTGCCTTTTATAGCATCAGCAAGTTCCCAGACCTTCTCTCTCACAGCCTGTGACTGTTTCTCAGTCTCAGAAGTTCACTTCAGTTTCCTCAGTCCTAGGCAAAGATGCTTAACCAAGCTTAAGTGGCAGAAAGCTAACCTTCCTAATTGTAAGAGGCTAGTTAAAAGACATAGGAATGCTAATGGAATGTCAGAATATGGAACGAACACCTGTTCTGATTTACTTTAGCTGGTGACCAAGTGGCAAATCTACATAAGGCGTTCCCTCTTGGGAGCTGGGAATTACTCTTCAAAACTCAGCTTTCATCCTCACGAAGGTTGTTTTGCCATCCCTTGGATCTTGGAATTTTACCTGAGCTTATCTTGTATCTCTGTTCTTGATTGTTTACCAATTTTAATGTGTGCCTGACCTGTTGGACCATGCGTGCAGGTTATCCTCGGAGTACTATGAAATAACTTTTTCTAAAGTTCCTTATTCTCTATTAACTAGGAAACAGCTTAAGCTCAGTTAATCTCTGGCTGCAATAGATTTATAGCCTGCTAATTCCCATTCTAGCAGCCAGCCAAGCCAACACAGAAAAGATGTCTTAAGGTTTTCTATATCTCTTTGCTGCCATCTAATGATGGTCTGGTCAGTACATCTCCTGCAATTGCCACCAGTCTGTTTCTGCCAACCACTCTCGTCCCCAGGCATTGTGCCACCAGAGGCAGATCCTATGAGATTCCTTTGTGAGCATCCACAACCCTGCAAAGGCTTTGTTTGTTAAAAGACTGAAGGCCTGGCCAGGAGGCAGCCATTACATTTATCTTGACTGCATAAATATCACTAGTCCTGAAGACATATTAACAACAACTACTACAGGGGTTCTTAACCTTTTTTTTTTTTTTTTGCAATGGACTCCTTTGAAAGCTACTGCCCCTTTCTCAGAAAAATATATATAAATGCATAAAATAAAACACATATAGATTGTACTACAAAATAAAGCAATTATGCTCAAATGCTAGGCATCAAAATATCAAAAGGTAAAAATTATGTCATGTTGTACAACCATCCAATCTTTTATAATGTTTACAAGCATTCAAAGCCCTGATTTAATTATTTCCCATACAAATTCACACACTCTCTGAAACCTATCCAGACACCAAGTTCAGAACGCCTATATTAGTGCCTTATTCATTCTGTCTGCAACTCTAGGCATCACGGCCATAATATCTAGTTTGATTTTACATCTTTATTTTTCCATGCACACCCAAGCTTTTATGCCATCTACCTTATAAACAGTGCATAATTTTAGTGACTTCTGGCTAGATGAGTGTTTCTTAACATCAGCCACTTTATGATGCATGGACTTTAGTGGCTGACTATGGAATTCTGGGAGTCAAAACCCATGAATTTTAACTATGGCTAATGTTGAAAAATATTGGATTAGACCTTTGAGGATCTTAATTTCTACCCAATAAAATGTCTGCACATATAGTTTCTATGCAACTGAAAAGCCCAGTTGTATAAGATTCCTGAATCGAAGTCTTTGCATGTAGACTCCCCTTTTGCACTCAGACCTTAGTGTCTTGAAGCCTCCTTAGTTTTACTAATACATGGAGTTACATTCTTGTAAACAAATCCACAACTTCCCATTTTCTATTTCCCTGTGGAGAAACACTTTATGGGAAAAACAACAACAATTGACTGTGTTGGTAAGCCAATAACATTTGCTATAATGGGATGCAAACAATTCTCTGCTAGGAAGGTGGAAGACAATCTCTTGGAACCATTTAATAAATGTGATGCTTTTCTTTTCTCTGCCACCTCAAGAAACCAGACCTGGAACAGCTGCAAGGAAAAGCCAGCTGTTGCCTAGCAACGCTGTCTTAATTTTCTTTCACTGGAAGAGGCCTAAGGGCAGCGGCAGCAGCAATTAGTGTGGCCAGATGCCAAGGAAGACAGGGCTTCCTCTGCCTCCAGTAATTGTCACAGGGAATTTCAGCAGGTGGAATTTGTCAGGCAGGGACAGGAGGGGAGGGGGAAGCTACACTTGCTAGAAATCCCAGTTTAGAACCCTAAAAGTTAAAGGTAAATTGAGCCCGGTATCTTCTGTCCCTCATCAGCCTAGCAACTGTTTAGATTTTGAGGTTTATAATCCATGGATTTCGGAGAGCCACCTACAATAAAAAAATAGATTATTTCTTTATTTCCGGATGGCAGACCCATCTGCTAGCAATTTTCATGCTTATGGACTTCAGCATTGGGGGAACAGAACACATTTCAATGTATGCATGACAGAATAGGTATTTTACACCTTTGCAAAAAAAAAAGAAGAAGAAGAAGAACTGGATAACACCAGTTGGGATCAAGTCAAATTCTCTTCATTTTGGTCATGACCATATTATATACACATACATTCAGAATAAAAATAGTGCAGCTGTAAATTTAAAAACATAAAAGAATCTCAGATTCTCCATAGTTAAAAAAAGAATTAGGGCCAGTTGGGCCAAAAAGAATTAGCTTTCTTGGGCCAGTTGAATACAATTTTTTCCTAATCCTATAGACTACCACACAAAACTTCTCCACTTTTTTTTCTGTCTGTCAGTCTGTCTGTCTATCTATCTATCTAAATTGTGACACAAAATGAACATGCTGGTAAAAAACAACAACATTGGGACAATGTAAGAGTATGTCCTTATGGAGGACATATTCTATTGCTCAACCTTCCCCAGAGCACAAAAAAAAATGCCTCCAACATTTTCTTATCTTAATGACAACAGTGACCTTGGAGAAAAAAAATCTTGCAATTGAATCCTAGTCTTCAAAAGAGATTAGAGATTAGACTCAAAAAAGATTGGCAAAAATCTATAAATGTATGGAGAACGAAGCCAGGGATTAGATTAATTTTCAGCCATAGTTAAGATCCAAATCCTCTACCTTCTAAAGTCTAGCTGAGTTTGAATAAATTGGTTCATTTGCTGATTTATATGCATATGTGCTCATTTGGAACTGGAGTATTGTTTGTTTGTGTTGGTGCCTTTAAGTCAGTGTTGACTCCTGATTACTGCCAACACTAATCCCTGCAATTTTCTTGACAAGATTTCAGAAATGGTTTGTCATTGTTTTATTCCCAGGGCTGAGAGAAAGCCATTAGGCTAAGGTCACCAACTAGCTCTATACTAATGGAGGATTAAAATTCAGTTCCTATCCCAGTGCCTTAACCACTTCTCCAAAGTGACTCTCTTAATAGAGACTAAGGACTGTGCATTTAAAATGGAATTTACCTAGATGTAGTGTACATGTCTCTGTTGTGATACTGAAGGTTGCCTTTTCATGTGAAATCCAGGAGTAAGAAAGTTCCTCTTTCTTCTCACTATCATCTACCTAGTGACACCAGAAATTGAGACTTTCATCCCTTCCAACTTCCAAAAAAACCCCAACAACTTATAAGCAGAGTTATACAGAATGACATTCAGTTAAAATCTATTAGTATTCCCAATTCATTGCTAATTATATTAATTCATGAAAAGATGCAACAAATTTAAGGATTGTTTCTATGTTACTCTTATGAGGAAGATGCCCAAGTGGAATGGGAGAGTCTACAAAGTAAACAAATAAAATGGTTAATTTGGAGTCAGGTAGCTGTGTCCAGATTCCACAATGCAGGAACTAAACTTCAAAACTTGGTCTGGCCAATGATTTGCTACTATATGGACATAAATATTTATACAATGGTCCATTTTATGTCACCCATCGCATTTAAAAAGATTGTGTTATCCCAACTACTGTCAAAATTTGCCCTAATGTCCAATTTCCAGCAAAAGCTTTCTTTACTCTCCAAGGAAATGTACTACTTTTTAAAAACCCAATCTACTCTATCTGCCATGTTCAAATAAACTGGATTGGAATAAAACTTCAATTCATTAAAAATTATGTGGTCATCTGACCACATTTGTTAAGGAATTCCCAAAGTTATCCCTAGTCTATTTATTTTCAAATTGCTTGTTTTTCATTATTTTTAATATAAAATGTCATATATAGATAACATAATATTTCACTGTGTACAGTTAGTCCTTGATTTACTATCTCAATTGAGCCTAAAATTTCCATTGCTAAGTGAGATATTTGTTAAGTGAATTTTGCCCCATTTTACAACCTTCCCCAGCCACAGTTGTTAAGTGAATTCCTGCAATTGTAACAAGGTTATTAAGTGAATCTGGCTTTCCCATTGACTTTGCTTATTAGAAGATCGCAAAAGGTGATCATATAACCCCAAGACATTGCAACCGTCATAAATATGAATCAGTTGTCAAGCATCTGAATTTTGATCACGTAACCATGGGGATGCTGCAAGGGCCATAAGTGTGAAAAATGGTGATAAGTAACTTTTTTCTGTGCCTTTGTAACTTCGGTCACTAAATGAACTGTTGTAAGTCGAGGGCTACTTGACATAGTACTGCTATGCCTTATGGCTGTTGTTGAGCAATAATTTGCCAAGTATCATAGCACATATCCAGTAGGGAAAAGTTGAGAGTTCATTGTTAAAGTATAACTATGTTTTATGGGGCATAATCATTTACAGAAATAAAGGCCTGTTCTCAAAAACCCTGATATAGCAGTGCTTAAACTAATCAGATCTGGTTCTGTTCTTTGCCTAGATAGGAAGCAGTGTAGAAATCCTATAAATAACATCCTGGAGAAAATATGAAATGTAAATGTAACGAATACATTCTCTGTCCTTTCACATATCCACCGTGCCTAAACCAACTATATGTCCAATCCCTGTGCCTTTTCATGTTTTTCTTTTAAAAGCCTTTTTGAGATTATAGGCTGAATATTACAATTCTATATCTTTTCTTTATCTGTATCTCTGCGGTGATCTCACCACTATTATGTTATTTTCCTGCTGTTCAGGAAAAGAAAGTTTCTAACAAATTGCAGTAAATGAATGAGTGGCTATTATATATCCCAGCTATTAAAGGATTCTGACTGAAGCGTGTTGAGAATGACTCATTTTTTCCAGGTACCTAAAGACTTCACAAGCAGCCTCCAAAAAAGTCTTTGGGTGACTCAGAAGTTTTTATCCCACCATTTAGGCATGGAATAAAATGACAAATGGACAGAGATCCGGTGATGTTCATAGAATATCCAGCCAAGAATGGACAAATTACAAAAAGCATCCCTTAATATCTTGCGTGGCTGTTACAATTTTTTTCACAGAAAAAATGTATAATTGATACAAAGCACAAAAAGAAGTTGTGTTCAGAGGAAAGCGTTTTCATCCATAGTTCAATGGGCTTTGGACTTGGGGGGGAGGGAGGAAGCAGTATGGATTCAATGAGATAGGTAGTTGAGTAAGCCAGGAAAATTATTAGACAATGCAAATGTTAGATTTAATGAATCATACATACCAGTATGACTTTTACTCAGGTAAACAGGTACAGAACTTTTCTGTTAAACAGCAATTCATGCTGAACCCATTAGGTGTTATTTCCTAACAAAACCTGCATAGGATTGAGTTGCAGCATTGAAAATGCCAAAATTAGATGTGAAATTTTTCAGGTATCCTTTGCAGATACAATCACAGTTATTGTGCATGGGAATAATATTAGATCCTAAGGAGTCCAGCCATGTTGTTATCATGGATTTCCCTAACTCCTTTTTCTTTCTCTGTTTCTTCTTCAGGTACACACTAGATTTTAACTTCTTCCTGTATATTCTTTCTATTGTACTTACCAATCCTATCACATGAAACAGTGTTATCTCTTGCTTTCCACCTTCCATGTTTGCCTCTTGTTCTGCCTGTCCACTATGATCTCCTACTCTCTCTAATCTCCTATCACCTCCTCATCCAGAGGTTCACATTAGTTCAGAATAGAAATATCCACTTTCCATGTTTGCTACCTACTGCAAAAGGCATTGTATTGGAGGCAATCTAAGAAAGTGAGCAACTATTTTAGAGCTTAGCTTCAACTTAGCTTTCATTTCAAATGGCTGATGTTCTCCAAGGAACATTCTAAGCTGTTATGATGGTCCTTCTAGACAGGAACCAAGTTATCATTTAACCTCTATTCTGTGTCTGATACCACTATTATAAGGATTGGTTTAGTAGAGATGATCTTTTGGAAGCCCATGGATCTTGGACAGCTTCCTTGCCAGCACAGAACCAGATGGTACCCTATTACCAGATCCTTTGTTTACAGCCTTTCTGAGACCACATTGTTCTAATTAAATGACTGATTTAACATTTATTTTAATTTCCTATTACATTAATGCAATCAGAATAACTTCTGAAAATAAGACCCATTTATATATTTTGGATTTCATGATAAAAAGGAACCTCTTGAAACATTGGGCTGGTGATTTTGTTAAAAATTAATCCTCAACTTAATCCACTTAAAGGTTTCTGCCCTAGGCTACAAAGAGCAGGTGTTTTTGCATGACGGATTTGTAAATACAGCAGAATATGCAAAATATTCTTCACTCCTCCTGGGACAGACATCTATAAAAGCCAAATTACACAAGTAGCTAAATTATTTGTTGTAAAATACATGCAGATTTTTTAAAAAATGCATACGAAGAGGGAAAATAGCTTATTCTCTCCTCCAAACTAAGTCTGGATTAGAATAATATACATAAGCATTAGTCTTGATATGGAGGGAATTTCAGAGTCCCATCTCCTGGTCTTGGACAGATGGATTCTTATTAATCAATAAAGGAGAATATTTGTAGCACAGGGTTATAATGAGGCGCTAGTAACACTGATGATGTTGAGAATGTCTAAAAGATAACAACCAAGCTCAGCACCAAGGACCCTTCATTCTTATTAATACTGTAATTATTTCTACCCAGTAAAGCACAGCCAGTTACAAAAAATAAAAATAAAAACCATGATAAATAAAACCATTGTAATAAAGTCAACAATTTGTAAAAACAATAAACACTAAAATAAAAGCAAATTTATTATTTATTTATCAGATTTATACAGCCATCTGTCTAATAGGATGACTCTAGGTTGCTCACTTACAGTTCATAAAAGATAAACGTTAAAAACAAAAGTACCTTCTCCCCAGGTGCCAGACCAATCATCCTTGCAGCTTAATCCCCATTTTACTTAGCCCAATGCTTAGGGGAAGAGCCGGGTCTTGAGTCTAATGCACAGATTGGTTGACATTCAGGTGACTAATATTTTAAATATATGCATGTTAAGATTTTGCAAACTTATGACAACATATAAATTGATGCTAATAGTTCAACCTGTGCATAGCTTTCAGAACTGGTGTTACATTTTGCTACCTCGCCTAACTATTATGCAGGTACCATCTGTACTAATAGCAATAGAACGTAGAGTTATATACCGCTTCATAGTGCTTTTACAGCCTTCTCTATGTGGTTTACAGAGTCAGCATATTGCCCCCAACAATCTGGGTCCTCATTTTACCCACCTGGGAAAGATAGAAGGCTGAGTCAACCTTGAGCCAGTGAGATTTGAACTGCTGGACTGCAGCTAGCAGTCAGCTGAAGTAGCCTGCAGTACTGCACTCTAACCACTGTGCCACCTTGGCTCTAATGGCATCTTTGTGATCATTTGGGGAGGTAACCAGCCATAAATTATACTATAGTATACAGTCAAGAGATTATTAGAGAATGTACATTGGTATTAAGTTATCCTAAACCCAGGTAAGGTTTTAATTTAGCAGTCTAAGTTGGGTCTATGTCTTCCTTGCTATTGCAACCACCTGTTCTTGTAGGGACCTATTCCTTTGGAGAGAATCCACAATATTACCATGTTATTTTGTTTCAGTTTCAGATTCCTGTTTTTATCCAGCCCATCACTTTTGTCAGGCAACATTCCCTGATTCAGGTTGAAAAGAGTGCATAATCAGGGTTCTAATGACTTGATGTAGATATTGAACTGCAGGGAGGAAAGAATAGAATATTTTGGAATGTGACAAAACAAAAAAGCTCCCTGGAGCCAAACTGAAATCTCCCATTGTTGATTTCTGGTGATGGACCTGCCAGTAAGAATTTAAATTACATAAACTCTGTGCCTCCAATTCACAAACCCTGTTCTATTCCAGCAATATCCCTTGACTTGGATTGTTTGGAGAAGAAACATACTAGCATTTTCCATGTCTCATCCCAAGAAGATCTGTTTCTGGATTATATCCAAACCTAAAGCCAGACAATAATCGATCTAGATAATTAGTTCCTCCCAAGTATGCTTGTAGATGGACAGCCATTATACTTTCAGGTTAAAAAAATAAGATCCTAATGTGTGTGTTAATTATGCATTTAGCCTGATTCTAAAATTTCCAGAAGAACTAAATTTGTTTTATCACAAGTCTAGCACACACCTAGTATGGTTGAAAGTGGGTCCTATTGATTTAATCAGGGTCTATTAGCTCAGGACAGTTCACAGAAGACACTTTCCTATCACAGATTAATCCTTACAAATCTTGTACTTTAGAATTAAAGTAATCTAACTGTACTCTTCCCACCAAATTCATTAAGGGACATGATGGATTTATGGATGGTGAGATTACATATGCATGTGTATTAGTCATTTAGTTTCCTAGCTCATAAACATTACTTTTCTTTCTCCTATACATATACCATATTTTACAACTAAATGGACATGCACGTACAGCAAAAACAAACAGAACACAGCCAATTACTTGCCCACTCTATAAAAAAAGATTAACTAAAATGTGTGAATATTTTCAGTTTAATCTCACAGTGACTACTGGAAGAAAATAGAGTTTGCCTCTGCTGAACTGATGCCGGATACATTTACTTGGGAACAAGTCTTCCTTTGTTGAAATAAAGATGTTCTTACTTTAAAAGTATTTTTTTAAAAAAACAATATTCCATAGCTACATACAATGACTTCCCCTGACTAACTATTGGATTAAAAAAATAAATAAATATGGAACTCCAGTGAAAATATGATGCCTATGTAAGCCTTAATGTTAATCAGAGGCCAGTCTTCTGTTGCATGCCATTCTCTGGGTAATTATTAGCAGGGCAGTTAACCTGGGCATATTCTCGGCAGATTACAAAATTAGTAGTGGCAAGCAATGTGACAAGGGAAAAACAGGAACTGAAATAATTTCTTTCCTGGGAGATCTGATGTTTGGAGAGATAGGAGTTTGCATAAACTGTGCCTAATTTAGCAAGAGATTATATAATGAATAAAGAAAACCTGAGCAGACTTTGGCTGTTTTTGCTAGACCTTAAATTATTAAGCCTGTCTGGAAGTGATGCAGAAAATGGTAATTTGTTGCTTTAAATGGGCAGAATAAAATGAATGACAATTTAGCATCAATAACAAAAATATGTAACAGAACTGCTCATTTACACAGTAGAAAAAGCATGCAATTAATTGAGGTCTCAAGTCATTCAATTAAATTACGTTATAGTGCTTTAGGTGAGAAACAGTGCATGAGATTTAAAAACACATTAATTTTTATCCATTTTTATTTGTTTGTATATCAGCAAATAAAACAAGAAAATCACAATTAATTAGGATTAAAAAGAAAAAAATAATTGTTCTAAAATATCTAAGAAGGAGTAAAAGAGATAACACAGCATACTGTGCTATAGAAGAGTATAGAAGCTATAGAAGAGAAATTAGCTGTGGTTAAAGAAGTAAAATCAGACTGATATGATAACAGGAAATCAAGATAAAATAAGTCAGAATGACCAGGATATTTAGTAATACATTAAAAAAGCATATTAAATGAGAATACAAACAATTTCAACATCACAAAAGGTGAATATTTTTCTGTTATAGAAAAGTGTTAACATGCCATCCAATTTTTTTGTAAAAATAGCTATTGATATTTCTTATTTATTTATTTATTTATGCAATTTATTTATGCAATTTATTTATGCAATTTATTTATGCAATTTATATGCTGCCCTTCTCCCGAAGGACTCAGGGTGGCTTACAAAGAATAAAATTCAACAATTTAAATTTAAATGTAAATTAAAATCCAGTTAAAATTAATTAAAATTATTACAATGTAAAAGCCCCTAGACGGGTCAGTCCATTTGATGAAAGCACCACGTCTTCAGTTCGCAGCGGAAGGAGAGGAGGTTGTGGGCTGTCCTAAGCCTGGTGGGCAAACGATTCCAGAGGGTCGGCGCTCCCACAGAGAATGCTCTCCCCCTGGGGGCTGCCGGCCTACATTGTCTAGCTGACAGCACCCTGAGGAGGCCCGCTCTGTGAGAGTGTATGGGAGGATGGCAGAAGGTGCTCCTGCAAGTACCCCAGACCTAAGCCATGCTATGAAAGATCTCTTCCATTTTTTTTTCTTCTTTCCACACACATAATGGAAGATTCAAATAGGAATACCCTTTAGCAAAACAGAATCAAATTTGGTTCCATTATAAATCAAAATTACTGTATAGTGCATGCACAAACACATGTAGCTTTTTGGAAATTGCAAAATAGTTTTCACTATGTGACCCTAACTGGTTTCTACATAAGTATTACATATCCAAACACACACATACATACATATACACACAAATAACTATTTTAGCTTTCTATGTATATTTTTAGTATTTGTAAGAGAAGTAGAGAATTTGTTACGAGAAAATTAATTGTTTGATATAGTAACACATTTATTTTATTTTTAAAAAAGATGCCAACTCTTTAAAAAGCATACCAAATAATTGATTCAGTGACTTAAGTGAATCTTTCCAATTCTAAAATTCTGTATTATTCTTTGGCTTTTGTGAAAAAAATAATAAAGTTTAATAGTTTTATGTTCAGAGTTTAAATACCGTGTTTCCCCGAAAATAAGATCCTGTCTTATATTTTTTTGAACCCTGAAATAAGCCCTTGCCCTTATTGTCACGTGTTTGAAAGCCCATTTGGACTTATTATCAGGGGATGTCTTATTTTGGGGAAAACAAGGTAGAATTATGGACACCACAGGTTCTCCTCACAATAAGCAAGCTTATGCAGGGGAGTACCAGGGTGTAGATACCATAGACATCTATGCAAGCAAGCACTAATTCATTTTTTTTTTTTGTAATTTGATTTCATTGGCTTCAGATGTAATGTCAATGCATAAACTGAGCATCAAAAATAATATGCTCCAAAGAAAGCTTTCATTTTGCATCTCATCCATGGTTCACTCATTCCACTGCTAATTTTAAGTGTACATTACACTTAAGGTACACAGTAGAGGTACAGTGTTAAAAGATCAGATTAGGAATAAGTCACAATGGAGAAAATCCATATATCTGGTCACTAGGAATCAAAAACAACTTGATAATCATCAATCAACACTGTGATGCATATGCATGTGTAAACCATCCTGTAGTTCAAGAAAATTTTCAAGATAGGTAACAAGATGCAGTCAGATGAAAAGAAGAAATTGAAACTTGACTACCTGTGAATCAGATAGAGTGTCCAAGGAATGTGTGGTTAAATTCCATTTTGCATTTTAGGAATAGATGGAAAGAAGCATGGTAAGTCAGGTGGCACCCCAGCAAAGTTCAGTGGTACAAAATTCAATGTATTCTAAGAATTCAAATATAATTATTTCAGTGTTGTTGTTGTTGTTGTTTTGGTACATAATTATCAGTGCTGTCAATATTGGCCAAAATCATTCTTCTTTATTTTTAGATTTAGGTTGGAATTTTTGCCTGCTCGATTTAAGTGCTAAGTGAGGAATCTTAGTATGCAATTCCTGGATATCTGAAGAATAACATTTTTGCCTAGAAGCAGGAAATTCCCCAGAGGGGGGGGGAAATCTAAACAAATAATCAAACAAACAGCTGAAACAACCACTTACCACCCTTCTCTATTATGCTGCTAAAGAAGTAGGCAATCTACTCTACTCTGTAGAAGTCACTGATTTAGAGAGAACCAAATAATCAATATCCACTACATTAAATCGTACCTGTTAAATTATAGAAGACAAAACATTATCATATGAATACACGAAATCTTTAAATGTACATTCAATGTTTTGGGAATCATCAATTGCTTCTGTTTGTTCAATGTGGCAGTGATGTATATTGTCCTAATGTTTCATTGACAAAGTCTAGTGATAGATGTCTGTGCTTTGTGTTGTTCTCCATACCCATGTGCTTAGATAAAAAGCTAAATTTTAAAAATCTTATCGCATGTTGTAAATAACAAATCCTAATTTTTCCCCCCAATATATGCAGCTCCTCCAAAGTATGATAAGATATGGCCGAATATATCTTCCCTTGGGGTTTCTAACCCAAATCAAGGTAGGAGTCTGTAAAATTCCTACTGGTCTATTATGACTTTAACTGCTTTTCATAGAATCAGCGACCCAGAAAAAAAAAATCCTCTCATACGAATAAGAAGAAAATATACCATCCAAAACTACCTACTGAGGATTATTATGCTCATAAAACTGAATCGTACATGAAAAAGACTTTTTATAATGTGTACAGATCTTCCTCATCGAAGTTTATAAGCACTTCTTTAGCTTTAATTGAATATGGGTCCCCTAAGAAGAGGGGAATTGTATAGATATCAGGGTTTGCATGAAAAATAAGTTTTGAGACTTCTTGAGTGCCAGAGATTATCTTTGTCTCCATCAGATCATTTTAATGTCTCTCTCTTCTGCTTTGTTTGCTTAATTGAAATGAATGTTATTTCAGTTGATATTCAGAACTGAGATTGCAGTGAGACCAACTTGTGGTAGTTAGCAAAACCATATTGCCAGGAAATTTATTTGAACAATTTCAGCATTTTCAAAGGGGAGGGGCTTTTCTCTTTCTTACAAGTCTTTATTTTCCCCCCACAAGGTTAAGTCACATTCTAGGTAACTTCCTGTGTATATATGTGTGTGTGAACATGCTTGCATGCTGGAAGCTTCACATTCCCACTATTACAGTAATTGTTCTCTCCAGAATCCCTAGTGCATCAGTTCCACAGCTGAATTCCAACAACATTCACACATAAAGAATTTACTGGTAGGCTGGTGTGATGATTATTTCAGGAGGAAAAATGATGTGGGTTTAAAAGAGAGGCTGGGGTGAGAGAGGAATAAAAGAGGTAGCAAGAAATGTCAGCATTTTAAAGTTGGGTTCTGTAGAGTTTTTGCACAGAAAATGCATTCAGTCAGGTGGAAGTCTGTTCAGTACTTCACGTGGAATTATTTTGTTTCTTAAAACAAATGGTGTTGGTGTACAGCTTGCCACCGTTATACACAGGATGTTCCTTTTAAACTCTAATGAATACAGATGGAGGAGGAAATGAGCATAAGAAAATCCAGGAAATAGCTTCTAAGCTAAACAAAATGTATTAGCAATTTGTTGGAGAGCTAGATTGGAAAAACTGCTGTCTTAGTCCTTGATCATAGGAAAGAAATTGAGACTGTCCTAGATACATAAATTACTCGCAGCTAGAATTGTTTTAATCATGGGTTCTATATTATATTTCACTGTTTCTTTCCATGCCTCTTGGAGAACTGCTGTCGGGTTTGTCCCAACTTGGTAATTTAGAAAGAAAGAGCCTTTGACTGCATTCATAGTGAAAGGAATACTTGTAACCAAATAGTTACAAGATAGAAAAAGCCAGATGTGAGGTTTTGGCACGAAAGCTGTCTACTTACTTTCCTCTTACCCAGGTTCCCCCCTCCTAACTATCTCCCTTATGGCCAATGTTTTGGTAACAGCTTTGAGGTTTGGCAGCCTCAGTGATGGTCCGCATTCCATACGCATGGTTGTGACGTTGGGGTCAGTCAGCCAATATCTCTGGTAGGCACTTGAGACAGTTTTGGTTTCTTTGTCCTCCCTCCCTACTTGCTAACTCCCTCCCTCTCAGGATTCATGGCAATCTGGCATCAGAGAAGCAGTGATGGGGCAAAGCAGGATGGCAGGACTGACAACTCCAGTGCCATACTGGATAAATTAGATCCAATCTACTTTGCTTCCCATGATATGTTTTCTTTTTACCAGAACTACAAAAATCTACCAGTGTAGATTTTTGTATCGACTGGTGTAGAACAAATTTGTGTTAATGTTAAATGGAGCCCGCAAAAAATTATTCCCAGTTATCACAAGCTTTCATCATTTCAGAGTATTTTTATTCCTGTGGTACTTAAATAATTAAAAATCAGACACATTTTTAATCTACTGCAAATTATTGAAATTAGCTATCTACACCCTGATTCTGCAATAACAAATCTTAATCCTACAGCTAACCAGCAAAATTAGTATTGAATTCTAGATTGAATTATTTATTGTTCAATTTATGAAAGTTGGTCAGTGGTGATAATGAGAGAAATAAGCCTTTGCAAAACACACGTGTTGTATCATAAATGATTGTAAAGAATCTCAAACTATTATTTGAAAATGCTATAAAGCTCTTGAGCAATTAAGTTTGTTTTGTAGCAAAAGAACTCGGCTATCAGCCAAACGATTAAGTCATACTGTTCAGGTTAGGTTGCAAAATTATAATTCAATAAATGTGTTGCTACTCGAAATGGATTACATTCTTTCTGAATGCTTATACGAGTGATTCATCACAGTTGTAGTTACTGAAATAGGGGTTAGTGTTGTAAGTTAAATAAGTAGAGATCTATCAGGGGAAAATGGAATTTCGTTAATTTTAAAGAACAAAACTTGAGTAAGAAAATTACAACTACATCCAAGAGGATACATGACAATGATTTAAAAATGGGGGGGGGGAATACTGTGTGTCTGCAAACTTTGAAAAAGTTCTTCACATAACTATACAAAGAAAGGGAGAAAACCAGCATGTTTCTCTCCCTTTCCATTTGTGTGGATAACATTAATACAGGTAGGAAATACTAGGCTGTTTTCATGGTCTTTGGAATATAAACCAGTTGTCTCTTATCTTGACAAAATCTGCTAGACCTCTGGAGGAATGTTATGTTCATATTTGTGTGTAAATACTGCTCTTCTTCCAATCTATCAAGTTTCTAGCAAAGTTGAACTCCAATTCATGCAGAGAATTATACCCAAAATCTATCTTTCAATATGAATTAAAATTGCACTAGCATAAAAATACAATATATATGTATGCAACACACATGCACACACATTGTACAATATAACAGCATAAACACAAAAGACCCAAATGGGTGTATCAAATTAATCTTCCTATTTTAAAAAAATCAGTCAAAACATGATCTGCTCTAGGGCATAACCTTCCAAATACCTGTTTTCAGTTATTCCAGATTTAGCCATGCTTGCTGTTTTTTCAGATCAAAGTTGCAATCCCCAAGGGAGGGAGAAATTCTTGCATTCATATATTAGCATTTCCTATTTTGTGACAAACATTGCATCCTATAAATATGGAAGAAGGGCAAAATACCCTAGTTAAAAGATACATATTAACACAAGGTTACTAAGAACTGGAACCATGCAGTGAGCAATGGAAGGAAGAATTCTTCAGCTGAATCTACTTTAAAATAAAACAGCAGATGTATTTTCTGCAGCCTCAAATATTTTTGATACAGCATTTGAGTCGGGGGGAAAATATTGCTGACGATGGCAGGGAATGTTCAACTCGGTTTACAATGCGCTCGCCACAGTTCTTATAGCAAAGCTGCCAATGCATGATGCAATGGGGTGTTTTATTTTTCAGATGGCTTGTCATTGAGCTCGACACTGATTTTCCTTTTAAAAAAACATTTTCTTTAATTTCCTTAATTTCATATAGTAAATGAAGAATTATTTTTCCAGAAAAGGGCTATTAAGTGTTTCACAAGACATTTGTTTCCATGTATAATTTTGAACAGGCCGTGGAGAACTTGCAGCTCTGGAGCCTTGGGTAGGTCTTGCCTTAATTTCATTTCAGAGCTCTGGCAAAAATCATCTGTCTTGTTGCTAGTAACCTAGATGGAGATGTGGGGGGGGGGATAAAAGGAAGGAAACCCAAAAAGAGAGAAAAATAAGAGACTGGGAGAAGAGCCACTTTAAGTCTTAGCATTATATTGGGAATTATACCCTATTTGCACGAATGACTTACAATGTCTGCTGTAACATATCCAATGAAATAAAAAGATTGTTTAATAGGCAGCTTCCTCCTTAACAAATGTCTGAAATCGTACTTGCAGCACACGAGTTTTCTGCTGATATTTCTCAGATACTCTGAGCAACATTCTTTTTTTTTCTTTTTGAGGCCACTAACAGTAACATTGAACTTCTTGCTTGATCATGTGCATTTTGGATGTTTCATGCAGTGATACGATTTCAATGTTTTATCAAAATAATGGAATCATATTGACATTTTGAAAGTACAGCACAGTTGCCTTGACAGCTCCCAGACAGCCTGCCCCAAATGAGCATCTGTCATTCATAGACTGGAAGTATTTCTGCTATTTTGCTTGGTTTTTTTTTTTTAACTTCAGTATTTTATATTTATAAGCAAGTCGGTGAAAGATTGCAGTTTTATATAAGTTATGCTATTGTTGACAATAAATCATTAGTTATGGCATGAGAACTACAGAGACACTTTCAGATTGATTAAGAAAAAAAAAATGACCTTAGATTTACCCTGGGGGTAGATAATGAATCAGAATGGCTGTTACAGAGCTGAAGCAAATTAGGTCTAATGCAAAATTTCTAAGTTGATAAAGAAAATCAGATTTGTTTCTCCCTTTGTAATGCACAGGGAAAGAAAGCGAATGATGGAGATACTAGGGAGAGAAATGGTGTAAAGATGCTTTTTTCCCCCTTAATTGCAGCATAATTAGGAAGGAGAAACACAACTGCCGCACAAAGTGAAACAATCTGGTCCATAGCAGTTCAGACAGCTAGGAGGAAATGAAATCCTCTCTGCAGAAATCGACAGGAAACAGTGCTTATATGTAGGGGAAGGGGGAGCCTCCAGAAAAGAAGGTGTGTTTGACCGACTCACATAGAAAAAAAATATATAGTCCAGGTAGCTTCTTTGAAAAACACAGATTATCAATTCTACTTTCCAAACTTTATGTTAGAAAGCTAGAGATCCAGAAGTTTCTCATAAATGCAGGTATTAACTTCTGGCATTACTTGCAGAGCTAAGTGAAACAAATCCAACAATTGCTCTCATTTTTCTAAAAGGACAAAGTGCTGACACTCCTAGAGAATATATATCTTATCATCAATCTGTCTGTCTGTCTACCAGTATCTATCTATATTATCTATATATCATCTATCTACCAGTATCTATCTATCTATCTATCTATCTATCTATCTATCTATCTATCTATCTATCTATCTATCTATCTATCTATCTATCATCTATCGTATCTATCTATCTGTCTGTCTGTCTATCTATCTATCTACAATATCTATCTATTTATCTAGTATCCATCCATCCTCAGAAAATTACTTGCTATTTCTCCTTGAGTAAGTAATGCAATATTTATACCTCTATTAGAATTAGAAGTTCAGATCCTGCTCAGATTTCCAACACCAAAATGCTTGAAGACAAAATACTTTGATATAAATACTTTGCATCCAATATTTCCTTACAGTTCAGGAGATGGTATAAGAATTTCTTGGAGAGATCGGAATGGTTGTAGGAGTATCTCCTTAACTAAGGAAGCCATATTGCAGAGGTGTCTTGGATTTCAGTTTCTATAACTGAAAAACCCTGCATTGTCACATTGCCATGTTTTCTTTTCATTGCTTGCTGCTTTTAATCTAAATAATTCTTTTTTTACTAGCTATCTTAGCACAGGTTTTGTTATAGAAATAGAAATGTGTTTACATTAATTCAATCATTTAAAAAGAAGACAGAACTGAGGGTTTCTTTCCTGAAAACTAAACAGGTTTTTTCATAGTTATAGATAATAATCTAAGTGGTTGGATTATACTCAGCAATATTTTAATAATTTACTTACAATTAAATTTTCTCTGCCATTTTCCTGCCCAACTTATTTATTATTCTTGTGATTCGTATACCTGCAGTTGTGTCATTTGATCTGATGGTCACTTTTATTAATGACTCAGTTTTGTTATTTTAGAGACGCTTAAAGCAATATGGTGAAATTTATTACTGCCTCATTTTCTTTTGAAGACTATATTTTAATTACCTCCTGATTTAAAATTACAGAACAGATTGTTGTTGGTTGGCAAAGCAATGGAAATGGTTTGCAATATGGCTTTAGAATGTGATCAACAGGATTGAGTGTGGGTTTAATGTGAATCATTCCAGAACAACAGAAAGTAGTTACTTAGTAAGAAAATGCAGAATCTATGGGTGTGGGAGAAATTAGAATGAAATTGACTTCCAATATTTGATTTTAATTTAAAAGTTCTGATGTCCCTACTTTTTCAAGAGGCAACTTGGACTTTGTTTTTCCTTGAAGATGTTTCACTTCTCATCCAAGAAGCTTCTTCAGCTGTGACTAGATGGTGGGGAATGGAAGGATTTATACTCCTTGCATACAACTGGACATTTGCATTCTTTTAGAGAATTGTTGAGGCCAAAATCTTATGTGAATGTATTATTTAATTTGGAAGGTCTATGGATATTGTGGGCATGGAAGGGAGATTATAAAAGCCCTGAAATATATCTTTAGTTACTCTGTAGAAGTTCTGTAAGAACTTGTTTATCATAATAAAATCAAATAAAGTTGCTCTTTCTTTTTCAGCTACTTTTTTTTACCAGAATGGCTTGAAATCATTGTTTATTCATGCAGATCAGAAGCTTATACAGTAATTGGCTTGTGCTCCATTTTGTGCATGTGTCTGTCACACTCTATTTTCCTAAATGGGAATATTCCTATTTCCATTTGATCATAAATACAAACGGGTACAACTCACTTCTTACATCTGGGTGAGGACCAGAGGTGGGTTTTTGCAGGTTCTGACCAGTTCTGGAGAACCGGTAGCGGAAATTTTGAGTAGTTCGAAGAACTGGTAGTAAAAATTCTGACTGACCCTGCCCCCATCTATTCTCTGCCTCCCAAGTCCCAGCTGATCGGGAGGAAATGAGGATTTTGCAGTAACCTTCCCCTGCCACGCCCACCAAGCCATGCCACGCCCACCAAGCCACACCCACAGAACTAGTAGTAAAAAATTTTGAAACCCACCACTGGTGAGGACTGAACACCCTGTGCATACCTCAGACCAGTTTATTGTCATACTATAGGTAGTTCCAGTGGTGGGATTCAGCCAGTTCGCACCACTTCAGGAGAACCGGTTGTTAACTTTCTGAGCAGTTTGGTGAACTGGTTGTTGGAAGAAATCATTAGGGCAGAGAACCAGTTGTTAAATTATTTGAATCCCAGCACTGGGTAGTTTACAAATTATGTCCATAACTGAGCTCAGAATTTGGGTTGCTAAGCAAGGAAATTGTTAAGTGAGTTGTGTCCCATTTTTTACCACCATTGTTAAGTGAATTGCTGGAGTTAATGAATCATGCAGTCACTCAGCAAATCTGACTTCCCCTATTGACTTTGCTTGTCAGAAGCTGGTTGGGAAGGTTACAAATGGTGACCACATGATCCTGGGATAGTATAACTGTTATAAATACTTGCCTATTATCGAGGGCACAAATTTTGATCACATGACCAGGAGGATGCTACAACACTTGTAAATGTAAACATTGGTCATAAATCACTGTTTTCAGTGCTGTTGTAACTTCAAATGGTCACTAAATGTCACATTTTTAAAAAAATTCCCAATGTCATATTTAACAGAATAACAGAGTTGGAAGGGACTTCGAAAGTCTTCTAGTCCAACCCCCTGCTCAAGTAGGAGATCCTATACTATTTCAGACAAATACTTCTCCAACCTCTTCTTAAAAACCTCCAGTTTTGTAGTACCCACAACTTCTGGTGGCAAGTTGTTCCAGTGATTAATTGTTCTAACTGTCAGGAAATTTCTCCTTCGTTCTAGGTTGGTTTTCCGCTTGATGGTTGTAAGTCAAAAACCTATCCACATTTTCCTTACATTTGCAAAATATTACAATGACTTCCATGTCTTTCCCCCTCCCCCCCCCAAAAAAAATGATTTAGACCAAGATTTCAAAATTTGACTCTTGAAACTATTCAACACTCATAAGAGAAAATGTTCCACATAGTGGCCAGAGCAATTGTTTGTTCTCCTATTGTCACCCATATTTGTTCAGAATTTGCTATGAGAAAGGTGAGGAAGGGCTGACAGGATAACATAGGAACCATCCATTGGTGGTATTGTCTTAAAAATAAGAGAGAAACAAATTCCACCAGTTTGTAGTGGGAAGAGCATCAGATAAGCACTGCTGTCATTCATATCTTTATTGTTCTTGCCTTTGTACTTCAAAAGTCAATTGTACCAATTGCCAAGAGACACTGACCATTATAATTTGCTAAGCAGCTTTACAAATTCAAAGGCAGTGGCACTTAATTGAGCTTTATATTGAATGATCTCAGTGTTTTAAACTGAAATGATTAACCAAACCTCTCTCCTAAATTTGTACAGCAGTGGTCTGTCAGCGAAAACACTTCAGTCTCTTTCTGTATTATCTGCATTAGTTCAAAGGCAGTAGGAATCGGCTGCCATTTCAGAAACAGTTCATTGGGGCTATTCTGTCATTAAAAAATGGATATGATTGATCAAATCCCTAGCTATAAAGTAGAATGGGGAGCATGACTCTTACTTAAAATGTTTCAATTAAGACATTAATGGTGGAAACTCGGCAGCTCCAGACTAATATTAGAGATATGGATGGCCTTGTGTGCCTTACTTCCCCATTTTATAAATATAAAAACTTGCTGGTTAGAAAATAACAATTGTTAATGGATCATATTTGAGATATTAAGGGAGGAACATGCTAAGCTGCTGATGAATACGTTGATATATTTGCTTCCATAAAGATGATCTGTGACACACTGCATACAATAAATATGAAACATATACATATGATAAATGAAATTTGTGAACATTTCATTCTTCGTTGATAAATTACAGATACAAATGGGTGACAAAAATCTGGGTCTCGTCTTATTATTTAAATGTAAGTCAGTAATTCTGATTATCTCTTTAGACGTATAGTTCAACAATATCTAAAAGGTTAGAGAAGATACAACTAAAATGTACTAGGCAGAAGAGGTGTCTCCTGGTAGTTTACAACATTTTGGACTGTGCATTTCCATCTGAGTAATCTGTCCAAATCCACATGACTCCTTTCTTGCAATAGTATGAGAAATAGATCCTACTGATTTTGAATTGTGAATTTCCTGGGCATCTGTGATCAAGTTACTTTTCCTTAGTCTTCTATGAAATTAAAGATAAGGATCTGGGTACAGTCCTGGCAAAAAGTGATGACCATTGTTTTGAAAGATTGTGGAAAATCGGCTTTCTTGTATCTTGTGTTCTGTCTGATATGAAAGAGAGCTATGAAAAGTATGAAATGTGCAGCTGTCAGCTCTTCAAGGTAGACTAAACTAAGAAACCAATGCCACAGTTCAGAACTTTTTTTACTGAAACTACTTTATCTTCATGAGAACAAAGGAGGGTCTTGTCTGAGACATTTTCATTTACATTTCTGCTTTGGACTTAGGTTTCTTTTATCCGAATTTTGCTGTCCCTCTACCCACTATTATAACATGGATTTTTATATAATATGGCACAAAGGGTATCAAAGCCACCACATGCATGGAAAATATCATTATTTTCTTTCTTTCTGTTTTATAAATTTCATAACCACAGATATTGAGCTAAGATACTTTTTATTTTTAAAAAAACTTTGTTGGTATGAACTGAGATTTGTCTTAACTGCAGTGTTCTCAATTCATGTTTATTTATGAAAGTTATATACAGCCCATCTCTCAGCTGGCCTCCACACATTTATTCTGATTTCTAGGATATAACCTGCTATGTATTTAGTGCAGTGTGTCATGTAATGTATTGCACCCCAATGAATTAGTTTATATATTGGGTTTTTATTTGGCCTATTAAGGGAAATAGTGGATATGATATTACAGGACAAACTTTACAGCTTCAGTAAAAGTGTGGACATTAAATATCCACTTCTTTCTTTTTCAGTGGAAGTAACTTTAATTCCATTCATTCTCATTCATTATGGGAATTTTGGTGAGAACAGCCAGGTTAAACATGTGATGAGAGGCATTGGGCATGAAGGTGGAAGTAAAAGTAATCATATCACATTGATCTCACACACACACACACATACACACACACACACGTATATATGTATATGTATATGTGTATATGTATGTGTATATGTATATATACACATATACATTGTATATGGTTGACTCAGCCTTCCATCCTTCCGAGGTGGGTAAAATGAGGACCCAGATTGTTGGGGACAATATGCTGACTCTGTAAACTGTTTAGAGAGGGCTGTAAAGCAGTATATAAGTCTAAGTGGTATTGCTATACATACACACACGCATATATATTCACTTTAAGCATTCTAGTATATAACCTAAAATTATATAACATTTATGAGCCGCAGTGGCACCGTGGTTAGAGTGCAGTACTGCAGGCTACTTCTGCTGATCACCGGCTGCCAGCAGTTTGGCAGATCGAATCTCACCAGGCTCAAGGTTGACTCAGCCTTCCATCTTTCCGAGGTCAGTAAAATGAGGACCCAGATTGTTGGGCCAATATGCTGACTCTGTAAACCGCTTAGGGCTGTAAAGCACTGTAAAGCAGTATATAAGTCTAAGCGCTATTGCGGTACACCCTCTTTGCAAAGTGGTAAAATAAAGATTATCGTTAAATCTAAGTGCTATTGCTAACATAGATAACCTTTAAAATAATGTTTTTAAGGAAAAACTGATAAAAGCACCCTCAGACCAAAACAACAAAATTAAAATTATTTATTATTTATGTGTTAGGTTTTTATTCTGCCTCTCATTTAGGAGCTGAAGAGGGAATGCATAACACTCTGTTCTCCCTTTGAATCTCACAGTAACCCTGTAAGTTAGTTTGTACTGAGAAAGAAAGAGTGTGTCAGCCCTTTAAGGTAATCCAGACAGGAAGCCAAAACTATAAGTGTTAATGCAACAGGTAGTCCTTGCTTAGCAACCACAATTGGGATCGACAGCTCGGTCAGCAAGCACTGCAGCCGCTAAATGAAAAATCATGTGACCAAGAGGAGCTTATGACCTCCTTTCCCATTTGGTCATTAAGTCAAACGTCATCTGAGCATGGCTTCTGCATTTTACTTCTGCATTCTCTATTAATGTGCTTGTTGCAAGCCAATTGCAAATCTCCCTTCTAGTGCAAAGCACCCAATTCAATTCAATTCAAACCTTTATTGTCAGAGTACAATATGTGTACAATGAGATTGGCTGAGCCTCCCTTCGTGTACCCCCCCCAAACCAATACAACTCACAGTGAAAGACAGTAAAAGAAAATGTAGTGAACATGGGATGCTGCAATGATGTAAATCACAAAGCTATTTTTTTTACATTGTTGTAACTTTAAACCATCACTAAACAAGGCAATCAGTAAGCGAGGGCTACCTGTATCTTTATTATAAGGTTGGAATAACAGATTCTTGCAAGTCTGAAAGAATTTCCCCCTCCCTCCTGCCTTTGCTTTCCAGAAAACTAAGAAGGGTAGAGAGTTCTTTAAAAATCTCTCCAAAGACAGATTAGTACATAGTCAGTCAATCTGGATATTTTGGTCTTAAACTCTAGTCATAGTTCACATAGCCATAAAATGTTCCTTCACAAAATGCTCTAATCCAAAACAACCCCTTTGTAAAGTCTTGAGTGGTCTATTTCCGTTCCATTCTACGATGGAACATTTTATATTTCCTTAGCTCATAGCCTTTTGAACTGAGCCCAGGAAAGGATCAGGGGCATTTAAGGACAGACACAATAAAAATCATATTTCTGGTCTTCCTTAGCAAGCGAGTGGCTGTATTTTGAACTGATATCCTTAAACAAAGACAGACACATTTCCATATAGAACCATAATTAGTGTAATTATGGTTAGTATTACACATTATTGGATGATTGTCATCAGGTCAAAAGTTAGGCCTAAACATACTTGGTGCTTTTGCTGGATAATAAATACTGTATACCCAATCTTTGAAAGCTGTCTGTGGAGATTCTCAGTCACCCAGGTCATGGCTGTCCCAAAGGTGCTTTTTCAAAAGGCAACTGGACTTTCTTTGCTTTGCTTGAAGATGTTTCGCTTCTCATCCAGGAAGCTTCTTCAGATCTCCTGCAAAATGGAAAAAGCGTCTTGGACGAGAAGCAAAATGTCTTCAAGCAAAACGAAGAAAGTCCAGTTGCCTTTTGAAAAAGCACCATTGAACCAACCTCTTTGAAGATGACCATGTTGCTACCTTTTGGAATATATTGCATTGCAGTTGTCATCAAAGCAATGTAAAAGTAACCTGAGAAAATCCCAGACATGTATTGACTTCTGGCAAAACTACCAGAGTTTGTGTTACCAGAACCTGTGCACCAAAACTAGTAAAAGGCTTACAACCATAAATGCTTGGCTCCATTAGACTATGACTAGATGAAGCTATCCTCAATGCTGTGATATGGATATTTCATCATTCTCTCCTGCCTGAAGAGAGATGCCATCTTCATAGCCCCTCTCATTGTCCACGTATGCTACCATGATGTTCATGAATGTATTGTCCTGCTGCTCATTCATAACCTGCTCATATGTCATAACTTTTTATTTTGAGAAAAGAAGAACATGTGAATTGCTGAGAATCTACTACAGAATACCCTTTTGTATACATTTTTGTTCTTCCTTGCAAGACTGTGAATGCTTCGGCCACTCCAACCGGTGCAGTTACATCGATCTGCTCAGTACATTCATTTGTGTGAGCTGTAAACACAACACTAGAGGGTACCACTGTCAGTTGTGCAGGCTGGGCTACCACAGAAATGCTTCTGCAAAGCTGGACGATGAAAATATATGCATAGGTCAGTTATGTTCTAATTCTGGCATTTTGTTCTCTGCCTGTTTTTAGCCATTTAGAATCCATTGGTACTTAAGTAAACTGTTTCCATCTTTTTAATTTTGCCAACTAAGCCAGAATAAGCTTTTTCAGTGAAGATCTGTGATTAAATATGTTTGATTTTAGAACTGAATTCATAGCTAGACTAAATAAGAAGTTTATGTGATTATGAATGGCCGTGATTAAATATTGTAGATATTTCTTCATTTTGTTAAAAAAAAATATTTACTGGTAGTTCAACTATCCTCTTTGGGTTTTTTTGAACACCAAGGCAAAGCTCAAATTAGTAGATTAAAACCTGCTATTTTGAGAATTTCTGGTGTTCTTAGAGTTTGATTCTGTGTATTAAAATATATTTATATGATTCACACATTGCAGCACAGACATATAATTTAATATTATATAATAACACACATTTAATTACTGCAAATTGTGAGCATCAGGTCAGATAGCTTCATAGTAACATGAAATAAATATCAGTGTATTGAAATAAAAACCATATTTACTCAATACGAAGTGGTGTTCCCAAATAAGTCTTGCTTCCCAAAAATCACTAGCTATAAATGGAGAACAAAAGATCTTCATTTCACTGAAATAAACAGAAGCTGTTGAAAACCAAGTGAATGGGTAAAAGTGAAAATGGCTGCAGATTATATAGATGTCTTTAAAGATTAGTCTGAAGATTAGCAATATTTTGGAGCGGAGCTGCCTGCCTGCTGAATTTGACCTGTTTTGTAGTCACTTTCCTCTTTTCAATAAATTCTTCCAATGTTTCATCTGCATCCAATTTCCTGCCATTTCCTTTCTTTCCATTCCTAGTGCAACTTCTCCTTAGCTTTATGGCCTTGTTATTCATTTCTCCTAGGAACAGAAGTACATAAATTTTTCTATGTGTGGGAGACGGAAAGGTTGCTGTATTCAGATGGGGGAATCAATTAATTTTATAAATCGGGCTCCTTATTTTACAAGTAATACTCTTAATTAATGATCATTCATGCTCTTAGCTGGAGAGTAGGACATTTGGCAGATGCACACATATATAAGTGTATCGTATGTGCACATCTTACAGGAGAGGGTAGATTTCCCAAGACTGGTTTCAGCAGGGGTTGACACTCATAGGATGACAAATATGGAACTTATACTTTTCTGTTCATTTTCCTGCTACCTTTTATTTTTTTATTAGGAACATCTTAAATTTAGGGTTGTCTTCCTTTGGAGCAAGTACAGAGAATGCAAAATTATTGCTTTCTATCAATAAGCAAAACATAAAGTCCATCTCCTTTAAAAAAAAACTAGTTAAAAAGATGACCAAACATATTTCTTATAAAACACTCCCCATCACTGGGTTTTTGTTTTGTTTTGTTTTGTTTTGTTTTTTGCATCACTAGACACACAATGCAAAGAGGAATAACATCAAAAGAGAACCATTTCACATATGATGCATTTCTAAGTATCAAGATCACCTAATTATAGAAACGGAGTCGTTTTCTATATGAAGACCATTTTAGGATAGGTAAAAACCCTTTCTCTTGTTCACCATCAGCTCATCAGGACTACCTGATTATTATTTCTACAAGTCAGTGGTAAGTTGCTACCATTTCGCCACTGATCAGGCGAACGGATAGCGGCGGTGGCAGGAGACTCTGCCCACCCGCCCGGATGCGACAGGTTTTGTAACCCACCCCTGCTACAAGTATATATGATGAGCTTCATATCCAATGTACAATTTACTTCCCAAAAGAGTTGTCTATGTAGAAATCCAACTTGGAATTTTTCGCATGTTTGATAACTACCTGGTTTTTACAGCTGCAGACAGAGTAAGGAAAGTTTTTTAAGCAATGTGATATAACTATTGGTGTTATTACCACTATTACTTCTACTACCATCCTTATTATCATCTTCATCCTACCTTCTGATATTCTTAGACTACGTTATCTAACTGGATCAGAAGGTCATCTGGTCTGCCATCCTGCCATGAATTTAAATCAGTGATCATTATTAGTTATCTATTCCTACTTCTTGATATGACAAGCTTCTGTAGACCTATGTGGAATATAGTGCATACTTCCCTGGAGCTTGAAATAAAATGCTATTAATTAAATATATTGTAATGTAAATCTTACTATAAAGCATTTACACTTGAGCTACAGACCACCACTTATCTATAAACACTGGCTAGGAATCAATTATATATTTTCAAGTTAAACATTGACTCTTTTAAGGATACAGATTATTAAAAATATAGCATTCTGTTGATTTTAAACAGCAAGTTTTTTAAAAAAAAGATCTCTTCAAGATATTCAATATGACTTTTCAACTGTACATCAGAAAATTTTATTCAATATTCTTTATGAATGTACTTTAATTACACCATTTCATGCTTGGATTATAATTGCACCTATCACTCCAATGCATTTTATTGCGTCTAACAAAATTCATTATTGTAGCTATTTTTAAAAAGGTATTTTCTACAATAATCAGTAATCTGCATATTAAACAAATTGATGAAAGGAATCAAGATGTAATACACTTTCAGATACATAAAAAACAACAAATGATACTGAATTGTGGGATGTTTTATCCACAATTTCCAAAATGAGGGTAAGTAATATTTTTAAAAAGTATCTTGTTGAATTAATTGATTCTATACAAATATTAAGAAATATGACAACCACTTTTCTTGACCTGGTCGTTGCAATGCATATTCAAGCATAGTTCAAATAGAAGGCTCATCTACTTATTACTGGCTAATACAAGTGAGGCTTATTGGCTATCTAATTCTTAGCAGGAAAAAAATGCACCTTCATCTAGCAATAGGAGAGAAGAGTTTATTGTATTCAAGCTCAGTAATGTTGAATGTGAGGAAACTCCTCATATTTAAGGTAACAGAAGATGCAATTGTTTCATAACATGAAGCAATTTGATTTAGACTAATCCAAACTATTCAATTTCTGATGAGGTATTCTGATTTGTGCCTCCTTTCCCATTTGCCTTCTCTATAGATCTGCTTACACCAAAAATAGAAGCTATTACAACTACAGTTGAACCCAAAATGTCTGTTGCTAAGTAAGACATTTGTTAAGTGAATTTTGCCCCATTTTACGATCTTTCTTGCCACAGTTGTTAAATGAATCACTGACATTGTTAAGTTAGTGATATGGTTGTTAAGTGAATCTGGCTTCCCCACTGACTTTGCTTGTCAGAAAGTCACAAAAGGTGATCACATGACCCCAGGACACTGCAACCTTCATAAATATGAGTCAGTTGCCAAGCATCTGAATTTTGATAACCTCACTATGGGGATGCTGCAATGGTCATGTGAAAAATGATCATAAGTCACTTTTTTCAGTGCCATTGTAACTTTGAATGGTCACTAAATGAACTGTTGTAAATCACAGACTACCTGTAATGAATAGAGTTAGCAATCATGACATTGATAATTCCTTTTAAACTTTAGCATTTCTGAGTATATACGAAAGATTTGTGATGTACTATCCTGAAATCCCAAGATTCTTAATAGATAATAAATCCGGTTGAACTTGGTTAAACTCACTTGTGAGTCAAGAGAGTGCTAACTTTGCCTCAATCAGCACATGTCCTTCCTGAAGTAAACACTATCCAAGGCAATAAGCAACATTATACTTTAGTTTAGCAAACAAATAAAAGGGAAAAGAAATGTTCAGGAAAATAGTAACTATTCTCAGCAATTCCACTGATTGCATTTTTTAGAACTAGTTTTCAAAATTACCTCAAAACCTTAATAAAGCTGTGTTTTAATGAAATTTAGGAGCCTTTGGGATACAGCAGCACTTAAATTATAAACTGTAATCCAATATTTGTAACATTCCTTTAGTAAGTTTCAGTGACAATAGCCATCATGTGTTTAGTAGTAATGTGTGACCAAAAAGCATCACAATGCACGTGTCCACAGACATCTAAACAACTTCAGTTAACTTCATTAAAAACTGAAGAACTGCTTGGCATGCATGAAAATAGAAAATGTACATGGTCATATAAATAGTGAAATATTTTTTAAATATAGATTTTTATAATTTTGTCATCCTTCACTATGTTAGTTTTATTTGCACACATTCATTTTGTTCAGATTTCCAAGCAGATGGCATTGTTCTGCAACTTTAAATCTAGTTCCCGTTTCTATTACCTAAGTAATGCTAAGAAGTTGATGTGCATTGTGCATGTCCACAGTCATGAAAGAAGCATCAATTTTCTAACAGGTTGTGCTTGCACAATTCCTAAAATCTGACTAAATTGGCTCTTAGAAAAAAAAATTAAAATGCTTTTACTTGAAAAGCAAGTATTATGTTCAGCCATGGTTGAAAGAATAATTATAGTATTATAAACAATATTTCTAAAACAGGGAGCAATCCTAACATTAATGCTTGTTTTAAATTATTGGCTAGTTGTGGCCTTTCTAGAAAAACCCGAGGGACAATCAGCATTCTTGGCATAATTATGTGATTCAGCATTACTTCAACTGGAAAAGATCTGAGCAAACTCTTCTTTTTCATTTAGTTTTGTGTTTGGCAGTTCAGATTATATAAAAAATAACTACCCCATAATTGTAGTGTAGAGTGACAAATATCTAAATGAGCCTGTACTACATTGTTATTCTGAATTTATAGTGACTTTGAAATCACATATTGTGTCATTCGTAATTCATAGATTCTGAAAAGTTGCACATGTATTACTTGCTTTTTAGAATAAATTCTCCTTAAACTTTTTCTATTTGCAGTGTAGAATTATCACCTTTTAGCTTTCTGTTTTTCCTTTTCTCCTCTTGCTGATTTGTAATCAAATTGCAGTAAATAAACATAAATGGAACAATGTTTTTTTAAAGAATAATAGTAATAATGCTTTTCACACAGCATGGATTCAAAAGAAATACTTTGGGATCTTACTATTTAATAACTGTAGGCAAAGTTATTGTTACCCTGAAATATAAATTCTATCCACACAGGGGTACCTGCAATCAAAATCAAATTCTTAAAGGAAAAAAATCCAGAAAAACCAATAACAAGAATTAAATGAAACAGGAAACTAATCTAGGGAAGATGCAGTAAAAATATTTCTGTTGTTTCAAACTGCATTAAAACAGTACAGCAAGTTGATAAATGTTGTATAGTTATTGACAGTAGGGACTGGGAATTTACAGCCATAAATCAAATCTGGTTTCTCATTATCAAACAGGAAAAGATACTGTATTTAGGCAAACTTTTGTTGCATCCATTGGAATGACCAATAGCCTCCTAAAAGGCTACTTATAAAAGGCTCACTTTTAGCATTATTGCTAATACTATATTTTTTTTAAAAAAGTCCATGAGTGCCCCACATGGAATAATGTGTATAGTTCTAGTCATTATAGATAACTTACTATGGAATTGGAAATCTTTAGGAAGAAAGGAACCAGAATTATCAAGGAAAAGTTACAAATGTCTGGACCAGAGGTGGTATTCAGCAGGTTCTGACCAATTCTGGAGAACCGGTAGCAGAAATTTTGTGTAGTTCAGAGAACCGGTAAATACCACCTCTGACTGGCCCTGCCCCCATCTATTCTCCGCCTCCTGAGTCCCAGCTGATCGGGAGGAAATGGGGATTTTGCAGTAATCTTCCCCTGCCAGGCCCAACAAGCCATGCCATGCCATGCCACGCCCACCAAGCCACACCCACAGAACCGGTAGTAAAAAAAATTGAATCCCACCAATGGTCTAGACATTTTAATTTAAAGAACAGATGAAAGTGTAATATATAGATAGACCTCACGATCAGTCACATAGCAACCATTTGAAGTTACAAAGGCCATGCAAAGGGTATATATGACTCTGTTTCAGACAGAGTTATGACAACTGCAGCCAACCCATGGTCATTCATTCTTACAACTGATCACAGGTTGCTGCAATGATACTCCTCTCCACCCTCTCCTCAATTCTCCTGCTTCCCACCAAACCTCCAGCAACAATCATGTGCTCTGCCCCTCAATGTCTCTGGGACATTTGGCATCGTCTCAGAAGCAAGTGCCATTTTCCGAGCAACCTAATCAGCCTCTAAAATTGGCTTCCCTCTCACTGTTTTCTGCCTACTGGTGGCTTGCCTTACTGGCTACCCTTAACTAGGGTTGATCTAACAGCAAACCTATGCTATTATGCTATTCCAGTGAGATTATTCAGAGGTGTAGAGGTAAAAGGTGAATCAAATGTGAGTATATATTTCTTAAACCTGAAATTAAAAGTATTGTGACCAATGCAATATTTAATTGGAGAAGCACTATTTTTAAAATATGTATAAGGTCAACCATTGTCTACCTCAATGTCCTTATGTTTAACATAATAGCAGAAAAGCTAAGCTTGAACTAAACTCCTGCTAACTAATATTTTTAAACATTAATCTTAATCCTACTACTACTTATTTCAGATTTCCAAGGTAGGAAATGTTAATATTTTAATAAGAATAAGAATAATAACCTTGAATGAAGAACGTACTTTGTTAGACATGTGCTCCGTGTGAGTGAACAACATCCAGCCAAGACCATAATCAATTGGAAACCACCAGAGATTCAGAGAAAAAGAGGAAGGCCAAAGAAAACCTGATTGCCAAACATTATAGGAAGACCTGAAGAACATCAATCTTAAATGGAAAGATGTGGACACTGTAGTGGCAGACATACATACATACATGCATACATACCAGTGGTGGGTTGCCCCTGGTTCGGACCGGTTCTATAGAACCAGTAGTAAAACCGGTGGGAGGCTCCACCCACTGACCGCGATGTCATCAGAATGCTTCTGTGCATATGCAGAAGAGCGCGCACAGGCGGCTCCCTTGCGAACCGGTAGTAAAGGTAGGTAGAACCGACCCCTCATACATACATACATACATACATACATACATACATACATACATACATACATACATTCTTGGGAAGGACTTGATAGGTGTATAAAAAATTCCAAATCCAGTCTAACCATCTGGTTGATTGTGGGACAAACCATAATAATAATACCCAAAATCCAGTGCCAGTAATTGCTAAACACTAAAATGTTGTAAATAAATTCAATTAGTCCTTGTGACTATAAAGAAAGACTATTCTGGAAATGCTTAAAGTATCTTTTCACTGCCTAGGGAAACACTTCAATACTACAGTATGTACAGAGGAGGGAACCTTGCTTTCTCTATTTTAATCATTTAAAATGTACTTTATTTGATGGTCTATTGATGTTCCTTGAAATGCCAAGCTTACCTGATGTTCATTAAAACCAATCTTAAAAACATGAAGATCAGATTGGAGAGTTAACTATGTTTGAAGACAGCAGTGACTTCTTTCCTTGTTTTATTTCTACACCATCTTCTTATTCCATCATGAAAATCATTCATTAAGTAACTTGCCAGCATTTACAGACAGGAATTCATATTTAATTTCAAAGTGCAACAGGGAATTTATCGTCAGGCCTTTTCTTTCCTTCTCTCTTTCAATCTTAATCCCTTCACTTTTGTAGGAAAGAAGGAAGGGCTATGATTTTGTGGTGCTGTGATTGGTGAGATCCACCTTAAATTCATAATCCTTTAGGAATTCTATATCCTTTAGGTAAAGGTGAAATTCTATATCCTTTAGGTAAAGGTGAATATCGCAAACTGACTAACAAGAGGCTTTCACGCATGTTTTTTTTTCCTTTCCATCATCTTTAAATGGTCTTCTATAGCTGATGGACATCTATGGCCCTACAGCTATTGTTGAACTATATAATACCGATCATTATATTTCAGCATTGGCCATAACTGAGCATTAGCTATACTGGTTGAAGCTAATGAAACCCAGGATCAGCTAAAAGACCACAAACGCCTCAACCCTGCATTATATTTACAAAGTGAACCTTGTTACCCATTTCAGTGATGCATTACTTATGACCATGTACCCCTGGCACAGAGTTTATGTTTGTTATCTTGTTTCTGCAGAATGTAATTGTAACCGTTTGGGCTCAGTCCATGATCGCTGTAATGAAAAAGGAATTTGTGAGTGTAAGCAGGGAACAACAGGGCCTAAGTGTGATAAGTGTCTGCGGGGATATAACTGGCACAACCAGGGTTGTCAATGTAAGTAATTGCCCTACTTCTGCCCCCACCCCTCATCCCTTGCTGCCTGTGCTTCCCCGTGCCAGCATGCTCAGCCCCCAAGGCCAGACTAATTTTTAAAAAAGAGCGAGCTTTCCAAATGTATCCTGCCTGAACCTGAAGTCTAACGAGAGCATTCCAGCAAAGGCAATAAATTGGCTATGCAATCCATTTGTTTCAATATGCTGTGTAAGTGCCCCTTTTCTTTCTTTCTGCTAATGCTTGGAGCACTGTTGAACTGAAAATAGCACGTATTGGTGTCTTGTCAGCTCTAGTCAATGCAACTATGATGAGCTATACTTCTTGTGCCCTGGTTCCAAATGCATACCAGAAACATAAACACGATACACTAATATGCATGTGCAATTTCTGTTTTTGCATTTACCTTTTCCTAGATACTAGAAATTTGAGGTCATGAATTAATCTATTTCTCTCACTTAAGCCCTTAGTTTGGGTGTAGTTCTGTTTACCATCTGCTTTTCTTCCCCCATATGAATCTGACAGTGTTTAAATGGTTCTAGGTAATGTAGAGTTATTGCTTCCAGAAGTGCCTACTGAAACAAGGGAAACCCATGTTGACTTGATGCTGTCTTGTTCAACCCTCCCAACTGTAGTTACTAAGTCTTCATCAGATTCAGGGCAAAGTTTGACTAAAGTTTGAAAGCAATATCTGAAGCAGGTTTTTGTAAAACTGCTCTAGGGTTTACTTAATTATATCGACCTGAAGCTGATTCTGGGAAATGCTAGGAAGGAAAAGGAGAAATGTTAGTGAAAAGAAGAACGGGAAAGATGGAAAGGAATATGTAAGTTATTCCCAAGTCATAACTATGGTTAACTGTGTGGGAAGTAATAAAACTGCATTGTACAAATTTTGGATGACCACTCGTGTTGATGCCAGTGTTTTTACATTACAACACAGCCAGGAAAAAAAAACACACATACACCAGCAGGCTATTTGAGAAATAGAAGCAAAAATTGAGTTTCAGGTAGGTAAAATGTAATTGTATCCAGTTAGAATACATCAGGTCCACAAGTTCACAATGGAAGTTGTCTTGGCCAAATTACAAATAAATATTTTGTTAAGATAACATTAAGGTTGGCTCATCATAGTGAGTTATCAGAAAAAGTTGTAATTTGATGTGCTCTTTATCTGATGTTGTGCATGTTGTATGCTAATATATTTTCAATTCTATTTTACTTGTGCTCTTTCTTCATACTTAATGGCTACTCATTAGTTCTGTTGTGTGGTTATCACATGAATCTTCCTCATCTTCCAGGAGATATTCAACTCTTTTCTTCATGTTCATCTCTTTGGATGCATCTGAGATCTGCAACCGTGACTGAAGGCAGTTGCAATGCCAAATGTAGGATTGATGAGCAAGTCATCCTCCAAAAGAGGGTGCAGGCAAATTTAATCTGTCTTGAATGCAAAGGTTGCATAATGGTTGGAGTCAATAAGAAGAGAAGAGTTGGTGTCACTTAACACTAGGAATATATGATTTAAAGCAGGAAGTAACCAAATGAAAACTCAGCTCTATCATAATTCAGTAGGTGATTTTAGATAAAAACTCAGACTCTTCCATTGACACTTTCTAAAATAACAGTAAGAGATTATGCACAATTATTCATGAACAATTTTTGAGTAATCTTATAATGATTTGCTTGTGCAGGAATGTAAATCAATGAATGAATTCTTAGGAGAACAGGTATGATTTCTGAATTGATATGGATGCTTCTAAAACTACATGTAATCCTTGATTTATGACCATTATTGGGACCAGAACTTCTGTTGCTAAGTGAGGTGGTCATTAAATAAATCACACTCAGTTTATGACCTTGTTTTTTTGTGATCATTAAGCAAATCATCATAATTGTTAAGTGAATCAGAGGTTGTTAAGCAAATCCAGCTTTCCTCATTGACTTTGCTTGTCAGAAGCCAGCTGGGTAGGTTGCAAATGGTGATCATATAACCCTGGGACACCACAGCCATCCTAAATACATGTTGATTGCCAAGCACCTAAATTTTGATCACATGATAGGGTCACTGCAACAGTTGTAAGTGCAAGTACCTGTCATTTCTAGAAATGCCATCGTAACTTTGAATAGTTGCTAAACAAATGATCATAAATCATGGCCTACCCCCCTATGTAAGTCAAGGCCTACCCCCCTATGTACTGGCCATACTATTCTACTCTGAAAGCATCTGTTCTAGCATGCCGATAATTGATATGTCTTTTTGCACAGATGGAAATGTATATTTTAATCTGGACCCTTCAAATGATTACCAAATTATTTAATAATATTTATTATAAAGTATAATGCCATTTACTGCTGAGTTCGAACTTTTTAACTTGAACAAAATTGCACTTATATTCTCAATTGTGCCGTACCTAGTATTAAAATTAAGCAGCATTCACTCTAACAAAGTAACTGAGATACTTCTGTGGTTCTGGAATATCTCTGCAAGATATTCACAGAGAGACAGACAAATAAGGCTGGAATTTTGAGATGGTGGATTTATTTGTCTTTCAGGCAAATGTACATTTGTTTTTTCCTTCCCATAAATTGCTAATTTCCGATGCTTTAGGATTAGCAGGTATATTTGAGAGACTGTTGTGATTACTCTTATAAAACGCTTCTGTGATGAAGAAGAAAAATCCTTCATACTCTATCTTATTATTTGTCTTTTTTCTGGCCAAATGGACACTAAAAAGTGGATTGCAATGGATTGTAACTACCTATGTTTTTATTGTCTAAGAATGCATTTGAGAAATCATGTGGGGCATAGATATTAATGGAAATCCTGGTGATAAGAAAAGCTTGGATTTTCATGTTACATGTTACAGCATCACAACTTGTCTTATTATTTGGAAGTGGTAGTAGACACTGAAATAAATTACTTTAATATAATATAATATAATACATATTATAAACGGTGGCAGAGAGCGTCACAAGCTGGGTTGATATTTTGGTGTCTGCAGGTGGATATAGTACTCCCACTCTTAAAATATCACAGATTTGTTAGTAAGCAGAGACTTTCCAATTCACAGATTAGTAAGCATGTCAAAAATACAGTATCTTCAAGGTATAGTCCAGGGGTGAAATCCAGCAGGTTCTGACAGGTTCTGAAGAACCACTAGCGGAAATTTTGAGCAGTTCGGAGAACCGGTAGCAAAAATTTTGAGTAGTTCAGAGAACCGGCAAATACCACCTCTGGCTGACCCCAGAGTGGGGTGGGAATGGAGATTTTGCAATATCCTTCCCCCAGAAGTGGGGAGGGAATGGGGATTTTGCAGTATCTTCCCCCTGGAGTGGGGTGGGAATGGAGATTTTGCAGTATCCTTACCCTGCCACGCCCACCAAGCCACACCACATCCACCAAGCCACGCCCACAGAACCAGTAGTAAAAAAAAATTGGATTTCACCACTGGTATAGTCCTATTTCCTAGTATCATATTACTTAGTCCTGGATTTATCTGGATAATAAACTCTTCTCCATGTTCAGCTTTATCTATTTCTCAGGGAAATTTATTACGCCATTGCAGAAATTACTAGAGCAGCACAGCAATAACATCTCTTTAACGATTCCCTGAAGAAATCTTCTCTCAGGACTGAAAAGCAGACCCTTGATCCTCATCCCAGTGGTGGCCAAAGCTAAACCATTATTTATTTATTTAAAACATTAATCTAGCCACTCATCCTATAACCAACTCTGAGCAACTCCCGATCCCAATCAATTATCCAGCATCAGTTAGTGCAGTTGTTTAGTGGGTAACAGGGAGGGGGGAGAACCTGTGGGGGTTGAAATAAAAGGCCTCAGCTCTTATTGTAAAGGATGGGTATCCCAAAAGTGAGATATGGAATGTTTATTTAATTGTTACTATTCGGAGTGATTCTTTTTGGAATTGTTGGTATGGAGAAATGTTGTGTTTTGGTGCTTGTCTTTTTTAAAGGATAAATTATTTTTGGTTTTCTTGTACAAATCTTTATGTTTTGTTTGTTTATCAGGGTCTTTTATGCCTTCTAAATGGGGTTGATAAGAGCTGAGACAAGGAACGTTAAAGTTTATATGTGTTGATTACTGTTAATATTCTGGAGTTCAGGTTGAGCTTTTTGCTGATAATTGGGCAAGGAGATGTTACTTACTTGATTTACCATTAGAGTTGAGTTATGGGATGAGGAGTTTTATATTTGTTAATTAAGAGGAGGTGAAGAGATTTTGAATTTGGCATGATGAGTGGAGAAAATCACTTTCTTAAATGAGAGTTTACCTTTTTGCTTTCATGCAGTTTTTTTTCTTTTGTATACTCTTTGCATTATCTTTTATTGTTTTTTTTAATCTTAATAGAATTATTATTAAAAGAAAAATGTGTTTCCCAACTTCAGATGCAAGATCTCCCAGAAGCTTATAAGATATTACTACCATAATATAACAATTTTAAAACTAAAGCAGTAATTTAGGAAACAACATATAGTACCGAGACAGGCATAGCATTTACTGTAGAACTAAACTTCACCAGATTTTTGCTTTATTTAAGGAAGGACTTATATCAAGAAAATGTATCTTTGCCATCATCATCATCATATTACAATAGAGGATCAATAAGTGTAGACAATAAATCTATACGTTTACAGGACAGAGGGAACATGGTTACTGTACATACCCTGCCTCATTAACAAAATTGTTAATTCATTTGAAAATTTTAGATTTAGGTATTTTAAATGTCTTGGTTCTGTCTCCTGCCAAAGGATCTTTCAGAGAAGAGCCGTATTTTTGGATGATTTTCCCAAGAAGCTCTTCAAAAAGTAGCATTAGAATGGTGTCATGTGTGCTTGTCCACATAGTGGTATTATTTAGAAGCAGCATAGCAGTGGTGGATGGCCCCTGGTTCGGACCGGTTCTATAGAACCGGTAGTAAAACTGGCAGGAGGCTCAGCCCACTGATCCTGACGTTCTCAGAAGTGATCTGCGCATGTAACATGAAAATCGCGATCCCATTGCGAACCGGTAGTAAAGGTAAATAGAATCCACCCCTGCAGCATAGGTACTCTAAGCTCATGATCAGAACTATTCCATTACTACAGGGGAACTTGGCTGTGGGCCCCCAATGACTTCCCTAGGCTTGTCAACCAATTTCTATGTGTATAAAAGTCTCCTGCTAAGAAACAAGTAGATGCCGCTGTATTTCCAAAATTAGGAAACCGAGATAGATCTGCTGTTGCAAGGGAAGGCCTTCTGTCAGAGCACAAAACAACAACTTCAGAAACCCGTGGCAACTCTGTGTGTGTGCGCCCAGCAGGATGTTGCAGCATCACAAAAATGAAACAAAAGATACTGGTTTCTGTCTAGTCTGCTTCCTTGATAAGTTGTACTACGTATTCTACTGCCAAATTTCAATTCAGTTTAGTTGACTAAGATTTTTTTTCCCCGCTTGCACAAGGTTACCTTTAATAGACAGATTAACAAAGTTGGAAGGGACCTTGTAGGTCATCTAGTCCAAGGGTGAAATCCAGCAAGTTCTGACAGGTTCTGGAGAACTGGCAGTAGAAGTTTTGAATAGTTCGGAGAACCGGCAAATACCATGTCTGGCTGGCCCCAAAGTGGGGTGGGATTGGAGATTTTGCAGTATCCTTCCCCTGGCGTAGGGTGGGAATGGAGATTTTGCAATATCCTTCCCTGCCATACCCACCAAGCCATGCCCACCAAGCCACACCTCACCCACCAAGCCACGCACATAGAACCAGTAGTATAAAAAATTGAATTTCACCACTGATCTAGTCCAATCCTCCACCTAAGCAGCCTTGCCCATTTCTGCTTTCTGCCACGTCCCAACAACCTTGCCTTCAGCCCTTCTTTAGCTCCTGAGATAGAAAGTCTGATTCTTAGTTGTAATAATGTTTTCCCCTTCTGGCACCTCCTGACTAAACAGCAACTTTTTTTTTCCCTTGGAAAGATTCAGATTTTTCTTTCTATTTTAATTTGATGTTAGTATTACTAATCACAAATGTATGTCCTTTGCTACACTTAAAACAGTGAGACTTCACACAGGCTATTAATTATTTTTCCACAGTGACATTTCAAGGCAAATAAAGAACCAGAGAATATTTTTCACTTGTTGTTACAGATTGACAGTGAACATCATCTGGCTTCATCTGCTTGAAAGCTTCATCTGGAGGGAATTTTTGAAGATTTCAAATTAATTAGAAACTATTAACTTAATACTATTAAAAGATTCCAGTTAGTAGCACTTAAAAACACCACAATTGTACATATTCTGTATTAACTTTTTAAGTGAAAAATGGTATTTCATTACCGTATTTTCCGGCGTATAAGACGACTGGGCGTATAAGACGACCCCCAACTTTTCCTGTTAAAATATAGGGTTTGGGCTATACTCGCCATATAAGACTGCCCCTCTTCCAATGCACACCAAATAAAAATTAAAAAACATCAACTGGCTCACCTACAATGTAAAAGCAGCTGTGCTAGACCCAAAATGGCCCCTGCAACAAGCAGGAACCTCACACAGCCACAAAAAGTCCAAAAAACCAACTTTCACACTTTACACACACAAAATTCCACATACAGCTTTGTGAGATTTTGTGTGTTTGTGTAGTTGGAGTGAAACACTACAGAAACACACTAAATCTCAGAAAGCTGCATAAATATTGTTTTATTTTATTTTATTTTTATTTTTATATGAAAGCTAAATTTAAAACTTCCTAAACTTTAAATGGCTAGGTCTAAAAAAGAACAACTAAAAAAACCCCAATTGACTATTTTTTTTAAAGCTCCCAAAGGGGAAAAAAACTTACCCAATAGAACAGGGGTCTCCAACCTTGGCAACTTTAAGACTTGTAGACTTCAACTCCCAGAATTCCTCAGCCAGCTTTGCTTTGATGGCTGAGGAATTCTGGGAGTTGAAGTCCACAACTAACTCCTTGCTTGATTGCAGGCAGGGAGTTGCTTGCTTGCCTGAATAGATTCAGGCAAGCAAAGCAAGGCAAGCGTTGCGACTAGCAGCTGAGGTAAGCAAGCTGGAGGGGGAAAACTTTTTCCCTTTTACATGGCTCTGGCCATCCCAGCTGAGTTGCAGGGAACTCAGCTGGGATTGTCAGAGCTGGGATCATCAGAGTAAAAGGGAAAAAACTTTTTTCCTTTTACATGGTTTCTGGCGATCCCAGCTGAGTTGCAGGGAACTCAGCTGGGATCGTCAGAGCTGGGATCCTCAGAGTAAAAGGGAAAAAACTTTTTTCCTTTTAGGTGGTTTCTGGCGATCCCAGCTGAGTTGCAGGGAACTCAGCTGGGATCATCAGAGCTGGGATCCTCAGAGTAAAAGGGAAAAAACTTTTTTCCTTTTACGTGGTTTCTGGCGATCCCAGCTGAGTTGCAGGGAACTCAGCTGGGATTGTCAGAGCTGGGATTGTCAGAGCTGGGATCGCCAGAGCCATTTAAGGCTCGTTAGAGCCTTTCGGGCTGGTCTGCCTGGTTACAGGAGAACGACACCCGGCGTATAAGACGACCCCCGACTTTTGAGAAGATTTTCATGTGTTAAAAAGTTGTCTTATACGCCGGAAAATACGGTATATATTACACATTACTCTTAAGGAATTAAGAGTTTCTTGCATTCCATTCAATTATAAGAGCAAAATAACAGCTTCATTGTCTAAAACCCATATTAAAATCTGAAAAGCATAACCACTAACTTCTACAGTAAGGAAGAAGAACACTCTGAAATCAGGAATAGTTGGACTCCTGAAACATTCCTGCAAAATGAAATTTTAAATACATTTAATCTTTGACTTATGACCACAATTGAGCCCAAACTTTTTGTTGCTAAGTGAGAAGTTGGTTAAGTGAGTCTTTGCCCCATTTTATGACTTTTCTTGCCACATTTGTTAAGTAAATCATTGTAGTTGTCAAATTAGTAACCCTGTGGTAAAGTGATTCTGGCTTCCCCATTGACTTTGCTTAGCACAAAATGTGATCACATGATCCCAGGACACTGCCATCATCATAAATATGAACCGCTTGTCAAGCATCCGAATGTAAATCACGTGACTCTGGAGTTCCTGCTACAATGGTCATAGGTGTGAAAAATAGTCCTAAATTACTTTTTTCAGTGCTATTGTAACTCTGAACAGTCACTAAATGAATGGTCGTAAGTCAAATACTACCTGTAAATGTTTAATTGATTAAAAAAGCTTGTGCAGATGTGAGACCCAATCCCTACTTCTGGATAAGTAGTAGTACTTTGCTCTCTTAAGATTGCATGACCTGACCTCAAGATCACCAAGTTCAGCAACATAAATTGTGGTCATAAATCAAGAACTAACTGTACTCCTTATCTTTTTTCTGCATTTGGCATAATGTTGCTTATCCTAAATCTAATGAACATATAGATGTATATTCTGTGAAAATTCATCCCTGATAGTTACTACCGTGTTTTCCCAAAAATAAGACCCTGTCTTATATTTTTCTGAAATAAGCGCTTGGCCTCAGTGATGAAATCTAAAATTTGTTACTACCGGTTCTGTGGGCGTGGCTTGGTGGGGGGAGTAATGTGACTGGGTGGGCATGGCCAATTTTTTTTTTTTTACTTTTAAAACCATTTTTTCTACAACCTCTTTGGCAAAAAAAAATGCTTTCAAAAGGCTCTGACGATCCCAGCTGAATTGCCTGATTGGCAGAGGCTTTTTTTCTTTTAAAAGTCTCTGCCAATCAGGCAACTCAGCTTGGATCATCAGAGGCTTTTAAAAGAAAAAAAGCCTCTGCCGATCAGGCAACTCAGCTGGGATCGTCAGAGCCTTTTGAAGGCTCTGACAATCCCAGAGCCTTTTGAGCCTCTGAAGAGGTTGTAGAAAAAATGCTTTTAAAAGCCTTTGATGATCCCAGCTAAGCCGTGCAATCATCAGAGACTTTTTTTTTTACTTTTAAAAGCATTTTTTCGCCTGAAGAGGTTGTAGAAAAAAATGCTTTTAAATTTTTTTTTAAAAAGCCTCTGATGATTGTGCGGCTCAGCTGGGGAGGGGACAGGGATTTTTGCTACCAGTTCTCCAAACTACCTGCCTCCATCGCTACCGGATCGGGCGATCTGGTCCAAACTGGGAGCATTTCACCCCTGCTTAGCCTTATTGCCATGCATTCAAAAGCCCAATTGGGCTTATTATCAGGGGATGTCTTATTTTGGAGAAAACAGGGTAGTTCCATTCTATACATTTTATATTTATACATTTTGCTGACCTCAAAAAACTATAGACTGGTATGTGGTATGTATATATATATATATATATATATATATATATATATATATATATATATATATATATATATATATATATATATATATATATATATATATATGGTACAAATAAACATGAAGATGGTAACTATAAACTATAACTGTTAAAAAAAATTATGTACAAGTTGAAAAGGAAATGCAGAGGAATATAGAACTTTATAGGAAACAAACACAATAAACATGATGGTTCATTAAAGTACCCAACTCTCTGCAACGTTTGAATAATAACCCTTAAAACAATGTTATGGGTTTGTTTGATAGAAGTTATTTTCCAGTTGGTCTCTTTGTAAATAATAGCAACCTTAATTTATTTGGCTAAGAATCAAATTAATGAAGCAGCTTTTATGACGTAAAAGATTGCATTTTTATTAGCCCATTACAACCTAAGTCAACAAGAACATAACTACCCAAGATGTTGTCCTCAGAAGATCTGGCAGCTGAATTATCTACTATGATTGTGTCTGAATGTTGCACTTAAGGTTTGGTTAAGTGGTATTACATTTTCAAAAGAAGACAGACTTAATGGAAGTTATCACATGATGGCTTAATGCCAGTTTGACTACAAAATAAGCCCCATAGGCTGGTTCAATAAGTTGACTCTAGCCTAGGAAGAATGCATGTCTGAGCCAGTGAAGCAGTACTATAGAAGTGAATTATAAATATCAGTTTTCTATAATGTCATCTGTCAACCTTACTGCACTAAGTTCAATCATGATAGTATGCCATGAGTGAGATAATGGCTTGTACCATACTGAAATAGAATGACTAGATGAGATCATTGCAGTAAAGGCAGAGTGGGTTTTTTTAGATATATCCAGGCACAGATTTGGAATAAACATAGGTTTATTAGTGTCCTTCCCTTGTCCACTTTAGATGACACCATATTCTGCTGCAGGATAAGTTATTCTTCAACTCTCTTACGGTAGTCTCAGCTTATTGAAGTGAGAAAGATACTTTTCTGCCTGAGACCTTGAAATACACTATCAGATTAGGCAAATAAGCTAGATTTTGCTTATTTAAAAATATTTTTATACAGATTGGTGATGTGGGCACCTTGTGTCCTTGATATTGTATCCCAATAACAAATATGTTGGGGTTTGACTCAGACATCTATAGTTTTTGAGATGAGCTTGACCAACAGTCCAAGTTTAATACAAAGTACCCAACTCTTCCTTTAGATGTTAAAAGAAATAAGTATTGTGATTATCAAGAAAAATGGGCCATCCAGGCCTGATATTGAATTACACATTTTTGCTTTATTGAAGTTATTTATTTTTGACTGCTGTTCTTCTGATCTTATATGAAGCTTTGCGTTTGTCCCGAGCTTTATGTTTGTGCCATGTCTTGTTCTCTTCCCTCAGTATGTTGGGGAACAATCTTGGAGGTGAGCAATCTAATAATTCTGATAGGCCACCGTACTTGCATTTTCTGTGTAACAGGACATTTCCTTTCTTCAAATATTTTTTTTACCTACAACGACTTATGAATACATGTAGAGTCACAAATGAGAAGCCATTACATATATTAAGCCATTGTAAACAACTGATAAACAGATCATGTTACCCTTCTGAAAGGATGATGGTCAATACACAATTGTAGCATGCTCCTGTCGTCAGGCATACAACTACTTCTGTGATCTACAAAATATGTGTGTGACCTTGAATTCATGCATAGCATAAGCTTCTGAATGATTGAAACCTCCTGTCTCATGGAATATTCAAATATTCAAGATTTTTTATATATGTGTGTCTGTGTCTATGTGTGTGCATATACTTCTTTTCTTAACATTTTTTCACCAATACTTTGTGCCAGTTTGGGGAGGTTGCCACAAAGGATGAGCAATAAGCACAGAATTTTAGTCCTATTTGATAATATACTCATAAATGTTTGTATGTAGAACAAATAAACTGTATTATTGATACACATGATTGCATGAATGCATTCATAATTTTCTAATACTGTTTTCTTCCAAGGTAGTTCTACATTAGTGCTTTCCAGAACTGTAAGTTTCACAGTAACTATGCTGGGTAGAAGCTTATAGGAATTGTCTGGAGACTGAATACCACTATTTTAGACTTTTGATAGACCTACACAAAATTTTATTCAGCATGAGAATGTTCACAAATATACAACAACATTGCACTATATGCATTTACAATTTTTCTCCATTAAAAAAATAGTTTGGAGACTCCCAAGGGTGATTAACACATCGTTACAAAATAGATAGTCAAAGGCAGCTTTGTTTATGAACTTTATAAATGATACCTGGGAATAACTGGTAGTTTTTAGCATTAGTGTATTAAGAACTTCATGAAAAAAATAACAAGAAGCCTCTTTGTTTTTTAGTTTGTAATATTTAAATAGGTAATACTTGATATCTTAATAATAAATATTTTAATACAGGATACACCTGTATTAGCAACAGCATAGGAATAAAAATGTAAAATAAGCTTATGAAGAAATAGAAACTTCTTTTTTGCACATGAAATAAAACATACTGCTTGATAGCAATTGCTGTTTTAATCTGTGTTTGACTGCAGATCAACTGTAGGGAAAGCTTATCATGTCATTAATGGAAATGAATTATTCATTAGCTTAGGACATGGTGAAAAAAATATAACGGTTTGTATGAATCTGGAACCGGGACTGGCAAATAAACTAATGTACAAGAATATTAAATAAAAGTAGGATGATTAAGTTAAATTATTATGATAGAATTCAGCAGGAGAATTTTAAAGGGACAAAGGAGAGAGTTAAAGGGGACTTTGATTTTCTTTCTCTGAGAAATGTTTGAATTTTTTTTCTTTGAATTTGGCCATGCTTATTGTGATTCAACATAGCAAATGTTCTTTTAATATGGTATTTACATTTAATGCCAGTTTTAAAAAATTCACTGTACTGCTTAATAAGGCCTGGGGCAGAGGTGGTATTCAGCAGGTTCTCACCAGTTCTGGAGAACTGGTAGTGGAAATTTTGAGTAGTTCGGAGAACTGGTAAATACCACCTCTGACTGGCCCCACCACCATCTATTCTCTACCTCCTGAGTCCCAGCTGATCAGGAGGAAATGGGGATTTTACAGTAACCTTCCCCTGGAGTGTGGAGGGAATGGAGATTTTACAGTATCCTTCCCCTGCCACGCCCACCAAGCCATGCCCACAGAACCGGTAGTAAAAAAAAATTGAATCCCACCACTGGCATGGGGTAGGCAGAATGGTACAAAAATAAAAATGAAATGAGTTGGGCCAAGGATGGAGTCCTCTTTATGGCTACTTTTGGACTTCAGCTCCTCAATACTTGTTCTGTCCCCGTCCCACACACGCACCCCCACAGATGGCCCGGAGTTAATAAGCCACACGACAAAGTCTTTGAAGATAAAGCTGGCAGCAACCCAGTGGCTAGCTGCCAATTCAGACTTTACTCACACAAAACAAAGATTAGACTTCAAGCATTCCAATAAAGCAGGCAAAGTTTCAGCAATACAAGGATTAGTCCAAATGCAGTCCAACAAGGCAGGCAGAAGTCCAGTAACACAGAGATCATGGATTATTTCTAGTTTTTGCTCGTCACAAACTGAACCGGCCACCACACCCACATTTATACCCTGTGGGGTGTGGTCCAGTGACTCAGCTAATCTCTGGCACGCCTTCCCCTCTGCTGCGCACGCTTCTCCCTGCACCGCTGCCGAGGATCCAGCCAGCACTTATCTCCTTCGTCACTGTCCACCTGTGGCTGCGGGGACGTGCTTGGCTCTGGGCCTATCTCTTGGCCTTCAGTGTCCTCCAGAGGCATTGCCAGAGAGGAGGGTCCTGGAGAGGGAGGCCTTGCCAACTCCTCTCCCTCACTCTCAGAGTCTGCATCTGTCGATAGCCCAGACTCAGGCAACGGAGCAAAAACAATACTATTTAGAGTCTTGGTGGGGAAGGAGTTAATAAGAGCAAAAAATGAACTATAAATCTTGCAAAAGAATGTTAACATTATTTGTCTTAAAGAAATAGAATCCCAAATGTGATCATTTCTTCCCCCAACCAAAACTGGAAGCAAGCAAAGGCCAGACTTGGACTAGTGAACAAATTCCCCATTTGTCCACCAAGGATTGACAATTCCAACTGCAACCAATTTGGAGATTCTGCATTAACACTCATCGATTTGATTCCGTGCTTCAAAAAAGGCCAGGGCCAGAACATAAATTAATATTAATTGAGTTAATAACTGCTAATTACGGTTATTTGACTGTAAAATGAAGCATCCTCCTTCTAAAATGAATGAAGTTCACATCTGAGGCAGAAACAGAGGCATCTTCTCCTGGAAGATTGCACTGGAGAAAAAGCAAAGAGAGAAGGGGAGGAAGAGGAGATGGAAGGGGATTGGAGAAACTGAAATGGAGATAGGGAGAATGAAAAAAAGGGCTGGAAGGGAAAGAGAGGATGACTGCTTGCATTGAAACAGGAAAGAGTAAGAAGCTGTTGTCATTGTTTCTACTTCACTAAGAATGAGAACACAAAAACTGTATGTCAAGGCCAGAAACCAAGGATGATGATCTCCATCAAGTTACTCCAGCCATATTTTTCTTATTCCTTCATTTCAATAAGGCAGAAGTATCTTCTTCCTTTAAAGCATGTCTGTTTCTATTCTGAAACTATGAAATATTCTCCTCTTTCATTCTTTCTCTCTTTCACAACATATACACTTCAAAGAAAATTATTGGAGTGGGGGAGGAAATACCCTCTACTCAAGTAAATATGAGATCCAAAATACACTTGTGCTTTCCCATAGCTCCTGTTGAAGAAAAACAAAAACAAGGAAGGGAATACGGGCATGTTTAATTTGAATTTCTGGTAAAAGTAGTCCAAAGTGTACTATATTAAGAGGTGCATTCAAAACAAACCATACATCTTACGTTGGAGCAATTGGAAACATTGAAGCTGAGGGAGAAATTAATGTGAAAGTTTCTTTCAAGGCAACCTTATCACGGGTCTGTTTAGAAATCAGTGAATTGCAATCTGGTTCTCTTTACTATCTTCTCTCAGGATTATTTCAATACCTAGAGGAATATGGTTGCCAAGATGCAAGAAAAAATAATGTTGCAAACTTATTATCATTTTACATTTAAGTCCTAGGAGCTCAGTGTCTTATCGCTCTATAAAAATATTTAAGATTTGGCTGCATGAATATAAAAACAGACTGCTTTTCTGAGCATCAGATGCTAACAGTTCCAGATAGAAGCACAAACTAGCAATTTCGTCCTTCTACCCCCAGTCGAGATAATGAACACAGATCTCAAGTTGGTATCCTATTATCATATATACAAAATGATGCATAGATTTTGGTCTGAAGAGCAGGTTGAGAGCAGAAATACACACACTCCATTCTCATTAAAAGAAATCTGCCAGCAGGCGATGATTCAGCAGGGTGTTCTGTTAATGAGATGCTGCACTGTAGTAAGTTTGGCAGATAATCCAGTTTAGTATCTCAAAATGAACTTTTCTTTTACTCTTTAAAGATGTGTCTGCCAAAACTTTAAGTTTGCAGAGGGGGGAGGTTTAAAAAGCTGATCTCTGTTAAAAGAAGACAGTTTGACTGTGTTGTCTCTAAGAAATAAGATAGGATTTGGGGAATAAGAGGTTTGTTTGAAAGGTTTATAGGTCCATTTCATTAAGTCCTACCAGCAAACTTTTATGTGGTTCACTCCATATGAGTTACATTGAATTCAGTGCAATTTACCTGGGAATAGACTATTCTCTAGGAGTAGAATCCAGTACCATTCTATTATTCGACTAAAACAGACTATCATCCATCCAACTGCAAACACTTTTATTATATACTTTTCCATTGTTTGACTTTTGGACCCAGAAAACTGCCAAGATTTTTTTTTTTTCAAATATCAAGCCCGATAGCAAGCTTATAACTGTTTATCCAAAGTCAAATTGCATCCTCTAACATTTTTACTGAAGAGTTGACTTTGGAGTTGACATCTTATTCCTTACATGCTGTTGCACAGAATGGCTCATATTGTGTTGCATATACAGGTGATTATTGTACAGCAGCAGCTGAGTTTCACGTTTATTTCTGAGTTGCCCATTGCAACCATTCTTATCTTTCTTCTTGTCTGCCCTCTCACCCTAAATGGAAACTACTAGAGACAATGCATTTTAGCTTTTTGCTGCCACCTGCTGGTCATTTGGATTTTTACTGACTAGGTAGCCCTAGCCAAAGCAGCAACCCAGTAGGCCCTCCCCAAAAAAACCTTCAGATTTGTTTTGGGAAGGCTGCTGCAATAATGCAATTTCTCATAATAATCTCTGTGGATCAGTTGGCATCCTCTATATGTTATTAGATATCTCTACCAGCCTGGGAAAGACTACCTCTCTTCTCCTATAGTGTGGTTTCTGTTTAATTCGTCAATTAAAAAAGCAAAAAACAAAAAACAAAAATAAACAATTAGCCCAAATTAACAAATGGCATTAATTCTTCCATTAATATTAAATGTTATTTGGGATACATCAGCACAACATGGGGCATTCATGTTGCCAGTCCTAAATGGAATTCCTTTTATAGCTCCCGTTTCAATCTGTCTATTAGGTATTCCTATGAGAAGTTTGATGTTGCACGCTGTTAAAAGTGAAGCAAGTTTCCTCATAAATGTATTTAAGATTTTATGTTTATCGAATTATTACCCCCAAATAGTTCAACTAATTACATAAACATAACAGTTTAAAGCCACAGCATAAAACTTTTCACTTTGTTGGGAAAAGTCATTAAGGATTTATTTTATTTGTTATATTTTGTTGTTTATTGCTTTTAATTATTCAGTTTAGCTGTTTATTTGTTGATTCATCTATTACTTATATTTCCAATGTGAACACGTCTGATTTTTAGTTCAGTTTAAATAAAAAAAAATGGAATATCAAATGCTGATGTTTTATCAGACTTAACCAAAAGTTTTGAAAGTATTTGCTTAGACATTCACATGTACTAGTACCTTGGTACTCAACTGCTTTGAAACACATCAAACTTGGTACTCAACACATTATGACATGAAATTTTTGTCCCTGTACTTAGTTTGTTTGATACTCAATGTGTAAGCTAGAACTTATTGTTTGGTACTCATTGTTTTAGATAATCATTGTGTCTCTCGGAACCAATTAATGATGAATGCCCAGGTATCACTGTATAGTAGAAGTACTAAAGAAACAGGTTTTGGAGTTCTTCTGATGCTGCAATCTTTACATTCTGCACACCAATAATTAAAGACATCTAGAGAGAAAAGCCGATATTTCAGTTTATTTGGATCGGAGAGCTTGTCTACTCAGTACACGTTTGCTAGACTTCAAGATTTCCATGATTAATTCCTTTCCTAAACTATGCAGGTCAGTGACACCATAATACAGTCATTGTTCAGAATCTTTAATAGGAATCACAGGCAAGGAAGCACACATACTGACCCCAATGTATTTAGCAGCTTATTATAAATTATGTGAAGGGAAGCTTCACATAACTTTTGTATCTATGGCAGTTCTTATTTTTATAGAAAGTGGAAACAAGTGGAAAACTTGAAACATTGCACAAGTAATATTCAACTTACAACAGTTTATTTAGTGACCATTCAAAGTTGCCACGGCACCGAAAAAGTGATTTATGGCCATTTTTCACACTTATGACCATTGCAGCATCCCCGTGGTCATGTGATCAAAATTCAGGTGCTTGGCAACTGACTCATAACAGTTGCAGTGTCCTGGAGTCACATGATCACTTTTTGTGACCTTCTGGCAAGCAAGGTCAACGAGGAAGACAGATTCACTTAACAGAAAGTCATACAATGGGGCAAAACTCACTTAAAAAACATCTCTGTTAGCCACAGAAATTGTGGTCTCAATTGTAGTCGTACATCAAGGACTACCTGTATATTCCTTGATTTGTTTGTAAAAGTTTTTATTTATTTATGAAATTGGTATAGCTTCCCATCTCATCAAAAGCAAATGCAGGTCCCATGCATTCTCTGCCAGGTCTAATGGGGCAGGCCAAAATAACTGGGGAGAGGCAGTCATGCCTCTAGTCATGCCATGAGGGCATAACTAGAGGTTTTAGCCTTTAGAGGCGTGCCTTTAAAGGCTAAAACCAGCACTTTGAATTTGACACGAAAGCAAACTGAATTTGACCCAGAAGCCAATGCAACTCAGGGAGCACTAGGAGCATACCTTCCTGTCCTCACTGCATCATTCTGTACCAGTTGAATTGTCTGGACATTCTTCAAGGGGAGTCCATGTTAATGTTAGATTACATGTTAATCTATGACATGAATTAAGAACTGTTGGCCAGATCTGGACCTTGAGAACTCTCTTTACATGGTTTAAATCTAAGCAGTTCAACTTCAATAAAGGTATTTTAGAGTACCGTATTTTCCAGCGTATAAGACGACTGGGTGTATAAGTCAACCCCCGACTTTTCCTGTTAAAATATAGGATTTGGGCTATACTCGCCATATAAGACTACCCCTCTTCCAACGCACACCAAATAAAAATTAAAAAACATCAACTGGCTCATCCACAATGTAAAAGCAGCTGTGCTAGACCCAAAATGGCCCCTGCAACAAGCAGGAACCTCACACAGTCACAAAAAGCTCAAAAAAACAACTTTCACACTTTACACACACACAACACAACACAACTGGCTCACCCACAATGTAAAAGCAGCTGTGCTAGACCCAAAATGGCCCCTGCAACAAGCAGGAACCTCTCACAGCCACAAAAAGCCCCAAAAAAACAACTTTCACACTTTACACACACAAAATTCCACATACAGCTTTGTGAGATTTTGTGTGTTTGTGTAGTTAGAGTGAAACACTACAGAAACATACTAAATCTCAGAAAGCTGCACAAATATTATTTTATTTTATTTTATTTTTATATGAAAACTAAATTTAAAACTTCCTAAACTTTAAATGGCTAGGTCTAAAAAAGAACAACTAAAAAAAAACCCAATTAATTATTTTTTTAAAAGCTCCCAAAGGGGGAAAAAACTTACCCAATAGAACAGGGGTCTCCAACCTTGGCAACTTTAAGACTTGTAGACTTCAACTCCCAGAATTCCTCAGCCAGCTTTGTTTTGCTGGCTGAGGAATTCTGGGAGTTGAAGTCCACAACTCCCTGCCTGCTTGATTGCAGGCAGGGAATTGCTTGCTGATGGAATGGATTCAGGCAAGTGATGCAAGGTAAGCTTTGCGACTAGCAGCTAAGGTAAGCAAGCTGAAGGGGGAAAACTTTTTCACTTTTACATGGCTCTGGCGATCCCAGCTGCATTGCCTGATTAGCAGGCAATGCAGCTGGGATCATCAGAGCTTGGATCACCAGAGCCATGTAAAAGGAAAAAAGTTTTTTTCTGGCTCTGGCGATCCCAGCTGCGTTGCCTGATTAGCAGGCAAAGCGGCTGGGATCATCAGAGCTTGGATCGCCAGAGCCATGTAAAAGAAAAAAACTTTTTTCCTTTTACATGGCTCTGGCGATCCCAGCTGAGTTGCCTGATTAGCAGGCAAAGCCGGGATCGTCAGAGCTTGGATCACCAGAGCCATTTAAGGCTCGTCGGAGCCTTTCGGGCTGGTCTGCCTGGTTACAGGAGAACGACACCCGGCGTATAAGACAACCCCCGACTTTTGAGAAGATTTTCATGTGTTAAAAAGTCGTCTTATACGCCGAAAAATACGGTAGCACAATTATACCTCTACATTGCTCTATTACAAGTTCATTCCATTTAATCTCCCTTTTTTATACCAGCTCACACTATATATCTGTGTCACGGTATTTTATATTTGCTGTTCCTGTATTTGTTGTTTTAGAGCAAGGAAAGGCTATTTGATGTTACCAAATATTTTGGAATTCTATTTTCATCCATCTTATCTGGAGAGTTCCAGATTACCTATCCTCGATTAGATCTTAGAGGGGATGTGGTTCCTATTTATAATGCCGTACCAGTGAGTTCTAAGCCATGTATACCAGTGGTGGGATTCAAAAACTTTTACTACTGGATCTGTGGCTTGGTGGGCATGGCAGAGAAAGGATACTGTAAAATCTCCATTCCCACCCCACTCCAGGGGAAGGTTACTGCAAAATCCCCATTTCCTCTTGATCAGCTGGGACTCGGGAGGCAGAGAATAAATGGGGGCAGGGCCAGTCAGAGATGGTATTTACCAGTTCTCTGAATTACTCAGATTTCTGCTACTGGTTCTCCAAAACTGGTCAGAACCTGCTGAATACCACCTCTGATGTATACCTTGAAGAAAAAATAATGTTTTGTTTTTTTATTTTATTACATTCTTTGTAATGTAATTCGTATTTTCTTTTTTTTATTTTAAATCCATGTGCATATTCATTGTGTTGTTCTGGAAGCTAAACTAATATTGAAAATGATCAAACAAAAACCCAAAAATGCTGAAGTCACCCAATCAGCAGAGAGAACAGGCATCATCTGGTGCATGCTTAGACATGTGTATGCATTTATTTTTCTACCTTTGGAAGTGGATTATACTATGGATAGTTATGTTTTCCTTCTAAAAATAAAAAGCATGGACATCCTATTTAATTTAATTCAGTGGTGTTGAAAAAAAATATTCTACTCATGATACTGGAGTTGAAATTCTATTCACATTCTCCTGTTCACTTTTACATCATATAAGCTACAGCCTAGGCATTAAAAAAAAAGTAATTTCCAACTACTAATGGAGTAGAATTTTGTCCAAAGTGTCAAAAAAACCCACAGAGGTGCTCACTTTTTCTGAATCAAAATCACAGCAACATGAAAAGATAGAATTAACTCGAAATCTCCTTTTCTGTATAATAATAGAGAAGCGGTAATTAAAATTCCTTTTCGCATGATTAAGACAGAAAACAATGTAAGGTATTTCTCATTGTGTGCAAGTAGAGGTTTTAAAAAATATCTTTTTGCAACTCAAATGTGGAATAATTGTTTCCATAATTTTTTTTAGACTGTTGATACACAATTTTTTAGAGGAGAGTCAAGTTGTTCGGTGCATCAATTGAATTGACTTATTAAAATAAGTAAAACATAAGTATGTATATTTTAGCAGGTTTAAATTTAATCTAAGATAGTATACAGTTTTTATAGATGTTATTCCTTTAACAAAGCCATAATTATTTGTTTTAAAATGTGTGCATATCCCTAATTAAGTAGCAATAAAAAAACACATCTTGCTGTGCAGTAACCATTTGCATTGTAAGATTCCTTGCATTGTAAGATTTCTACTGCTCCAGGATTATTTATATTTTTCCTTACAAATCAGAAGGAGAAGTTGTGCTAATCTAATCCACATTCCACTATCTCAATATATATTCTTCATCTAGTACTCAAAGATCAAACAAAACCCAAATGACTGAAAGCAGGAATGATATTAGGACTCAAAAGCAGAAGCCACTTAATTAGTAGGGAGAATCGGCATCGTCTGATACATGTTTAGTCACACATGTACTGTTCTGTCTTTGGAACTGGAATGTCATGTTCCAGGGTTAATGAATAAGACCAGATTGCATGGTATACAGCTGCATCACATGTTCAGATATTATTGAAATACATCAAAGCCTAGTTGAAATTAAAGTCAGTAATAAGACTTTCAAAGTGTTATGTATCTCAGTCTATTGAGTTCATGCTAATGAAATAGTACTCATCTTCCCTATTGAACTCTTGAATTGGGACTTAATCAGTGATGGGATTCAAGTAATTTAACAATTGGTTCTCCTAATAATTTTTCCCAACAACCAGTTTGCTAAACTGCTCAGAAAGTTAACAACCGGTTCTCCCGAAGTGGTGCGAACTGGCTGAATCCCACCACTGGACTTAATTGAATTTATTGAAATCAGAGAGACAGAGTAAAATGTCTGTTACTTAGGAGTCATGGTGGTACAGTGGTTAGAATGCAGTATTGCAGACAAAATCCAGCAAACACCCTGTTTGATCCTGATGGAGCTCAAGGTTGACTCAGCCTTCCATCTTTCCAAAGTTGGTAAAACGAGGACCCAAATTGTTGGGGGCAATATGCTGACATTTGTAAACTGCCCAGAGAGTGCTGTAAAGCACGATGTGGCGGCATATAAATCTAAATTCTATTTGTATTGCCATCATTTAATCCTGCCCTTAAACCTAATGTTGGAAGCAATCCGAAGATGTTCTGAAATACTTCTGGAATGTTTTTATCCATAGCACTATATACAGAACTATTTCTATACATAGCTACTCATGAATACTTTTTCTTTCTTATATTATTTTGAAATTGTAAGCATTTGAAAGATTTTACTACACAGGAAAACATTTGCTCTCTATTATGGGCATCCTATTTAAACGTTCTGATTTTCTTATCTGTAAGCTAAACATGCTGAGCTGATTCTGCCTCTTATTACTAGCTTCATGTCTTTGAAATTGATTTTCGCATTGACTGCTTTCTCTAGACTTCTCAACTTTGATTGTGCCCCTCGGGTTATTAAAGCATCCTTTGGACCTTAATAATGGACTGACTTATAGTCTAAGGCAATAATAAAGGTTTATGGCAAAGTTAAAGTTGAGAAATTTTTTTCCTCATCCCTAATAATTTTCTCCCTGAAAGTGTTTGATCTAAATCAAACTTTACAAGCTCTTAACCATTTTCCCCCTCTAAAGACTCCATTCCCTCTGAAACAATAGTAATTTTTAAATCACTAATCCTGGATTTGTTTTCAATTTCAGCCATTTTAGAAAGCAATTTCTTGTCATCCTCTAATCATTCCAGCCAGAACAATGTCTGGATAACACAGAAAACCATTCTTTTGTGCTATGTTGAAATCTATTTCTTTCTCCCTAACATTGTTTCAGCATATTGTGGGAGGTTTTTTTGGTGTGGTTTTGTTCTTCCAATATCCATAGGAACGTGTGTTTTTGCTGTTACATATCACAGATATTGTCTATATGCCATCATAATGTTTGTGCGGGCATAAGAATTTTTGGTGGGGGAATAATTTTATTTTCCTTGTCCCCAAGTACCATGAGACTTATGTACACCTCTTCCACTAATCAGGAAGAATTGTGTTTTCAAACCTGCAGGTTAGATTCATTGCATGAAATATATCTAAATGAGAAAATGGAAAGTCAGTTAGAACTCCTGGGGTTATAACAACATAAAATCTATTGGATTTACAAGGGATGATGAAGCCCTGTTCAGCCTGATCAGGAGTAACTTAATCAGAAAAAAAATATTACTTGATTTCTAAAAGCCAGATAAGTTTTAGAAAAAGTATTTATTTACTGGAGCACTAATATAGCTTCAAAGAAATACTTTCAGTATGATAAATGCTTTCAATGAACAATGATTTGGAAATAGTCCCATTGGATTTGGTCAATTCAGTTGAACAATTGTTAATTGTATCAAGCCACAGTACTGTGAAAATTTGCTTGGGGAATAACCCCTCTGAATTTATTAAGGTTTACTTTCTAAGTAGATCAAGGTAAAAGGAGCTTTTGCTTTCAAGTTCACATTTATTTTGCAGGAATGTGTTTTTCTAATTGTTTAGTTTAAATATAGTTTACTTCAGGGTTCTACTTACCTTTACTACTGGTTCGCAACGGGAGCGCATGCACAGATCAAAAGCAGCGCCCCGCCGCTTTTACTACCGGTTCGCAAGAACCGGACCAAACCAGGAGCAACCCACCACTGATTTACATGTTTCATCAACTGGATGATTGACAGTACTATTTATAGGTGTGGTGCCATTGAATTACTCATGAATCTTCAAAGTCAAATTATTATTATTTTTAAAAAAGAATTCCACCCTGATGTATATTTAAAAGGTCACTGGTCTTAGTTCATTGTTCCCTCTTTCAGCATGTAACTATTATTACATTCTGTAAAATATCTTTTTATCCAGATACTCTATAAATAATTATTCGCTTTGAGAGTTGTAAATTGTTTTTTTTTTGGTTTACTAAATGTGTGGAGTAAATCGTATGTGTGTAATATTTCTATCTTTTAAGACTTACTATAGTGTGAGAATAGAAAGTTTTCATTCAAATTTAATATAAAAGAGCTTTTATTCTATAATTCGATAATTTGATTTTGCACAAAACAGGCAGCTGATAAAACCTGTACAAAAATGTTAAGAAATATGAAAATGTTGCAGTTAACAACATAATAGACTTACTAAAATTCCCATATAAAATATATGACTCAATTGTAGAATTATTACAGAAAAATATTTGAAGGACATTTTTATTCTGAGTTTCCTTTTGGTACTGAGAGCATTATTGTTCCCATATGTTAATTAATTTTAAAAGGAGTGGAAAACTAAAAAAAAATATCTGTTGAAACAAAATGAAAAGTCAAGGATACCAAAGCAATCATATAAGCCCTAGAAAAATGTTGATAAGTAAATGCACCAGCATTATTGCCTTCTTTTTCAGATTTAATGCTATGATCCACCCAGTAATTTATTACTCTTTGATTCCTGAGATTTTCTTTTATGATAAGATCAAGAAATAGTCTCAGATTTAAATAACTTCTTCCTAGGGAAATGAACAATTGAATCAGAGCTTACATTAGTTAAGTTGCTTATTCCCCATTCTCTGTATTAGGACAGGTGATCTACTGCAGTGTTAATTATGAAATCAAGTAAGAAATGTTCCCTTATGGATCTGTTAAATGTTTTGATTCAAAGCATGTATTACAGAATTGAAGGACACCATGCTGTCCTTTTATTTAACTGTTAATATTTTGTGTCAGCCGTTCCTCAATTGCTGTTTTCCCCATAAAGACAATAGCAGTTACATAGTACCATCTTGTATTCTTTCGTCATCCCTACTTAAGTCAACGTAGCAGACAGCTTCCATCAGTGCTATAATGTAGAGATTTATGGCGATTGATACATCACCTTACATGTGTGCCTGATGTTCAAAATAATGTTCTTTGCATAGACACAAAAAAGTAATGGTGTACACCATTATGTACATCTCTGGTATATAACTGGAAGCAAAAATAGCATGCCTGAGAATTCTGGCATGTTCTTTCAGCTGGTTTACCATTCCTATCAGTTCTCACTTCTCAAGATCTTGAAAAGAACTTCATGGGAAGATGTTTTTACTCCAGCATATGCCTTTTTTCTGTCAATAATGCAGTCATTAATTAGAAAACGAAAGGTATTCATAACTGCAGATGATGATGGTGATGATGATGATTATAGCAACTATGAAGAGCTTGACCCATAGAAGTCTCCAGTAATTTATTATCACTTAGTTGAAAAGAACTCTAGAGCAGTGATAGCTAACCTTTTACAGACCGAGTGCCCAAAGCGCGTGGGTGCACATGCAAATGTGTGCGTGCGGGCACAAACCCCCACAATGCAATGAGTGCAGACCCCCCCCCGCATGTGCACCACCCCACCCCCTGTGCATGTGCCCTCCAAGCATGCACCCCACCCCCCCATGCATGTGCCCGCATCCCCAATACATGTGCACTGCCCCCACACACACACCCCACCCCACCCCTGCGCATGCACATGCACATGCGCAGCAGAGACCTGAAGACCAGCTGGCCAGCGGAAGGCACAGACGCACATGCGTGACAGAGCTGAACTGGGGCGATGGCTCATGTGCCCACAGAGAGGGTGCCATAGGTTCGCTATCACGGCTATAGAGCATTCATTCTCTTGTTAGCACCCATTTTGGGAGAACTTTCTCTTCATTTCTGCTTTGGATTCAAAGCCATCTGCAAAGTCAAGAGTATTTTAAACAGGTTAAGTATTGGGTTAGGCACAAAGCATAACTGAACAGTATAACAACAGACGAGTCTTTGGAAAGAGCTGCTATTCCATATTACAAATGCAATAAAGAAGGTCTCGCTGTTTTATTTGTCAGAAGGATGCTTAATGATTTGAGTCAATTTTGCATTTTGAAATCTAACCAGATCTGAACCTTCATCGTACATTGAAATTATTGTCATGGGGTTACAAATTCCCCATAAACAGTGGAGTGCACCGTTCCTTTCAGGGATTTTGCATTTACACTTATCACAACAGACAGCCCTTGAATAGCAATTACCTGTTTTAAAAAGCAAAGCAAAAAAATAAAAATAAATGCAACCATGAACAAACCTTTAACAGGACATATCACAACATTTTGTCTATAAACACGATCCTTGGTTTAGGTTTCTTTCTAAAACAATTTGCCATCAGAAATGGGCTGCAATTATTTTGGAGCACAGATATGCAATGGCGATATGGACTGATCTAGTCCAGCTCCTAATTGATGGCCATTCTGGGATAGTGTTAGTTATCATCTATGAGTATGTTCATCTATTCTCATATGTGGTCTATGAATAGAGCCTACAGTGGCCCAGATCAGAAGGAAATAGTACACAAGATTTCTGTCTCAGTTTTGTCTTATCTGTTCTAATCTGTCTTAATCAAAGATAATGAACAGATCAAATTGTTCAATAGCAAGCTTCACTTGTACGCAGATGGAAATCTCCCAAGTAATACTTCTGCTTAATGCAATTGCTAACGAGACGTTTCTTGCATTGCCAGACTTATTATCTTGCTATGTCAAGGTAAGCTATCAAAAAGAAGGTGTTGGTTGGAATTAATAATCACTTCCAGCTGTGGCATTTAAATTCAAGATAGCTTTCTACCTCTTTTTATTTCTATTTAATTTTTTCAGGGTTTTTTTTTATGAGAAAGTCTGTTTCTTTTAACCACAACGATATTTTTCCATTAAGTAACAATTGTGAGATTCTTTTTTTATTTTATTTTTTTGAGTTGATGACTTTCATTCAAACATCAAAAGTAAAACTAGAACTAGAATATATTGTTTATATTTCCACATTGACATTTTCCTTTTTGAAATAGGAGAACCTTCCAACCAAAATGTCAATAACTGATAAAAAGACATAAAATGCATTAAGTTCAGCTAGCTGATAGGAAAGAAAAGTGTTTTCTTCCCTTTGTAGCTATGCAATCCCCTAGAGGTCTAGGGAGAAGTATATATTTCTAAGACATCGGTAAATTTTCAGACTGGGTAGAAATTTAAGAAACTGTATAGACTGCTCGCATTTAATATTAATGTTTTTTGTGAAAAAGTGGATATAATTAGCATCTATGTTTATGTTTTTCAACTATAATGAAAAATAAAAATAGAAAGTTCCCTTAATACATCTCGGTAAAAACAAATCTACAGTTATCAGAGTGATGTAGATATGTTGTCCTAAAGTAACACTGCAATTTGTACATAACCATTTAAACTTAATTGCACATCATACACTGGATTAGGCTGCCATTGACACTTTTATGATGAACTTATCTTTGAGATAGTTTCTATTTCATTAAGGCAGTATCACAAAACACATTATTTGCCCTTATTGAAAGTCAAATGTATTGGCATGAATTATTAAGGTGGAGCTTACATTATAGTTTGATAAAATGCTACATTAATGTATGGTAGAGAATGGCTTTAAATCCATAGGCACAGAAGTCAAAAGATTTACAAATAAAAATAAGCTGAAACTAAATTTAATATGTATACAAACTGGCAAATGTGAAACTATCCCAATTTGCATTCAAGAGCCAAAGATAAATAAGATCACATCTGGAGTTAAGAGAAGTATTTAATTAGCTATTGGTTTATCATTCATTATTTAAAGCCATTACTAACCAATATTAACAATACAGATGTGGTTGCTGTTTTCAAACCTGTTTTCTTCCCTTTAAGCTACATATTTTGGAAAACCTCTCTTAGGCTCAAGCAGATGAAATAAACACTCAGCTGTAAATCAGCCATCCAAAACATGAATCAGAATACCGCAGCGCAATCTTTCACAAACTTACTTAGGAGTTTATTATGAAGAATAATAATGATTAATCAGATTGCGGCTTTAAATGGAAATGAATACTCAGTTATTAAGCCACAGAAGCATGTCTTCAAAATTACTTAATAGCTACTCAATGAGAAAGATTTTCAGTGCTTTCTGAATGTAGTTCTCATATCACAAGAAAAATAAAGTCAGATCAGTGCAATCAATCTATGAATGCTGCAGTGCTAAGTGCAGTTATCTGAGTGTAAATATTATTGGATTCAATGCAGCTTTCTTCCAAAATTAGTTGACACAGCACTGGGTGCCAATCATCAAATTATGAGTAATCAAATAATACACATGTTTATGTGAAGAAGTCCTCCACTGGAGGTGGAGATTCACAAATAATTAATATCCATGCCTGATTTCTTATTATACATTTGTTCCTTCTATCGCTTTTGCCATCATTTATCAGACTTGAAACCTCGTCACATTTGTTTATGGCGTATTATACCCTTGGTTGATACTTGCAATATAAATTTGCCCAATTAAGCACATTGTAGGTGCTGAAATAAAATGCAGACATATGGCAGTCATCAGCCTAATTTTCTGAGTGAGCAGCATTTATTATAACTTAATATGCAGTTGTGACATTTGCAGATCCGAAATGCTAGATACATTTCAGTGTCGTGTCAATGGGTCATAAAAAATACATTAGCACCATAAAAAGAATCACAAAGAAAGGTGATGAAGAAGGAACATGTTTCAGCGATGCCTGGTGGTTGCCCTCATATTAATTACGGCACAGCATACTGGAGAGGAAGTGGAAGAGCATCATTATTCAACTCATTTGCATGCAGAAAATTAGAAGTCAGAGCAGCATCAGACACCAAGACTCTGCTTTTGAGGCAACTGCCAGAGCATTCAAGCACTGCTGTTGTGCGATCTCTTTTACTTCCAATATGTCTCAGGGATAAAGCTGTCAGCTCTTAAGGAATTTCCATTAAAAGTGGAAAGAGGACAGGGGTGCTATTCAGCAGGTTCTGGCAGGTTCCAGAGAACCGGCAGTGAAAATTTTGAGTAGTTCGGAGAACCGGTAAATATCACCTCTGGCTGCCACCAGAGTGGGGTGGGAATGGAGATTTTGCAATATCCTTCTCCCAGGAGTGGGGAGGGAAGGGGGATTTTGCAGTATCCTTCCCCTGCCATGCCCACCAAGCCACACCACACCCACAGACTCGGTAGTAAAAAAATTTGAATTCCACCACTGAAAGAGGACACTTCATTAGGAATGCGGTTGAAGAGCAGATTAGTAAGGCGTGGAAAAATTGTGATCATCCCAGTTGTGTTGGACCCCTTGTTCCAGAAAAAGGGGCGTCAGAGCATCTGGAGGTGGCCTTAGCAGACTTCTACAAGTCACTCTATGACCAAAATAATGCATTTCTAGGGAAGACCTGGTCACCGCAAACTTCAATGGAAAATTGGAAATAATAAAACTGAACAAGCTTCAATTTTGGCATAATTTTTCAAGCCTCTGGAGCTTGGTGGAAACAAATTAAAATGATTTCTGCCAAAGCCAATAATAACACTAAAGCAATTTGGGACTTTTTTTCACTCCAGAGTGAGGAAATGCAGACCATCAAGTTTTTCAAAGCTAGAAACTGTAATGCTGGGAAGTGCACAGGAATCCACCTACATTTATTTAAAATCCTTGTACGTTGTTCAGACTATGTTTCTACATGTGCTCTTCTATATACTGTGTTGTGCTTCAAATGCTTTGTTCCACACAGAAACTGGTTTGATTTCACTGAAGGTGAGAAGCCATGTTTGCTGATTCTTTTACTGTCTCAAACCCATTTTCTTATGGCTTCACAGCGTCATTAGTTCTCCTTGATGGCTTTTCATCAAGGTGGAAAGGAAAAAAAACCTCAATTAACCTGTATTATTGTGATCTTTCTGGCAACTCTTTGCTGTCCCTAGGTTTAGAGTGTATGAAAGCAACCAAAGTCTTTGATATAACATGGCAGATGGATTTGGATGCCACAGCCAATATTAAGTAGCAGGTGGGCTCTAAATTAACAAGACTAGGTCTCCGTTCCCTGAAAAAACTGTCCTTCAAATTATGTGCAAACAAATGCTTATCACCTCCTAACAAAAATCCAATCTCTAATCAGAGAGAGGAGACTGTTTCCTGCTAAGATTGGAAGTTTTTGTTTATATATTTTTTCCTTTTACTGGATTCCTATTTTACTCTGTTTATATTTGATCTTTGAAGTCCTCTTCAAATAAAATGTTGTCTCCTACAATGAAAACCCAGTTCATTAAGCAACCGTTTTAAAATGTCCAACAACAGTCCTGTGCCATTTAGTCTCAGAATGGATTCAGACATCAAAAGACATGGCTACATTGGTAATCTAAGCCATTTCAGATAGCTAGGACATCATGTTCCATTGGTAAAGCCTCACCATGAGTTACATTACAGCAGAGGATTCTATTAGCGAATCTGGAGTTTTATCTTTAAGAATGTTTTGTAGCTTGTACATCATTTTTAACATCATTCGTCAGACTTGTCTTTCTTGATATATATATTTGCTTTCTTCTCTTATTGTAGGTTTTAGTATGTATTTTTCTTCAGAAAAATACATATATACATACATACATACATACATACATACATACATACATACATACATGAATGAATGAATGAATGAATGAATGAATGAATGAATGAATGAATGACTCTTTTGGGGGGGATGGAATCCATAGGCACTGTGCCCCCCAAAATTACATATAGATAAAATTTAGGAAAATAAAACATAGAAGAGTCTGGGCAGAGATCAGCTAGTTAAAAGGCACAAGTAAAGAAATATTAATATGGGAAAATTCTTTATAATGTCTGATATTGTTCTATTTTGCCCAGTGCTAGCTCCTTCGAGAGATTGCCAAAACTAGCCAAGGTTTTTCATGAGGGATTTGTAACTGGAGTTAGATCCACTCCTGGAAAAGAAAAGCTAGTGAACATGGGGTTGCTTGTATAGTCTAATATATCAGTGTCTTTAAAAAGATAGATGAGATGGACAGAGGATATATAAGGTAGGTGGAATACAAGGAAGGAAGAATATTAAAATAGGTCAACCTAGTTCTGTATGAATGATAATTTCTATCTGTTACAAATAGTGGTTCATAGACGTTTTGTGAGTCTCCTTTGTCTTCTACATTTGTAGACGTAGAAGTGATCTATGAAAAAAGGTTTGCTATTTCTTTTTATATTTGGTTGCACCAGTCTTCATCGGGATGCATGCTGCACTTCATGCTTTTAGCTTATTTTTTCCACATGTAAAAACTTTTCAGTGTGAAGGATTCGTTTATTCTCAGCAGCAGGATGCTGCATTTTTATGTGCTTGATTTCTGTGCTCCTTGCTGCAAATATTGGCTTTAATGGTGAATGTAATAATCATGGCCTAGAGAGGCTTTGTTCTTCTAACTACTTGACTCTGGCTAAAGAATCAGAAGCAGTATCTCCATAGGCACTCATAGATGTACAGAATTACTTGGATCCTGACCAAGTTAATCCTATAATGCAGTAAAAAGATATTAATCCAAAAGGATTCAAGCACTGTTTGTATCAATAAGCACAATACTGAAAGCACAGACTTATGTGCATGAACCCAAGATTACTTGATTACCTGATTAGGATTGTGTTTTTTAAAAAAAGTACTTTCTTGTGAAATAGATGGTTTAATTTCTGAGCATCCCAGATAGTTCTTAAAGCTTGCCAATACAACCAGAAATAGATTCAATACAACTTTCCAAAGCTGTAATACTTCAAAGGATCACTGTTAACGTTCCCTACCTGGAAAATTGGCTGGTCAGGGAGAAGGATAAATACAGATAGAAAGTCTATCTGACTTTCTACTTTTCACAAGTAGTTCTTGACAAAAGGAAAATGCTGAGATTTGGAATTCGCCAGCTGTGGCCTAAAGTAAAATGATCCCAGCAAGAGTGATCTGTCCAAACAGCTTGGCTAAAGAATTAGATGTTTCAGTGTACCCATTTGCTACTATTCACAAGGGCCAAGTCCTTCCGTCAAAACGATTTTCCATTTAGGAACCATCATGGCTTCCCTGCATGTGTCTGACATTGTCAGTGTATGCATGAGTATCCAAGCAAACAAACTTTCTCTTCCAATAATGACACCTGTGCCTCCAGTGGCACTGATTGGCTTGAGTAAGGCATTGAGACAAAGTGTTTCCCAAGGTTGCCACAAAGCATCTCTCTTCAACTCATGAAAACCACCATATCTTTTACAAGCCCTGTGTGCGTGTTTTGAAAACTTTTCCATCTATCTCGTGTTCCAAAGTGAGTGGCTGTACAGAAGCCAGAATGCTTTCAGAGCAACCGCCTGAGCCTTTAGAAACACGTGGCCACTTTAAATGGTTCGAAGAGAGATTTATTTTATTTATGCCTCTATGTTTCATAGAAATGTGTTGTGATCTGAGGCACAACATATGATCTCACACATATCAAGATGCTCCAAGTCAAGGTGCACAGTATTTAAATTGGTTATTAGGCAGGAAAAAAAATCACAGGAGCACTTGTATCATCCTTGGTAGTAAGAATCCAAAAGTAGAATCAATAGTTGCCATGGTGGACCCTTAGGATATGTATTGCTGATGGCCACACTAATGGTAGAGCTAATGCTCCTCTTTCTTAAAATACCTTTTCAGGAAAACAGCCAGTACTTTTCACTTTGTCGTTGTGTTCCTTAACCAGTTCTCTTATGTTGATTATGCTTTTCTCTTTCCTTCCCACTCCAACTTACAGCAAACGTATGTGACAATGAACTTCAAATTTGCCAGAATGGAGGGACGTGCCACAACAATATACGCTGCCAGTGCCCGGAAGGCTATACTGGTGTACTGTGTGAGAAGCGGAATTGTGATGTGGATCCAGATGGCTGCAGCGAAAGTTCAGGGCAAGGGGTAATATCAATACAAACCCTGCTACTTCTACTACCACCAATTGCTCCATTGGGATTAAGTGGGCTTTTTATATTTTAAGCTACGCAGCTTGGAATACATCAGCTTCAGACTGCTTTGAGAGAAAGGTGTCCAGAAAAGAACCAGATGCAAATAAGAATTTTCAAAATAAGGGGGGAAATTATACAATTTTCACACATATATAGACTAAAGAAAAGGCCTGACTGAACTAAGCCATATGTATACCTTGTGGACAACCCAACCAACCAAGACTGTTACTTCTTGGCTCAAGCTTAAATGAGGCAGCTGCCAATACTATTACAACTACTCAACACGACAGCTGCAGGCATTTACACAGGTTCAAAAAGGCTTGGGTCGCCACCCCCGGATGGAAATCCAAGACAGAAACAACAACAACAACAACAACAAAACCACAAAAAAATTGCTCTTTCAAACTGGTGCGCCACCGTACCTCTTCCCAGTGTGTGGACCAACCAAATAGAAGCATTCTTTGCTGTCAGTGCATTGTGGGTATAAGGAAATCTGTTTCAAAGCTGCCATATTGGCCTGCTTCAGCCCCTTAATCCCCCTTTCCAACTGTGCTTTAGTGAACGTTGCTCTGTAACCTTTGTTGGTTGAACGATCTCTTTGTCTGATGTTAGTAATGCACATGTGTACCAGCCCCAACTCAATAAATCTCAAGCCGGTCATATCCTTGTATATCTTAGAAGCACTGTGCCCTGTCGACACAGTGCTCCCCTATTGTACAAGAGTGGCAGTAGGACAAAAAGAAAGTATATTTATCCTTTTGTAATCAAATGAAGTTATTTTTCTTGACTAACGTACAACGTAGATTTTTTGTATTATTGCCAATTTGTGTTAACAATTGAGTAATGTACTTTAATCCTAATCAGATGGGGGGAGGGGAAGAGATGATTTTTAGTTCGTTCTTTTCTTTTTCCTTTTTTTGAAAAATTCATTTAATTGTGCAGAGATTTCTCTGTATGGGCAACGTGCTGGCATCAAAGAATATCAGTTTACATATTATAGCAAGTGTAATAAGATACCACCAAAGGACATTCTAAATGTTTTCTTGTTGCTTTAACACTGGAAGATTTAAGAGAATAAAAATTCCTGCATAAACTATTTCCAGGGATTAGTACTGCAGTTTCTTGATATTATTTTACCAGGTAGAAGACAAAGAAGTTCCAGTCCAGACCTGTGCAAGCATAGCAAAAAATTAAAACTCAAATCTCCATGCTGTCTACAGAGATTAATTAAGAGTGACAACAACATGAGATCAATTGTTGAGGTCAGCAGATACTGGATAAGCTCCAATCAATTCAAGTTAGACTGCAGTCCTAACTGAGAAGTAAAACCCACAGCATTTAACACGATGTTACAGTATTCTGAAAATTGCATTATCAAAATATTTATTATTATAATTTCAGTTTAACTCAGCTATTCATTTTAACGTCTATGAACAGAAGTCAAACATTGTGCAAGTAAGTTTCCATTTGCATAACAATATTACTAGCTTCTTTCTTCTTTCTACAACTTCCCACATTTTCTAAAACTGCTACCTTTTTAGAGCAAAACATGAATCCCTTTTCATCAAGGCCAGGATTTAACCCAGTATTATCATCAGGGATAATTCAGATGTTTATGTTGAAGCTTTCCCTCAAAATTCCAAATTCAGCATTACCATTTAATGTCAAAATTCAGCTTTCTGTTATTGGTTAAATGGATGAAATTATGATACCGTATATCCTGTTTTTTAAGGGTTCAACTAGAGCACCAAATGTTAACTGCAACTGTTTCAGGTTATAAGAACCTGTTGGTTTTAACCAAACTTTGCACCTTCAATTGAAATAACTGTTAGGATAATTGATACAATATAAATAATATATATTTTAAAAAAACAACCCTTCAAATAACAAAAGAACTTAAAAGGCTTAACTATCCAAAATCATAAAAAGTGTTTTGCCTAATTTGGGGGAGGGGGGGAGAGAAAGGTTGACAGTACTGGGAATGTTTGCGGAAGATATTTCCAAAATGTGTAAGGTGCCACAACACAGAAGGCTTTCTATTTGCCATTTTATTTGAAACAACAGACTGAGTCCATGCAGGAGAATTAATTTGGGTGAATGGAAGTGGGGATAACTATTTCTGTGGGTAAGAAACAATTACATGTTGATTACTGCTCAATCTTTTTTTGTCATATGGGCAAATATTGAGGACAAAATTCTGATTTGATGATATCAACCAGGTTGGAAATTTGTTTCCAGCTGTGGTGCAGTTGAAACCGAGCAAGTTTATATTTCTTTCTGCAGCACATTGATACATTTTCCCGCAGGAAACCATTCTGGCCTCACTCCACTTGCTGACTATGGTTTCCCCTTTAAAGGTCCTTTAAAGGGAATCCTGGCTGGACAGTTTGCATCTCTCCCTTAGTAGTCCAAGGTACAGAGTGGGAATAAAATTAATAAGACTATCAGTTTTCCCCTGGAATTCTACAAAGGGCTAGGCTCCTTGAGTTTTTATTATTTTTTCCCCTTTTGTGTGGAATTAGGGTAGAGAAAAAGAATTTTCTAACTATAGAACTATGTCTGCTTGTAGTGAGACGGTGATTGAGCAACAGTCCATGGTCCTTGTGTTCTATGTTTCTGAGCTAATAGAAGTAAAATCCCAGCTCATTCTCCAATTTCTTTCGAAGAATCAGTAATGGAAGTTATCAGCGACATCAGCTGGACATTCAAAAGAGGCAAGATGGCAGTTAGAGCATCACCAGCTCAATCAAAGCCTTTTCTCCTTTTGTACATGTGTCAATGTCATGCACAGTATAAAGGGCAGGACCTCAGTTGCAAGGCCATGATTGCTCTCTTCCCTTATCTGATCCATTCCTGCAGAATTCCTTGGAAATAGTGTTGCAGAAGCATATGGATAATACCAGAACTCTATTGTTTTTACTACGTTATTTCAAAAGTCTAGATCAGGGGTGTCAAACTCAAGGCCCATGGGCTGGATCCAGCCCGTTGGGTGCTTAAATCTGGCCCATGGGACCACCCTGGAAACAGCGAAGGACCGGCCCGCAGTGCCCTTCCAAGGTCCGTTTTTCCTGGCAGAGGGTTGCAGGAGGCCATTGCAGCTGAAAACAGCTCACAAGGGCCGCAGGCAGCCCTTCCAAGCTCCATTTTCAGTGGCAGAAGGTTGCAGGAGGCCGTCACAACTGAAAACGGAGCTCAGGAGCCCGCTGGCAGAGTGCTTAGGGGCCACCACAGGCACCCCCGACACGAGTGACGTCCAGCTGGCCACACCCACTCTGGCCATGCCCCCGGACCCCAAGGTCAAACACAACCCTGATGTGGCCCCCAATGAAATCGAGTTTGACACCCCTGCTCTAAAGAAAAGACAGGGTTTTTTTGCAGCTCACGATAATATTTGCTGTTAAAATTCCACCATAGACAATTTGTTTATTATATATGTGCTGGAAATATATACATACTATATGTACATAAAACAGATTCAGGTTAGAGTAGAAAAAATGTAGTGCTATGGTTACATTAATTCAGATCAACAACTTTTGTAAGCAATTTATCGCTTATTCTTTTGCACATGTGCTCAAAGAATAGGGTTTCAATACAAGGAAGATTTGCTTCTGCTTTACCTAAGAAGAATATGTTGTACCTAATGGTCTCAAATGTAGGATACTTAGGCCACATTCTCTGAGAATCCATGAAGAGTCTGCTTCCTCCCTCTTTCTTGAAGGTAAGAAATGAACTGTGGGATTGACGTGGAAGAGAGAAGGCAACTTGTAGTAAATTGCAGCCAAAGCATTTCTTCAGGGATTGAGATCAACAATTGGTATGCTTTTGAGGGAAACAGGAAAGAAAGTGCAAGAATTAAAAATTCTAGGTTCATGTGAAAGGGTTTTATTGAGTGCACTACAATAAGCACACTAAATCTCATTAAGTAATCTGAGAGTTTTGAGCTGAATCATATAAAAAACATCTAAGCTGAATGCCATTGGAATATGTTCAAGGGTTTCTGCAGAGGAATAATTGAAATAATGGAAGAATGGGTACCACTAGGCTATCTTTGTGTCAATTACAGAATAACAGAATTAGAAAGGACTTTGAAAATCTTCTAGTCCTCCTGCTTAGGAGGGCCTATAACATTCTGGACAAATGACTGTCCAATATCTTCTTAAAAACCTGTGTTGGAGCACCCACAAGATCTGGAGGCAAGCCGTTCCTATGATTAATTGTTCTGTCAGGAAATTTCTCCTGAATTCCAGGATGGATCTCCCATTGATAATCTTCCACCCATTTTGTTCTGCCCTTAGGTGATTTGGAGAATATTGGAAGAAAGATATCATTTGTTGAGTGCTGCTTTTGTTATAAAATAGATATCGATAAAATAGATATAAAAGTGGTAGTCTGGACAAAATCAGCCGCATTCCAAAATCTCGCAAAGCTGAACCATTCCTAGGGGTATAGAGATAGAAAGAAACAGAAATTAGCAAACTGATATTTAGAGACTTTGGAGCTTATGGGGAAATTTTGCAGGGATAAATATCACCTAGACTTGTAGGACCTGTAAGACTTTTGAAGAACTTGGCTCCACAAACATGAACAGCATTACACCCAAGGGAAGTTTAAATGGTTTCAAGTTAAGGTTATTTGCTTTCATGTTTGATATCTCAGTGAAAATCATGCAAATACATTTCTGGAAGTCTTAAAGAGAGAGAGAATTTTTTTTTGAACTTTTTGGGGAAAATATCTAGAGATTTCTTGTAGTAACACAGCAGTAGATCTTGTGTTAACTGCCCATCTGAAATATTCCAATATATCTTAAACTTTAACCTACCTAACAAGGAATACAAACAGCTCCTGTAACACATATGCACAAAAATAAAAATATTTCTTCATGATTTCACTAATAGACCCTTATTTAGTATTTAAAAGAAGTGTCAAGCTATAGTGGTAGAAAGGGCTGTTCCAGCAAATAGAGTTTATTTTGAAGCCCAAGGTGTAATAAATTCTTGTTCCTGCCTTTCCTGCCCAATTATTTTGAGTGACAGCAAGAGGCAGAGCAACAGATAGAAGAAATTGAGGCAAAAACACCAACCAGACCATGGTTTCAAACACAAGAATCCAGAGTTGGCAACAGAGGTGAATTTGCTGATGAGCAGATATTCTGTCAGACCCAGTGCAAATATTTTATCAATATAATTGCCTTGAGTGGAAAATAATTAGCACCAGCAAAGTCTGTGGAGAACCGCATATGTTATTCTCTCCCTCCCAGTCTGGTCTCTGAAACATCAGCTACAGTTTTAGAACTTCTTGGTAGGTTTTCCTTCTTTCCTTAGGAGAATGAATGTTTTCCTGGCCAATCGTCTGCAGGAGCAATCAGTAGGAGAAAAAGTCTAAAAAGTCTATAGACTTTCCAGATTTGCTTCTCAGGGAGCTTATAGAAAGCCAAAAAGAAAAACCCAACTGCAGCATTGAGTGAAACGTGTCAAGACCACTGTACTAATGCAGTTGATGGCCTGTTTTGTTATTCACACCCGCAGCCTCTTAGGGTATACTGGAATACGATAAGCAAAGATAAATTAAAACTTTGGCTGACTGCCAACCCCATCCCACATGAAATTGTAGATTTACACCAGAAGTGTACTCATGATAATAAACAGAAAAAAACTATATTGCAGCCTTACCGAGAAGTGCAAATGCAAATACAGCTGATTGGCACACGGCACCAAGGATTACTTCTAATTAAAGTGGATTTCTAATATTAAAATGTGGAATTTAAGCTGCCTGGAAATGTATTAGAACAGATGAAAGAAAACACAGGGTAATTGTCATAAAAGTTGTACTTCAACTAATGTGAGCGCTCGGGTGGTAGAGCACATGTTATTATATTGAGATTTGCCATCCAGTCTAAATTACAATAATAGTAAGATGTCTTTACTATCTCTGCATATCTAAGGTGACTCTGGGCTTCTTTTCTTCTTCTCTTCGCTATAACCTTCTTTCTCAACTTCGACAACTTTAAGATGTGTGGACTTCGATTCCCAGAATTCATTGAAGTCCACACATCTTAAAGTTTGCCAAGGTTGAGAAATACTGCTCTATCGTTTTTTTCCTCCTCAAGAAAGGGTAAAGAGATATCTTGCTGGGGCTTACACAGACACATCCTTGAAGTTTTATTGGCACCTGTACAGAAAAAGTGTTCACCGTCTTGTAGGGATATTTTTTTAACCTCTCGGTCTGGTTACAGCTCTAAAATTTCCAATTGATTTCCCATCCAACTACTAACCAAATCCAGCATTGCTTAGCTTCCAGGTTTCTCTGAGTGCTACCTAATCTGACAACGGCCAATTCCAGTTTCAACAATTGAGATGTGACCCAAAGGTCTGTATTTAAAAGGGGCAGTGAAAATCTCATTTGGCACACTGATCAGATTTGGCACACTTTTGACAATCTCAAAGTACCTCTCTTGATACGGATCAACTTAGTTCTGTGACAGGTGATTATTGGAAGTCCTGGAACAACCTGTCTATCAAACAACACCTATCCATCAACCTTGCAATTACACAAAGAATTCCCTTTCAGAATTCATACAGAGGTTGTGCTTATAATTGGAAATACGGAATTATATTCAGGGTATGTTCATAATTGAGTCTGGCACTATTGCCTTGTAATTCTGTCATTCTGAGAGTGTCACTCTGGAGTAGCTTTGAACTTTCTTTTTAAAAAAAATAGTTTGAAGGTACATTGAAGGACACTTATTCCAACTCATTAGAAATAAAGAGATTATTACTGGGTCAGTGATCCAATCTCTGTATAAAATCATCTAGTTCAGTTCAACAGAATTCAGCTTCAATACACAGGCTGTCTGAACAGTTTACTACACAGTTAGTTAAGCTGCAGCAAAGGGTGGATTATCCTGCCAATGAGAAAAGCATCTGCCAAATGTGGGACAGGTCTGAGGAAGTGGTAAATTCTGACGGATAGCTGGAATGGTGGGATTAGCCATCTTTCGGAATCTGATTTGAGGGAGCATCTCAGTGAAGCCTTACCTGGAAGCCACTGGCCACTTTCTGGAAATGCAGCTTTTGATCCACTGAGGTAGGGTGACAGATACTGTACTTGATCTCATGCAGCAGGAGGCAGGCCAGTGATCGTGGTAATAGTTGAAACAGAAGTGTCCAAGAGATTTCATGATAGCACAACAAGACCCACACAAGCACATACGGTGAAAGCTTCCGTCTGAAATGGGATCAGGATGTGGAGGTGTCCTTCAAATCCTTAATTAGCTTAAGTTAAAACTAATTTTAACGGGACAAATTTCTGCACAGCAAATTTAAGTTCATAGAGGATTCAATGTTTTTTTTTAAATCAAGCAATGACGAATCTCCTATTTCTATTTTGGAGGTGTGGTGGCACAGTGGTTATAATGCTGTATTACAGGATAACTCTGCTGACTGACTGCAGTTCGATTCACACTGACTCACATTTCTATCAGTAAAATGAGGATCCAGATTGTTGGGGGTAATATGCTGATGCTATAAACCAATTAGAGTGTACTGTAAAGCACTGTGAAGCAGTATATAAGCATTATATAAGCGCTATTGCTACTGTTATGACCAAACTGCATAAAATTTAACTATGATTATTGGCTTCTCTTTTTCTTACTGGCCTTTCCCAACAAACACTTCCTTACTATAGAGAAAGATAATTTCTCATTAAAGTCTTCCCCAAACACAAGGTTGCATAGTATTCCTGGCACAAGGTATATTACTGATCTGTGCAGAAAGACCAACACACTTTCCTTTCTATTTTTCCTAAAGCTGTGTTGAGGGCTTTCAAAGGACATTAAAAAATCCAGCTAGATAAACATGTGAGGTTCAGGTTAACTGGTGCTTAACTAATCAGTTAATGCTAATTACTGGGGATCCTTTTAAAAATAGTCTTCCAGGTTCTGTTCCATGTAAAGGTGAAACAACAAAAACATTATTGCAATTCAAGGCATCTTCTTAATCCTACCACAGGGAGAATTTAGGCATGAGACGTATGAACCTCCACCAATCTCATTTGAGACCTTTGTCTGAATGTGAACTGGACTGGAAACATTTCAAGTGGTCACATATACCATGAGTGGGTAAAGGAAGCAATGTTACTGATTTCACATACGAATTGTGTGATTAGTGCTCTGAAGGAAGTGAACTTTAGTTCTGCTAAACATCAGAACTAGAATTCCACTTAAGGATCACAAATGCATTTCTGTGGGATAGTAGCAGAACGTATAAGTGTAAGAGGTAAGGTTTCTATCTGAAACCATAAAAGGCACAAGGATTCCTATAAACTGATATACGAAAGGTCTACTATTTTTTGGTCTTAATAATTTCTTGATTGGAACAATAAGAGGATTTTATATCTTCGCTTGTTGGCTCTGTCTTTCTCCCAAAACTTCTAGACAAGCTCTCTTGGATGAAATCTCATAAGTGAAACATCTGAGCATTTAAACATGTACATGTACAACAAGTCTTTTAATTACCCTTTTTGGAAGGGCCATCTTCTAATTCAAATTGCACATAACCAATGCTTCTTGACAACTCTTTAAATTAGACCTTTAAATAAGCAAAGAATATGGTTATTTTTAGTTTTATCTGATATGAAATGAATAAGCTGGTTTATAATTAATGTTTTGATTCCATCTTTACTGTGCCCTTTTATTTGGAGAAGGAAAGAAAACTTAGATGGCAAATTAACAAATGGAAAAATATGAGATTAAGTAATCCTTTTATTAACTTTTAGAGTTCTACTGAATAGACCATTATGCCATGATGTACAATTATAGTAATAATCAGATCTGCTGAAGAAAATTAGGGAGATCTCAAAAGTTCTTTTTTTAAGGTCCATTTTATTCTCATCAAAAATTTCCCTAAGATATATAACTTTTTCTGTTCTTTCATTAAAGACCATTTTGGTTGAGGAATGATTTATGAAAATTAAATGTGCAAATTCCATTTGTATCTGCATAGTCCCTAAGATTCTGGCACATAACAGAGTTTAGACATTAAAAGTAGCCATAATTTCCACAAGGATTGATAAAAAGAATTGGGAACAGATTTCACACCTAATTATGCTTATTTATTAATAGCTATTCAGTGCGTGGTGACCTAGTGATGAAGACGCTCGCCTCCCACTCAGAAGCTTGAGAGTACAATCCTAGGTAGTAGCAGATGTTTCTCTTAGTGTGCAAAGAAAAAATATTTGCTGTGAACTCCATGTGGCGTCAGGAAGGGCATCCGGCCAGTAAATGCTCAGCTCCATCCAGTTGCTCTGATTCTATCCCAAATTAAGGGATTATACAAAGGAATTAGTGCAGTCATACAAAATAAGACATGTACTACAAAAAATAGATAGCACTGCTTTTTTAAAAAATCATTTAATTTTGAATAGCCATTCTAACCAAATTCCAAACAATCTGTCAGCATCTTTTCACTGTTCCTCAACCAAAAGAGGTATATACAGAACATTTTACTCTTGGCACGTTTGTACTTCCATAACTTTCATTAAACCAACCACCTTCAACTCATATAAGATATTATCCATCCAATTAACAAGTAGGCGTAACAAGGGGTGTTTATTCATTAGTGATTTCAAGGTTGCAAGTCATCAGCAATTTCCATTAGAGCAATTCTGTTAGCTTGATTGCCTAGACCTGTTCCAAAGTAACTTGCTGGAAGTTACTCTATAGACAAAATTTAAAGTCTGTTTTACAAACACCATCCAACAAAGTGTGAAAGTCAAAGGATCCCAAATCATCCCAGTAGAGAGGTGATTTTCATGAAGGTGATTCATAGCTATGAATTAGGATGCAAAGTTAATTAATGTAAAGCAAGGAGGTACATCTGGAGGACAATAATACCTTAATAGAAATGAGAATGCAAAACTTTCAGAAATAAATTGAGCACTTACAGCAATAATTGTGTCCTTCCTCAAATTTGCCAATACCGTTATGTTTCTCTTCCATTTGACTTACACACACATATATACAGGCATGCACATACACATACACACAGAGAGAGAAAGAAATATGCATGGTGATAAAAATCAAAGAAAAATAATGCAGTAATGTTACAATATCCATATTTGTATATTTTGCATAGGATGGACTAGTTTTTACTTTGGCAGCTGAAAGTTACAGTGTATTACCAAAGAAAAATTAAAAATTGACAGTTCCCCATTTGTATGTTCATTTCCTCCCAAAAAGCAGTTCTTGGTACAACCTAAGTCTACTCTGTTCCATTTCTGGAGACTCTTCATCTCTCTACTTAGCAATGAAATTTCTATAGACGCAACACCCAAGATCAGTCAATGTTGTCTTCTCATCACCTCAGCTCATCATCTTTCAACATACTCTGGAGGTTATGGATCATGCCAGAATCCTGAATGTCTTGTTTAGTTCAGTTTCATCCAGTTCTGACCACAAACATGCTCTCTAGGAAGGATTTCAGTAGATATGAAATCAGTCGGGCCAATCTCCCTTAGGATTCATCATTCCACAAAGCATGGGAATAACAGGAGATCCTGGTAATGGGCCATCATAGATATTTGGTAAGAAATGGAAGTGGATAAAATTCCACTTCCAGAGATGAAAACAGAACACTAATAAATTAACAATTACATTCATCTCATGTCTGGGCAAGCAATTGAGATTAGATAGATATAGATAGATAATAGATGAGAAAGAGAGGTAGAGGGAGGGGAGAGAGAGAGAGAGAAACAGATAGACATAGACAGATAGCTAGACACAGACAGGTGATAGATGATAGATAGATAGATAGATGATAGATAGATAGATAGATAGATAGATAGATAGATAGATAGATAGATAGATAGACACAGACAGACAGACTGCTAACTAGACACAGATAGATAGATAGACAGACAGCTAGACACAGACAGACAGACAGCTAACTAGACACAGACAGACAGATAGATAGATAGATGATAGATGGATAGATAGACAGGTAGACAGACAGTTAGATACAGAAATATATGAGACAGACAGACAGACAGATAGGATAGATATAGGTAGATGAGAGAGAGAGAGAGAGTTGATAGACAGATAAGAGAGAGATGAAAGATTAATAGATAGGAGGGAGAGAGATGATAGATTCAGACAGACAGACACCTTGGCTCACATAGTCTTTCTAACCATATCTTCAAAGCTGAAGCAATTTAACATTTAGCCTTTTCTGAATGAATACAGATAATATAGAAATTAAGATTTTTATATTACTTTTTAAAGAAATTTAACCAAAAAATAATTGATCCTTTCTTTTTATTTTATTACATTTATTAATGCTGGTAGGATTTCTTCTATTCTACCGATATGAAGGTTCTTGCACCTTGAGAATAAATTCCTTCTCTTCTGCCTGGGATTTTGACTTATTCAGGTCCTGATCTTCCCAGAAGCTTGTTGCAGAAGGTCTCTCCATTTTGAATGACCTCATAAATATATATTGAATTTTAACTTATAAAGGTAAAACCATTTTCCAGCCGTTTAGATGGTTTGAGGGCTGGTTAGGAGAAACGGATCCTAGAAGAACTTTTCTTTCAGGGAGCTAATTAGTTCATAAATCAACATGTCTAAGTAGGGTGCAGATTACCCTAAAGCCAGGCCACGGTGAATTGCCATGGGTGTAACAGCAATTTAAAGATCTTTTTACCTCTGTTTAATGTGCCATTCTGCTCGGACTGTTCACTTTCCTCTAACGATTTAGTTAAGGACTTAGTGGGAACTCACCAGGTTTGTATTCAGGCTCCCAAAATTTTAGCTCTCTGGAGGCTTCTGCGGTAGTAGCTCCTTTTCTTTAGATCTAGCTCATTCCGTCTCTAAATTTGTACACAACCCTTGAAATAAATTTTAGACTTTATATCCAAAAGCACAGTTTCCAATGGAGAATTCAAAACTTTGCACAGAACAGCAAGAAAATGGGTAAGATGCTTTAATAGTTATAAACTACTGCTGGGGCAGATGACTTCCGCCCATACAAAAATTGCTGAACTGTTTCTATTAAGAGTTCTATCAAAGGTTCTGTCTCTTGCTTCGAAAGAGGTCAAAATATAGATAACAAAAGGGCTTATTATGAAGGAAACATTGGATGTCCACAGATACAATAGGTGTACCTGCTAATAGCTGTTAAAATCACTTCTATCCTGTTCCTCCTTGACATGAACTGGCAGCTCTAAACTTGTTTTATCTACCATTTCTCCTTTTCTCAACCCAACCTTCAAATCTGCACCAAACCAGGAGCCTTTTAAGGTACATTGTAATATTTTCCAATATTGACAGTATCAATGTAGGGAACTTTGAACCATAGCTAGGACAGTCCTTGAAAAATAAAATTCAGTTAATACCCATACAACAGTCACTTTCAATTCAGAGAGTTTTAACTGATATGCATAAGCCTCACTGAATCACAATATTTAAATAATGTCTTTGAGAGAATGGCAAAATTACCCCCAATTCTGTTGAATTCAGCTGGGGACATCTCTATCCATACTGACACTGAACAACAGCAATTTGATGGGAACAATACAAAAATAATCAGCCATGTTACTACCTGCCACTCTCGCGAGTGTATCAAAGCCTGGTACTGCACAAGCAATTCCACCTACAGATGCATCAACCTACAACCAGCCTATGAACCCCTCAGAATTCAATTCAACCGCACACCAACCCTCAACCATGCAACTCTCCCAACCAGTACCTCTCAATGACTCTCACATGACATGACCAACCCATCGTAAGCCCTCACCTGATGTGACCCACACCTGACTCATCACAAGACCCTCACTTGACGCAACCCACACCTGACCCATCACAAGACCCTCACCTGACGTGGCCTCCCTATCACAAGACCTACTGATCACACAAAACCCTTATAAGCAGAAGAACACTGACATCCCCTAAATTCCACTGAAGATGTTACCTAGACTGCTAATGAAACTTTTTGAAACCAACCCACAGGCTCGGAGCACAAACCTCTACCCTCATCACACTTAAGTCCAATGAGCTTGAACTTGTACACAATGGAGCCTTCAGAACAAGCAGTCAGGAAGGGAATGACCTGGTTACTTAGGAAGAAGTATATACACAATATATATTTCATCCTCCCCCTTACACAGTAATAGTCCCTTGATCAGCAAGGTCTCTGGGATTAAACTTCAATCTGCCTACTTGGTGGAGTATTTGATATGAGAGATGCCTGTCTTGTGTCTAGGATTTCACTAGAGAATAATCAAGAACTTTAGTAATTAATATTCCCTCGCCCTTCCATTCCTGTATCACAGGAAGGGAAGGCAGAGAGAAGAATGGGAGATGTGCCAGACTGCAATTCAAAACTTCCCCATTTTAAGGCATTGTCGCACTGGATGTGAGACAGTCCCAGCCCCCTGTGCTCATATTTTCATCCACACTCATCTACCTTCTTCCTGAAGCAAATGGGCCCCAGAAATGCTGCTCAGTAGGCAGGAGAGGTGGGTTGATCAAAGGAACCAGAGGGAGAAAAAAGTACCAGAGAGTAGAAATCACAGCTGCCTCATCTCCAAATTCCACTGCAGATTTAAAAATAGATTGTGACCTTGAAGGAAGGTGCCCAACAGAACATTTTGCAGACAACATTTTGACAGCACTATGCAACACATTTGAAGAAAGTGTTAACACGTTTAAAGAGAGACACCTCCCAGTTGATTGTTCAGTGGCACATTTCTTTTAGCAGGTTACCTGAAATCCTTGTTTTAAGCATACATTGTGGAAAGCATCACACAAGCAAATCTCAGGTTGTCATGCATAGACAGAACTATTTTCTTTATCAGCTCTGTAGGTCGTAAGTCTACACAGACAATGTTTCCCCCACTCTCTTGTTCCACCGTTTCTTCTTTCCTGCCCAGTGTAAAGCATAGCTAGAGTCTGGTTTTGTTAACAGGTAGAATGCAGGGGGCACAGACAGTATGATTCAGTAGCAGAACATGGCTTACATAGGTAAACTCCCCTGCATGTCCAGAAAACAAGTCTGAAAACATTTTGGACTTCTTTCCAAAAATGTGTTTCAGAGTGTATAGTGCCATGATGGTGAACCTATGGCATGCATGCCAGAAGTGGCACACAGAGCCATCTCTCCAGGCATGTGAGCTGTTGCCCGTTGCTCTTCCGGTTCCGGTACGCTGGCCAGCTGTTCTTCCCAGTATGCACATGCCAGGAAGATGATCTTCTGGTTTCTGGTGCGTGCATGCGCACCGGCCAGCTCATCTTCATATGCACATGAATGCCAGAAACCATAGGACCAGGTGGTCAGTGCACATGCACACACCAGAAACCAGATCATCCTCCAAGCATGCGCATGCGCACTGGGAGGCTGCTCTTCCAGTTTCCAGCGCATGCATGCAAACCGGCCAGCTGGTCTTCGAGCATGCATGCACACCAGAAACTGGAAGACCACGCGGCCGGTGCATATGTGCATGCCAGAAACGGGAAGAACAGCTGCCCTACGCACACATGCGCACCAGGCAGCTGCTTTTCTGGTTTCTGGCACACACACACAAGCGCACACTCCCATTTCACCACTCGGTGCCAAAAAGGTTCACCAACACTGCTATAGTATGTGTATGGGGGGGGAGGTGAGGGATTAAACATAATGCTTGTCTGCAACTTTTGAGGACATCTACACCTGTTTGAGCCAGGAGAAAGACACAGCTGCTTTAAAAAGTTAGAAGCTATACCGGTAGACCCAAATATTCTGAGCCAATTTTTTTTTTTATCGGATCCAAAGTCCTACCAAGTAGAAATAGAAACATCCTAGATTCTGAAACAATGCCATTGCTCTATGTAGTTCAAGGATGGAGAGCCAAGGCCAGCCAGAGGTTGCTCCCAGCATTCTTCAACATCAGCTTGGCTGCCTGGGATAGTTCAAGACTGTCAACAGTAGCTTGAGAACCATTATTTCTTTCCTGCATAAATAGTAATTTATGGAGAAAGCTGTAGCCCAGCTATATGTAACTTACGGATCAGGAAGCAGAAGTTACCCAAACACATTAGTGCCCCACAGAGTAAATGGACAGTGAATAGGAACAAAAGTAATTTATGAACAAAATAACTGTCAATCAACTGTCTCCAAGAAGTTTATTTTTCCCAACGGCCATTCCTGCCTGACAATTAGGTTAGCTTGAGTACTTCTTTATGCTCTCTTATAGCCCAACTTTTAAAGGGGGAACACTATAGCAATTGCAGCCTACCTCTGAATTGGTTTGAAGCCACAAGGTGGGAAAAGAGTGATTTAATGCAAGGCAGAAATAACTCCAGCAGTGTGTTCTCATTCCCAATGTTTTTTTTCCCCTCTTTCTTTCGGTTTTTTTTTTTTTTTTTTTTTTTTTTGCAGGGCATTTGTCCTATTCATTTTTGCATTATACAATTGCAATGTAAAAAGTATTTTCTTTCAAGCATTCCCATTGCTACTGAGCTACCACAGACAAATGTCTTAATTTGGAAAGCAAGGCCATTGCAATCCAGTGAGAGAGCCAGGCTTTCCAAATGAAGTTGTTGCTTTAACCAACCCATTTCACAGCCAACTGCAGTTGTTGCTTCTCTTCCCCATCCTTTCATGGGGATGGGGGTATGGTATGTTCCATGTGTGAACATACCATACTTTCTCTGCAACCTTTTCCCTAATCCTACTGTGGGATTCTCTGTCTAGTTTGAAATGATTGCAAGCCAAAAACGTCTAAAAGAAAACAATGATAATCTTTATTTTACTACTTTGCAAAGAGGGTGTACAGCAATAGTGCTTAGATTTATATACTGCTTTACAGTGCTTTACAGCCCTCTCTAAGCGTTTTACAGAGTCAGCATATTGCCCCCAACAATTTGGGTTCTCATTTTACCCACCTCGGAAGGATGGAAGGCTGAGTCAACCTTGAGTCTGGTGAGATTTGAACTGCCAAATTGCAGGCAGCCAGCAGGCAGCAGAAGTAGCCTGCAGTACTGCACTCTAACCACTGCGCCACCGTGACTCTCACCACTGTGGCTGTATCACGTACTTGCAGGTACAGTGCAGAGGTGGGTTCCAGCAGGTTCTGACCAGTTCTGGAGAACCGGTAGCGGAAATTTTGAGTAGTTCAGAGAACTGGTAGTAGAAATTCTGACTGGCCCCGCCCCATCTATTCTCTGCCTCCCAAGCCATCTGATCAAAAGGAAATGGGGATTTTGCAGTAACCTTCCTGTGGAGTGGAGAGGGAGTGGAGATTTTACAGTATCCTTCCCCTGCCACCCACCAAGCCACACCCACCAAGCCACACCCACAGAACCGGTAGTAAAAAAATTTGAAACCCAACACTGGTACAATGGACATACCTTAAGCCATCAATATACTTTCTTTATATTCCCTGTCATTGTCACAGGTTTACCTCCCATCTTTTCCTCATTGGCCGAGTACTCAGGCCACCACACTCTATCCAAGGCACCTAAAATGAATACATTCTTCCCTGCCCCTTATTTATTATATTATAACTTTATTGTCATTGTACGTATATACACAGTATACCCATACAACGAAATTCACATAACAACCAAATAACAATCCCCAAACACACACCTCACCCACCACAAATTCCCTGCCCCTGAACCACCCAAACAGCCACACAACAGACCAAGTAAGCAGCTCACTGATGGTGGCCCTTTAGTTCATTATTGAGTGCAATTATAAATTTATAATTTATCTTTAGTAGCTATTAGTTTCTGGGGTTGTCTCTAAGTCAACCACCATGCCAGCAAATTCTAGCTAAAACCAGTTTTGAACATACCAGGGGCCTCTTGACCCTTTGCTCCTACATGCAGCTTTAAGTTGGGCAACATTTATGAGATTAGATCATTACACAGCATATTTTTAAATATTAGTATGTCCTTTTACAATTTCTGTAAAAACAATAAACTCATTTCTCCTTTCCTACACTACCAAACCATTCTCTGTTAATGTACAGTATGCTATTATTGTTAGACCACCATTCAGCCAATAAGGGAATGGGCTGGCTTTCCTGCAAATGCCAGATAAGCTGTCAAGAGCACATTTGGGAGTACACGGCCTATATCCAATGAAGCTCCCGGCAGTCAGTCTCTTTCTTCACCTTCAAACTGAAGTCCAGTGTTCATTTTGAAGTAAGTAGCATCATTACCTCTGAAGCTATCTGTGTTAGCAAAAAAAAAAAAAAAACCCAACAAGCTCAAATCACAAAAGGAACAGAAGAGCCATCACTGAATAATTACATCAGCAAATCTGTCTGCATGTATAAATTTTTCAATATAGTGAAGCTAGTGCTGGGTTCCTCCCGGTTCGGCCCAGTTCGGCAGAGCCGGTAGCAGTGACGATGTGACGTCACCGAACCGGTTCTCTTTGCCCAAGAGCTGGGCCCTCCCGCCTGCCCCCACATTATTCCTACCTTTATTTCTTCTATTTTAGCCCAGCTGATAGGTGCGGCAGAGTGGATTGCTGCATCTCAGCTGGGGAGATACTAATGCGGACTGTAAGTTTGGCGTGCATAAGAGCGAAGCGTGGTGCACGAAGAGAACCAGTAGTAAAGCTGGTTGGAACCCACCACTGAGGGAAACTATGTAAAACAAACAAAAAATAGATCTTTTTAAAAAAGTAATTAAATTTCAAAAAATGTACTGAAGAATATATTTGTAGTGCAAAGTTGAACTGTGGGGGACCTTAGTGCTCCCTGAACTTGGTGGTTTTCTTGCAGACATTTCATTACCAAATTAGCACATTAATGATTATAAGCACATTAATGATGTTACCTAGTTTGTCTGCAAAAAAAAACCCCATCAAGCTCATGGAGCACCAAAGATCCCACATTTCAAAAACTGATAAAATAGAAATTAACATAAAAGAAAAATAGGAGAGGGGATAAAAGGGAAAAGTTAAAAAGTGACCAAAAATACATAAACCAAATATATAAAAGAACTAGCTTCCAACTTTTTTCAGTACAGAGACAATTATAAAATAAAGCAACCTCTCTCTAAGTTTAAATATGTAATATCAGTACCTAAATATCTTTATATTAATAATCAATATTTAAAAAACTAATATTCATATATTCTTAAATTTTAATCAACATATAAAAACCTATTAACTATAAATAGATAATAAATACATATTTAACAATCCATAATATTTATCTAGTCAAATCAAATCTAATCTTCCAATCCCAAAATCAAAGCTTTATTTTAATCTCTTTCCCATAGGCAATCTAGCAGTGGTTTATTAGCCATGGTGAAATCCAATTTTTTTTACTACCGGTTCTGTGGTCGTGGCTTGGTGAGTGGTGTGGCTTGGTGGGCATGGCTTGGTGGGCATGGCAGGGGAAGCAGTGGTGGGGTGCCCCTGGTTCGGACCGGTTCGCAAGAACCGGTAGTAAAACCAGCGGGAGGCCCCGCCCACCGCCCCGGATGGCATCATCAGCGATCTGCACAGAAGTAAGGCACGCACATGCGCTATCCCATTGCAAACCGGTAGTAAAGGTAAGTAGAACCCACCCTGAGGGGAAGGATACTGCAAAATCTCCATTCCCTCCCCACTCCTGGGGGAAGGATATTGCAAAATCTCAATTCCCATCCCACTCTGGGGCCAGCCAGAAGTGGTATTTGCCGGTTCTCCGAACTACTCAAAATGTCTGCTACCGGTTCTCCAGGACCTGTCAGAACCTGCTGGATTTCACCTGTCTACTAGCTACAAAAATAATAATAATAATAATCAGATTGTTGTCTCTAATCAAAGCAGTCAATTTTGCTATACCTGCTAGCTCCATCAATTTCAAAATCCATTCTTCTAATGTGGATACATGCTCCTTTTTCTTTCTATAAGCATATAATAGCCTTGCAGCTGATGTCATATACTATATTAAAACAGGTTTCCTTTGCACCTATTTATCTGCCATCCCAAAAAGATAAGAAAAGAAAAGAAAAGATTCAGGCTTCCATTTGCAAAATGTTCTGAGCTAAAATCCATATCTGATTCCAAAACTCATAGTCCTTTTATATATTAAAAACTTTGGATTTACTTCTTGGAGGGCTTTTTCAAGTTGTCCATACATGAGTGTGTCCAAGAAAACAATGTTTCATCTGGGGACTGCCAGCAAAGCAGCTTGGGGTGCACAGTCCCAAACTTTTTGGAAAGTGCTGTTGCCTCTGGACTTCCAGAAGGACCATCTCACTTTCAGTTATATTCTTTGTGAAGGAACTCCCTGAAGGATTTGCAGAACCCTAATTTTTACTTCCTTTTGGCCCCTCCAAAAGGGTATTGCTCAACGCTACTTACAGAATTGAAAGAAATGAAAGAAATGATCAAACTCAAAGCAATAACAAAGAAATAAAGCAAATCAACAGACTCCTTCCCAAACACTGTACTGATAAATAGATCAAACAACAGCAGAATGAAATGTTAGCTTAGAACAGGGGTGTCAAACACAAGACCCGTGGGTTAGATCCAGCCTGCGATGTGTTGGATCCAACCCACGATGTGGTCAGATCCAGCCCGCAGAGCCATCCTTGAAAGTATAAGGGGCCAGCCCACATCACTTCGGCCCGGTCTACCCAATGCAAAGAGGAAACATGCCAGCAGTTTGGGGAGTGGCATCAAGTTGGCCATGTCCACCCAGTCAGCCACGCCCACCCAGTTGGCCATGCCCAGTGAGTGGCATCAAGCTGGTCATGCTCACCCAGTTGGCCAAGGCCACTCGGCCCCCTGAGGTCAACCACAGCCTTGATGCAGCCCTCAATGAAATTGAGTTTGACACCCTTGGCTTAGAAGGATTTCTCTTTACTTCACAGAAGACTATAAAACATGCCATGAATGACGCTCCAGAGGTTGAAGACATGTTAAAAATGATTCCAACAACATTCTTAAAGGTGTTTTTCAGTCATGGCATCTTTAAGAAGTGTGGATTTCAACTCCCAGAATTCCCCAGCCATCATGCTGATTGGAGGATTCTGGGACTTGAAATCCACACATCTTAAAAGTGGGCTTGGGTTTATTTTATTTTATTTTATTTCCAATTTATATACCGCCCTTCTCCCTGAGGACTCAGGGCAGTGTACAGCCAGAATTAAGAACATGAAATACAAATATTAAAAAACAGTTAAAATATATATAAATTTGGCCCAAAAATTAAAAATCACAAACCAATTAAAACATTTAAAAATTTCTTCTTAAGCCAGCCCGGCTTGCTGGAAAAAGTGGGTTTTAAGGGCACGGCGGAAGGCACTGAGGTCTTGGGTTGAGAAACACTGTCTTAAAGGATTAACAGATTCTGGGGAAGGCAGTCTTTCAAATTTTAGTAGGTTCATGCATTTTCTCCTTTGCTTTTTTCCATGGCAGATATTCACACATATATTCAGCAGGCATTAAAAGTGTAAGAGCAAGACCAAAGAACAAAGAAAATGATGAAGAGAAAGGGGAAAACACTATGAGGAAAAGGGATTTTTTTCTGCAATCTTGCTGTCCTATAAATCATAATGTCTTTGACTGAACTTCCCTGTCAGATAATTTATCAAAGAAAAAAAAAGAAGGGGGGATCCTGTCAACAAAACCAATATTTTAAAAGCTCTCTCAAAGTACTTTATCAAACCTTTTCTATTCAGACCAAATTCGCCACATTTCAACCATTTAAATGAACTCAGTGTGAATCAAATGTATAGAAGAAATGATAAAACATTTGAGTATGTAATCACTTTAGCTGAGCTGTACTACTTCAGATAGTATTGCTGTGGAGAGAAATGAGGAGAGAGAAAAAAGACACTTTATTTTTTATTAATTTGTCATGCATTTCTGGAGCATATTTGAATGGTGGCACCTGAAAGCCACACTTTAGCAAACAGTTTCTGATATACAAGTACAAAAGTCTGATGAAAGGTAACAATAGCTAGGAATGAGGATATTAGCCATAATCAGAAAATATAATATTTAATTCAAACACTGCAAGCCATAGCCATAAACACATAGAATGATTACATATAAATGGGGACAGTAGGACAGGGATGGTAGGCACGCTGGTGCGATTATGCATGCCCCCTTAGGGACCTCTTCAGAAACATGAAATGTCCACGGTAGACAGTTTACGGTGAAAGGTATGGGGATTAGAGAGACTAACAACAGGATCAGGTAGAGTGTTCCAGACATTTACTACTCTATTGCAGAAGTCATATTTCCTACAATTAAGATTAGAGCAAATTACATTGAGTTTACATCTATTGATAGCCCTTGTGTTATTATGGTTGAAAATAAAGCACTCATTTACAGGTAGAACATTTTGGTAAATAATCTTATGAACTAAGCATAGGTCGAAACGTAGGCGATATAGTTCGAGGCTATCTAGACCTAAAATTTCAAGCCTGGTGGTATAGGGAATTTTATTTCGAGCAGAAGATGTTATGGGAACTCTGAGAGTTTGTGAACATTCCTGTATTTCAGGGATCCAATTTTAGGAGTGCTTTTGCTGAGATGAGTTCAGTAGACTATCTATTTCCATATAAGAGGTGTCCAATAGAGCTCTTGTGAAACACATTTCAGGTTTTAGTTATATTGTACCTCATCTGGACTGTTACAATACTTGTTCTGAAACTTCCGTTGTTATAGAGAACACAATATGCTTAGATCAAAATAGATCCACTAGCTGTTACATTGCCTGTGTGTAAGAGAGGAGCAGGCAGAGCTGGGGGTGGAGTTAAGCATACCATCAGTTTAGAATCTTTGCATTCCCAGAAGTGCACCAAGCCCAACCCCTCTTGAATTTCATTGATCCTTATTTGGGCCAATTTAGTGTTGAAGTTTAATTGACCAGATTCTTGTGTATTGGCTTCAATAAATCTTCTATACTGCAACCAGAGGTGGTATTCAGATGGTTTGGACCAGTTCAGGCGAAACGGTAGCTCTGATGATCAGTTGGCCCCGCCCACCTGCCCCTGCTCTATCCCGTCCTTTATTTCCTGCTCATCTCAATTGCACGGCACAGCTGATTTCCCCCCCCCCACACACACACACACAGAGACTGTTCTACTTACTATTGCTGACTTGGAAAGGTAAGCAGCTGAGCTTCTAAAAGCTCCATTTTCAGCGCTGCGCACAAGCACCAAAAACACACATGTGCACGGAAAGCATGCACTCACTGAACCGGTTGTTAAACTGGCAGCATCCCACCACTGACTACAACCTTACAAATGAGCCTGATACTTTGCACCTGACACTCTGATCACACTTCTAAGAACCACTAGGAATTAAAGGGGTTAATCATTATCTAAAGGATGGTCTTCTCTCAAAGGAAACAGTGCAGGTGGTGAGATCTACAGAAGCTATTTCTGATCTCTCAGGTTTTATCATTTTTTAGAGAGTTTATATTCAACTAGGCCAGTGGTGGGTTGCCCCCAGTTCGCACCAGTTCTATAGAACCGGTAGTAAAACCGTCAGGAGGCTCTGCCTACTGACCCTGATGTCCTCAGAATGCTTCTGCGCATGCGCAGAAGAGCACATGCATGCAGCCCCGTTGCGAACCGGTAGTAAAGGTAAGTAGAACCCACCCTGAACTGGGCCCAAACTTGGAAACAAGGAGGGAATAGAAATATATTCCCTATGTTTTACCTTTCTGCTGATAGGCAAACTTTAAAAAAAAAAAATCACACATGACACCTGTAAGAGCCAATTGATTTTTCTCTACTTAAAAAAAAAAACTATATTTTAATTTTGATCTGGCTCAGATAACATAATTTCCCTTTTTTCTTTTGTACTGTTAACTATGTGGTTTATCTTTTTCCCTCCGAAAAGCAGCATAAAAATTATGGCTGATTTTCTTGTGCTGCCTCGGCCGTTAAGTATTGACCAGGAAACAGTGACATCTTGTGGTTGTCAAGAATCATGAGCATCTATTAACTAAACATCTGTATGCTCTCTCAGATACAAGCAAGCATGCTAATGACTGCATTATCATTTAAACAAAATACAAAACAATCTGGGCAATGTTAGATGCAATTATTTCCCATAATTAGATCTGGTGCTGTTTCAGATGAGACAAGTTGAAGCATAATTGGAATGATTCAAATACAGCTATCAGGAATGCTGTCCTATGGTTAACTAGTTTTTCGGAGGGGAGGGGACAAGGTTTGGAGAATCGTTTGGAAAACAGCAGTTTCAGTGCAAAAAAAAAGAGAGCATAAAATGTGATGTTAGAGTGGAAAAATAGAAAGAGGAATAAGGAACGCTTCTGCTTAATGTACTTCCAGAGTCCCAAAAATGCTTTTTTTCGAGAGGCAACAGACATTCTGGTCCAGAAAGTCCAGTTGCCTCTTGAAAAAAGCATCTTTGGGACAACCATGACCTGGATGACTGAGAATCTCCATAGGTACTTCCAGAGCAGTGGTGGATTGTTCCTGGTTCGGTCCGGTTCTATAGAACTGGTAGTAAAACTGGCGGGAGACTCCATCTACCCGCCACAATGTCATCATGGGTGATCTGCGCCTGCGCGGTCCCATTGACAACCGGTAGTAAAGGTAAGTGGAACCCACCCCTTTTCCAGAGCATTAAAAAATTCAACAGGTGGAGTTTGGTGTCTCACAGCTTTGTAGAGCAATGTTTTTCAACCTCAGCAACTTTAAGATGGTGGACTTCAAATCCCAGAATTCCTCAGCTAGCAAGCTACCAGTCTTCTATGGATCCTGTTAAAAAACCAATAAAGAAAATGATTGGATGTGGGCCCCAGCATTCACAAGAAACATAGTCCCACTCCCCGATGGATTGATTCCTGTGTAAAGAAGAGGAACACAATCCAGTACATGTTGCCAATGTACTCAACCTAGAATAATCTAGAGACCAGCAAGATTTAGCTACGTCTTGGTTAATTGGGTTAGGTTTCATATAGGAATCCAACCTGGAATTCTTCTAGGGCATTCAAAAAGCAACCCAGAAGATAGCAAAGGTTTTCTTTCTATAATAAATGAAAACTCCACCTGTCCCAGAACTGATAGTTCAAGGGAGATTTTACATCTATCTGTCTGTCCAATTTATTGCCTGCCTTTGTTTACACAACTCAACATGGCACACAATGCATCATGTGCCCTCCCTCTGTTTTCCCCACAGTAACAAATACAAATGCAGCAGGAACCTTGATCACTGCACTATTTCCAGGAAAGAGGTAGCTGATGTCTTCAGATGTCACATACAATATGTCCAGTAGTTCTGTGGGGACAGCCCACATCTTTGCAGCATAGACCCTCTAAATTGCTCCACGATAGAGCTAATTTATTGCACTGAAGATTCTACTTTTGGTAGCAGGTCTATTGTAAATGGCAGATGTACTAAGGAAATGGAACAGGAAGGCACTTGCCAGTTGCTGAATGTCAAGCATTAAATAGTGTTGGGAACTTGCAAAATATAATCGGGGCAAGGAGTTGAGAAACTCATCAGAAACCAGGGTAGAAATCTTCAGTCTAATCTCAGGGCATCCCCCATCTCACTTCAACCCCTTAGAAACTGACATGATCATTCGATATTTTTCTGTTCATTTCAGTGACCTTAATAAGGCCAAGATGCAAAACAATTACTTAAAGATGGAAAGCAAAGACTGAGTTCAGGGGAAGATACGTGCAGATGATCGCTGTAAAAACACTAAAGAGAACAATAGAAATTTGGACTACAATTAGTATATCTTTGCTATTTAAACGGCCAAACAGTAAAATGTGCCAAATCTTGACAGTTTGACAAAGATATATGAAGTCTTGCCAAGGCGATGCAGGCAAATGTCACTTACATAGTTATTAAAAATTGCCCTTAGGCTAACATCGTATGTCTTTTTGACAAGATGAATAGTTCCTTTTTGACAATGAATAATTTTCATTTAAAGATTTTTTTTTAAAGAAAAGACATCTTCAATTAAAGAATACATGCATAAATGAGACTCAATACTATTAATTGTACAAGTTATTCACACATTCAGGCACCTGAGTTATCTTTTCACAGCCTTCCCAAGGATCATTTTCATAGCAGCTACTTCTGCTGTATTTTATTGCATTTATTGAATAATGTCTTGTGCTCCTAAACATTGTGATTAATATTGTCATGATAAATCCCCTCTTTTGTATTTTAATTGATGCCTCTCAAAAACTCTTGTTACTCTTCATTGTTGCTCATACTTGTATCTTGGTCCTTCTTTTAAGATCAGGCTGGCATCCATAAGACCATGTTAACCTCATTAACGTTTTCTTTAGTGGCTTCAGCACATCAACCAATTAATTCACTGTTGACCTAGAACTGCCGAAGGATTTCTATCTGTGAAATCAGCTAAAGTTGATTTTAATTCCAAAAATTAAACCCCTACCCCTCTAGATAAACTCTACCACCTAGTTGGCATTGCCCCACCTGCTGTTCACAGAGAAGCAGCATAGAGGGATTTAAATCATTTATATCTTGATAGCACTCTCTCTATGGCCTACAACCAACTCCTCAGAGATTAAAATCCAGAAAAATCTCCCTTAGCTCAACAGAAGACTTGGAAAGCTACAAAGAACCAACACTGGATGGAACCAATGGAGGAATTGACACCTGGGTCTGGTGAAAACTGAGAAAATTATTGAATAGATGAATAGGCGCACGTATACAAGATCCAGAGACATGCTGAACAAATGGAGCTATCCAGTGGCCTCTTCTCATTACGATTGCGATGACACACAGACAACAACATATATGTATCCCGGTACTTTGTGTCCTGATCAATGTACACTTGAGGACCTCATGGCAACATGACAGAATGCAATTAATGTTGCTAGTTTCTGGGCAAGATCTGTTTAACTTGTACATGTTTTAATCTTGTATTTTATATTTTAAATTTTATGCTGTATAGTGTACCTTATTTTAATTGTGATGCTTCTGAGATGAATAAACAAACATTCCAAAAGCTTTGTGATTGACAAAAGATTTCAATTAAGTCCAGCCTTATTTTATGTCAACAGTGGTTCTGAATCCATTGTCGTCAGATGCTCCATTATCATCTCAAGCAATGAAAGTCTAAGTGGACAGATAGTAGGAGCCACATTGATACTTCACACTTCATGATATTGTTATGCAAATGACTTGGATTATGAAGCATGCATCTGTTGCATCATATCACTTGTCTTCCTGTGTGTCAAGTCCCATGTAACTGGAAAACCCCAGAAGAACCCTACATACAGAGAAAGGCATCTTTAATGCTAAGCAAGAGTAAAAACATCATCTCAAAAATGATAAGGCTTATAGCAAGTCAGTTATGCCTCCCACATTTGGGCTGTGTTGGCTCTTCTTATATGAATGAGTCACTTCCTCCATTGCATTTTCCCACAGTCACTTCTCACAATTGATCAGAATATAGAATAGTAAGATACAGTATGTAGTGTTTGTATCCTTCTCTTTATAGGTTTTTGTCATTAAGCACTCACATAGCTTTCAACACAAGATGGAAAGCCAGTTTTGTACCATGTCACAAACTCTGCAATTTGCAGTGTTGTAGTATTCACAATGATAAATATTCTGTATTTAGCACAATTAATCCCTGCAGGATGTGCTGATATCCAGTGTCTTAGCTTACAAATTAATGGAGATGTGGCTATGTTGGTCAACCAACACCAGTGAAACTTTGTGGCATCGGATTTTGGTTTTAAAAATAGGTTTGTCTAATTGGACTCCCGGTTGCTCCAGCACAGCTATTCTTATTCAATTATTATCAATTTAAATGGGCAATATCACCACCAAAGCAACCAGAGTGCTCAAGATTAACTGTGGTGATAGGGACATAAAAGGAAATATTACAGAATTCAGGAACTGGTTCACAGAATAATAAAACATTTAGTAATTTGACCATGTAGACCATCCTTGTGTCAAAAGAATATTGCTGTACATGGATGGACAGAAAAGCACCATAAAATAAAGTTATTTTCTTTGGAATCTTACTGATGTTGCAAATATCTGGGTAAAAGATAAATAAATAACAGAAGAAAAGGAAACTGATTCTGTTTATCTAAAGCAATATTTACTCTTCTGTCCCAAATGACGAAGGGAATCCAACCTTATAGTCAAGGAGAAAGACTATGAAGTTAAAGGTGATTTACTTTAGTTCAGTTTTGATGGAAAAGACACAACCTCAAATTTAAAATATCTCAGCTTTACAATGCAAAATACACTCTTAGAAATGTGTAGGAAACTGTTAGAAAGGACAACTAATCTTTAAAAAAAAGAAAAGAAAAGAGAAAGAAATCTTTACAAATTACCTGTCTTACACTGTGAGTCATTAAACAAGTAATTAACCAGTTTATTAATATATTCACATATTTACATAACATTACAAATTAAAGTACTGCCCCAGCTCACTGCATGAGAGCAAGGTCTGACACAGGGAAAATAAATAGGCATTGCAGGGAAATAAAGAGGCAGCAAGGCTCCAGCCTACTAAATCTTTGGTATTTGAAATATAGCAATGATGCAGCATTTCACTTACTCAACACAGGGCATTTAATGAAGACAAGAAAGAGCAGAGTCCTGACCTAAAACTTTGCGCACTTATGGAGGAACTCCTCAATGACTGGATTCTCCAGTCCCTTCCTGAAAATGAGAAGGTTAATGTATGCAAAGGGATTCACACCAGATCAGCCAAATCCAATCAAAATATTTCAAGCAGCAAAAAATAACCCATCCACCCCCTTCCCTGGGTTACAGCACAAACAAGAAAGAAAAGCTGAAGAAACGGGTAATTGTGACACCAAGGGACAAGCAAGTGAGGTTAAATTGCTGCCTGCCCTTTATCTGCCACAAAAAGTCTCGCTAGATTTACGGTGAATACCAAGTGGCATCTCTGTGTGTGTGTGTGTGTGTGTGTGTGTGTGTTTACAGAGGTTAATGCAGAAGCTTTGTGAGAAAATATAATGGAAAAAATTGTTTAGATATGGTATTCAAGTTCCACCTGAGTTGCAAAATATTACCAAACATCAACTTTGTAGCTTTTAAACTCCTTCAAAATGTTTTGGTCAAACAACCCATTTCTCCATTTATTTATTTTTTTACCTTAACTTGATTCTTCCTTCCAAGACATATAAGCAATGATGGAATATCATGATGCAAACTAAAGACCAAACTTTTCTCCATGAAAAAGAGGCAAATCTCCTGATCATCAGTTTTGCTAACTTAAGGATCAGATCACTAGATCAAAAAATATCAAGGACACATTCCTAACTAACATTTCAGCACAGGACATTTGATTACATACAATCGCAGAAACAGATATAAAGGTTGTCATTGGTTCCAACAAAATAATGACTTCAATAAATAATTTTGAACTTTTTCTCAAGACCAAAAGCTTTATCTGCTAGCATTAAATTATGAAGATAGAAGTCCAGAGAAGTTGAAACCATTTCTAACCTGTGCATCTTCCTCTTCCCCTTTATATCTATTAATTTATCATTGTTTGATGATGGACTTGGATTAGTTTATAAGTGCTACCGGTACATGTCTTTGCAACTGTTCAATAAGCAATAGGCAACGTTTCCATCAGAAGCAAGTGTGAAGGAAGGAAGGATCAAACCTGCGTAATTTATTTAAATACTGCATACATGCATAGTGGAAGAATTTTTTTTTACAATTTTTGTATAATTAAATAACTGGTTTATTTAACATTAAGACAAACCTCGGGGTCTGGGAAAGTCAGCCAGAGTCTATTGATTATATCTGATCCAAAATCAATCCAAAGGCCCTTTTGTGAATCAATAGAAGATAAAGGTTTCTTGATTTGCATTTCTGACTGAAGTTCTATCCAATTGGGCTACCTTTTATAAAGGACACACCAACTTCAGAGGAGTTTCCCTGGAAAATATGAAGATCTCATATGTAGGAATTTGAGCCTTCACAAATTCCAAAGTCACTGTATGAACTGCACCCAGTATTTTGTGAGCTTTTATGAGCATTTATTGGGCATTTTCTACTTAAGATATTAAGCTACTATGGCTCAATCTATTTTAAGAATACCGTGCAGTGGTGGGTTGCTACCGGTTCGCCCCAGATCGGGTGAACCAGTAGCAGTGGCGGCAGGAGGCTCCGCCCACATGCCTGGATGTTTCTGCACATGCACAGAAGTGTCGCACGCACGCAAGCACACCCACGAGCGAACCGGTAGCAACGGGCTTTGAAACCCACCCCTGATATCGTGTGTGTGTGTGTGTGTGTGTGTGTGTGTGTGTGTTTCAAAATTATGGGCTGGAACATAAACACAACCCTTGAAGACTCTGTTTTTGAAAACTATAGTGATCTTCTTAATTTATCCCAAGAGCTCAAAACAAGGGAAATCTCAGGTGAAATATTATTTGTGGCAATGGCTTTCAACTTAACCAAACTTTAAAACCCAACGAAAGAGAGAAAAGGGTTACATCTTTATGAAATCATTCACCTCAACTACAGAATGGAGCATAGGACACAGTATTATTCACCTGAATTACTTGTTTTGTATGTAATACAATCATCTCAAGGACCCACAATGCCTTTTGCAAGACCATTGATCCTGTTGATTGACAATCATAGCTACCCTGAACGTTAGTAGAATTTTTAATAATGGTCAAGAGATACAATCTAACTGTTCCCAAAGCTTTCTCTATAAAATTGTAGAAATTCTCTTAAATATACAGATTTTAGCATATCGCATGGGCTTGTGTATTAAAATGTAAAGTTTTGAATGGAGTACCCTATATTAAGCAGCTTTTTCTATTAATTCCTTTTTCAAATATAATTGTATAAGTCACAACCGCTTTTTTAAAAACTTGGTTCCATAAAATATTGTAATAAAAGACTCCAATAAGCCAGTTAAAACATCCCTGGATTTAAACACTAAATTTGCTTATATTCTCTCTCCCCCATCCCCATTCCACTAAATGGCATGCAAATCACATTGAATTTATGCTTTGTCCCCAAAAAAGTGTATTGAGAGATTGCAGAACTGGTGACGAGTGTGGTTATTGGCAAAGTTAATTAGTGCTGTAAGATATTTCAGGAGAAATAATATTGACCACATGATTACCGGAATGCTCAAACATTTCCCTCTGGAAGAAGCCAAAAGTGATAACTGTCATCAGAGATTTCACTTAACAGAAAGATAGAGCTCATAAACTGCTAGCCATACTTAGTATTCACTGTAGATGGAATGAAATGAAGTCTTTTTAAAATAAGTCTGTTTTGAAATGATTTTCTTTCTTTTTTTCCAGGAAGGTGAGGTTTAGAGTTTGGGACTGGTCCCCAGTGATGGGAAGTTGCGAAGCAGCTTCTTTGCACCTCTCTGAATGAGATATTCAAGCTGTCAGCACAAACGTCTTCAGGAATTCCAGTGCTGGGGTCTGGAAAGTTTCAATAGACAGAAGAGCTGCATTTCAAATACTTAGCAGGATGAATAATGCTCTGCAGACACTTCAGTGGTGCTTTCATAGTCCCTGAAATTTATGGTCAAAAGTACCAACTGGATCTGCCAGTCATTCGTCCTCTTCTACATAGGTCGATGGAAACCAGCCCACCTAAATGAGAAAAGAAAACATGGTTATCTGGTTGAACTTCGTTCCACTCGAGATAATTTTGTGCATGACCCTCCTTTCAAATAGAAAATGATTTAGAAAAGGATAAAAACTGCAATAAAATTAATTTTTGTGGCAGAACATGTACTGTTTCTTTGGAGAAATATACACTTAATCATCAATAGGCCTGACAGAAATTCAGATGTTGTTCTCAGCCAATATGCTTGCTGCAACCTTTTCAGAATGGATATAGAAATGTATAGAACTAAATTCTGGTCCATCTACGATCAACAGGATAGTTTTTCCTGTTAACATACTTTTTGGCAGTATGTTGTGGTCCGCCAGCAGTCTGCGGAGCTGGCAGCGGAGTCGGACAGTGAGGAGGCTGGGGAGGAACATGGGCCAGTCTTGGAGTCTGGGGAAGGCCCAGATGAGAGCTCTGCATCAAAGGCAGAGATGGGGACAGGGCCATGCACGGTCTCTGGAGCCCCCAGAGTCGGACAGCAGAGAGGCAGAGGAACAGGAGGAGCCTGTTCCTAGTGCAGGCATGCGCAGAGCTGCCAGAAGGCAAGAGCAGCTAAAGCAAAACGGACGACTTGAGAGTAAGGCCAGGAGATGATTGGCCCCATCCATAAGGCTTAAAAGAGAAACAAAGGCACTTGGGACTTTTGCAGGAAAGCAACGTTGCTAACTCTGTTTCCAGTCGGCATCTCTTATTTGTTTCTGAACTTCGTGGGGCTTTGCCAAGTAAGGCCTTTGGCAGGGTGTCAAAGAAGATAAAGGTTGGTGATTATCCCGAAGGACTTCTTCCGAAGGACTTGTTTTGCAACTAATTGGGATTCAGCTAGGAATGAACGTAATTCTCAGCTGTTACAATAAAATAGGGGTTTTTTGGGACTAATTGTGTATTGTAATGACTCAGTAAGCCTAGGTCACAACACAGTATGAAAGCACAGCTGCAAGCCAACATTTGTGGACACTATGTACCTTTCCCCCATTGGCTAGATGGGGAGCAAACATCTGAAGTGAGCTGTATCTCACGAAAACATATGGATTTTAATAATATTTGTTAACCGGAAAAAGTGTTCCCAGTCTCCTTTTGATTTTGATTTTCTACCTAACAACAAAATAATTCCTCTTGCTCCAATCCACTTTCCTATAGGATAGACAAAAGAGAAGCAATCAATCCCTTGGTGGAGCAATAGCTGAAATCTATGTTTCCCTCTCTCTTAAAGAAATATGTGCAATGCGTGAGTCAGATCTCCCCAGCTCTCATTCGCTGTTGCTAGAAAGAAACATGTGGTACATCCTTTCCTCATCTAGCTTTTTTGTACATTTCTGAAATTGAGGACAGATGCTGGACTGTTGCAACATCACTGGGATAAACTTTTCCACTTCTTTAGCTTCCACATTGGGTGGAAGGATTTTTGCTTATCAAAAATCAAAAAATATTTTTTTTTAAACAAAAATATACGATATCATCAAGAGAGTAAAAGAATTTAAATGGAAAAGGGCTGGTCACATAGCAAGAAGAACTGATGGCAGGGGAACCAAGGCAGACACAGAATGGATCCCACTTGATAAAAAGCATCCACAAAAGAAACCTAAAACAAGATGGAGTGACGACATGAGCCAGTATTGCAGGCCCAATTGGCAAAAGAAAGCTCAAGACCGTATTGGTTGGAAACATGTAGAAAAGGCCTTCATCCCGCAGTGGATAGACAATGGCTAAAATGATGATGATGATGATGATGATGATGATGATGATGATGATGATGATGATGATGATATTGTAGACACAAACAATTAGACTACTGTAGTTTATAGTTAATCTAAATTTCAGAAAGACAGCAAGAATGTTTCACATTTTCATGGGAAATTACTAAACATTCAATATACTTCATACCATATACATTACATATACATTAAGAATCGGGAGGAAGATAGAGAAAGGCTTACCCTTCCATTTACTTCACCTCTCCACCAGCCATTGGCACTAATTTTTGTGTATATTTTGACCACATCTCCTTTGAGCAGGGATAATTCACGCATGTCTCTTGCACAGAAATCATAGCGAGCGATGGCTATCCCGAGGACTTTAGGACTCAGCACTGGGGGAAATACAAGTAGGCAACATTATTTGAAGTTTCATAAGTGCACATCAACTGAGTAACATTAGCAACTCTTTTTGTATGCCAGTCTAGTACAAATGGAAGCGGAAATGAAGAAATGTGTGGTCTTATGGAATAGCATGAATGAAATTCATTCCATGCAATCAATTTTCTTTCTTATTGCTTGCTGGTTGTAGTTATTTAGGGAAAAAAATTGCATATTCCTAAGATCATTTGCTGAGGTGTCAAAAGACCATAGACCTATTCTTTGCACTTCTAAGGGATTTTGCTGCTTCTTCTCTCAAAGTTGTTTCTCTAAATCAGCTGCTTCTTGATATCAATGAATCATTCAAAGTTGCAGGAAGAACCAATATAAACAGCACCTTTTTCTTCTTCTTCTTGCTTTTTGATTCAAAGCTACCGATAAATGTGCCTCCTTGAATTTTGACTATTTTACTGAAATTAATGAGGCATATTTCTAAGGGCAAGATATTCTCCAATGATTCCTAGAGTATTTCTGGGCCAAAAACACTTTTTCCAGGACATAAATGTAAAGCTCTGGAGTTTCAGTGTGACTAAGAAGTACAGAGAAAAACTACAGAATTTACTGAGGTTCAACACCAAGCCATTACGACTTTGGTTCTTTCAAAGTAAGGGATTACCTCCCCTTCAATTCTCCCCAACTGCCTATTCTTCCATATGATTGCTCTTTGGGTCAGTCGGTATCCTGCTTGCTAGCAGTCTAGCAAGGCAGGATACTGATACTCACTCAATATCCGACCTTGCTAGCAATCCCCAAACCACATGGCTCACCTGACACTATGGGTCTGAACCTTCTTGGCACACTACGAATCTGGGTCTGCAACAAACCCAAGCTGCAGTGCACACATGAAGCTGCAGACATACTAGGAAACTTTGAGAACCATAGCCCAGCAAGTAGAAAGCGCAGTGCAAAGCTACCGCTGCCCTGAGAAGGCTCAGCACAACAGTGTGGTACAAAGTTGCAGCTACCGTAGGAAGCCCCAGCCCAGCCTAGCAGTGTGACACAAAGCCACAGCCACCCTGGGAAGTTGCTTCCACCCAAACCACATTTGCCCTTGTCCTTCATCAACCCTAGCTGATCTTCACCATATTTTGTTCCCTCTGTTGCAAAGGCATGCCCACTCTAGCCCTTTGCAAAACAATTGTAGGCCACATGATCACCAGATCTTGCAAGGAAACCACTCGTGCAATCTAGGGGAGAAAGCCTCATTGTAAGGGCAGGTGGGCTGCCACGTTTTGATCGTGTGACTGCAGGGGCACTGCAGCAGCTGTAACTTCAATTGGTTGTTAAGTCCCTTCATTCAGTGCCACTATAACTTCAAACAGTTGCTGAATGAATGATCATTAAGAAAAGGACTACCTGCAAGGTAGTGCTATTAAGAGAAGGTGCATGAAGTGTATTCAAGAGCCAGGCCAAAAACCTTCCGATAGAGGAATGGCTAGAGAAAGATCAAAAGGCACAAAGCACCATCCCCCATAGTATCAATGATGATCAAATTGTGTATATATACCATTGTGAAATTGCAAAAAAAAAAAAAAAAGCTATGGAAAATACATTAGAGAGCAAATCTCAGCAATAAACTTTACCAGATGAAGCTGATGAAAGACCATCAGATGGAAGACTATATGAGTCAGCTGAACTTTGAGATGGGCAGCAAATAAATTTGATAAACAAACGAACTATAGTGGATGCATTATAGAAATGGTTAAAGTCCTGCAAGTTTCAGAGATAAAATGATTTACATACTATAATTTGCAGAATGGCAGATAGAGATATAATCTATGAGTGCACAAGGGGACATAGAGATAGAGATGGGGGGGGAGAGAGAGAGAGAGTGGGAGAGAGAGAGAGAGATCTGCATCAAAACAAAAGTCACTGAACAATGGAATATGGATCAAAGGCATGTTGATTGATTTTAAGGTACAGGGATACAAATTTTGGATGGGAGCTACCATGTTCCTAAAGTTAGGAGCCCAAAGCAAGCATGTGTTGAACGTTGAACCCAAATCCTTTCATCGTAGTAAAAATATAACTGTAGAAATGACTATACTTCAACAACATTAAATTCTACCTTCCGCTTTCATAAAAAGCATGAACAATCAGCAATACTTTTTTTCTAAATTCAAAATCGAGGGTTTGTAAAAATGGCAGCTATTATTTAAAAAATCACTATTTACCACCACAAATTGCTGCACATGGTTTTGTGTCATGTGGACTCATATAGTACAAAAAAGCAACATCTCCGTAACAGTAACAGATACTGCATTCAGGAAAAAAAAATCTATGCAACCATCAGTGACCAAAATTGAAATGCCTAAGATGAACACACACTCTGAAAACAAATTCTGCTTTTTTTTTTGTCACTACAAAAAATACTTTAGGAAAATAGAATGGAGGCGAATGATAGGATCCAATATTTTATATTAACTTACATTATGATACATACGGTTCACTAATGGCTAGATACATTAATTAAACTAACACTTGCACAAAAGTTGTCAAATGCCAATAGTTCTTTCGCTATGTCGCAATTGTCGCATTATGCGAAATGACAGGAGAAAAGCAAGAAGAAAAAGAAACGTAGCAAGAATTCACACAGGCAAAGCTAGAAAAACATTATATGGTGATTGCTTAAATCAGGCAAGACATTGTCACTAATGCTCCAAAATGAACAAGATTTGATTTGGCTTGATCTAATCTAATCTAATCTAATTTAATCTAATCCAATCTATCAAACATTCCGTTTTCCATAGCAGCCAGAAAGATGCATTCTGGAAGGCCAACAAAAGGCAACCAAATATTGTGCCCAGAATCTGTCCTTTGAGATACCATTGGTTCTATACGTAAAACTTCCATTTAGCCTTAATTGTCAGATTCATTTAATTCCCACATAAACAGCTATTGGTCTGAGTAGATCACAAAAATGAAGATACTTCTCTCTTTAAGGAGAGCTCTGCCACATAGTGAAAGCATATATCTCTGAGGCTGAATTTATACGCATAGAAACATCTGGAGCTATATAACTATTGCCCATCATGTTTTGCCCCTGTTGGGACTCAAATAAACATTCCATAGGGAGGAATGGAAGAACACATCAAAGGCCTCTTTGTCCACCCCAGGATTGTTTCTATCTTGTCTTCGGAAGTTAATCTTCTTACCACAGGAATATCAAAGGAGGTTTAAAAAAAAAAAAAAAAGACAAAACAGAGTCAACAAATTAAGTTCCCCATCCCAAAGCAGATGGTTGAACATCTGGTCAATGCATTCTAGTGGTTAGCACTGTGAGTTAGTAGCATTTTCACATCTTGAGGCAGAAAGCTTAATGAAGAGTTGTATAAAAAGTTACTGCATAAAAGATGTTACCTAGTCTGGTTAACGAAATGTCCGGGAGCTAAAGAACAGGCTTGGAGAACAGCCCACTGCCAAAACTACAACCCTGAACTACGAATATTCTCAATAATTTTTAAAAGTTATTTTCCCTGATCTGCATGAATGGGAACACTCGCCCTGATTTACTGTCCTTTCCTATTAACATGGAACATATCCAGATTTGGCTTTAGATCCATGTGGGAAGCAAGCAAGTTGCAGTTAACATCAATTAATCCAGTGTATTGTAAGATTCTTTCCATCATATTTGGCCTTAGCTTCCTCTGGTTACAAAGAAAAGGATTTGTGCAAACAGGGAACTTCACAAGCAAGTCTGGTCTTTCCCATCAGGTTCTAATTTAAACAGCCTCCATCTTCAGTCCTATACATCATAACGTTGGGATTCAGAACTGAGTAAATGATTCATCTACCTAAATATAATGCCGGAAATTTGACACATTATTGCAAAAAAAAAAAAAAAAAACCACCACCCCAATTCCTACCCCTTTAAGGCACAAATGTCTTTTGGTGGGTGAGACAATGAGAAGTGACTAAAGGAAACACAAATGCATAGAAGATGGATAAAATTAACTTACAGACAATGTGCATGCAAAACTGCCATATATAGAAAGCTACCTTCCCTCTTGTACTTTATCCTAAAATGTTCTGGCAAAATGGCTTTTAGGGATGGGACGAATATTTGAGGGTGCCGAAAATAGAGTAGAACCATTTAAGAATATCAATAGCTATACATAATGTAACCATGTTGTTTGTAATAGTTTTGATTGGCCACCTGGGCACTTTCCCCAATATTCTGAAAAGGTAATATTCCAGAACCAGGTTTTTGGCATTCCCTGCATAGCTGGCAGAACATTTAGATGACCTTCTTGAATGTCAAAGGGCAATATCATATGACAGCCCCAGATCACTCACTTTTTCACGTGCTTTAAACATTCTCTGGCTAGGTCAAAGCAGCTGAGAGTAAATCACTTCCATGGAGCTAAAGTAATATATTTGTAAGCTGCAATTGTGTTTTAAGTCAAATTATGTTCTAAGGTTGGCAAATGAATCCGTCCCTTCCCTAGGCTTGCACTGCACACAGAAACTGAAATACCGAACTTGTAAAACAAGCAAACAGTGAATAAATAGAAAGCAGTAAAGCAGTACCTGACCAGAAAGGAGTGGAGGAAGGGGGAACAAAGCTGTAGTCTGGCAGAGTTACAAAAGAAAACCCACAGAACAAAGAAGAGTCTTAGACAAAGAAAAGAAGAAAAAAAAAAGAGAGAGAGAGAGAAGCAAAATGACATTGAATGGTTGGTAAAAAGAGTATTCAGCTATTCTTATGACTTGCATCTGTTTTAAGAAGAAACAAACATTTTCTTGGCTGTTTTGCAGCTTTTTTTTAAAAAAAAAATCTCTTACCTGCTTAAAGGCATAGTTTACTCCTTTGCTTTGGCCATTTCGTTCCCCCACTCCCTCCTGTAACTTACTAGGAACACTCATTTTGCCAAAAATAAATAAATAAATAAATAATGAATTTCCATGGACAAGGATGAAATTTATTTTTATGCACATGCTTATGCCACCCTGTAGGTTGGCGCGGCAATTGTTTTAGCAAGCAACTGTAGGTTGGTAGCCCTGTGTCAGATTAAAACTTCCGATCTCCAGTCAGCCATGAAGTTCCTTGGGTAACTCTGGACCATCCATAGCAAACTAGGAGGATAGCAATGGATTTGCAGAAGACATATGCATGTCATCTTGAATTCATCTCATTTTAAGGAAGTGGGGCATTTATTGGCTTTATTTTGTTTCCATACTCCAGAAAGAGTTGCAAAGGTAAAAGATGAATGAATGGGTATTTTCAATAATAGTCTTCATGGCATGCCAGCAAAATGCAGGGACTTTCAGCTGCTTTTAAGTTCCCAAAACTTTTAGAAATAGATATGGAATCTTCCTTAGCACATGGATCATTTAGTATCATAAGGAGCAACAATACTGAGATAGAAAAAACATGTGATGTACAAATGCATTTCCTGAATCACTCTGATTTTTTTAACAGTTGCAAAGCAGGGCCCTTATAACAAGAGCAATAAGAGCAAAGCCTTTTCAAAGATCTTAAATACTATTAACTAGTTAGTGTATTTTAATACAATACGCAGAAGAGTTGAAAAAGCATTAACCTTGTTGTGATAAAGGTGCTTCTCACAATCATTTTCTAATTCATCGAAACTGGAAAATCACGGGTATCCATTTCTGAACAAGCATGGATATACTAAACCACACTCTTGAAGTTGACTATGGTTAACAATAAAAATGGTAGCTGGGAGGTTGAAGCTACACTTACTCAAAATAACCCCACTGAAATCAATGAAATTTAAGAAGTGCTGTTCATTTCAATGGCTAACCGAAGTACAAACTCAAGTTGATGGGATTAATTGATGAATTAGGAAATTATAGTTAATTCCTAATCTGATGGGTGAAGGGAAGAGTACTGAAACTGATCATGTAGGCAAAAGATTTATTAATACCTCAGTTTATTAAGCAGCTCCACACATAGCCAACAATTACCACATTCAACCATCAATCTTATATTGCTATTGGGGTAGAATTACAACACCGTCCTGCTGCTTTTTGCTAAGAAGCAGATTGTCTATCTCTTCCCCAAATTAACAGGCAGTGAGGAACAGCGAAACCCAACACCCATGAGAAACAATTCACTGCTTTCAATACAGAAGCCATCCCCACAGAGTTATCGCGCACAAACAAAATTTTGTCTTTTTTATCATACAATTAAGCTTTCTCAATCATAGAATGTAACAAAACACCCAGAAGGGATTATTATTATCTTCTGCCAGTAACACATTTTTTTTCTTTCAATGTGTTGAAAAGAACTTTTAACAATACAGTACTGTTAAAAATGAAAAGACAGAATGGCTGGAGAGCTAGGGACCAAGTCTTTGGAAAGCCACTGAAAATGCCGGAAAAGAATACAAATCAGTTATTAATTAGCTTATCATATTAGTTCTCCATATTATGAAAACTTAGAGCTGGAAATTAGTGCTAGGAAATTATTATTAGCTGGAAATTAGTGCTAGGAGATTATTATTAGCTGGAAATTAGTGTTTAGAGATCGCTTCACAAATGATCTTCTATTGCTGAGATGACTTGATGCTAATTCAAGCTCACAGATTTGTTGATTCTTGTGAAACAACTGCAAATAATTGTGCTGCGGCTTTTGTGTTTATAATTCTCACACCACAGTCTCTCTCCTCTTATTGTTCTTTTATATATAAAACTGCAAAGAAAGGACAAACTGAAAGAAAGCATTACAACTTCCATAATTATATTCATGTTTATTGTAACAAAACACTACTATAAAGATGTGTAGTTGATCACATGAGTCCTCCTCACTCTGCAGCCAAGTGTTTGTTGTCCATGAATAGATTTTTCTGATTGTCCTTGTTCTTCTGCACAATCCTCTCCCAAATGTGACATATTCTCTTTCCTGCCAATGCTATTGGTTGTTATTGTTGTTTTTCTGTTGATTTATACAGGATGAAGATTCTCTTGTAATTATTCTATAGATATTAAGCATACCATTTCCCCTATTTATTAGCTGTATAAAGAATTGGCTCTGGAGGACAGGCCCTGTTCTTAATGTCACAGCCTCAACTTTCCTGCTCCTAAACATTTCAAAACATCTTCCTGTCTTTAATGGGCACTCAGAAAGGCTCTGAAATTATCCATCTGCTTCTCAGTAATTTAGCAGTGTATTAAAAGGGCATACGTGTGTCTACATGATTTTTAATCTTCTGCCATTATTTTTAGAAATTTCTATTGCTCATAAAATCTAAACTACCCAATTCCAGCACTATGAAATTTGGCAGCAATCACAATGGTTACAGAATCAAGTGAAGCTAATGTACAGATGCCCAGATGCTCTAAGCAACTTCAAATCAGTTACCAGGACTGGTATTCCTGTTGTTTTACCAAATACTAAGGACAGCATAGCTCAGCTCTGTGAAACTCCGCACTATAGGTAGTCCTCAACTTACAACAGTTCATTTAATGACCGTTCAAATTTACAACGGCACCGGAAAAAGTGACTTATGATCAGTGGTGAGCTGCAACTGATTTAACAACCGGTTTGGTGAGCATGCACAGCATTCAAAATACAGCAATTTGAAGCTCAGCTGTTTACCTTCTAAGGCAGCCCTGGTAAGTAGAACAGCGGAGGCATGGAAATCAGCTGTGCCGCGTGAATCAGCTGAGCCAGAAAGAAGGAAATATAGGACAGGATAGGGTGGGGGTGGGTGGGTGGGCGGGGCCAGTTGATCATCAGAACTACCGGTTCCCCCAAACCAGCAGCAGCCCACCACTGCTTATGACCATTTTTCAGAGTTACAACCTTTGCAGCATCCCCACCATCATGTGATCAACATTCAGATGCTTGGCAACTGGTTCATATTTATGACCTTTGCAGTGTCCCAGGGTTTTTGAGAACTTCTGGCAAGCAAAGTCAATGGGATAGCCAGATTCACATAACAATCGGGCTAGTAACTTATAAACTGCAGTGATTCACTTAACAACTGTGGCAAGAAAGGCCGTAAAATGAGGCAAAACTTAACAAATGTTTCATTTAACAACAGAAATTTGTGCCCAACTGTGGTCATAAGTCAAGAACTTCCTGTACTGGTTTTTGAAATTAATTATAAACATATATAGATGGAAATCTGTTTGCCTCTGTCCAACCCCAATTAGGTTACTCTAAAGTCTTATTTAGGAACACCAACAAATAGAATTGTAGAATTGTCATTCTGACCTTAAGCTTCTTTAGAAAAACTCTGCATTATAAGACTGTGGTTTTAAACAACAAGAATAATTCATTTAAATGTCAAATGCCAAATTTGAATTACATGTTTATTAATTCATGTAGCCGAAAGCAGCTTAGCCAATGCAAAATGCCTGTTTACAAATCAATTGCTCACTTACATTTTTAATAGATGTTTGAGCAGCAATTTGATTTAAGAAGAGGCAGTCAGGAAGTCTAACTGGACCTGTTCATAAACCTGTCAGCAGATGCTGATTCTGCTTAGCTGCAGAAAAGTCTGGCTAAATGCATTATCATATTAATAGGTTATATGTCAAAAATGCAAAATGGAAGATGCTTTCAACTGAATTTCATTTCTGTATAATAAAAACAACAACAAATGATAATGCTTACAATTGCTGCTTGCTCGGTGGCTCCTTTGATCCTGTGTATTTTCACATTCTTTGTATGGGTACTGAAGAGTCGTATCCAAACTTCGGAAGCCTTCTTTGAGAGACTGGTGTTTGTAATATTCCACAAGTTCCTTCCAGAATACAAATATTTAGACAGACTTTAATAATTATTTCTCTTGAATTTTCATTGCACAGATATTTGATGACACTTGCAATCAACATCAAAAGTCATCTTCCATCATGACACAGGGATTAACAGCAGGAAGTGTATAATTTGGTGGAAAGAGAAGTAAATGAATTCCACAAACTGTCCCATCTCTGTTATGAAACTGCAAGTTTGACTGGGCCATTGTGAGCATTTTGGAAGTGGTCCTACTTCAGATTAATGTGTTGAAAGTCAGAACTTCACAGGTTCAGGCTTGAGGTGCTTTTGTTATGCTCAGAATCACCCACTCGGCTTTGAAAAGGATATTTGGCAAAAATTCATACTCTAAATAAGGTGTGTCAAATTTGCGGCCCGGATTTGTCACACACTGGCCACACCCGCACCTGGTTTAGTGAAGGGGGAGAAATCGTGATACGTCACGTGACAATGCCGTGATGACGCGAGTTTGACACCCCTGCTCTAAATGTTTTGAACACACCCGTGGCGAGTTTTGATTTAGGAGTGAAAAATGGTGGTTGCTCATACTGTAGAAATGGACCTTTATTCGTGCAAGGCTGACTTAATTCTTATCAAAGATACTGTATGAATCAAACAAGTATCAACAAGTATCAGCTTTAAACATTTCTTACATTGAAAAAACTGCACATAAAAGTAATTAAATTTTGAATTGATTATAATGGAATGGTTCTTCCTGTATCTGTTTTTCTACATGCATGGAAGTATGCGCTTCTGTGAATCAATGACATCAGTGATGGGTCGCCCCCAGTTCACCCTGATTCGGGCGAACCGGTAGTGCGGCAGCAGGAGGCTCCGCCCACCCACCCAGACGTCATCCAAAAGATCTGTGCATGCGCAGAACCACGGCGCACTCGCGAAGCAAGCGTGTGCACCCACGTGCTACCGATAGTGAACCGGTAGCACCGGGTTTTGAAACCCACTACTGAATGACATCCTTCATTCATGTGGGCCATAGTTCCAACCTAAATTTATTACGTTACATAATGCTTACATTAATTAGTGTTTGGATTTTCTTACACTTATTGTTGTTATCCTGGTTATTCCTTATAACATCCTGGTTACTCCTTATAACATCTATATGAAGTATTTTGCCCACATATGTTTACTAATTGGTTTGTACCAGAAAAAAAATCACTCTGAATTGACTTGCCAAAAAAAAAAACAACCCTATCTTGGAACAATGGCAATCCCTGGGAAAGAGCTAAAAACACGAATATCTATGTTGAAGCTCATATTTGATCAGAACAATATTCACTGCAAATTTCTCCAGGACATACAGGATCAAATGTCCTTTTCCACATATATTCATCAACTCAGAATGTGAAATTAAGTTTTCTGGTTTAACAATGCATGAACCAAATGCAGGACCCAAAGGAGATGTATGTTAATATTTAGTATTTATTTTCGTTCTCTTAGCTACATGGCAAGGGTAAGCAATCCTATTGCTTCTTTTAATTGTTATCTAAGCTGATCTGAACACACTATATATGGATCAGAACTAGTTATCCACAAATTCTATGCTTCATTTATGTTGTGATAATCAGGGCCAGATTTTCCTATAGGCTAACTAGGCTTCAGCCTAGGGCCTCAAGATCAAGAGGGGCCTACATTCAAATTGTTAGCAAAATTAAAATTACACTTTCACTATAGGTGAAAGGGCCTCATAAGTGGAATAGCCTAGGGCCTCTTTTCATCTAAATCCGGCCCTGGTGATAATGTACAGTTGATTATCTTTGAATGGATGGATGGATGACAGACAATGACAAATCGATGGATGGATATCGCTGAAGTTGTACAAATCATTCAGAAAAGATGTTTCACAACCCATATTCACAAACAATTCTTTCTGTTCAAATTATTAAAGCTGGTACACACTTCCAGGATTCACATGGTTGCTTTAAAAGCCATTTTTGGCTGTCTCCACAAGCATATATGCGTAACTTCTTTGAAGTAGCAATAACAATAGCATTTAGCATTTACAATACTCTCTGGGCAGTTTACAATCCTCAGCATATTGCAATCTGGGCTCTCATTTTATCAACCTTGGAAAGATAGAAAGCTTGAGCCTTGTCAGGATCAAACTCCAGGCTGCGGGCAGAGTTTGCCTGCAATACTGTACTTTAACCACTGTGTCAAGTAGGGGTTTCACTGATAACAGCTTTTGAAGCAGAGTGTGCTCATTGGGTTAAAGTAATTTAGCTTTTTTTATTTTAAAAAATTACGTCTTTAAACTCTTCTTTGTGGATACTTTAGACATATTGTATATTTACATGCAGACCAATTTATGACTATAATAATAATAATAAACTCAACTAATATAGCTAACTTCTCTTAAAAGGACGATCAAACTGTATTATAAACTGTTGTGGGAGAAAATATTACTAGAAATATGTATTTTGATAAGAAAAATTTGATAAGAAAAATTCCAAAGCACCTGAAAGCCAGACAAGGAATAATGGATGGAAACTGATCAAGGAGAGATTTAACCTAGAAATAAGGAGGAACTTTCTGACAGTGAGAACAATCAACCAATGGAACAGCTTGCCTTCGGAAGTTGTGGGAGCTTCATCACTTGAGACTTTCAAGAAGAGATTGGGCTGCCATTTGTCAGAAATGGTGTAGGGTCTCCTGCTTGAACGGAGGGTTGGACTAGATGACCTACAAGATCCCTTCCAACTCTGTTAATCTGTTAAGTATGCTTTAAATCAGGGGTCTCCAACCTTGGCAACTTTAAGCCTGGCGGACGCCCAGAATTCCCCAGCCAGCAAACCTTAAAGTTCCCAAGGTTGAAGACCCCTGATTTAAACCATCTTTAAATCAATGGCTGATAGAATGAACATGTGAATAAGAAGCAGTAACTTCCAACAGATTGAAACATTTAATTTAGGTTCTTGTTCCTCGCCTATTCTTGATTATTTTGTAATAAACCTGCAGATAGCACAATCAGTTCCTTAAAAAAGTGGGGAAGAACTTTCAGAAGACAGACAAGCAACCATCAAAAACATTCAAAACAGGCCTGACAAACTTACTTCTAATCATTTTTTTTAGTTCCTTACATGCTAATGGCTTAATGAAAATGTATAAATCGGTGGCTAATACAGGCCTCTCCATTTATATTAAAAATTGATTCAAAGGGGGGGGGGCAGTTATCCCTGGAAAATACGCTAGTGATTAATTGTCACAGCTGCATCAACGCCAAACATTTAGATTTCATGAATTTCAAGTGGCAGACATTCAAGCACATGGTCCTTGGGATCAATGAGTTTCAATATATTTAGGTTTGGCTTGGTGGCATTTATTGCTTCTAGTTTTGAAGTGCTGGTCTTCTGTTACATGTGAATACATGAAATATACAGCCCTCAAAGGCGTGATAAATCTCCTGCTATTGCTGATCCCATCTCTATATGGAAAGGTCACAGCCCTTTCCTAACATAATGTTTATGTTCATGTTTTCCCTTTATTGCTATGTGCGCAACAGTATATTTTTTACTGCAAGGTATATTTTCTGCAATCAGCCGGAAAAATACTGGGAAAGTAAATGGTACAAAAGCTCAGATTGATACAATTTCTTGATAGACAAAGCAATAGCAGTGTTTGATACCTGTTTTCTGATTCAGTAACCTGAGAGTAAATTTCTATGATAAAAGAAACGAGTTTTCCTTGTCAAAGGACTGCATGTCTCATATAACAATATACACAAATAATGGTCTTGCAAATATTTCTCGATGGATAAGTCAGATGTCTCTGAAACAGCCACTATTGCTTCTCTCTGTTTGTTTGCTTTTAAATAGCAGAAATCTTTAGCTAAAAGACTGTAGCTACACCACAGCTATCAGATAATGGCATGCCCCTGGCATGGTCCTAGTAAACAGTAGCTGTGGTTTGCCAAGTCAATGGCCTGGGAGAAGACATTCTTTGTATTTTATTAGATGGCATGAATATCAAGATCGTGAAGCTTTTAAAAAAATATACAATGTACTTTCAAGAGTTACATCTATATCAGAACATGCACAGAGAGTCTAATGTGTTATCTGAATTATAATGCACATTATATCAAAGCTTCAGCACACAAAAGAAAACGTCCAGATGTCTTCTCTCTGAAACAGATGGGTTTGTTATAGTTTACTGGAACTACATAATAATCATAATCCTAAATTACCTTTTGAAAGTATTTGACTCCGTGCCTCAGTATAAAACTTCAAACCTGCAAAATACTGAGATTTTTCCTCAGCTATGAAGTTTACTAAAGGGAATCAATGTCTCTTGGCCTAACCTAAGCCTGCAGGATTGTCATAAAGGGGAAAAAAAATAAAATCAATCATCTTGGAAGAAGGCGTGAAAAAAATGTAATAAAATAGATTGAAATATTGTGGCAATTTTCAAACAGCAGTTTTGCATTCTGGGAAGGCATCATTCTCTGGTGGAACCAGATAATGTGTTCCTCAGACTTCTGATGGCTCTGTCTGATCTTGAAGGTCTGTGTGTTGGGATTTCCCCCCCCCCCCCCGATTTAGTTACAATTAGAATCACTGGAAGTTGTACGGTGTACAAATTAATTAAATAAGTAAATAGAAATATCTAAAAAGACTGCTTACTCAAAACAGTAACCTACCCACAGGATTTAGAAAAGTTACATTCTGGGCTTATTTTAAACCTCCTTCACTTCAATGGCCCTTTACATTTTGTATATATGTGGAAATAAGTTCCATTGATCTCTAGCAAGGCTTTTTCCGAATAAGCATGTGCAGGTCAGATTGTAAAACATATTTAGCATTTGCTTAGTCTTTCTGCAACAATAATACAAGTCTTGCACTTTTTAAACAATGAATTATTTTACAAATAACTGTACAAATGCTAACTCTTACTCTTCTAACATTCTAATTCATTTGTAACCAATAGATCTTGGTACAATGAAATTAACTCAGAATAAATGATCATATAAATGACAATAGGGGAATACCAACACTATAGATTAAGGATCTAATAATAATGCAAGACATATATTTCACAAAACCCCTGAAATTCTTTAAGAGAGCATGTTTCTGGTATATCTGTTCCTCCCCCCCACCCAACTCCAAATGATAATTATCTAAAGAAGAGGTTAAGAAATATGCAAAAATATCAAAGCAAAAGCAACTCATTTATTTTGCTGTTTCAAACCACAGCAATCTCTTTTCAAAGTGAAAATATAAGATAACTTATTAGAACAAACTGCTACTCATCACCAATTCATTCAATATAGTCATGCTAATCGGTCATGTTTAAGTTTTGAAGCTATAATCAATTGGGTAGGCCAAGTTGAGACTAAATCTGTTGATATAAAAAATATTATTTATAAAATATAAACATTGCATAATTAGACCATTCTTGAATGATAGTTCTGGTTTAGGACTATTTCAAAACGTTACTGCTAATCTTCCAGTAAACCAAAAGCATACAGGATTCACACTTCCTGTTCTTGAATTTCCATTTCAAATACTACTAAATAAAAATAAAATGGGAATGTGTACTTTTTTCCCTGAACGCCATCACTCTGCTAAACAAATAATTCCCTCAACATTATCAAACTAGTTAATAAGTCTGCATTTCTATTAATCTTCTCATTGTTCCTATCACCCATCTCCTCCCACTTATGACTGTACAACTGTAACCTTGTTGCTGGTATCCTTAAGATTTATATTGACTGTTTCCCTATGACTATCATTAAGTGTTGTACCTTATGATTCTTGACGAACGTATCTTTTCTTTTGTGTATACCGAGAGAGTATGCACCAAGACAAATTCCTTGTGTGTCGAATCACACTTGGCCAATAAAGGATTCTATTCTATTCTATTCTTTCTTAGCATGGAAGTTATCACGATCTTCAATATTGCAAAACCACAAGCAAATATACAGTATCTCTATCAGAATGTTCCCTCTTACAATGTTAATGTAAATAAGCCAAATGAACTGGAATCTGTTTAATACAGTGCATGCTAAGTCATGATCCTTTACACTTTCAAACTCTAATGAAATTGTCCTTTTCATATGTATGGCTGTTCAGAATTTTGTTGTTGTTGTTGTTGACAAATTTACAGATGTTGGGAGATAGATTCATTTATTAATCACCTATTTCCAATGACAGTGAGTGTGATTGTTGTTAATATATGTTAAAAACTAATCAGTTCACTGAAAGCTTCAACTCTCAGAGCATTTGCCATGAATAATAGTAAGTACTATTTAGTTTTATTTGCCTTTTCTTTCTTTCTTTTTTGACAAATCTATCAAACTAGATAGCAATAGAAAAATCACTTATACCACATATACCACTTCAGTGTTTTACAGTCGTCTCTAAGTGGTTTACAGAGTCAGCCTATTGTCCCCAACAAACTGGCTCCTCATTTTACCGAACTTGGAAGGATGGACAGCTTAGTCAACTTTCAGTCAGTCAGGATTGAGGGAATCGAACTCCTGGCAATGTGAGCACTTAGCCTGCAATACTGCACTCTAACCACTATGCCAGCACAGGTCTTATAGTAGTAACATTAAGCTAGATATGTCAACATTAAACATTTAATAAGATAATGTCCAATTAAAGTATTTTTGGAAACAGAAAAACAAAATAAAAACTTATACTTACCATTAAACTTCTAAATTTCTTATTTTCTGCAATGTGAAAAAAGCTTTCTCTTGTGAAAATCTTGATGTGCTTCACTTCATTATTGTACCTATGGGCAATGAATAACTTATGAATATAAATGTGTTTTCAATCTGGAAAAATCAATAATTACTTGACAGCATGCCCAAACTCTCCATGAATAAATTCTTAAGACAAAACACATATCCATGCCAATACACTGCTGACACCTAATTAACAAAAGACATTTATTAGGGTCCAGTTTAACACACCCGCCTACATTCAGATTTAAGAAAAAGCCTCCCAGCAATATCTAATAACTTATTGGATCCCACCAAGCTGATTACATTCAAATTCATATTGACAAAGATAGCAACAGCTTTTCAAAAAATTATTATTCCTTCGGTGTGATACCCTTGTTCCCACTCGATTCAAGGGAAAAATTCTGTTTGGCTTCAGTTGATGGCTTGATCAATTCTGAAAAATTTCTAGTTAAAATGCAAATAGACCTTTAAATCACTCTAGCTATCATAAAATCTTTAGTGTTCCAAGTCACAGCACCATTACTGAGCCATCCCAACTGAAAAGTTTACTTGCAGAAGGTAGTAAGATTTGGATCCTAAAAGAAGAGAACAAAGTTGACTCCATGAAAGACAAGGTTGTCTTTGCTCAGAGTGCTGTGCATTAGAGGATTGCTGGACCAGGACTCCCTAATCCCTAAACCCTAACCTCTAAACATGGCCACTGAAAGGTTTTGTCATGGTTCCGAGTAATGAGTTCAGTCGAACCAGAACTCTGAGGCTTCAGTCAGGCTCAAAAGACCTTTTGTTGAATACATATCGGCACATAGAAAGATGAAGCTAGCTCTAAGTAATTTCCGCACTTTACGGTAGTTAAAAGAATAGAAACTTCCCACCCCCCTCAGGTGTCCTAGGTCACGTTAACCAATCAGTCCAGTAGCAGCTTCCCCCTCGGTCTCAGCAGATGTTCGTTACCATGACCCTGGTTCTCACGCTGAGTCTGATCAATGTTTTGTCTAGCAGGCTAAGGCACTACATTCCAATACCTTCCGACTCCCCCCTTGCCTCAAGAGTGGCAATTGAGAAACAAAACAAAAGTAAGAATGGCTTCAGATGAAGTTGTTTCAAAAATTGACAGATTGGTGAAAGAACTTTTGTGACTTTGCTCTTCCTTAAGCATAATTGTAAGATTCCAGAGAGCCAGTTCGATATGGTGGTTAAGGCACTGGGGTTTTTAAAAAATGTATTCCAGTCCTGCACAGAAACCAACTGGGTGACTATGGCCCGGTGACTTTCTCATAGCTGTAGGAAGAAGCAAAAATGCTATCTTCCAAAAATGCTATCAAGAAAACTTCAATTTGCTCCAGGTAGCTGCCAGGAGTCAAGGCTTTGTTAAAGGGGAGGTAGAGCAGCAACAACTTCAGAATAACTGAATAGTAGAATAATAGTTAGGGACACTAATTTTCAAAGAAGCTCAACAGGGCAGGCAAGCCAAAACTACTTTTCAAATCCATCAAGGTTTTCATAATATTTTTTAACAAATGAATGTAACTAGCATAACCTTATTTTAAAAAATCCATATTCAATATTGACCTATCAATTGCATGAACAATATAAAGAAATACGTAATTCACTTACTTAATGCTAATGGCATATTCTCCTGATTCTTTAGTCCTATACCGCACTAAGTAAGTGCTGTTTACCCGGTTAATAAGTTCCGCTTCTGCTTGTAATCTTTCCATTTTTCCGGCGTACCTGAAAAAAGTGAGTTTTATTTTACTAGATTTTCTGTATTTTATTTTGCTGCTACAAACTCAAACATAATCTTTCAATTAGGCCAAGTTTGGTGGCAAGAATCATATGCAACAATCATGGGCAGATATTGTCAGAATATGAATATTCATAAACTGGAATAGATCAGCCAATGAATAGGCATAGCAACTAACTCAGCCAATGAGGGCAGACTGGAGTCAGGGCGTATCTTAGTCTGCAGCTTCTGAGTCTGTGCGGAGAAAACTAATAACTGTTCTCTCCTCTTGCTTGTAACTGCTACCAGATAAAAAAAATCTATATTGGTATTGTAAATTTACTTTATGTATTATTATGTATATAAAAAAGTTAATGAATCCTGCTGCATCAGTCTGCCTGTGTGTGCTTTCTGGATTTAATTTCTGCAACAAATTCTGATAGATGTGCTCAGAACAGAATGGGTATCTAATAAGCAAAAAAAATATCTATCTCCAATTCTGCTGACTATGGCATTCTCAGCAATACAGTCATCATTGCTAACTATACTTCTTGACCTGCAGATACAACCAACCAATTGCAAAATACAGAAGTTCTGTGAGAGTCAAAGAAGATAATCCGGGCATGGAACACTGCTTTTTTGCCAGTTTGAAGACACTGGTATTTGGTTTCCATGATTAGAACAGTACTCTGATATATGTACAATGGAAATGTTATATTGCTGTATTTTTTGTATGAACAAAATCTTAGTCTATCTTAAACTCACAACGGCATATCACAGTGACTTAAGAGAAAGATAAAAGATGATAACTGATTAATGGCCTGAGTGGCGCTTATTGAATCTTCTTCCTGTCAATCTCCTATGAGAACGAATAATGTTTCTAGCTTTCTGTTTTTAATCAATGTATAAAAATCAGTGACACCAATGTACCAGAATTACCTTTCCCTTAAAAATTTAATTAATTTATTAAATTAAAATAATTAATTTAATTCAATTCAATTTAAGTCTTTGGGAGCATAAACGAACCCTGCATCTGGAAAGCACAGCAGATGTCATCAGATGACAAAATACTACATTATTTGCTGACATGTATCATATAATATCCATGTTGTATTCTCATCACCATGGTCAGCCATATTGAAGCTCTCAAAAAAAATCAGGCAATTTAAGGGGATATCCAGAAACAAATTTTCTAGGAAAATAATGTAAACCAAATGTATGGGTCCAATAATGTGTTATTGTTTCTTGTTCTCCTCAATTAGAAACAGCTATCAAGGGCACCTCTATGAAAGGACTATTCTGCAGGATAAGGGAATGGCTGGACTTGCTGGACTTGAATTTGGGAGGATAGAGATCATGACTGGGTGGAAACTCATTCAAATACAATGTTGGTAGGCTTTGAAGGAGTAGCCAGAACTTTATGTCATTTCCCACAGATACAAAATTAGTTGCAAGCCAGGTTTATCCATGCAAAAATACAGTTATGTAGTATATACACTCAATTATTTTTGCTTATATTACAACAAGATGCATTCCATAGAAGATCAGAAAGGTTAAACCACAACAAATTAGATTTCTATTAATATCATTTTTCTCTCAAGCTACTTATTTGAATTCCCAACTCTGCCCAAAATAAAAACTTAACAATTTATAGCTACCTACCATGGCTGAGAAGAATAGTCTACTGGCTTAGGGACCTAAAATAAGATAAATATATTAAAACAAAATACAATAAAATGCAATAAAATGAGTTGCAAAGAAGAATCAATAAAATAAAATACCATTAAAAATGTAAAAGAATAAATGTACATCTCAATGATTTTTACCCATTTTCAGAAAATGATTAAATTAGCTACTTTGCATTATGGGCTGTTGGTCTGAGCTCCAAGCTTGGCAGCCAATCAAACATTCCAAAGTCAGATCATGACTCAGAAGTAGCCGAACAAACAACATCCGCACTAATTTGTATCACAAAAAAAGATATTTAAAGGCAGTGCTCTGACAGATGAGCACAATTCAAAACGCACTGACGATGTCTCCTCGAATGGTGATGAAACGTTTGGAATCAAATTGCCAAGCTCAGACAGCCCAACTGCCAACCCGAGCTACTTATATTCAAATACATTTCAACTTTGCATGATTTGTGGCACTGTTGCTCAATATTTCAGTTTATACAATCAAGTTTTTAAAAATTATGTTTAGGTGACATGATGCAATTCTAGCTATATCAGTTAATATAAAGATCTGTCGCAAACTGTGGTAAGAAAGGTCATAAAATGGGGCAAAACTAACTTATGTCTCACTTAGCAACATAAATTTTGGGCTTAATTGTGGTCATAAATCAAGGACTACCTGTAATGCCTTCTGGACATAACCATTATTTGACTGAATAAAAAATCCTGTGGGTAATGGTAAACTCACATCATAGCTATACCCAAATTTATAGGTGTCAACCTCATCATATTGATTTCAGGTAGTAACCACCCTTGAGTGCTAAAATGTCCCCCTTCCCCAGCTCTGCATTGCTAGTTTTAACTGGGAAAATTTAACAGGAAACTGCAGTTATTTATTGCTATCTATATAATACAAATATTCATATTTTCAGTCTCATCCATTCTTTTTCCTGCTAGGAGAGAAGATTTAATGTCTCTATCAGCTAGCTCTATTTCCAGAGCATATTTTTAGCCTATTTCCCTTTCCTATTACAAATTGCTTGTACCTAAAGATGTTCGAAATGTTTTTAACTGAATTTTAACTGAATTTCCACCTTCCAAGCGGGGGTGGGGAGGTGTATGTTCCAATTGTGAAAGCAGCTGTTCTGAGCCCTGAACCTTGAAACAAAAATTTCACACCTCAAAACAGCCATTTTGAACTTGAGACACTTCTCCAAATACTTAAGAGTAATCCGATTCACACTTGAAAGACAGGTTTTGCACTCAAAATGGGGTGTTTCAAATTCAAAACTCTTTGCACATCCTTAGCCTGTAAACAAGTCATCCAACAACTGCAAAACCTACACAAAAGTATATAATCAGTGCAGATAAAAATCAATTCTGCCGCACATGGACATCTATAGCATGCTGCAGATTTGCTCAATTTCATAAGGGTAATCTTAGTATCTCTGGGTTTCTGTATTACAGCCCAACTTTGAACAGAAATAAATTCCAAGATGGAAACTGAGTACATTAAAAGGAATTACAGGCAACCCCACTGAAAAGTTTTGGAACCTATAACTAGCTCATCGAAAATAGCAGGAGATCTGTAGGGTCAGTTCCCATAATAGGATTGAAATAGAGAAAATATACACAAATAGGGATTCCAGCAGGGCTGCATGATCATTAGATGAGAGCAAAGAGCTAATATTTTCTGCATACTCTTGCTGCTATTTGGCAGTTAGTTGCCCACCAAGAATGGTGATCCCTATATCTGAGAAGCTACTGCTTCCAGGCATGGTGTGAGAGTTATATATGTTAAAGAAGTCCTTTGTGTATGGCTGCTGAGAAGTGCTTCAATGGGGCCAAGAGGAAATGAATAGATTACTCAAAGAGACCTAAGCCTTTGAAAAGGATACAAGGCCAAACTCTAAGGCTTCTTGGGAATGGAACGGAATGAGCTGTTGTGGAATGATAGGTGTTGGAACTGAACAGAAAGAGTCTTCACATCCATCTTCCATGATTCTCTTCCATCTTGCCACCTGCCCTACACCACACAGGCCCCATCAGGCACCAATAGTTATGGCCACAACTCATAATCCCAATTGATTTTATTCATGCCCTTGTTAAAGATTATGGAAGATATAGTGTAACATATATATAGAGAGAGAACTGGGCAGTTCAAAAATGTGAAAATAAATAACTAAAATAATAAATAAATAAAAACATTTTGATCAGGCCACGGCACAAGCTGCTGAACTATAACACAGAAAATCATTTTTAACTCAGGATTCGTCGACCAACAAAAGCCCAGTGTGAAAATGAACAATAACAGACTTCATATGCTTATTAACAACAATAAAAAACAGAATGAAAGCTAGTAAATATGAGCCATTTTCATACAATATGAAAATGTCTTGCTGCCACATATTTCAAACCACTGACAGAAAAATGCCTATCAGTATTATCTCAGAACGCACCATGCTGTAGATATTCTAGGCTCTCATCCATTTTTCATTTAATATTTATTGTTTGTGCCTTCTGATGTATGTATTTTGTGCTGTTTCTGGGCATTTCTCTATGGATTAGATGTAAGTGTTGTTACTTAATAATAATAGTAAAAGTGATGGTGCCTTGAAGATTTGATGGATGTTTCAGAATCTTCCAAACGTTATCATTTGTCAAAATGGAATGGCAATGCTTGCCACTTGTAAGGAAATAGTGGTAAAACATCAATTTATCTTTTTAGTAGCACCATGCTTCTAATATACCAGGAACTGATGTTTATTCATACTTGAATTCTTGCAAGTTTTACAACTAAACTTCTCCCTTGCAAAAATAGAATAATTTCACTAGTTTATATATCTCTGTACCTCAATGTATAATTACACCTAAATTAAATATGGAGTTAATTAATTTAGCCAGTATTAATTTTAGTTACTGTATGTTGCAGCAGGATTTTAAAATGGGGAATAGTGAATCGTTTGTGGCAAGTGAAAAAAGGAGAACGTTAGGAAGAAAAGATTGGTAGGGGTAACTATGAAAATAATGTCTAAGTAAAGATGACAGAGATTGCAGTGAGTTGGAAAGCATGGAGACAATCAAGGAATAAGAGACTGAATAAGAAAGGAAGACATAGCTGGACATTAGAAAACTTGATTCCAGTTTGAAAGAAAAATTCTATCTGAGATACACCATAATGCTTAGTGAGTCGCTGGCAGGGGTTGAGTCATATGTTTGATACGCCTGTGAAAGTTACAGGAGAAGGATGGAGAAATGTAATGATCACCACTGGATGTGACCAGATAGGATTGTACAAGACTAGAAAACAGCTAGCATTGCATTCCTCCTAGCTCTACTGTCGCCGGTGGGAGAGTCATTGGTTGTCAAGCACCAAGATCAAGAACAAGAGTGTTGTTACAACTGGAACTTTAAGGACCAGATGTAAGTACCATGCATTTAACACCTTCACAGTTTCATACAGTCACTGAATGAGTGGTTGGTAAATGAGGACTCTCTCTCTCTAACTGTCTGTCTATGTGTGTGTGTGTAAGTGAGTGAGTGTGTGTCTCTGTGTCTCTCTGTGTGTGTATCTCTCTCTCTGTCTCTCCATGCATGTGTGTGTATATTCTTCCATTCAAGTGTGTCAAATCTTTGAAGATTGCCTACACAAGTCCTTGCAATTTTTTTTGGTAAGGTTTTCACAAGTAGTTTGCCACTTCCTTCTTCCTAGGCCTGAGAGAAAGTGACTGTCCCAAAGTCACCCAGCTAGCTTTGTGCCTAAGGCAGGACTAGAACTCCCAATTTCCTGGTTTCTAACCTGATGCCACCACACCAAACTCACTCACTCACTCTCTCTCTCTCTCTCTCTCTCTCTCTCTCTGTGTGTGTGTGTGTCTGTGTCTGTGTCTGTCTGTGTGTGTGTGTGTGTTTGTTTGTGTTTGAAAATTGAACAGTTTTGCTAGTTAAATCCTCACCAGTTAAACCAGTTTTTAAGCTGATTTCCTTCAAACTTTTACTTTGAAATCTAGTAACGCACAACACAAAATTGTCTTTTTAAATAAAATTAAGACTGCCTGCAACCTCCCCCAACACCACCACACACAGTATATGTTATTGCATCATGAAAAATTAATTTAAAAAAAAAACTTAGTAAGAAGCAGGCAAATTAGCTGTAGACCTTTTTGTAAAAGCAATCATTCTGACAAACATAATTATATAGTGCTACTTACACATGGGCAAGGTTTTACTGCATCACTTGGAAAGAAACCAAGCTCCTGGGTCATTAAATTTCTACCCTACAGAGAGACAACAGAAAAAAATAAATATATACAAATGCCATCTATATTCAGAGCAATTTAAACTTGCACATTATGATTTGCCAAATGTTGCTGAATAATTCATTCGTGTTCAATACCTGCTTAGATTAGAATGACTAATAGCTAATATAGAAACTCTGAAAGTTGAGGCTTTCTTACTATAGGGATAAAATTATACAATTTACATTGGTTTGACATCTACTTTGGGTCTATTTTTGAGTAATCTCTGGTTAGGGATGAATCAATCAGTTTATATCCAATCCATGCCACCTGGGTAGGTCTCCCATTGTAGCTCTCAAATGAAACTTTTGCTCCTTAATCCTTCTAACACTATATATGGTCACCCACTTGAAGACCCAGTGGAAGAAGCATTGCTGAAATCCTACAAGCAATATCATCAAGCTTAGAAGATCCTTGAACAAGGAAAGATACTGCAACCCTGTTGTGTTCCTGGATGTCTTGGGCTTTCAAAGATTAACAGCCCATTTGTAACAATGATTGCATTGGCTTCTCTTGTATCATTAGTGACTGGATCAATTTCAGAATGTGATGCCAGAGGATGCAGATAGATTACTTGGAGTGATAAATTTCATCATTAGTTCTCTTGATTTTTACTCAATCTGGGTCACAACTTTCAGCTGGGAGATAATTAAAGGTAACTTAGTTTAAAAAGTAACAATCCTCTCTCGGGAAAACAAAACATGTCCCGTATTTAAAAGAGGAGATTATAGGATGTCTGCTTTAGATTCTCCAGAAATGGACAATTGCTGTATAGGCCAATTTCCATCCTTCTGAAATTGCACAAAGAAATTAAACCAGTGATAGCTTTTCATTACAAGAATTCTTTTCTTCCTTCCTTCCAAACTGGCTTATAAATAAACTACAGGATTGAAATTATCTGGACAATCACTCTTTAGAGATGAAGCAAAAGAGTACAATTCTGTTAATTCTTCATATCTTCTCAGTGGCTTTTTATACTGGATCAATTGCCTGGAAATCTTGAAACAGGAAGCACGTTTTTAGAGGATGCTTTCCTGTCTCTCAAGCAGAGTTTAGATATTGCTTAAGAAAAGTTGCTCCTTGAAGCAAAAGATAGTATCTCTCCAAAGTTTTTCATCCAGGCAATATCCAGGAGTCTGCCTTATCAGTTATGGTAATATGTCAACTGCATATCTTCCTGAAATAAAATGAGCTCAAAATCATGGCACATGCATACTAGAGATGTCCAGATGGACATTGACACAGGTGTCAAACTCGATCGCGTTAAGGGGCAGATTGTGACGTATCACAATGTTTTTTGCCTTTGCAGAGATGGGGTAGGCGTGACCTGCATGTGACGTATCTGGCCCACGGGCCATTAGTTTGACAGAGCTAGACTACTACAATGTGCTTTTTGTATTCCTCTATTCCAGAAGCTTCAATTGGTTCAGTACTCTGATGGACTGCACTATATCTCAGCAAAAAACAGTACACTGGATTCTATTTTGTCTCTGGGATGTTGTGAATGTAGTCTGAATGCTCAGGAGGAGGGGCTTTATTCCAGAGAATGAAAAGACAGCAAGGTTTAGATAGTTTGGTTGAGAGGAAGAAGAACAAGACAGCTCCTCCCTAAAAGTTCTCAGAGTATATCTTTAATGATGCAAGTAATGTGCTTTAGTTTGGCAAGATTTTTGAGAAACAATAAAGGAAACTGCTTGGAAGAAACTCAGTGTGTCTTTCCTGGTTAAGGGAGTCTAACATGGGTAGAATATACAGTGTTGCTTACTGAATTAACCAGAAGAGATAACTCTGAATTGCAGATGACTTCGCGTCCCCTCCCTCAAACGAAATTAGACAGAAAAATATTACAAACAGATCCAATCCTGGAGAATTTTCCTTCTCAATAAAGGAATGCATGCAGCACATAAAAATAAGAAGCCACACGCCAGAAAAGTACATTGAAATGTCCTCCAGTACACCGAACTGCCTGCAGATTGCATAATCTGGACAAAATCCAAGCTAGGCAGTGTCGAAGACACCCACATCCTAAGTCATGTTTTCCTTTATAAATGATAACTAGGACTGTGCACTCAAAAATTGACCAGCAGCTAATCTAGATCATGCAGCAGTGGCGTCATATAGCAATAGTAAGTCTGTCCAGTAAGCACATTAGTAGCTACCCTTTGCAAAAAGGGATCTTTAAGAACAATTAATTTGAGTAATCCATTAAGGAGGTGAAAAGAGCATGAATGATTGAATTTGACAGCCCAGCCAAAGCTGGACAAAGGTCATTCCGATTATGACATTGCAAGAGCTATGAATCCAGAAGCAGCTCCAGGCCTGTTCTTTCAGTGTGAACACAACCCCACCCAGACACAAAGTTGGAATAATCCCAGAATTAGTAAGTGTCTGAGTTAAGCGCCACTCCATCTTGCTTGGGGTGATTTTGAGGTTGTTCCTTCATCTAAGCTCTGACAGCTTCCAGACATCAGGGCAGGACTTTTATCACATGCTCCATATAATTGAGTACTATCAGCAAATGAAATACCTCATTTTATAACGATTTGCTCAACTGACAGAAAAAAGAAGAGGTTTAGGATTTCATACAGGCCCACCGCCCTATTCTTCTTCCCCAAAATCAGAGTGGACTCATGCCCTTAGAAAGGTGTGGAACTACCATAACACCATGTCCCAACTCTCACAGGCAATCCACAAGGATCCACAAGGATGAATGTTTCCCAGAAGATTGCTGTTAATTACCCAGCACACATATGAGCTATGTGTGTCCCTATATGTAAAAATATCATGTTTGTGTCAATTAAGACCAGCTCAAATCTATCCTCCATTATATCATGTCTTGGTTCTACTTGGTGGTTATTGATTATACCAATACTGGGCATTTTAAATAAGCAGAAACATTATTTTGAAAATTGATTATATTGGGGAAAAAAAGAAGGGGAATGTAGATGTTTGTGCTTTAAACTATATTTTAAAATAACTTTCAGAACTTGGAGAACAATTAAAATACTGGGCCTTTGAAGTACAATCTGATTTTTATCACAGATTCATGCAGTTGTTTTTCTTTTGAACTTATACAAAGTTAAATGGTGTGTTTTTAACCCTGGGGATAAATCCCCGAGATGCCAAGCTGTTTAGCATAAATTTTGATGTAATTCAAATTTTGTAGGTTCTCTTTAATATTGCATAATATTCTATAGACTGCTTTTTTAATGCAGATGGGGAACTTCAGAAAACTACAAATATTCTTTATAATAGTATCTTCTATAATCAGAAAATAAATAAGAATTGCATGAGTAATGAAAAGTATTTACAGCACTCTATGTAAATCTGGATCCAACTCTTTGCTTCTGCTCTTCCCTGTTATTTTTCTACTCCCCAATACAAATTTATTAGTATGCCAAGATCTATTGCATTTAGTGAAATTTAACACCGAAGTAAACTTATTTAGAATTGTTAATTAAGTCAATTTAGTATCATTTTCATTATTCAAGAGGAGCATACTGTACAGACTTGAAAGCAATAGATCTACATCTAATTTAATATTTTGGTTAAATGTAGAGAATAGAGAGCAAAGCCTAAGAACCACACAAGTAAAGATCATTACAGGTAGTCCTTGATTTATGATTACAACTGAACTGGAATGTCAGTCGCTGAATGAAGCGATCATTACGTGAGATGTCATTTGACTACTTTGCTCAACCACTGAAATCCTGGCATTCCCAGTTGCAGTTGTTAAGCAAGAATCACAGGGACTCACATCGTGGGACTCTGTTCACATTAAGTGAACGGAGTCCCAGGTAAAGAGTGTGGGGGTGCTTTGGGGGGGCGGGTGTCCCTGGGATGTCTGGCACAGACTGCATGCAAGTTGTGTGGTGCTGCAGGGCAGGCAAAGCTGCAGCTTCCTAGAAGCCTCAGCCACACTCCAGCCTCGCACAGCAGCATGACACAAAGACCTGCAGCCCTGGAAGCTTCAGCCACCACCCAGCCCAGCAGTGCTTATGACTTCAGGGATGCGGCAACTCTCCCCCCAATATATGCCCTTTTAGCCACAATGGCACCTGAGGCGGGGGGTGGGGGGTGGGCAGCAGCGTTAGGGCTAAAATAGAGGCTCAGGGCCTTTAGCAGTCCCAGCAGGCAGCCACCACTCTTAGGCCGCTACCTCATCCTCAGAGCTACCGTTGCTATTGAGAAATGCCACGTCAAGCCTCACCTGCCCCCCCCCACCATGCCATTATCATTCTGCAAAATCCCAATTGACCCCATGACCCTGCACTCCCCATGATCTGCTGCACCCACTACATTCTTTTTCTCCAGCTACTGACAGCCCCACCCAACCTATTCAAGGCAGCTACTGGCAATGCCAGGCCTGCTTACCAAGGCTGGCTCCAAGTTGGCATCCCATTATCGCAATCTTTTGGAAGCCTCATTCCCCAAACTGCATGACAGGGGCAATGATACTTTATTCTTTCCTGTTTTTTCCCTCTTTGCACTTTTTACTCTTTTTTCCTGTTTTACTTTCTTTCAGTTTTTACTACTATAATTTATAATTTTTAAAAAATTAAAAAAAGAAAGAGATAATTTTGAAGATCCCAGCTGACAACTTTCCAAAGATCTGTTTGCAATGCTACTGAATCAAAAGCAAAGAACTCTGTTCTAAAGCACTGGAGCAATAAAGATGTATTTATTTCCAACGTGTGTGTGTGTGTGTGTGTGTGTAAAAACACGGAAATGCATATAATATGTATTTTTTTTAAAAAAGAGACTGCTGAAAGTTAAAATCTAAACACATGAAGAATAATGCAACTAGAAAGCACTAGATTAAGAAAGGCAAATTGAGCTAATAAAATGGTATTGTACCTGCCAAAATAAGCTGTGTGCATCTCCTTTGATGAGTTCAATGATGTCTCCAATCTGGATGAATAATGGAGGACCATCCGGTGGAACCGGCTGGGGAATCCCGGTATAGTTTCTAATCACTTGCATTTTTGGTAAACCTTTTGAGAAAGAAAGAAAAATGAGCAATCTGCCAGTGATAAAAAATTAAAGCAATGTATTATCTCGTATAAATACCCTCTTTTCTATCACTGCTATTGCTTCCCGAATGGAAGGTCCTATCCTGGACATTATTCCTCAAATAAATTCACCAGTCTGATGGACTTTTTTTTGAAACTTATGCTCTCCCTTCTCTCACTCAATTGCATAATTTCACTCAATAGCGTACAAATGAAAATTGAAAATGATTTCTGAATGAGAAAAAGAAAGTTCAGCTCATAAATATCAAGGGAAAAATTAATAAAAGTTTAAATACAGGTGGTCCTGTATTTAACTGAACCCAAAATTTCTATTGCTAAACATAACAGTTGTTAAGTGAACCTTGCCCCATTTTAGGGCATTTTTCTTGATACAGCTGTTAAGTGAATTACTGCAGTTATTAAGTTAGTAACATGGTTGTTAAGTGAATCTGGCTTCCCCACTGACTTTCCTTGTCTTAAGGTCGCAAAAGGGGGGTCACATGACCCCAAAACACTGCAGCCGTCATAAATATGAACCAGTTACCAAGCAGCTGAATTTTGATCACATGACCATGTGGAATGCTGCAATGGTCGTAAGTGTGAAAAATGGTCATGTCACTTTTTCCAGTGTTGTCGTAACTTCAAATGGTCACTAAATGAACTGTTGTAAGGACTACCCGTAACTTTTCTTCCAACCAGAGACTCAGATATAGTGAAGTCAAAGATGTCTAAAAAGTCTAGGACAGGAGTGTCATATTTCATTGAGGACCGCATAAGGGTTGTATTTGACTTCAAGGATAGGCAAGGAGGCAGTCAAATCAAATCTTTATGGTGATCAAAGACCAGCCTAAGCAGGGCAGGGCACAATCAGTTAAAAAGCATAGAAAATACAACAGACTCTAAAAATAATAACAGTAATACAAACCTAAAAGATACAAAGCAGAAAGTATTTATAAAAACAAAAGTTTAAAAGAAGGACGTTTAGTCACAAACTACGCCATGTTTCTGATACAAATGTTTGAAAAGAAAATGCCAGTTTTTCCTAGGTGGTTATTGGATTTTCACAGTAACCACTTTCATTGTACATTATGAAAAATTCTGATGGTCAAAGGCATCTATGATGCCCTTCACACTACCTGAAAAATAAGTTACAGTAGTGTCACCCGAGTTGCTGGGGTTTTTTTAATATAAAAAATTGTGCTTTTAGATGTTTGTTTGACTTACCAAGTGATCAGAAAATAAATGGCCCAGTAATTCTTTTGACCTTTGGGCCAACTATTTGAATTATTCTCTGTGTTTATCTAAAACCAAAAATCTGGGCTAGTTTCCAGATGCTTATTTATTAACTGGCCTTTTTTCTTTTTCTTTTTTTCTTTTTTTTTACAGATGCAACCATCTAGCAGAGGTATTTTCATTTTTCAGGCATGCTTGAGCTGAGGTAATGCTGCTTGGTTCATCAAGTCTCAGCAAGTTGTTTCAAGGTGTTCCTCTACTGGAACAACATATGTATGTTCTTCTGTCATATCAAGCTGTCTGCTCAGCTACCTTGAAGAAAAAGAAACAATGCCTCTTTCTGAGAGAGAATGCATTACCCACAGTTCAACCCAGGTATGCAAAGGGGATGATGTCCCAGATGGTGGACACCCTGGCAGAAAAGGACATCCTTCTGGGTCCCGACAGAAAATACACTACCCAAAGCATGCCTCTCCTGCTAGATCTCATGGGATGGTAGACACCTTAGGGGACAGATATTCCCTTAATTAACCCAGCTCCAAGCCATAAAGGTCTTTGAAGATAATAGGACTTGGACAGGATAGTGGGACGGCTGAACGCGACCACATGTTTATTGGACCCGTGTCCCTCCTGGTTGGTGCTGGCCTCCCGGGAGGTTATTAACGCTTCTTTGAGTGAGGGTGTCTTGCCGTCCGCCTTGAAAGAGGCGGTGGTGAGGCCCCTCCTCAAGAAGCCCTCTCTGGATCCGGCTGTTTTGGCTAACTATCGTCCGGTCTCCAACCTTCGCTTTGTGGCGAAGGTTGTTGAGAGTGTGGTGGCGCGACAGCTTCCTCGGTACCTGGATGAAGCTGTCTATCTAGATCCGCTCCAGTCCGGCTTCAGGCCTGGGCACAGCACAGAAACGGCATTGGTCGCGTTGGTGGATGATCTCTGGAGGGCTCGGGATAGGGGTTGTTCGGGATAGGGTCCTGTTAGATCTCTCAGCGGCTTTTGATACCATCGACCATGGTATCATGCTGCGCCGATTAGAGGGGTTGGGGGTGGGGGGCACCGTCCTACCGTCCTATCTCTCTGACCGGTCGCAGTCGGTGTTGGTAGGGGGCAGAGGTCGATCCTGAGGCACCTTGTTTGTGGGGTGCCGCAGGGGTCAGTCCTCTCACCCCTTCTGTTCAACATTTATGTGAAGCCGCTGGGTGAGATCATCCGTGGTTTTGGGGTGGAGTTCCATCAGTACGCTGATGATACTCAGCTGTACATCTCCACCCCAGGCCATCCCAACGATGCCCTTGAAGTGATGTCCCGGTGCCTGGAGGCCGTGCGGGTCTGGATGGAGAGAAACAGGCTTCGACTCAACCCTTCCAAGACCTAGTGGCTGTGGCTTCCGGCGTCCCGATATAGCCAGATGGTGCCATCGCTGGCTATTGGGGGCGAGTTACTGGCCCCCTCGGAGAGGGCTCCCAACTTGGGCGTCCTCCTGGATGCACGGCTGTCTTTAGAAGAGCATATGACGGCCATGGCCAGGGGATCTTTTCATCAGGTTGGCCTGATTCACCAGTTGCGTCCTTTTCTGGATCGGGACTCCTTACGCACAGTCACTCAGGCTCTCGTCACTTCCCGCCTGGACTACTGCAATGCTCTCTACATGGGGCTCCCCTTGAGGAGCACCCAGAGATTCCAATTGGTGCAGAATGCGGCCGCGCGGGGGATTATGGGAGCGATGGGCCGCTCCCATGTGACACCCCTCCTGCACGAGCTGCATTGGCTCCCGGTGGTCTTCCGGGTGCACTTCAAGGTGTTGATTACCACCTTTAAAGCGCTCCATGGCACAGAGCCTGGGTACTTACGGGACCGCCTTCTGCCACCGATAGCCTCCCACCGGCCAGTACGCTCCCACAGAGAGGGACTCCTCAGGGTGCTGTCAGCCAGGCAATGTCAGCTGGCGACCCCCAGGGGGAGGGCCTTCTCTGTGGCAGCACAGAGAACCTCTAGAACGACCTGCCCCTGGAGATACGTAGGATACCAGATCTCCGTGCTTTTCACCGTGCCCTCAAAACTTTTCTATTTCACCAAGTTGGGCTGGCGTAACCCCCCCCCCTTAGATATTTTAATTGTAACGGATTTTAGTTGGGATGTTTTAAATCTGGGCCAAAATTTGTTTAATTCTTTTAATAATTTTAAATTTTGTATTGGATGTTTTTTATTCTTGGCTGTTCACCGCCCTGAGTCCAGCAGGAGAAGGGCGGTATAAAAATTTAATAAAATAAAATAAAAATAAAATAAATATGTGGGGCCCAAAGAAATTGCTCTAAATCAATATGATCCTATGATGGAGTTGTGCTTGGTCCTACAAAGTTAGGCAGCAGTAAAGTCAGAAATTTCATCCATTCACTATGGTTTCAGAGGCCTTTTGATTACAAGTTTAAACTAAGGAAAACTTTATTCAGGATACATCAGTGCTTGTTCTTATACATGTATCTATCCTGTGTTCCCATGATCATTTTATACATATGCAGGAATACACCAAGAAATCTACCTCTGCCCAAAAAAGTTTTTTTTAATTTCTTTTGAACCACAGTACTGAAAATCAAGATGCTATATTCATTTAAACACTTTTGGCAAGTTTAACATATACCCTTTTTAGACCAGCAATGTAGCTAAAGACTAATTAAAAAGGTGTTTAAATACTGAATTATTTATCATTAATTTGCAGAATATGGATTAAAAAATAATGGAACTATGGGTAAAAGCAGGAAGAAGTGACATGGCTAAGAAATAGACTCCCACAAGATAAACCAAAACCACAATTCAAAAATCTGATTTAAACCTCACTCATTGTGGGGGAGTAACACTTTTTGCAGGTGCATCTCTGACACAGCAATACTTAAGAGATAATCTTTTATCCATCAACACTGACACATTCTAGCTCATTACTGTTATATAGATAACATGGAACCTAACAGTAAATGTTTATTTAATCTCTCCATGAATGTGCACTTCAGCATTACTGAAAATGGTTGGAGCCAATTTTTATCTTAAATCTAAAGAGTTGAAGCTTGAACTTTAGAAATCAGACTGAATGAATCATATAATTAGTGTCTAAGGCGCTGTAACTTTTCATTACGCAGCTTTACAACTTTTGACAATTTGCTTAAAAGTAAAGATATTGCTAAAGTTAGACAACATTATAAATATTCTTATTAGTCCTGACCATTCCAAGGATTACACAGTGAAAAAATATAACGTACATGGAACAGGAAGGAAACTCTAATATTTACTAAGAAATGGAGCTGAATAATATGTTTGCATTCTGTAATTCTGTACCAAGTCTAGTTTTCTTGATGACATGATAGATTCCTGTATTTTCAGAGATTTTGTATACTAATTGTTGTACTCTGCCCAGAGTCACTTGTTTTGAGAGACAGGCAGCTATATAAATTGGAAAATTAATTTGGAAAAAAATAATAACACACCACCAAATGTGAGAAAGCCTGCAAACCTCTAATTTAATTTTTGGAGTAATGTTTATTTATTTGTAAAATTTATTAGCTGTGTCACCCTGAAGTTGGCTGAACTGTGGTCATTTTCTTTTTTGTAGTTTCTAGAGAGGTTTCTCTTCTCACTACTTCAGGGTTGACACAGCCTGGAGCAAAGGGGCCAGGGAGGGGGGGGGGTGTAGAGATTAGCTGGGGTGTTGTAGCCTAAATAAAATTCTTTCCCCTGGGAATCAAGGATGTTCGTACAGGTATCTGCAAGGTGGAGAGTGAGGTCATCTAGCAACTGGGTTGTATGCTGACTGGATCATGTGACTGAGATTTTGGGGGAAAGTGATAAAGTTTTACTTTTAATTGGGGGGGAAACCGCTGCCAACTTAGAGCTGGTTTTCCACCAGGAACGTGCCAATTTGATATGTCCTAATAAATAATTTTCTTTGAGGAACTTGTCTGCCTCAGAGTTCTTATTGGACTGGGATGTATTACTTGGAACCCTGACAAGCTGCCCATTTTGCCGCATGGTAACTCTGGGTGGCTTACAATATTAAAAAAATTAAACTGTATTATTTATAATATAAATGCAATACTATAAAAACAACCTAGCTAAAAAGATGGAGGGGGGAGTGGGTATGATGAGAAGGGGAAGGGTGGGATCTGTTGTTAATTTATCAACCAGCCCCAATGTGAAACTCTTCCGTTGGAAGCGCTTACAGAAAAAAAGAAGGGTTGGAACCGACCTCACTCCGTGGAGGGGAGGGCAAGATATTCTAAAGGGCACGCACAATGTCAGAGAAGGCTCCTCTCCTGGACCCCACCACCAGAATTCCCTAGCTAATGAGGCCCACAGCATGCCTCCTCTACTGGCATGGATGGTGTGGGTTAATCCCAGTGGGATGAGATGGTCCTTCAATAACTAAGCAAATCACTTAAAAATGGAATATATACCTACCACCATTGGCAGGTCATTAATAAAGTTCTCCTACCTAAACCGTGAAAAATACATTATCATTTAACCCATTAGAACTTGTAGATTTGACCAATAGTTAGACAAAAAGACAAAGCTAAATTAAGCATAACCGAATAGATGTCAAAAGCAAATTCAAAACAGTCTGGTAATACCTATAGCCTTAGAATCCGGCATTCTGATCATAAGGCATCTATTTTCACAGAAATGGAAAGAAAACAAGACCAAATCATTTTTATAGAGCAATGCTATTTTCTAAGTATGCTTTAAATCACACCTCTTATTCCATTTGCAATGTTTTCTAGCTATTTTTGTTTCTGTTGCTGGTGTTAATAAAACTGTTAAAGAAGAAAATTTGCTTTCTTGTGCCTTATCAGCTCCTGTCATCTGCATTTAAAGGGAATAATCCCTTGAAAAGTCTCTAGAGGATTTTCCTTAATAGATTTGCCCTGAAGAAATGAAACTGCTGCTGGTTATGCAAACAGGAAGGAGAGCTACATGCACGTTCATCTCGAATATGAGGGCCCCCACTGAATTTCAAACAGATTGGATATTCCTGGAAAACGAAGTAGTCTATCATAACTGATTGCACAGGACAACACTACTGCTGACAGTCAACACCACTGCTGACAGTCGCTCTCAATATCGGGATCATGGAACTTTGCCAGTACTGAAAATCGAGCAGAAGCTCCTGATGTGCATTTCAAGTATAGCAGTCAAAAATCCTATTGACTTCAATGGAATCTGCACTGCCTTCAGCACTGCATTCCTGAATTTTCCCATTTCTTTTCTAAGAATTCCGCTGTTGCACCAATTCTGATTGGAGTCCTTGGAGCAGTAGCCAAGGGAGTCCCTTGATATTTGGAAATTTTGAATTTATTGGACCTGAACACCCTAATTTTACAAAATAATACTACTACTACTTAGTTCCAATTCCTTAGACACTACCTTAATAATTCTTAGGTCCTTGATGGGGATTTAAATGATTAAATTTTCACAAGTCTTTGCTTGTGAATCTAATTGTACACATTTTACACATTTAATAAGGACATTAAAAAAACTAGCAAGCAAAGCAAATAACAAGATCTGGCAATGGTTAAGCGAGAGGTAGAGGGGCTAATTCTGGTTGCACAAGACCAAGTCTTAAGAACAAATACACACAAAACTAGAATTGTGAAGCTAGAAACAGACAGGAAATGTTGTCTGAAAGAAGCTGAAGAAACAGTGAACCACCTAGTTCACTGCTGCAAGAAGATTGCACAAACTACAAGCAGCGGCATGACAAAACAGAAGGAATAGGGCTGTGATGGCTAACCTATGGCACGCGTGCCACAGATGGCATGCAGAGCCCTCTCTGCGGGCACGCAAGCCATTGCTCACTCAGGTCCACTGTGCATGCGTGCACGCGCCTCCCACTGGCGAGCTAATTTTTGGGATGCACAGGGGAACAGGGTGCATGCAGGAGACACGTGCGCATGCGTGGGGGGTGGGGGAGCACAGGGGGTGCGGCGCACCCTCCCCCATGGCCCCTTTTTGGATCCAGGAGGCTGCAGAGCGGCCTGCTAGGCCCAAAATGGGGCGTGGGAGGTGGGGTATGCCCCCCCATGCCTCGTCTTTGGCCCCAGGAGGCTGCAGGGAGGCCTGCTAGGCCCAAAACAGGGGGGCAGGGGGTCACACACACATGTGTGGGGAGGTGAGGGGTCACGCAGGGGGGGTGCATTGCATTATGGGTGCCGGCACGCATGTGCACTGTCGGCACACAACAAGAAAAAGGTTAGCCATCATTGCAATAGTGCAATGAAATATCTACAAGAAATACTATTTGCCTGTGAGCAGCAACTGGTAGGACCACAAAATAGATAAAGTAACAGAAAATGAAAAAGCTAAAGTGCTCTGAGACTTCAGAATTCAAACAAGTACCACTTGTCAAATACTTGAACACCATTGGCATTGACAAAATCCCCATCAGTCAATTGCAAAAACCTTGGAATATTTCACATCCTGCGACAATACCTTTAACACCATCAAACAATATCCATCTATCCCAGGAAAGTACTTGATGGTCTATGAAAATCCTGTCTAAACATCTGCTGACTATGCAACCAACCATAATAATAGATGAAGTCTTAGTTTTCATTTGTACTTGACATACAATCATAAACTAAGTCTATTTATCAACAATACATTTAAAGCCTTAGTCTGCCCTATGAATTATAATGGATAATGAAATTTTCTATATAGTTTATATTTGTTGCATTTTTATAAAACTGCACACAAAGTGATTCACATAACAGAAGCCATATAAAACCAAATTTAATATAAAGTAAAAAATAAAGGTTATGTCCCCGACAATATAAAACTGTATGAGTATTACAAAATGCATTACGTTAGGTCTAAATCTTTTACAGATTATAAACAATGCTAGGGGTTCAAACTCAAAGCTGAACCTTCTCAACCATCAAGCATTATCAAGTGCAAGTCACAGGGGAAAATGTTCTATCAGTCTACATTCAAAGTTATTGCAGAAATTGAATTCCATCCACTACTAACCAAGCGAAGCTGGCATAAGTATTGCTCTGTTTCAGAAAGAGCTATGACCTACGAAGATAATAATGTATATCATCAAAGGCTACACTTTTTTATTTTTTTCAGCTTGATTCAAAGAAAATTAAATAGTAGCCTCAACCTCCATTGAAGTCGGGAATATACTACTCTATTCATACTGTTAAACAACCATCACCTATGAAAAGTAGTGTTAATGGGCCAGTATTTTTAACATTTCTGGAGAAATACTTATTAAATGCAATGTTCTAAGTTGAAAGTTAATCAAACAAATATACATAATTGAAATATAATTACATCACACAAGCTGAAGTTGTACAAAGTACCTATGGAAGTGATAGCAATTATCTTTCACTGTTTTAGTCAGCACTATATTAACTTCGAGTCCCCACTTTTTTTTTCCTATTGTAAGTGGGATCATCAAGCTTCGGTAATCTTTTTTTTCCACATTAGCATCCTATTTGAATAGCCCAGACAAATATCAATGCTATATAATAAAAACACACACACACACAATCAATAGAGCCATTCTAAATATTGAAAACAGTTTCAAAGGCCAAGTTGAATAGATACGTTTGACTTATGGCCCTCTGTGATCAAGAAGATCAACTTCACAGCCAGAAAGACTGTCCCTCAGATAGCGAGGCTGAAGTGATTATGGCATACTAAACAAGAGAGATCGCAAGGAAGACCTTTCTTAATAATTAAATAGGCTCACAACAAGCACTAATGAGAAAGGAAAGAGTGAGGCTTGAGAGAATGAAACAGCCTACCCAAATGAAAAACTTCCCAAAGAGATATTCCACACAGAATCTGGAGATTCTCCCTTTCTGGTATAAAGCTTTTAAGGTTAAATCTTTAAACTGACCCAGAAAAATAAGAGATATTATTTAGCCTTACATATTTTAAAACTGCTTTAAATTTTGGATACTGATGTAACTGCTAAATTATTAATGAATTCAATAAATGAGCTAAATTTTAGAGGAAGATTCCTTCTTTTATTTAAATTAAAATTTAGTAAATCATCATCAAAACATAATGATTCTTCACTTATTTGTATCTTAATTAAGGTTCTGAATCTACTAATTAACAATTGCCACACTTTTGCATAAAAAGAAATTGAGACACCCTACACATGCACAATTTTTATATGTCAGATTTTAGATTTCAAAGCGAGATTTAAAATTGAATTAAAAAATTTTAAAAATCATCTCTTTGGCTCGTATGAAATGTAGAAGGTCAAACCGAATTTAGCTTAAGATATCTTCAGTTGCTTTTTAAAGCATTCTGTTGTTTAAGATAGAGCCCAGATCTTAAGGTCAGCATTTCATAAAGATTTGTAGAAGTAAGATATCCATTTCCACTGTATTTTCTTCTCCACTCCTCAAGTACTGATTGAAAAAGATTTCATCACCCTGTTCGTCTCAGAGACAGCTCAGGATCTTTTGAAGTTTAAGATGTATGGGGAGTGGGGTTATAAAAAAAAACTATCTCTGACATTCTTTACCATTGAAACAGCAATAAGAACAAAGCATCAGTTTTAAAGGGTTAGCTAATCTTATATTTACAGTGTCCAACTGTTTTCAGAAAAAGGTATACTACTAGAAAAACTGCAAATTATTTTGAGAAGGGCAGAGCAATGTTAAGAGAGCAGAAAGCACTGACTGTTGTTTTAAGATGACTCAGAAGGATTTTTGCTAGCCTTGAACCTCAGGCCATCAACCTATATGTCAAAAAGTTCTATTAACAGGGATTTATAGAAAGCCAAACCGTAATGCAAGTCTCTTAGACCAAAGCCAACCTACGCTACTACAAGATTCATCCACATCTAAACACGAAGTGGGTTTGCACAACTCTTCCTTCTTTCACTTTCCCTTTATTAAGGAAACTGGGTCAAGTGTTGTTTGCTCTCAGTTTCAAATCAAATTATAGGGAGGGATGCATTCCCAAGACTTTGATAACAGTGGATATGACACTCCTACAACTTGCATAATATGCGCTGATAGCTTTTAACATGCAAACTGATAAAAGTTTAAGATAGCCCTCCTACAATTCTGGAACTGGGGATCTTTGAAACATCTGGATCTTTCTACCGTCTCATGTGTACTACTGAACTAAAACTGGAAATAAAAAACTTGAAGGCAAAACATCTAGTAATAAAGAGCTTTTCCAAAAGTTACTAGCAGGGATAAGGCATGCTGGTTCTTGTCTTCAACTAATAGTTAATGTATTTGTTTGGGCAGAGGCTCTGAAGCTGGCATAAAGACTGTAGTTCATGTGATACTTACAAGCATTAAACAAGTACTTTGATGGAAAATCAGCACATCAGATGAGAAAACAACAGAGCTCATTAACAGCTGCTGAGTCATCTAAGCCTCCAGCTGCAATCACTGGGCACACACAATGTAACTTCTAACCTAAAGGCTCAACCTAATGATGGGAGGTAATCTGGATCTGATTTGATTCAGCACTTCTTGTAATTTTCATAAAACAAAAAATGCAACGGAGACATAGAAGGATTAAAACCAAGAATCATGCCAACTATAATAACATCTTTTGGAATAAAGGCATGTTTACATCATGAATAATTATTGGCATGGATCTGTGTGGCCAGAATTCCGTTGTAGCAATAGCACAAATTCAGTAGTATAGTTTAGTTTAGTTCAGTTTATTTGATGTGTATACCGCCCTACTCCCGAAGGACTCAGGGAGGTGAACAGCCACAAGATAAAAACACATAAATACAAAATTTAAAAACAGAATAAAACCGAATTAAACAATTTGGCCGAAGACAGATTTAAAAACACCCCAATAAATTAAAAACAAATTAAAATTTGTGTTTCAAAACGCAAATTTAAAGTAAAGAAATATCAATACTTTTTGGACATCAGAGAATCAAGTAAAACATAATTTAGGCTAATGATAACATTGTCAAACTATATATAACTTGATTTAAGAATAATGTGCTTAGAACAAGGAAATAAAGAGTAACTAGATGTTTTGGATGCAATAGAATCAAGTAATGTGGAGACAAAAATCTCAAGAACCAAATAGATTTATTTGATTAAAAGCAATCTGATAACTGGGACACTTCATTTTCTGTCCAATTCCAACAGTAGATAGAGAATCCATCTAGAACAGGGCTGTCAAACTTGCGGCTTGCGAGCCAGATGCGGCACGCGCTGGCCATGCCCATGCCCAATTTAGTGAAAGGGGGGAAAGTGCCAATACATCACGTGACACCGCCATGACGACGTGAGTTTGACTCCCCTGATCTAGAAGAAGCAACACCAAAATGTGATCTATTGCATCATCCAATAACATTTCGGTGATATGCCAAATTAGATCTCTTCTCATAATTTTGGAATCTGGAAAACAGTTGTGTTTTGTTGGTTTTAATTTACGCAACCAACTTGAACTAGTACTGTGCTTCTAAAAAAGGAATGCTTTTAGCTACATGCAAAGAGATGGAAAATCAGACCAATGATTCCCATTATTCTATCCAATTAGGTACACAGAAGATTCATCCTCCCTGGCATAAAAGTTTGAAATGGCACTGGAAACTTATGCTGTTTCATTCATTAATTTATAGCAAAATATTAGGGCTCTCTGGAGAGAAAAAGAGTATCAAAAACAATGAAGAAGCCCTATTTCTTCCAAAATATTCCATATTTGACATTAAAAAAACAGGTAGGAGGCTGCTCCCATGCAAACAAGCCCATAATAGTAGGAATATAATATCAATCTCTTTTTCTTGCAGCGAGAAGATTTTTCTTCAAGTAATTGATTCTAAACCGAAACCCTGTTTTAAAATTAAATGCAAATATTCTCAGGTTGCTACATTTAGAAGCATTTAACAACTCATAACTTGTCATGGACTGAAACCCCTTGTAATTAAATTGTGAAAAAGAATTTATAAAATGGAGCTAAGAAAAAAAACACCACCTGCACAATTACTGTAAAGCACATGACTTTTTTTCTTTTAATAGAATTAAAGAAGAAAAAATATCGGATGCTTTTATTTATTTATTCAGCCCAGGCTTCCCCAATCTGCAGGTATACAAAAGGTTAATGGGAAATATGATCCAAATATCTGAAAAATATTTGTGTTTGAGGAATGCTGATTTAGATGAAAGGCAAGAAGTGCATGTTACTCAACCAAGTTCAACACTACTTTTTAGAAAGATATGAAACTAGAATCCCTGACAAGACAAACATTACCATCAATAGAAGAAATTATTTGTAGCTCAGAGTTGAACTGTAGAGTCATTGATCTCTCTAATTTTGGTTGTTTACTTGCAGAGCTTTCATTACCAAACTAACTTCTTAAGTGCTAGAAGGGAGTGGAGTGTGTTTTCTATTTATGTTTATATATGGATACACATGGACAGATGAAACCATAGTTTCAATTTGGAAATTGTGTGCATCATAGACCAAGCGAAGTCCAAAAATGCTAGGAATTCCTGGAACCTTGGAACTCAGACAAATTAACCATCAGCAGGGACACAGAGGTAAACAACATTTACGTATCATTCAAAAGAGACAATTAAAACTCTAAAATGGAAACAAAATGACCAGAACACCTCATCCCCAGCAATCAACAATGATCTAAACTGAGATTATCATCACAATTAATACCAGGTCAACAATCAAGCAGTAAACAATATGCAATTCAAGGAATTATTGTGAGACTAGGCCTAAGATGCCATACCTAAAGATAAAGCAAGCACATAAACAGGGTGGACAAAAGTCGGGAAAAGTTCTGTCAGGGAAAGTAGGAAGGAACCAAATTGTTAAGGAAAAAAAGGAAAAAATGGCACCTGAATCAGAAGTTGGGCCCGAGCACATGGGAAGCCCCTCCCCAAGTCCAACCAACAAGAACAAAGCAAGGACTTTGGGGATAAAAGGTGTCCTGAATCCCACCCACTCCTTGAAACATCTTTGCCTGAGTGTGTGTGTACGAAACCTCAGAGAGCACCAAGGACTCCACATTTCTATCAGTTATGAGCAGAAAAAAGACAGCATCCATCGCCAGACACCAATCCCAATTCTTTACATGCTGCTTTATAACCTGGTAACCTGATGTGTGTTTTTTTACTCCCTACAATTCCATTCATTGGCCCTACCTGTTGGGGCTGATGGGACTGAAAACCAATACATCTGGAACAGTGGTGGGTTTCAAAAAATGTTACTACCCGTTCTGAGGGTGTGGCTTGTTGGGCGTGGCATGGCTTGTTGGGTGTGGCAGGGGAAGGATACTGTAAAATCTCCATTCCCACCCCACTCCAGGGGAAGGATACTGCAAAATCCCCATTTCCTCCTGATCACCTGATCGGGAGGCAGAGAATAGATGGGGGCAGGTCAGAGGCGGTATTTACCGGTTCTCTGAACTGCTCAAAATTTCCGCTACCGGTTCTCCAGAACTGGTCAGAACCTGCTGAAACCCACCTCTGATCTGGAAGCACCAGGATACCCAACAGCTGCCACTACAAAATGTGGACAGCCATTTGGACCAAATTCATGGCAATTTTGTTTTTGGTATTGTTGTTCCTCATATCAAAAGTAAAATCTGTAAAAGCCCAACCATGTCTAAAACCATTCTGATCTTGATCTTCTCTGTATGGGATCAGTTATGTACTAAATGATGTAGGATTATTGTTTCGATCCCTCTACATTTTTTGCCTTTTAATCATTTTATCCACTCCTTCCTTGAAGATGATTTCAGAAGAATCAGAATACCAATATTTAAGATATGGACGTTAGACTCTGTTGTGCTTATTTATGCTTTGCAAATATACTGTAGTAGTTATCTTTTCAGAGGCTTTTTCAGGAAATTTTACCTGATTCTGTATTTATATTGGTTTGTTACTGTTTGATTTTATTATATTGTAGTTTGCTGTATTTACATTATGGGACAATTTGATTAAAAAATAAGCTATGAATTTAATAATGAAACAAATAAAATAAAATCTTCCTCAGAAGACATAAAATCAGTGTGTATAAACACACTCCTGGTAACTGCATTCAAAATAGCTGTTTATAAACTATAAGAAATTATTTAGTACTAGCTGTACCCGGCCATGCGTTGCTGTGGCCCAGTCTGGTGCTTCCGCTGGGCTAAAAGAGCGAGGCTCAAGTTCCAAACTCTCCATGAACATTTGGTGGGCGTGGCCAACTCGGCCACTCACTTTCATCAGTCACATGACAGCCCCCGAGCCACACCTACCCAGCTGGTGATTAGGGCAGAGAACCGGTTGCTAAAAAACAATGGGAACCACAAAATCCTCCCTCTCTGTCTCCCCCTCTCTCTTTGTATCTCTCTATGTCTCTCTCTCTCCCCCCTCTGTATCTCTCTATGTCTCTCTCTCTGCCCCTCCTCTGTATCTCTCTATGTGTGTCTCTCTCCCCCTCTCTCTGTATCTGTCTCTTTCTCCCCCCTCTGTATCTCTCTCCCCCTGTATCTCTCTCTGTGTCTCTCTATCCCCCTCTCTGTATCTCTGTCTCTCTCTCCCCCCCTGTATCTCTCTATCTCTCTCTCTCCCCCCATATCTCTATGTGTCTCTCTCTCCCCCTCTCTATCTCTGTCTCTCTCTCTCCCCCCTCTCTGTATCTCTCTCTGTCTCTCTCTCTCCCACCTTCTTTCTCTGTATCTCTGTATGTGTCTCTCCCCCCCCCGTCTCTCTGTATTTCTCTATGTCTCTCTCTCCCTCTCTCTCTGTTTATCTCTGTCTCTGGCCCGGCCTCTTCTGCATCCCCCACCATCACCCTTACCTTTTCAGGCCAGGCCTTTGTAGCTCTCCGCACTACAGCAGAAACTCAGGGGGCCCCTCCATCCTCCCTACACAGATGTTGTCTGGGGGCTTGACGGGGAGACGCATAGCAGAGAAAGGAAGGGAACGGAAGGGAAGGGAAGGGAGGGTGGGAGGGGGTGCGGCGGGGGTTCGAGGCTGGTTTGGGGCTTCCCGCCTGAAGGAAGAAAGCGGCAAAGTTAGGAGCCATGCACACACCACTGGACCCCTGCTGCGCAGTTCTCCTCCCCTGCCTGCTAAGGGCAGGGGAATGTTTAAATCCTCTGCTCTTCCAGGCGAAACGAAGGAGGGCCGGCCATCCTCCCTCCTGCCCGTTTCTGTCCCCCGAAGCCTCCCCGGAGCCCCTTTTCTGCCAGAGGCCGAAATTTTTGTGTAGGCTCCATGAACTGCCAGAGTGCCCACCTGGGAATCAAAGGCGGTGCTGGTCAAAGGCGACCCCGAGGCTTCAGTTGCCTGCATCTCCTGCTCACCGACCGGATTCGCATAGCGCCGGTTAGTGGCTGGTCTTTCTGACCTTGGGGCCCGTGGTAGCGCTGGGCCAGGCACAATTCAGGCCAGGCGAGGGACGGAGGGTTCCCACTCGGCGAACCCAGGCAGCCTCATTGCCAGGTGTTCTTTGGAAGGAGCCCCGAGAGCGGCTGGCAAGGGGGATGGGCAGCAGCGGTGGGTGAGGCTAGTTTGCGGGGTGGCCAGGGGAGGGGGAGGTCAGAGCCAGGCTTGGGCGGGCCACGCCCAGCCCTAGAAGCGCCGGCTGCGAGGGCTTCCCGGTGGGGAGCCGGCTGCCTACCTGCCGAGCCTGGTGGCAGGATATGGCCCTCGGGCGTCTCTGCCTTCCAAATGCGCAGTTTCTTGGAAGCAATATGGAGAGTCTAAATATAAGGAGCAGAAATCTGTTGGGCGTAATCAGGGCTGGGAGGCTGCCATGTTGGTTTTACGTCCAGCAGATGGCGCTGTTTTTCAATGTTTGTCAATGTCTTTCAAAGTTTTCCAATGTTTTTCATGTGCGGTTATGTGATGATTTCTCTATTTAAGAGGGGAGAGAGAGTTAACCAATAGCCCAGAAGCTCTAGGAATGTAAACCTAGTTTAAGAGCACATTTTAAAAAAGAAAAACAAAGCAACAAGATGTATCTGGAGTTTAATTAGTCATATGACTGAACCACTGAAAACACCGGAGTGTAATTAGATGCCTCGAGGCTTATTTGAATCTAAGGTATAGAATTCAGCAAGATTAAAAAGTATCAGTCAAAAAAAAAAAAGCGTTCTCACTGCTGAAATGCCTGATATGTCAAAAATCTCTACTGCTGCAGCAGAGCAGTTGTAATAGTACTAAACTGATCAATGAAACCCGCAGTGCAGAATTAGAGAACCATATTCACTGACTGGATGGGGCAATCTGAACCTCTCAATTTAACAAGTTGCAAGGATGAAATTGGAAATACTGCCCCAAGTCCCTGCAGGATGTAAATGCCACAGAAGAAGAAGAAAAAGCATTGTACTAGCTGTAGGTTATTAGATATAGGCTGATAAGAATTCCTGTTTTATCTAAATAACCTCTACTCTAAATCAAGGCTGGGCTATATAACATTCAGCATTTTTGTTTCTCACTGCATAGGGATAAGGCGTGCATAAGAGCACGAGCGTGCCTACCATCCCTGTCCTAATGTTTCCTCTATTTGTATCTATTTTATGTATCCAATCCATGCTTATACTTATTACCTAACACGTTCTTGACAAAATGAATAAATAAATAAATGAAATAAATTTTAAAAAGGTGAAACCTTAGTAGATTTGTCAGGAACAATCTAGTTTGGTGAGGTTTATGGGGCAAATCCAATATATAGCATATATCATAACATGATTTTATTTTTGCCCCAATGGGAAATATCCAGTTTTAGGGGGAAGGAGAGATTTGGGTGGTAGTGAATTATTACCTTCTGCTACTGCTTACTGCATCCTTTCTGGCTCTTTAAAAACATCAGAAACCTAAAAAAAAAACCCTATTCTGACTATCAGAGAGTTACATGCAACCTGTTACTCTGGGCAAATAAAAACATTACTATAACACTATATAAAAGAAATATTAAAATGTAGCCATACGCTATTTTGTTATCTTGCCAGGTCTGGAACATGCATGAGGTTAGAACCCACAGCAAATTACATCTCTGCAGTCTGCTTATGAAAATATGTACGAAAAGTCCTTGAGTAGGAAGCAAGTCAAAAAACAGGGCAATAATATGACAAATCAATTCCAGTCTCATCAGCTTTTATTAGCAAATTTTTTTTTTAAAAGTATCAGAAAAAGAACACTCAAACAAACCTGAGTCCATATGCCTGGAACTCTTTCGAAGTCCATTCAGTCGTTTCTGTGTAATTAAAGACACATCAGTTGAGAGATTACTTTCTAAAATAGAAATAGTTCCTCTTTTCATGTAAATTCTATTCAATTAGAGCACCATTACTTCACATTGGTGTTTCCACCCCCAAATCTTCCAGTCTTATGCTGACCTGAGATTTTCTTCAATTCTGCTGACCAAAAAAACGCTAAGAACATGACCAGAACTCTACAAGTCAATTCACGTAATTTCAGCTAACAAAAAAGAACATGTGAAAAAAATGTATAGTTGAATCAGTATATATGTCCTTCATCGTTTACTTCATTCCATAAAATAAAGGAACTAAAAAAGAATTGCTAATGCTCTCCACATTCACATTTTCAGTTCAAGGTGTTTTGGCCTGCAGAGGCAGCACCAATTCTTCTTTCCTGCTACAAGTGGTACAATTCATCTCACCAATGCAAATGCAGGAAGCTGTAGGAGGCTGTGAAGAACAGCCAAGCAGAGTGAAATGAAGCAATGCAGCCATTTGCTTCACCCTTAGCTGCAAAAGCACATGATGTTTCATGAAACAGTTTCAGGTGTGCTTTGTTTTCTTCTTTGTTGAAGTGAAACACGCCCTTGAAGGCCTGTACATTCCTAAAGTTTCATGCATACAGTTGTTTACAAGAACTTCTTGATTGCTGTAACGTGATTGCTGCAAAGCTGCCATTTGTCCTACATTTAAAACGTCTTGCAAATTCTGAAATTGAAATGATACTGTTTGAACAATTTGCAACTGAGCACTTATCCCTTGATTGCATGTTGGTGAAGTGCTTGGAAAGGAGACATATATTCTTAAAAAATCCTCCAGAGCAGTACTGCAAGTGGAACATTGAAGCTCCTCATCTCAGATCCAAAAAAAAAAGCCACTCAATGAACTTTAAACCAGATCTAGAGCTGCTTCTGAACTGAAAGAAATGCCTTCAGACCGTTTATAAATATTGTTTTTTTTTTAACATTTTACTAATCAAAGCTTAGTATTAAAAGTTGCTGCATCAACTTCTAACTGACTGGTGGGAAAGGTATGCCTGGAACAGAATTCAAAAACACTCTTGCATCACCCCTATTATATTAGCATCCATATTGTAAAAGCTTTGTTGCCCCATTCAAACCATCCAGTTCTCCCATTGTTGATTAGCCTCCTCCATAGAGGTCTATGTCAATCAGCCACGGCCAACTCGCCACAGGCAACTCACCATAGGTAACTTGCCGTGGGACACTTTGCCATGGGACAACTCGCCATGGCCAATTCGCTGGACAACTTGCTCCGGGACAAGAGTTGCACTAATATCAAAGAAATTGTGGAATAGAATCATTAAAGAAAGGATGCCAAAGGAAGGACAGAATGAAATGTGAATGACAAAAATTAAAATAATGGTATTATTTATTTTAAATAATTAAACTGAATTGTTAAATTGTCTGGCAGCAAGTTGGCCGTGGCAAGTTGTCCTACGGTGAGTTGACCATGGTGAGTTGACCCCAATGAATTGTCCCACGATGAGTTGACCATGGTGAGTTGTCTACAGTGAGTTGGGTATGGTGAGTTGGCCTCAGCAAGTTGTCCTATTCCGCCTCCATGGTGCTACTGAAGCAGTATAACTTCATCCTACCATGCAACAGTTCAAGCTTTATTGTACAAAGCCACACAAAAATATCAATTGTTTCTAAAATGTATATGTATGTTATTATAGTTAATGTTTGAATGTGTGTAAAACTTTTGAACAGCAATTACAAAGTTCACCTTCTATCAAGAACATGTTTTCACCATAAAAGAGGACTTAGCATATTAAAAGGTCACTGCAGTAATGAGTATGCAGTAATGATGTACTGTAGTTGGAAGGAACATATGAAAAATGTTTGGTTTTATGGAGAAGAACAGACACAATCTTGCCCAGAAAAGAAAAGAAGAAGAAAAAGAAAAGAAAAAACAATATTAAAAAACATGATCGCTTTATATTTGATAGTTTTTATGGAGAAGATAAATGAAAAATAGAGGAAGTATCAATTATTCTATATAGGTAACTTTCTTGCATGACTGTGATCCTTCCAAAATGTGTTTGATTTCCTAAAACACACACAGTTTTCTCTTAAAAGCAGAGATTCAAAAGCTATCATTTTCATTTAGAGAAACATTCTATCTAACCACATAAAAGAACAGAGCACTTTTGAAAAATGCAGTTATAATAAAGGTAATTTATCTTTCATTTTTAAGAAATCTATAAGACTGCCAAAATTGGGGACTTTTATTATTTGCATAGTACATAAGGTAAATTACTGAGAAGACACAGTATTAGAAAAATCTTTCATAATCTCCATATTAAGATTGGATGGAAGAAAAAATACGTTCCAAAACACCTTTTAAAACCCTGCCTTCATTCAGCTCAGAGCTGCAAACTTCCCAGACAACTTCAAGTACAGAACAAATCTAATTTCTACTACTGTGTAGTCATATGAACTGCATTTAATTTTAGTATTTAATTTTATTTCTAAGAATACATGTAAATCAAATTCAATTAAAAACTAAAGGGTTGGCTTTTTCTCCCTAGCAACCCAAGTAGGACTGGGCATAAAAAAATCATTCAGGAACTTCATGGGCCAGATGGCACTCCATTCCAGACACAGAATTTTAAAAAAAAAAAAAAAACCTGCATATTTTAATTTCTTTCACTTTTTAACTCACTTTTAAAATTGGTCCACAAACTTTCCAGTTGAAAATAAAGACAGTTAAAGTTTAGACCCGCTTTTTAAAAAATGACAAGACTTTCTCTAAAACCTAATTAACTGTGTTCTACCCTGGAGCTTGGCATATATGTATTCAGGGTGCTAGGACACTCCAACAAAAAGAAAAATGAACAGCCTTAATTTCATTGCCAAATGCTTGAAAGGTCATAAAGAAAGTAAGTTCAAGCATATACTACAAATATATTGTAGTCAATTTCTCTCTGCCAACAATGACTTTAAATTTGACATTATATATTTTCCCAAGAAATACAGTGTAGTCTTATATTTGTGCCCTTAACCTTAGACTGAGATAGTTTACTAAGCAATTATTACTTCTAATAGGAATCAGTAAGTTACAATTTAGGCCCATGAATATCATCATTTCCTGAAATTCACTTTGCAACTGTAATACTGAATGGGTAGCTGGCAAACTCTGTACTCTAGTGCCAAATATACTCAGGCTGTCCTACCCTTCATAATTGGTGAATGATTAATTTTCTACTCCCTCAAAGCTTTCCGATTTCTGATCATTCCCATTCCATAATATGCTACCTGTACAGCAATTTTATCATTAGTGCAACTGCAGCTGTGCTGAATCTGTCCATCAGTGGTTTCCTCTGATGAATAACAGGGCTTCACAGAGAATATTATGCAAAGCAAACACAAATTATTTCCCCCCAAAGAGAGGAAGAAAATATTGTTCTATGAACAAGTTTAATTTGCTCTCAGATTAATGGTCAATTCTTAATAGCTGCCACTTCACTGCAGAGTTTAAGGCAAACACTGTTTGATAGAGATCTGTATTTTGAAATCAAAAACTTAATATTCCAGTTCCAAAGTTCTTTCCACAAGTGAATGAAGTACACTTCAAAAATTATAAATGTTGCTCTTAATAAAAGCAAGATTAAAAAAAAAGAATGAATGGTTAAGTAATCGAGTCCCGCTTGTCTTTTCATTGCTCCCAATTAATTTCAGATTCTTATATTTTAGAGCTATATTCAGAAGGAAACTACACAATTAACGCACTGTAGTCCGCACACAGTGTAACAATAACCACCCTAGCTTCTTTTTATAAACTCCCCAAATGATCCATTGTCCTGAAATTAACTTCCCATAGAACAAATGTCACTTACCATGATCATTCAGTCAAAGTGTTTACATTTGCTAAGCAATTCTTAGACAACTTTATAAAATCGGCATTTTGCTGCTCAATTTATTGCTCACCAATTGAGAATGGCAGAGGATTGTATTCATTCATTAAATTCTATATAAATATATCTTGGAAATTTAGACCATGTTACTCTCCTGCTGCATTATGGACTAGCCCTTACTTGTGAATTTACTTTGTTTTTTCTTGCTACGTGCTTTCTGTTAATCTCCGGTACGCTGAAAAGATTTGGAAGAAAATTATGCAAAACCTGCAATACTTGTTAAAACATGGTCCAAAATGGATGAAGAACATGCAGGATTTCAACTGCAGAGTTATGCATTTAATAGCTGCACTCCCTGAAATCAATATAACTTAACAATGTTTCATTTTCAGCAGTTCGATCTTTTGTTTCTCTTTTTAATCTAGGATTAATGCAAGGAGTGCATTCTGAAGGATTTCCTTCAGAAATCATCATATCTTAAAAAAACCTCTTACCTTCTGTCAGGGCTAAAAGACAGATATGAAAAAGGAGGCATTTTGATCATATCCACAACAAATACTGTATCAAATCAAAAAAAGAAGAAAGAAAAAAAGAAAAGGCACACTTACCTCATGTTTCAGGGTTCCATGTTCTGAAACAAATGTAAAAATTGGCATGGTCAGTGACAGAACGCTCACTGTACAACAATAATCCCTAGCTCAGGGATACAGTGAGAGTACACAGAACGACTTTGTTTTGCTAGCTGATAACCTGTTTTATGCTCCAACAACCCTGAGGCTCAGCTAGTTATTTTGCAACTGTGTTTACTTTTATTGGCTCAAGTCAGGCAGCACTGAACAGCTATAAAAAGTGCTGGGTTTATGCTTAACTCCATGACACACAGCTTTCTGAACCAATAGAGTGCCTAAAATCTCTGAAACACTCTAAAGTCTGCAGAAACTTACAGAGGTGAACATTTTCCAGTTTTAAAAGTATACAGTGATTTGAATCCTGACTTTAGCATAGAGCAATTGCAGTTTCTTCTTCCCAAAAAACTATATCCAGAATATATTATTATATGTCTAGTATTATTATTACATTATATTACATTGATTTCTCATTCTGATGTAAGACTTATATGGAGTTTTTTCATTACACAATGTGCATATATTTTGTGCACATTTCTCTGATAGACAAAACATACCAAATCCTAGCCTGTCTTAAGCCAAATATTGAAAGAGCTTTGGACTGATCCACATATATATGACAATCCCAGATCTGCACACTTTCCATCGTACTCTCAAGTCCTTTTTATTCCACCAAGCTGGTCTGGCCTAATTTTTCCCCTTTTTTCTTTGTTCTTTTTACAATATACATTTTAATCTGTTTTTAAATTATTGGGGTGTTTTAAATTTGTCTTGGGCCAAATTGTTTAATTCGGTTTTATTCTGCTTTTAAATTTTATATTTATGTGTTTTACTTTGTGGCTGTTCACCGCCCTGAGTCCTTCGGGAGTAGGGCGGTATATAAATCTAATCAAACAAACAATCATTGTCTTAGACAGTAGATTCAGTAAGTGATTGGCACATGTGAATGAAACATTACAAAACTTGTCCTATAAACAGAATGTTCATATTTCTTCTTTTAACTTCAAAAATACTACCGTGTTTCTCCGAAAATAAGACCCTGTCTTATATTTTTTTTTGAAATATAAGTGCTTGGCCTTATTGCCATGCGCTCAAAAGCCTGATTGGGCTTATTATCAGGGGATGTCTTATTTTGGGGAAAACAGGGTATTCTAGATCCAAAAACCAGCTGGATGAGCTTTGAACATTCAAGAACACTCATTTGCATTTATCAAATTATAGTTCTCCTCTAAAGGAATCCTGATTTGATATGGGGGAAGAAAGATTTAAGTTATTGCCAAGATCCTCCAGCCATAATTCTGATCCAGAAAGACTTTTTTATATCCTAGCCACTATTTGTTTTAATCTGAGCCAGTTCACTACATTCATTTTGAATCATCAAATTTTGAATCAATGAATCATAAGAAATCATGTGATAGATATGTATGTATGAACTAGTCACTGCAGATAGCTATGTGGATGGCTAGATAGATAATCAAAAGGAAGCTACTGGAATTAAAATATTGCAGATTTTTTTTATTAAAAAAAGAAAACAGAACAAGCAGTGTTCTGCATGATATATTTTGAAATGCAATATTAAAAATGTAGAGGAACCACAAAGTAAAATATAAAGTTCATATTTGCGAATATTTCTTACAAAATCAAATTGAAAACTATCATAATTAATATTACAAAATAAAAATAATCAAGCTCTTAAAAGATCATGAAATGGTGCTTAGCTCTCTCCTTTTTTTAGAAAACACAGCCCTATTATACTATGGTAAAACTGGTTTACTTCACAAGACGGTATATACTTTAAAAATAAGGGGAAAAGCAAGAGAGAGCTGGATTATATATGCATCATAAAATGGCTTATGAGCAACGAACTTCAAATTAGAACATTTTAATATGCACTCAAAGTAACACACAATTCAAGACATGAGTGGACATGCCCTCTATTTTATTTGAATAGCTTCTCATAACATGAAATATGATTCTCCTAATTTGACAAGAGAGATGTTGTAATGCACAAGCTAGGATTGTTTAATTTTAGGCAGTTATCCAGGAATTTCTTCTCTCCATTGCACAACTGAAAAACCGACCCCAAGTAGACTATTATGCAAAATGGTTTTAAGAACCTACAAATCTTGTTGATTGCATCCCACCACTGATGTGTGAAAAATGGGTCTTATGTCTACAGGAAGATCGTAATGAGAGATAGTGAATTCTAGTCAGCACAATCTTTTCAGATAAAGGTGAGGTTGTGGGATCGCCCATTTGCACTCCAGACAGCTGTTCCTCATGAGCAGACTGTAAATACTGTCAACATAAGCTGATGGGTTGAGTGTCTAGGAGTCAAAAGATTTCAATCAAGCTCACAGTCATAATGCAAACTATATGAACACAAGGTACACACAAACCTCGCTTTCTTAAAAACTTTTGGATGTAATTAATTTATAGTTAAAGAGAGCTATTCTGATTAGAAGGATAGGAGAATCAAACCTGGGGAGTCAACAGTCTTGCATGTTTTTTTAAGTGGGCTTTTCCCATGCTGCTGAGAATCAAACTGATTTTCAATAAATGGTTGCTAACATGGTATATTAATTTTCAGATCCATACGCTTCATTGCATCTTACAAAGACCTTGGCAAAATGGAGTACACATATTATGCATAAGTAGATGGGAAAACTAGAGCAAGTGGATGAATTTATGTACTTTGTTTTACTATAGACAGGGAAATAGAGGGAGGAAGGTGAATTCATACAAATGCTGATCATTGGAAGTTAGTACAGGTAGTCCTTGACTTAAACAGGTTACTTAGCAACCATTCAAAGTTACAATGGATTACCTTGGGACTACTAACGACCCAGATTCAAATTTCTGATACTTTGGGGGGGGGGGTATGGTCACCTGACTGACTTGTTTTACGACTATGGACAGGTTCCATTACGATCATAAGTTGAGAACTATCTGTAGTCTCTTGTGAGAAATGAATGTTCGTCCAAGAAGTCAAAGTGGCTTTTAATGCTTTTGCTCCTTTTCGTTAAAAGAATTGAGAATTGGGGCACATCAGGAGAAATATAAAAATAAACTGAATGCTGTGGAAATAGGAAACTAAAGTGCATGTGGTAAAACAAAACAACATAGGATCAAGAAGAAAGGATCATGCAAAATGAATGAGGTTGTCATTATGTTGAGGGTGAAACACTGAGTATCTTGGTTTGGTTTCAGAGTTAAAGAGTGAGAGTGGAATATTCAAAGACTGCGAAATTTGTGATCAAATGGAGTTCTTGGGATCCTGAAAAACAGACTCTTTAAAAACAAAAAGACACTGAATTGTCACAGGGACACAGTGCAAACAAAGATGGTTTTCAAGGTAGAAAGATATGGAACAGTATTGGCAACATTTAAGATGTGTGGACTTCAACTCCCAGAATTCCCCAGCTAATTCTGGGAGTTGAAGTCCACACATCTTAAAGTTGCTAAGTTTGAGAAGCATGGGTGTGAAAGGATAGAGCAAATAAGAGTTTGTGCAAATTAGATTTAATTAAATTGCCTTTTCTTTTATTTTCTTACCTCACACTTTGAATTTCGGTTGCTTACTGCCTTTTTATTTCATATTTGCACTTTGCATATTGTTGTTTACTCTAAAAACAAACAGTATGCTGGATATGTTCCTTTTTTATTTTATTTTTTTATTATTATTTTTTGGTATCCATAGCATTTTTCAAAATTGTATTTTTAGGTCTTGTTCCACATGAAAAAGCTGCTGACTTCTGCTTTAAAAATATACCTAAATATATAAAACCTAAATGCAAAAAAATACCTAAATATGTAAAATCTAAATGAAATATATGTGCACACTCATAAGAAATTATGAGGTTACATCTGTCTGCTGGAAAAAATTCAAATTTACCTTTGCATAATACCCTAAAAATCAAAAGAGCTGAGTGTTTTTCCATTTTTTTGTTACGTATTCTTTGAAAACAAAGGCAAAGGGATTGGTGTAACATTTTCCACCAGGACCGCTAGTTCCTATTTTTTTTAGCGTAATTACTATTCTGTTTCCAATTAAATTAACTGCAGTTTACTATTGATCTAATATAGTAAGGACTTTACAAATTAAATTTTAACAAGGTAGAATTTAGGCAATCAGGTCTAAGCTATACTCAGTGAAGGTGTCCAGGTGTTGCCATTCACTTTAGTTCCATTAACTTAAAAAAATATTCACAGTCACACCCTATACAGTCTTCAGACCTGCTGACTTGTGTGCTTATATAAATGTTTTTCTGGAAGGAAATCAAAATCTATCTTGCTAAAACAGAACACAGGTGTGATTAAACAGTGCTAATTAAGATTTTTTTAACTTCCCCTTTGCAGGCAGTTATGTCATTTATATTTATAAAATAATAATCACTGTTAGGAGGTCAAGTTACTTTTTTCAGGAGAGGGACCAATAACCAGACACTCAAAACAGAAATCTATTAGTGCTTTAGATAGTAGTAGACTTTTTCTAGATAATTAGTAGGCTTTTTCACCATCTAAAGGTTTGGCAGTGAAACTTAAATCTCAGCAAGCTTGCAACTTCCTTCCATATCAATTCCTAGAATAACAGAATTGGAAGGGACCTTGGAGTCCAATTCCTGCACAAACAGGACACTCTATACCCGTGATGGCGAACGTATGGCACGTGTGCCACAGGTAGGCACGCGAGCCCTCGCCCCAGCTGAGCTGTATATACATCCAACAGGAACAGGAAGTGCCTTACAGGAGCAGATAGAGGTAAATCCTAGAGAGGCAGGAAATGCATCACTGAACAATGGAGATGAATGCTAGAGAGAAATAACACTGCATACAAGGCAGACATAACACCTGTAACAGCGTAGGCGTAGTTGTAGGGAGCACCTACAACTGATGATGAAGGGAGAACAGCTGACTGTAGCACTCTCTAGATGTGTGGACTTCAATTCCCAGAATTCTCAGCAATGGCTGTGCTGGCTGGCAAAATCTGGATCTTGTACTTAACTTATCTAGAGAGCATTACTCTGTTTGGGGAAAGCAGAGAATGGGGGGGTGGGAGTGTTTCAGTCTCATCACCAGAATGAGTGATTGATACAGAATTGATCGCTGTAGCATTTCACTGAGTTATATTTTGAGCATTAACCCATTATTTTAAAATAATGAAATGCAAGTATCTGGCTGCTTGCTATATTCTCTGCAAAACAGCAATACAAGTCTGGAAAATAAATCAGTATTCTTAACTAGCAATTACCAGACAGGATGATCAGCTTTGGAAGCATGACACAGCTCCATTTACTCAAAGCAGAAAGCAGACAGGTATAAAACCAGTGGTGGGATTCAGCCAGTTTGCACCACTTCGGGAGAACCGGTTGTTAATTTTCTGAGCAATTTGGTGAACTGGTTGTTGGAAGAAATCATTAGGGCAGAGAACCAGTTGTTAAATTATTTGAATCCCACCACTGTATAAAACCTGTCATTTTGGGGAAAGATTTTGCACACTCCTAATATTTATCCTTTCTTATCTTACACAACATTAAAATGTACAGTCCTGTGATTTGCCTCATCAATTGGTCACAAAAGTTTGCAGATTTTCTCTCAAGTCCTATCATGGGTGAAATAATTAAACGATTTCTATTCAACTGCCGGAGGCAAAGATCACATGCAGACAACTTCATGGATTAATGAATAAATTATCATATTACAACATCAAAGATGCAGGATGTTCTTCTCCAATTTATTTAAAACTTCTGACCTGATTTTCTAAAATTAGAAAACTGCCCTATTTAAATGATCAAATTATGAACAGAAGACAGGTTGATCTATTATTCTGTATACCTGCTGGAAGGGCTTTGTGAAAAATTTAAGTTGCCATGTTTGGTTTCAGTAATCTGAGTAAAAAATAAAAGCTTACTCAAAATTTCAAATGGCCTCCACATAAGGTTGTGAACAGTGGAGTATCTAAACCAGCATTTATGTTCCTTTAATGATCAAACAGATGCTTTTGAGAAGATTAAATAAAGGCATAAAGAATATAATTGCTTTCTGCCACTTTCACTGTCATGCCTAGAATCTACTATCTACTATTCCGACCTATGCTTAGTTCATAAGATTATTTATCAAAACGTCCTACCTGTAAATGAGTACTTTAATTTCAACTGTAATAACACAAGGGCTATCAATAGATTCAAACTCAATGTAATTCACTCTAATCTTGATTGTAGGAAATATGACTTCTGCAATAGAGTAGTAAATGTCTGGAACACTCTACCTGATCCTGTTGTTAGTCTCTCTAATCCCCATACCTTTTATCTTAAACTGTCTACCGTGGACCTTTCATGTTTCTTAAGAGGTCCCTAAGGGGGCGTGCATAAGCGCACCAGCGTGCCTACCATCCCTGTCCTACTGTCCCCATTTATATGTAATCATTCTATGTCCGTGATAGCGAACCTATGGCACGCGTGCCACAGGTGGCACATGGAGCCATATTAGTGGGCACGCCAGCTCAGCTCTGGGGCGCATGTGCGCACCGGCCAGCTGATTTTCGGGCCTTCTGGGCCCACCAGAAGTAGGGAAACAGGCTGTTTCCTGCCTCTGGAGGGCCTGGGGGGGTGGGGAAGGCCCGTTTTTCTTTCTTACCTGGCTCCAGATCCTCTCTATGTATCTGGTAACGGCGAAAACACCCTTTTCCCACTCCCTTGGAGGCCCTATGGAGGCTCAAAGGGCCCATTTCCCCACTCCTGGTGGGACAGGAAATGATGTTTTTTCCTGTCCCCAGCCTCCAGAGACTCCTAGAGAGGCTCCTAGAGACTTCTAGAGAGGTTCTGGAGGCTGGGGACAGCAAAAAATGTCACTTCCTGTCCCACCGGGAGTTGGGAAATGGGCCTTTTCAGCCTCCGTAGGGCCTCCAAGGGAGTGGGAAAGGCTGTTTTCACCGTTCCCAGATACACAGAGAGGATCTGGAACCAGGTAAGAAAGAAAAATGGGCCTACCAGGCCATCATGTGCCAGGAGCTGGGGGGGAGGGGGGAGGGGGTTGCACACACATGCGCGTGCGCACGTGCGCACGTGACCCTCCCCCGCCCCCCCCTCCTGGCACGCAATGGCAAAAAGGTTAGCCATCACTGTTCTATGTGTTTATGGCTATGTTTTGCCTATTTATATCCTTTTATTTGTGCCAATTTTATTTCGTGTGTCCATGTCTATGTCTATGTTCCTTGTACTTGTTGACAAATCAATAATTTTTAATAATAATAACAACAACAACAACAACAACAACAACAACAACAACGTGTTTTGGAAGTAGATGACCATTTATTTATTTGTATCCTGCCTTTATTATTTTTACAAGTAACTCAAGGAAGTGAACATACTCAACACACCTTCCTCTTCCAACTTCCCCATAACAACAAACCTGCAAGGTGGTATGAGCTAACAGTCTATGACTGGCTAGGTGAAAGTTACCTAGCTGACTTTCACATGTGAGGTGGGACCAGAACTCATGGTCTCCTGTCTATGGAGATTCTCAGTCATCCAGGTCATGCTTGTCCCAAATGTGCTTTTTCAAGAGGCAACTAACTGGTCTTTGTGCTCTGAGCTGAAGAAACATCTTGATGAGAAGTGAAATGTCTTCAAAGAAAAACCAGAAAGTCCAGTTGATTCTTGAAAAATCATGGTCTCCTGCTTTCTAGCCTGGTACCTTAACTACTAGACCAAACTGCCTCTATGATGATGATTATAAGCTATAATTAACGGTTGCCTTCTCCAATTTATAAATTCCTCCAAGTAAACTTCTGAATACTCACAGTGACCACTCTCAACAGTAATCCCTTCCAAAATTTCTTCAATGAGAGATCAGAAAGGGGGGAGCTGTAATTTGAGAATTATAGGAAGTTCTATCAGATACCTAGATCTAATTATATGATTCCTGGAAGCTCCTTACGGTATTCCAGTGGCTCTTTGCTTCACAGTAAATTGCAAAAGGTACTGATTCCCCAAAAGCCATTATAGCAGTATTTATAAATATATTAACACAAAAATACAATGAACACAACTTAAGGGAAATTAAGTCTTAATTAAATCTGGCAAATTTATGACCTAATTAAAAGAGAATTCCAAACAATGCAGATGACTTACCAACTAAATTAACTCTGCAGTTGTCAAGTCTTCCCAAACATTCTTTGTGGACTCCAGCCCCACACTTCGAACATAAGTAGCCTTGATAAAATGTTCCCCTGAAATATAAAACGGTATGGAAATCAGAAGACAATTGGTATAATGTAACAAACATTAAAATATGAAGCAGTTTAATATGTGTGGCAAGAATGCACCCATATATACTTCCAGATGCTTATATAGTAATAAATCCCTGAATACCAATAACCAGCAATGCTTTTTTGTTTGTTTGTTTTTGCAAATCTAATGGACATTGATTACTTAAGCACATACATTTTTGGAAGGTCAACAATCCACAATAGTGTGATCATTCCAAAACTTTTTTTCTGCTCAGTATATCTGATTTTAGTGTTGATCAAATCCTGGACTTGGTATTGAGACAAAGCTCTGGGATGTTAGGAGTGGCAACCTCAGACTCTTGATGATATCTGTTACTTTTAATGGCGAGAGAGAGAGAGAGAGAGAGATGTGTAATCACAATAAATGTGATGACTATGCAGAGGCTGCTCATATGACACATCGCTCAGTGAAATTTATTGCTGCTATATATTCAGAGCTCATGACTATTGCACATTATCTTCACACATTATGACATAACACAACTGTATAATATGTATGTTTATAATATTATATGTTGCTTCATGTTTAAAAACGGTGGGGTCATATGCACACTTTACTGTCGATATTGCTTTTGCAGGACTTTATATTTTACAGGATATATTTTGTAGGAAAATATAGGATACTTTTCAAGTAATCTAATCATAATAGACACGGATGTACTATTTTTCTTTCAGTCAAATGAATCATGCTTAATTGCACCCACTTACTATTTTAATATTTTGTTTAGCCTGCTTTCTTATAGTATAGCTACCCTGCAATCCCAGATTTGTAAAGGCATATTTCTCTCAAGGGGGAATACAATGCTAAGTATTCTTTTTAATCAGTACTGTATTTTTAATGCACAATATTCAACTATTGGAATCTTTCTGGACTCAAAGAATGTAGTATATGACATGTCATGTAGCATTTGTATTTTTTTTTAAAAAAAAACCCATTTTCTTCTTAGCTTTCAATGGCCTTAGTGGAAAATAATTCTTTGTTTAAGGTCAATTTGAAAAGCAGCGTTTATGAGTTTAAAAGCAATGAACTTAGAAAGCAATATAACAGCTACTAGTAGAAATTACACTTTACAAAACAAAATAATACATCACTGATTTTGCACACAATTATCACTCAAAAAGAGGGAAATGTTTACTATTTGAACATAGATTCATGCTAATGCTGAATTATACAGCTATTTGTAGAATTTAAGTCTTGCTAGCTTTAAAAGAAAGGTAGAATCCACCCGATAATTTGATGAGTCTATTGAATCCCATTGTTTTTCCCAAGTGTAATATAATTTTTAGGCTTCAGCTGTTTTGACACTTACCTCAAAAGCATCTGACAGACTTTGCAGGATGTTACACGAGTGAAGGTATACATTTTAAAGTCATGTGTACTTGTTTCTGCAAACTGGGGCCTTATGTTTGACCTAGAATGTAAAATAGATTCTTTAATATTCATAAATATTAATAGAGAAATAATTCCATTTTCAAACCTAGAAAAAACTGCAGATAATGTTTAAATATGCATTTTAATAAGTTGTTGGGTATATTTGGTTGAAGACTCTGGGGTCTGTCTTCTCTCCTGCAGAAGGAGAGCCTTCTGTGCTTTATTCCACTGATATATTATATTATGTAATTTAGCTAAGCCAAAACCACTCTTGGTCCTTGTTTGCCTGTCAGGATCCATTTCGTTTTGTCGTCAAAATAATTGTAGAAATGACAAATGGCACAGTGGAACAGCCTGAAATTTGCTTCTTGTATCTTTTCTTGCTATCTGAACATTCTTTACCAGTCTTGGCATTTCTTATCAAAACTAAGGGGGAAAGAAGCCACTTCTGTACTGTGACTGTGAGGCAGGATTTATCCTAATCCTGATTTATCTTAGAAAGTTATGAACCCAATTATTATCTCACATCTCTGATTTCTATCCCAGGGCCAGCCTTGTATGACAGTGTAAAGTTCTCAATTCACCAAAAAAACCCAATTAGGGCATTTGGGAAATGCAAAGATACTATCTAAGCAAAATATAATTTGATTGTAGTTTAATGCTAGAGTTTTTAATCTGACTCTCTCTCATATCTGAGCCAGAGCATATTTAGAGAGCATTTGAGTCATAAATAAAATCTGGATCAGAACTGCCCATAGCACTGAATTTAAATCTTAGTGCATCAGAGTAATTCCCCAAAACAGCCTTTCAGATGTTTTGGATTTTATTTCCAATCAAGAGTCATGGCCAATGAGAAGTAAATTAAGAACTGCAGCCCGAAGTATCCATGACCTATCTTCACTAGAAGTTTCCTGATCCTTCACCTACTGTTTTCTCAGATTCCTGAGCCTGAGTACACTGCTTATTTCAACCATATCTTCATTAAGATCTTCCATATCTCCTTGAAGTTCATAGGTTTGGACTACTTTTGTTTTCTAGGGTTAAATGTGAGTTTTAATCCAAGTGAAAGCAATGCTACTGGAGCTCAGGGAAGTTTCTTTTATATCAATATTAATAACAAACTATATATACCATCAAACCTCCACCGTATCTAAATGTCTAGAGATGTAAAAAATGTCATGACTTCAATAGTCTTCTTCATATTGTTTACCGTCATGTGACGTCCATAATACACCTAAATGGTTTTGCTGTTTATATATTTCTCTAAAACATCCCACATTATCCATGAGACATACCTGATTTGTGCCTATTTTTAATGCTCCTTGTTCTCTTTAACTGCAGAAATCCAAGATTGCATTTCAAATATTTATTGGTTAACAAGGGGGACAGTAATACAGAATAGAATTCTATCAGTTGTATCATTTGCTGCTGTATAGATTTTCCAGCAAAAGCTATATTTGCTCATATTGTCATCCACCAACAGACCTGTCTAAATAAGCAATTTAAAATGAACACATTGGTTGCTAATGGAACACATTATCCTTACGTGTGTGGCCTCCATGCACAATTTTTTTTATAATGCCAACATTGATTTCTGGTCACAGTAAAATGTAGGTTATATTACAATGTGGAACATTTATAGTTTTCTATTTTGCCTTTTCACATTAATAAGTGAGCAGAAATATTAAGAAAGTGCAAAGCTGCTGAGTAGTAGGCAGTGAATTATTTTTATCTCAAGCTCTTACACATAGGTTCTGCATTTTATGATAATTAGAAAGGCAAGAAGAGATTCTATTATGTTTATTATTTTTACCTACTCTTTTGACCACATTTGAAAAGCATCAGATTTGAGAAGCTGAGAAGATTTGTCACTGTTGTCTGATTTTGCCTATTTTTTGGTTTTGTTTTGTCAGTTAACTTGTTTTAAGTCTGCTGTCTTTAAAAAAAAAAAAAGCTACATTTTTGCTAACTGAACTAAGAAGTATGTCTGTTCGCCCTGATCAGCATCAAGAGACTGATTGGACTGGGCTGGGTGCATCCTAAACTGGGTGCATCCTAAATCACAGTAATTTTCCAGCAAGTTTATCCTCTGTAAAGGCATGTTAAGTTATTTCACTTTTTGCTTTTTAATATCACCCACCAGTCAAACTCTATGCCAGTGTTTCTCAACCTCCGCAACTTTAAACTAGGTGAACTTCAACTCCCAAAATTCTCCAGCCATCTTAAAGTGGTCAAGGTTGAGAAACATTGCTCTAGGCACAGTCCTTGCTTAATAATAAGATTTCGTACGAGGCAGATCTTCATTGCAAATGCTTCCACTTCCATTCATATGTAGCTGAAAAAATCTCAATTTGAGAAAATGACAATGCTTACAAATTCATCCAATTAAATCAACATCCTTCCACTGATCTCTATCCCAAATAACTTCTAGCTTAGGGCCCTTAGAAATATTCCGTAATCAACACAGGTCTATTCCCTAGATCAATATTTAATTTTCTATTCCTGTCTTCTCCTTTTTGCGTTCAATTAAAATTGGTCAACGGCAGGTTGAAGAGTAGTGCCATAATAATGGCAAAGCAAAAATAAGAGCAGCCTCTTAGTTTCAGAGTCCATCTCCAGACATTCCCTACCTGGCTTCCCAAGCTAAGCATTTGTGTGGGAAATGCCATGAATATCTTCAGCCAAACTGCAGTTACCTTAGATGGATGGCAGCTTCCTCACATGCAAGCATGACAAACACACACTTTCTCAAGGTATACTTTTTCTTGTCCTCACAACCATCCTGCAAGTTAGCATAGATTGGGAGAGAGTGACTGTCAAAGCTTTTGCTTAAGTTTATTATTATATTTCCCCTCTCTTCAAATGGTGTGTGTGAGAGAGAGAGAGGGAGAGGGAGAGGGAGAGGGAGAGAGAGAGAGAGAGAATCTTACTTTTGGGTTAATATGAAATGTTAGCCTGATCACACAGTCTAATAATCTATTGTTCTCAAAAGTAATCCTTGTTAGCGAAGCTGGCTGAGGAGCCCTACAAGTCCCCCAAGACCCTCTCACAGGGTCAAAATCAAAATGGACAGATATTAAAGACATTTGCAAAAAATGTTTTAAAATGTAATTCTTGTCATTAAAAATACAGGGTTTTTCATGAGAAATATTTGTGTTAATCTCTATTATCTAATGTGATATTGCTGTTTTGATATGATTCAATAAATATTCTACAAATGTAAAGAGATAAAGGTTTCCCCTCTCCAGTCGTGTCAAACTCTAGGGGGCAGTGCTCATCTCCGTTTCTTAGCCAAGGGAGTCAGCGTTGTCCAATGAGAATTCCATGATCATGTGGCCAGCATGACTGTACACCAAGGCCCACTGATCACTGTCATCTTCCCACCCAAGTGGTACCTATTTATCTACTCACATTTGCATGCTTTCAAAGTACTAGGTAGGCAGAAGCTAGGGCAAGTAGCAGGAACTCACCCATCGCACTGCACTTGGATCCTGAACCCAGGCTTTCAGCTTTCCAGCTGACAAGCTGTGTCTTTAACTATCGTATCCCACCTTTACAGATGTATAAATTTTAATTTTTAATACAGTATATGTTGGTAAATATAAACAATACAAATAAAAGTTACTTGGGGTTCCATACTTTTTAAAAGTGGAAATGGGTGAGCAAAATGTTTAAGAAACATTCCTCTAGAACTCTCCTATTATTCAATATTTTTTCAGGAATCTTCTGCAGTAAGTACTGATATTGTTACATTTTATATTGCTATCCTATGAGCACCAGAAATGGACTCTAAATATGTCAAAAGAAAAAGCAGTAATGCTAAGTAGATAACAAAATGTGCCAGTCCTGTTTTGCTATAAAGGAAAGGTGAATTCTCATATGACAATATAATGTGGCATAAACCATGGCTTTAAAAACTCTTTTCCTCATTTCAATACTTGACCAGACATTATGCACTGTGTCACAGGGGTTTATACAGTAAAATTATATGTCACTTCTTATAAGACTGAAATAATATGATATGAAACACAAGAGCAGGATGTGGCAAATCATAAATATATTCACATATTTCCTACGGAGAAGGAAATGCATTATTTCAATGGTTCCTTTTTCATAAACAATTAAAATGATAACATTATGTTTATAGTAAGTCAACTTATATGTACGTCAACACTTTTAATAGTCAAGCAATTTTTTTCTTGGAATACAAATGAGTTTGTGTGTGATGTGTGATGTTTACTTGGTGTAGTAGTTCAGGCACCAGGCTGGAGACTGGGAGACCTTGAGTTCTAGTTCCACCCTGGCTATGAAAGCATCTGGCTCACTCTTTCTCAGCTCTAGGAGGGAGATTCCAAAATCTTGCCAAGAAGACTGCAGTTGAGTCTTCTTGGCTGCAGTTGGAATGCAATGAGTTTGCATTCCAAGAAGGAATTAGAAAATAAAAGAACTGATAAGAGCCTATTAGAAATATATATTTATCACTCGGTAATTTAGGATTGCACATATATACTGTTCAGTATTTTCTGTCACTGATATCCTATCATTTTACATGGGATGAAATGCGATAGATAAATTAGATCAGATTGACAACAATCTCTTCTGTAATATTTAATTAAACGTTTCTTTATCGAAAACAACTATGCGACACCAAAGTTGTCCATGAAAACATAGCATGCCAGAATGAAAGCCCCATGACATGTTATTCTTCATATCATGAAATCATACAGGTAAATATTGTTGTTCCTGAAAATGACACTCTGCTTTTTACCACCTTGCACATGAGGTGGTTTGTACTTTAGGACTAAATATTAAGAAATACCAAGTCAAGTAAATTAGTTGATAGATTAAAGAAAAAGAAACAATATATCTTAATTATGTTAATTTTCAGTTCCATACTCCTTGTTGCATCGTACAATCAATAATGACATTTGCTGAAAATCATTCCAGTTCTCAGCCAGAAACACATCATCATCTTCAAACAAAAGTACGTGTGCATTCAAATCCCCAATTTTGATACCTTTAGCAGAATGTCATACAATAATACATACAAGTAACTGTTATACATTTTTCCATAAATACATTAAACAATGGTGGGTGGGTGTACAGACACACACACACACACACACAATCTTCAAGTCTGTGTTTACTTCTGCTAATGGCCTGGACTTAATCTCTGCAGTCTTCTTGGCAAGATTTTGGAATCTCCCTCCTAGAGCTGAGAAAGAGTGAGCCAGATGCTTTCATACCCAGAGTGGAACTAGAACTCAAGGCAGTGGTGGGTTCCTCCCGGGTCAGTTCCGGTTCGGCCGAGCCGGTAGCGGTGACGATATGATGTCACCGAACAGGTTCTCCCCCCCTGCCCTCCCACCCCTCCACCCCCCATGTTATTCTTACCTTTTATTTGGTCCCACCCCCAATCTATTGCTGCCTCCTGAGTCCCAGCTGATGACTAGAGGGAAAAAAACTGTTTAAACTCTTGCTGCGGGGCTTCAAAGGGCCGTCCTACAGCTGATCAGTGTTAAAAGCAAACAAATGAGTCGGGTCGTAAGTGCGAGGACTGGTCGTAAGTGTGAGGACCTTCCAGAAATGACTCTGACCAGCTACGCCCACCTAGTCACATGACCTCCAAGCCACACCCACAAAATAAGCCACGCCCACAGAACCGGTAGTAAAAAAATTTAGAACCCACCCCTGACTCAAGGTCTCCCAGTCTCCAGCCTAGTACCTGAACTACTACACCAAGTAAACATCACACATCCTTGTTTTACACTATTCTCACCATTTGCTAGTGTGCACACACACACACACACACACACAGAAAGAGAGAGAGAGAGAGAGAGAGAGAGAGAGAGAGAGAGAGAGAGAGAGAGAGAGAGAGAGAGAGAGAGAGAAAATTCAAGTAGATAGTCCAGCATTTTTAATGCCTTTCCAAAACAACGCCTGCCCAATTTCTATGTTTTAAAAGGTCTTTAGCTTTTCTCCCCTTAGTTCCTTTCTTTCAGGTCTAAGATTTTTCTCTCTATGGTAGTTCGCTGCTTTAAAAAATAGTTCTAAGAGTCTCTTTCCCTGGATTTTCCTCTTTCTTTTTTTCTTTAAAGTTAGGGTCTAAACAAAAAGGAATCTTCTCACCCAGCTCCAATCACTATTCATCTGCACCGCTCCTGCTCATTTCTTTGTTGCCTCAGCTATCCCAGTTTCGTGGCATGATAGCTGCCTCTTCTCATTGAGGGAGAGGGAAGAAACCCTGAGTCCAGCAGGAGAGTTGCTGCTCTCCCCGAACTACAGGGCACCACACTTTTCTTCACCACCCCTACAGGGTGGCTTTAGCTCCTTTCTGAGCCCTCCAAAAGGGAGAATTTGGCGTGGGAAATCCGCTCCTCACATCCGATACCGCCACGGTGTCAGCCCGAAGTCCCTAACAAGGATCAATCCAGAGCTCTGTTATTGGCTATAGAGGCCTTCAGGAAAGCCTTGCTGGCTGCAGAAGAAATGGGCCAAGGTATGCGAGGCCTGGTTGCAATTCTCTGAAGCCAAAGAAGTTCCTGAAGGCTTCTGACAGCGAAAAGGGAAGCTGGGGGCAACCCGTGCAAATGAGGTGAGTCAGTGGACAACAACCCCTCCCCCCCCGAAAATAAGACCTGGGGCTTTTTTTGTTGCAAAAAAAAAAAAAGACAGGCTATTATTTTCAGGAAAACATGGGTACCTAGATTTTTCCTATATATATTTTTAAATCAACAAATGTACAATAAAATTACTCTTTCATATTATTAGATTTCTCAATGAATTGCTGAAGAGGAAAAAACATCAATTATGGACACTTCCTACCTGACATAAAGGCTCACTTGTATCTCACAGCCATTGAATAAATCATGTACATATTTTATCACTTCTCCTATTATACTATCTATATTTGTAGCCTTATGATTTTTCAGTATTTTCTGCATTTATTACTTTCTTTATATCATTTTTGTCTTGTACTATATATTCATGACATTATTTTAAATTCCTCCATTAAATTTTCACCATCATTTTGAGATCTCTGAAATACAGTTTCAGTTTTATCCCAAATTACTCTTATTTTAATTGCATTTACTCTGTTGGAGGCCTCTGATCTAGCCCTCTTTATTACTTCTAAGATTATTTTTTGTTTTCAACCAAATTTCTCTGCATTTTCTCTGCATTCATAAATGTCTTTCTGTCTGATTATATTCTTTCCAATTATTTTTCTCTATATATATCCATTATACAATATATTTCTCTCATCATGTTTGCAACAATTTTTTTTTTGTATTTTTTTTCTTATCCAGAGCCTTTCAGTGCATTTAGGTTTTTTTTCAGCTTAACTCCATACTGTCGGATGGCATTTTACAACATATTTATTCAAACAGATTCCACATCCTTTTATTTACATCCACTTTTCAATAATTTTACTTGGAAGATCAATCTGTCTTTTTTTTTTTTTTTATTGAAAAGGTTTTCAAATACAAATTTTTCCCCCTTTTTCCCCCCCCTCCCCCCCCTCCCTAACCCCCCCTCCCCACCCTTCCCCCCCTGTGACTTCTTCGTAACAAAAAAAAAACCCTAATTCATAACAGATTACTTACTCCCTCCTCAAAATACTGACCTTTACTTACTAAAAGTATTATAAATCCCCCTTTATCCATACATTTCAGAAAAGAAGAAGAGAAAAAAAAACAAAACAAAAAAAAACAAACACATTATACTATAACTATTATAAAATAACTCTAATTTAGCATAATAGTGTTTTATATCTATGCATTATTGCAACAATTCAAAACCACCTTCCACTTTAAAACTATACAATAAGTCCTACTTTAATAACATTTCAAAGCGGGCTCCCCATAAAATCTAATTTAACATTTATTCCACTCTATCCATTTCCTCCACTCCCCTAAATGTATCACTTAAAAATCCCTTTTCTTAAACTAATCAGTCTGTAGCTAGCTTATTCACCCACTGTCTTACAAATTTACCATACACAACAATTCTTGATATCTTTAATTCACTGCCCACACTACTTAAAAATATATATATATATATATTCCATTATATCTAAATAAAAAAAAGAAAAGACAATAACTTTAAATTTATAGTCCATATAATATCTTCTTGAAGTCTTTCCACTGGATTGTTAAAACCAACATCCATAATAGGGTGACATAGCTTGCGAATGCAACAGTTTATTCAAGATCTCCAATCATATCTGCCCCCATCAGTAGTAAACATCTTCTTATATATATAAAAGTAAAAACAACCACCCGAGTGACATTATAATTGTATTCCATATAATAATAATTGTGGGTTTCATCAGGATTATTAATTTCCATCATCGTATTGGGTAACAACCCGATCTTCTGCATGTCCCAATGTGATTCTCTTGCCTTATAATTCAAGATAATTATAATATATTTATCAACACAAAAAGAAGTTTCAAAATAGATAATTCAAAACCATCAATTTGAGGCTCTTTCCATGTCCCAAAATTACGGCAATGCAGAGATCTGCCACTATCCTCAGGATGATATTGACCAATATGTCGCCTCCTCTATGTTTTCACATAATCATTCATATTTTAAAATCACTGGCTTCACTGTTGCTTGGGTTAGAAATTTCTATTTTTGTACAACCTATTTCTTTTTTTGTTTTCTTTTGGTGGGTTTGACCTCCATCCTAATTTTTTGTGTCTCGCATTTCTTTTTTATCCCTTGTATATCCTCTAATTGGTTTCCATGCTTGTCCTTGCCTTGATAAGTCATCACATTAAAATCAGATGGCACTTCTCTCAAATTTGTAGATAATCCAGCTGGGGTATCCGATAAATCCAAAGGCAATTTATCTGGTACAGTCTCTGTCTTTAGTTCCAGCTCCTTCTGCTTATCCTGTATTATATCTGAAGACGTTAAATTCATTTTCAACCTATTTTGATAAAATTCTTCCGCCCTTTCAACAGTATTTAACTGGTATCTTTCTCCTTGATATCTCAATATAATACCAACTGGGACGTCCCACCGGAATTGAATATTTCTCCTTTTTAACTCAGACACCAGAAAGCCAAATTTCTTCCTTTCCATTAATATCTTAGGTGGGAGTTCCTTGTAAATCCAAATCTTTCTTCCATACAATTGCAAATTAGAATTGAAGGAATTTTGCACAATTTTATTCCTAATTTCTTTATCTGAAAAATAGATTACCACATCTCTAGGCAATTGCCTTTGCTTGGCAGTCCAAGAGTTTATTCGATAAGCTCTGTCAATCCTACAAAACACTTCCTCAGGTTGAATCTTTAAAATCCCAGCTAGAAATTCAGAAGATATTTTCCTTAAGTCATCTCTGTTATTTTCCTGCAAACCTCTAAGTCTTATTGCATATTCTGTGAAATTATATTGTATCTTTAGAACCTCTTTTTGAATCCTCTGTTCCAGATATTCTACATTACCAGACTTTTGGTCAGCATCCATTTTAAATTTTTCTTCTGAACTATAATCCTGAATATTTAACAAATCATTTTCAATTTTTTGAATTCTATTGTCCAATTTATCTTGAATTTCATCCATTTTTGACTCTAGTAAATTAGTATTTGTATCCAACCGAATCATGAATTCTGGCAATTTTAAAATTTTTTGCTGCAAAAAGTCAAACTTGGATTTCACCAATTCCTTAGTTTCCTGCTTAAATTTTTCAAGTTGCTGATTCACAATCTCATCCCTTCTTTCAATCTCCTCTAAGAGAAATTCTATTATATTAAAATCAGGTTTCTGGGACTGAAGAGTTAAAACATATTGCTTTAAATTCTTGGTGGGGGAATCCCCCCCACCTATTTGTTTGTCTGACTTCACAAGCCTCAGTGCCATGTTTCCGCCTAAGCAGGCTTTGTTAGAAGAAGAAAAAAAAAAAAAACAAGACAAAAGACTTCCAGCCAGCAACACTCAAGCCTCCAGGGAAAAAAGAGAAAAACAAAAACAGGAGCGGAGTTTTGTCTACAAATGTAGCCAGTGGTATTTATTCCGCTACATTGTAATAATAAAAAACGGAAGAACTTTCCCTCTCAAACTCTTCTCCAGCCGCGGCAGACGCCATTTTAAAAAGAAACTTTTTTCCTCTTTCTCTTCCTCTATTCTCTTAAGTAATTTTTAAAAGATAAGTAAAATACTTACGCTTCAGTATTACAGGTCCAGCTCACATTTTCTTTGAGTAATCTGTCAAATTCGCAAGCTTGCTTTTGACGCCTGGCTCTGCATTAGCAGAGGTCTCCCAAAGCCCGGAGCAACGGCTGGGGATATGGGGCATCTCATCCGCTCCATCCCAAAAGTAAAAGAAAAACTTTTGGGACTCTGCAGAGAGTTCTACCCACCCCTGCCGGCTCTATCTCCGTTTCCTCATGGGAACGGAGTTTTTTCGAGCCGCCGTTCCGTTGTGAAGGCGGCTCTAACAGGCAGTGGAAGCTGACGATCCCTAAGGAACGTCTGGCGGCGGCCAGCAGCAAACAGGAAGTCCCGAAGATCAATCTGTCTTGTTATGTTCATATAGGACTTGTACTTTCTCTTCATGGAGAATTCTACTTCCATTCTCTTTAATATCACTCTTTTGTTTTAATTCCATATCCATTTTTCCCAAAATCCATTCTTGATACCATCTCAAAATGGGACTTTCCCACATTCCCAACATCTCATTGTTATAACCAATATTAATACTCTCTTTTATTATAAACAATCAAATCAGTTGGGCTTTTGGATTTATATTAATTCCTTTGCTATAGGAATATATGAACAAAATTATAAACTCTCCAACCCTGTGAATTCTTACTTTCATATATACTTGCATAGACAATTTAAATGACATCAGTTCATTATTTCTGATGTACATTTTTTATTTTCATTCCAAATCTATATCCATGTCTTTATTTTCCTGCAAATTTTCATGGAGGAAACCATGGAGATGACCTTGGAAAAGTATCAGAAACTGTTAACAAAAACAGTATATAAGTATGTTTTGAGCCCAGGATGAAAGGAAAGAGTTAGAAAGAGTCTGTCTCTTTTCTGATTCTCTGGGATTTAAGAGGTTGGGAAAGAAAAATGCAGTAACACTTGTAAAATTCTGTTACTACAGCCTTTGTCAATAACTATAATTCTAATCTCTTTATGGAATCTATTTCTTGCTCTCAATTCCACATGACAAAATTAGATTACTTCCATTCAAATTTCTAACATTCTTTCCATTTATCTAAGTTTCACAGAATGAAAATACATTAATTTTTCTTTCTTTTCTTTTGTTATTTTATGCATGTTACTGTTGAAATCCACTTATACTCCAAGTTGACATTTCCACGGTCATCACCAGAAACTGACTTCTACTACCCACTATAATTGCCATCAATTAACACATTCACATAATAAGCTAGTGAAAGTGTAAACTAGGTTAATTCTTAGTTATTCCCTTGCTATAGACAGAATTTCTTGCTAATAGTAAGAATAATAGTAATAAGTTTTGATACACTTTGATCAATATATCACAACCAAAGCCTGCTTTTATGCAAGCATACTTGGATAGAGTCACTTTGTGTGAAATGCATAGCCATTTAAAGTTTACACATTTAAATACATGTCCATATTATTCTATGTTTTCTAATCTAGAATCATCTTCCAAACCAAAATACCACTGGAGGTGGCTACTAGATTGGTGGCAGATTCCACTTCCTCTCCCTCCTTGCTCTCTGCTCTCCACCCACCCATCTTTTCATATTGATGAAATTATTCTTGTTGTTTCTTTGTCTGTTTATTTTATTGTTCTATTATTTTACTTCTGTTCTGTTCACACACATTTCATTTTTCTTCCTTTTTATTGTAAGACACCTAGAGCAGCCTCATGGCGAGATAAGTAGTAAATAAAATGTAATAATAATAATACCAATAGTAATAGAGGCCTTGGGTATAAACCCAAAACAATTGGAGCACCACTTGAACACCATCGGCATTGACAAATTCGCCATCAGTCAATTGCAAAAGGTGACTTTACTCAAAACAGTTTCCATCTTGCGATAATATCTGTAACACTATCAAACATCCAGATCTGCCTACCTCAGGTCCTTAGAAAGAACTTGATAGGTAAACAAAAATGCCAAACCCAGTCTGAACACCTGGCTGACTGTGCAACGAACCATAATAATAATAATCTCCCACCAACTAAGAGAGATAGGCAGTATACTGGCATACAATCAAAATTCAGATATTCAAAATATGCACTATACTGACTCACTGCATTTTGAAAATATTCTTCCTCATGGACAATTTATTGCATAACATTGTCTCCTCAACCATATACATATGAACAAAACATAACCCTCTGAGATACATATGAAGAATGGTTGCAGGAACTAGGTATGTCTAGTTTAATGAAAAGAAGAACCAGGGGTGACATGACAGCAGTGTTCCAATATCTCAGGGGCTGCCACAAAGAAGAAGGAGTCAAGCTATTCTCCAAAGCACCTGAGCAATGGATGGAAACTAATCAAGGAGAGAAGCAACTTAGAACTAAGGAAAAATTTCCTGACAGAACAACTAATCAGTAAAACAACTTGTCTCCAGAAGTTGTAAATGCACTGGAAGTTTTTAAGAAGAGATTGGATAACTATTTGTCTGAAATGGTACAAGGTTTCCTGCCTAAGCAGGGGGTTGGACTAGAAGACCTCCAAGGTCCCTTCCAACTCTGTTAATCTATTGAAGATACAACGTACTGACATTTTTCTTTCGTTTTTTGGTACCAGAACTTTGCCAATCAGAACCAATTAAGTAGGTTGGAATAAAGTTCAATAGTTCCTAAATATAATATAAGGATAGGACAGGACAGAAGCTGCTTCTTCTGCTGCTTCTAAATATCCTGGCCTGGGAGAGATCCTGTCAGTCAGTCATGCTATCTTCATTATATTGCTGTCTGACAGCATTCAGAATGAACTGTTTGCCTTTGGGTAGTGCTGGAGACTGGATTTTATCTGTCATGCATAAATGCTACTTATCTGCCCTGAACCCTGGGGATAGTGCAAGCAGTAAATCAATAAATATGTAAATGAATATAATTGGATAGGGAAAGGGAAATAATACTCCTACAGAGAAGGAAATCAACAGGATGAGCTGACGTCTTAACACCAAAACCTGATCTAATGTAAGAGCTTAGGACTAGATTAAGTTGAAAAATGGGGAAAGGCATTTTTAAATTCCTTGGCACCTACAAAAAAAATTGACTGGCATTTTTGTGCAATCAGAAAATCTGCGTCTTTGCCCATTCTGATTAATTCTTCATATTTGAAGCACAGCCCCTTGACACCTCTGGAGAACATGGTTTAACTTGCCATCCCATTTAAGCTTCCACCACACTGTAGCAATTACAAAAAGGCTGCATTAGAAAGCCACTATATTTTTTACTATAATATTCCCCATCATGCAAAATTCTCATATGCATCATCTTAATGTGTTGTTGTTTGATAGCCTGTCAAAGGAGAAAATATTAGAAAAGGATTGCATGGTACAACAGAATGGGTCTTAATTCTTTGGAGGAAGAATGACATTAAAATATTTTCTCTCCCATAAAGGTCGAGATCCTAAAAGTAAAATAATAAATTAAATGTTCACATCCTTTCTGATACACATTTTCTTGCTATGCCAGTTTTTCTATTTTAAAAAATGCTAAACAAAAAACTAAAAATACGTCTTTCAACTTAAGCATTTATGCTACGTGAATGCCTTTGGCTCTAATACTAACAAAAGTCTAAATACAAGACTTTTATATAATATGCAATATCCTAAGCCACCAGTTATGTATAAATAATCATGGACCTGATTTCTTAAGCATAAAAACTTAAGAACAGGCTCTATTTAAAGTCTGTTACTGGAATGGTAAATTGAAGTCAAAAGATTCCTAAGAGAAATCAAGGCAAAGAAAAATTTGAAAGTGGAGACTTTTAAATTGTTATTTAGTCTTCTTGCAGCTTCCTCCAACCCCCAAATCCAGTTTTTGAACTTATTTAACATCATCTTTAAATGCCATGCATGTGCCATTTAATAATTCCACTTTTAAGGACACCTACCATTCATTTTCCCTTCTACGATGGCCAGACTTCATCGTTCTTCATGTAAGTTTTATAAACTACATCGATACAATTTTGGGACCTATAAACAAATTCCCTGTCTTCCTCCTAGTTCTTTATAATCTCACTTGTTGCATGAAAGTGAGAGGGGTGGGGTTTCCTACCACATGGCTCTAAGAGACTTTCTGTATATGGTATAGTCCCCATAATTGTTCTGGTGAGATTCATTCAGAGATTCACTGTACTTTTCCAATAATACAGATTCTTCCCTATTTCCAAAAGTGTTAATTGGTTAAGACTACATTTAAAGGTCTTTTTTTTTTAATATCCACAAGTTGTTTGTCCTAAATAAATAAATTCCTTTGCTTCCATTGACAAATCTACAGATCCATGCACAACCCATCATATATGACCTCTTTTCCTCTAAACTATGCTCCTCCAGCTACTATTCAATACTGGCCAAACTTCAGCAATTAAAAGCAATGCTTACTTTCACCTTCCCATGTCAAGGCCATAGTAGAGTTATTGCTTAAACTCATTACAAACACTTCAATTACATCTTGAGGAACTGCTTTCCCAAGGCACTTAATTAATAACTTACCTCCTCCTATCTATATGCTGAGGAATTTCAACCTAATAACACTCCCAGAAATTAAAATGATATATATTTATCGAGATAAAATACTTTAAATGTTCAATAACAAACTATGTAAATGTGAGAATTTTCCTATATGTATTTTTAAACAAATCTAGCTAAACACGAAATCAAATGAAATACTAGCCTAAAAAGATGTAAATTAAGTAAGGACTAGTTGATACAAACTGCAGCTCATCTGAGAAAATTAATTGTCTTTCATAAAACATCTAATCAGTCTGGATATGGCTGTGTAAGACCCTCCACTTAGGAATTTCTGAACCTGCAGTCAGTTTTTTAAAATAATAAAATGTAACGGAACAGTCCAGATTTTCTCATGGGCTCAGATTCCAGTTTCCAGAATCCTTTGGCACTCTGATTGATGGAGAAGCTATTATGGAGGAAATTTAAGAAATTCACATTTCCTTTTCCATACCTTTTGGTCCAAAATAAATAGGGAAGATGTCATAATAATATGAAAAGACTGTGATTTTATTCTTTCAGAAATAGATTATTGTACACCTTCATGTCCTCTTAATTAACTAAGTAAAGACTTTATTAATTTTACAGAATTAAGGATGCCAGATTAAGGAGCGGCATGGAGCTTTCACCTCACAATCAGGAGGTTGTGAGTTCGATCCTAGGTAGCAGTATTTTTCTGTCAGGGCACAAGGAGAAAATATCTGCTGTGATCTCTGCATGAGCATCTGGCCAGTCAACACTCAGCTCCATTCAGTCACCCTGACTCCACCCCGATGCAAGGGATTACAGGATTGTTAAAAGAAAAAGAAAAAAGATGCTAGACATATCCCCTAAATGTATATGAGCATTTCAATCACTAAACTGACCCAACCACCAATTTAGGTCTGAATTAATTATTGAAATTTACAAAGCATTTCTTAGCTTGATTAATTTATTTTTTAATTAAAATGCCTTCATTTGTTCAAACCTTATTCTGGATAGAAACACTGCATGCTTATTCATTTCTCCTCAAGAGTGTGTAAAAGGGTGTATGAATGTGCGTTTTGCATAATCCACATGCACATTAAAAAGCAATTAAACTTTCTCAAAATATTTTATTTTCTAAGTATTGTGAAAATGAAGGGCGTGGTAATAGTTTGTAGGCGGGCTCAAATAAATACTACACACAGAGATGCAATACTCTTTTATCATCATTTCAAATAATTTACTGAAGTTAGCAAATATTTTTTTTAGTCTATAGGCCGTAATATTATTACTCTGTTGCCTCTACACCTCAGTTAGACGTTAGTGAAATTAAAACTGTAATTTGTTTTTCATTCCAGTTCACAGACCTCTTGAAAACTATTTGCAGACTTCTGCTCTAAAGGAAAGGGATCAGTGCAAAAATAGTAGTCACATCCAGGAAGACATATATGATTGACACACACACTCCAAAACTCCTATAAAGTCAGGAAGCAATGAGGTATTTGCCCAAGTATTATAAAGCAAGTATACATTAGAAGGCTTTAACATTGCAACTTATCAGCTCTCTGATTAATTTTGCTTTAATTAAAGTCTTACAGACACACTCTATACATAATGAAGTTGTCTACAGAACAGAAATATTCCTCACAGATCTTTAATATAAAGGTATTTGAATCTGTGAATAATCAAGGAAAAGGATTATTTTTAAAGCCTGGCAGCCTTGTTTTGCAAGAAAATCACATGACTATAGTGAATAGTATTTTCCTGTACATGTGTTACAGAAGAAATAATGAAAATTATTCTCTCAACAGTTTCACAAAACAAATTATTTCCTTTGCTTTTTATTTCTTCCTTTTTATTTCAGACTTTGTAGCAACAGCTCAGAAATATTTCTGGAGAACAGTGTTTAATGAATCAATCAATCAATCAAATCTCCATTATGTTAATACTTGTATATCTCAGATTTGTCACATCAAAGAGCATCTAAGAGAAAGGCTTATTGGCTAATTAAATTAACTATCACAAGCAAACTATGTTTTTGATCAAGAGAACAGAATTTACTTCTAAGACTTTGCTAAGACTTTATTTCACAGCTATCCATTCAGAGATTAAAGAATTTAATCTTACTAGCTTTCTGAATGTGTAGTGTATTGTTTCAATCAAGAAAATGACTAGGCCTTGACCTCATTTTTCCTATGGAAAAGAAGGTTCACAATGATGCATTGATGTAACTAGATAGCAACCATAATAAGAAAGAGTTATGAAGGCACAATTTTTCATTCATACCATCCACCACAAACTATATCAAAGTTGTTTTCGACTGATTGTTAAATAATTGTATTTTTATCCCACTTTAGGTTGCAAGTTGTAGAGTTTAATACAGTCTTAGACCATGTAAAAGTATGCTTATATACATACAGTTCTCCACAAATATTAAAAAGAACAATTAAAAGATGAAAAAGAAAAGGAGGCATTAGATAAAATGTTGAAGTTACCAAAGAAATGCAGTTTTATTAGACAGTATTTTCTGCCTTATCCTTATAGCAGCAAAGCAACATTTGGTTGCATTACGGGTTGTAGTGATCTTATGATCTACTAGGAAGTAGGAGATGTACTGGTGTTAACCTCTTCCTTGAAGTTCTTTGCAAGTTTGTGTAACAAATTTTGTTCCAAGCTAATCAATAAAACTTTTAGTTTAGCAGGATATTAAAATCTTTTAGAAAACAAACATGGTGGTGACCACGTTAACATGTGAGTGCTAGCATGCCTGGATCAATCTGGATTGAAATAGAGAAGACTAATTTTAGGCCTTGGTGACATGATTATCATAGGACTGCTAAGAAAAACAGACTCTAGGAGGTTAAAACATAAATAGCAAGAAGACAGCAGTTTCCTCTGGTTAATAGATGGTGATCGGCCCAGAATGTCTGGACCTCATAAGCTTTAAGAGTATTTGGACAGAGAATTGTTCATGTTCATGATGCTTAAGTCAAATCACAGGATCGATCTCCCAAATACTGAAATTGTGGGGACTTCTGCACCATTATTTCCATCCAAGTCTTCAAAAACAATTAGAACTTTTATTAGAATAAAGGTTCTAATTATACCAGACAAGGCCATGCCCTTCCAAAGTCTTAGTACGAATGATCATAGAGATATGTGGGGTGCCACAGGGGTCGGTCCTCTCGCCCCTGCTATTCAACATTTATGTGAAGCCACTGGGTGAGATCATCCGTGGTTTCGGGGTGAAGTACCATGAGTACGCTGATGACACTCAGCTGTACATCTCCACCCCGGACCACCCCAATGATGCCCTTGAAGTGATGTCCCGGTGCCTGGAGGCCGTGCGGATCTGGATGGGAGAAACAGACTCAGACTCAACCCATCCAAGACCAAGTGGCTATGGTTTCCAGCATCCCGATATAGTCAGTTGGTGCCATCACTGACTATTGGGGGCGAGTCGTTAGCCTCCATGGAGAGGGCTTGCAACTTGGGTGTCCTCCTGGATTGACGGCTGTGTTTAGAAGAGTACTTGACGGCTGTGACCGGGAGGACTTTTCATCAGGTTTGCCTGATCCGCCAGTTGCGTCCCTTTCTAGATCGGGACTTCTTACACACGGTCACTCATGCCCTCGTCACTTCCCGCCTGGACTACTGCAATGCTCTCTACATGGGGCTCCCCTTGAGGAGCACCCGGAGGCTCCAACTGGTGCATAATGCGGCCACGCAGGTGTTTATGGGAGCGACGTGGTGTTCCCATGTAACACCTCTCCTGAGCGAGCTACACTGGCTCCCAGTGGTCTTCCGGGTGCGCTTCAAGGTTTTGGTTACCACCTTTAGAGCGCTCCATGGCTTAGGACCTGGATATTTATGGGACCGCCTGCTGCCACCAGTGTTCTGTCTCCGTGTCACACACGCACACAAACAGATAGCCAGAGGTTAAATAAAACTGGCAGACAACAAATTCTTTCGATAAGAGAATTGGCAGCAACCCAGTAGCTGCTTGCCAAGAACTTTACTCATAGAGGGAGGGGTTGTTCCTCTGACAGATAAACCCAAACAAGATACACACAGTTCAAGAATTGTCAAGTCCAGTCCGTATTAAATCCAAGGCAGATAACGTTGTTTCAAAGATACAATGTAGTAGTTTGTTTTGTCCGTCACAGAGTCTGAATGGCCACCTTACCCCCTTTTATCCCCTGTGGGGTGTGGTCCAGTGACTCAGTCTAATCTCTGGCATGCCTCCTCTTCTGCTGTGCGCGCCTGTCTCTCCGACACTGGCGTGGATCCATCCAAGACTTATCTCCATCACTGTCCGACTGCGAGGAGATACCTGGCTCCTGGCCAATCTCTTCTCGTTCAGGAGACACCTGAGGCATTGCCAGAGAGAAGGGTCCTAGAGAGGGAGGCCTGGCCAACTCCTCTCTTTCATGTTTGGAGCCTTCTCCCTCCAATAACACAGGCTCAGGTAACGGAGCCACAACAACCAGTAGCCTCTCACTGGCCAGTACGCTCTCATAGAGAGGGGCTCCTCCGGGTGCCTTCGGCCAAACAGTGTCAACTGGCGGCCCCCAGGGGGAGAGCCTTCTCTGTGGGGGCACCTGCTATTTGGAATGAGCTCCCCCCGTAGATACGGAGGATCCCGGATCTATGCAACTTCCGCTGCACCCTCAAGACTTTTTTATTTCAACAGGCCGGCCTGGCCTAACTTTTCCCTTTTAACTTTTTAAATTGTAAATTTTAAATTTGTCTTAAGTATTGGGGGTGTTTTAATTTGTCCCAGCCAAATTATTTAATGTGGTTTTATACTGTCTTTTAAATTTTGTAATCTATGTGTTTTATTTTTTAGCTGTTCACCGCCCTGAGTCCTTCGGGAGTAGGGCGGTATATAAATTTAATTAAATAAATAAATAAGTGGGAAAATGAATCCCAATTTCACAATTTGGAGTTTGGTATCAGCTTTTCCAACTAACAACTATTATTAAAAACACTTTAATAAAATATATTAGTCAGAAAAGGTGCTACTTAAATTAATGGAAGAATAATGTTTTCAGGAGACCGTTTGAAGGAGTTTGGGAAAAGTTCAACTTTTCCACTTGCTTTCCATCTCAAATATTCCCGATTTGAAAAGAATGTGACCAGAGTTCCTTTTCCTTTTAAGGGAAGGGGAAATCAAAAAGGAACCTAGAAAAGTGATAATTGTATGTAAAGAAAATAGGACATCTTTAATTTAAGCATTCTGAAAGTTAGTGATTGTTAAATTTCAAAAAATAAAGAAGGCAAGTGTGATTGCAACGAGCATGTATACGTAAAAGGTATTTCCATTTAAGGGTGTACTAACCAGCTTTAGTTTCTGAGCAAAGATATACCTCAGGAAGTCAACATTGGTTACTATGTAATTTGTAAAATGACCCTTAGTGATCTAACAAATTGGGCTATAAATTGCTCTAGGCTTATATGTCTCCATTTCCTTGATGCTAGTTATGAAGAAGAGTGTCCCATTGTCGGTGTGGAGAAGACATCCACTGACTGACACTACTAATCTGACGTTAAATTTTGAATCCAAAACATAGAAGACAAGCACATTAAGCTACTAAGACACAAGATTCCTTGGTCCTATTCAGTTATGATAATCAACAACTATAAATCAACTCTACTGAAAGATGGTTATGAGTGCTATTGCTTGTGGCTGATGCCCAACCCAAGAGTTACCTAAGTACAGCTTATGTGCAGGAAAGCAGACAACTAGAAGGCTTTAAAAGCATTAATGTTATCATCAAAACAGCAGCAATTGCTAAGTAAGTTACTCAAAGCATCCATTGTTCATTCTCTCTAATGTATACAATGCATTTGCTGGGTCATTTGAGCTGCATGAGGTATAAAGCTCCTAGTGGAAATAATCAAATTCTCACTGTCTCCTTTTAGAACACACAATAAAGTGCTAGCTTTTGAAAAAGAAACTCTTGTGCAATCAAAAACAACATTTTTTCCACTATATCACAAGCAAAATTGGGAGATACCAGCAGTGATTACGAGACTACACAAAAAAACAGAAAAGTAAAAAAACTCCCAGCATGAATCTTCTATCTGGCATAACCATTGATAAGCATGTAGAAGACATTTTTTAAATTATTTTTCAGTGCTCTGGTTTTTTGCAGAAAATTTTCCCTCCCATATCACTAATAATGCAAATCTTATGTAAACTAAGATAATTAACATATGGACATGTGCATTAAAATACTTAAACTAAAATTACAATATGCAATCTTGCATAGGGAATGTTTCCAGAAAGTTTTCCAGTTCAAAATAGATCACAGGGCTGTAAGGTTGCTATTCAATATGAAGATTCAATTTGAATGTGATTCAGCTGAATCTCCAAATTGATTTAGTTGCTACTCCTTTTTCTCAATTGATTCAGAAATTTCAACAATTCTGTGCACCGGAAGAAAAAGATATTTGAAAGCATGGTGTTCACTAGATCCATGGTATTCAAACTGTGTCGCCCAGAACCCTAAAGACTCAATGTGACAGTTTACATTGTTTACATTGTGTGAAGTGTATTATTACAACATTAAGTATAACATTTTGTTCAAATAAAATAAATTACGTAAAGCTTATTTATTAAAGGGTTCCACACCAATTTTTCACATAGAGAAGGGTTCCTTGAGTATCTCAATTTTGAAGACCCCTGTACTACAATTGGTTCTGAAGTTACACTGACAGTTGGGATCAGGATTACCATCATTAAGTGACATGGTCAAAAAAAGTGACATCATGTGATTGTATCACTTAGCGACAGAAATCCAGGCAATCCTGGTTGTCATCATAACCCCAAGACATGCAGGTTGTTAAGCAGGGCTCAACTAACATGTAACAATAGGAACAGCAATGAAAAATTAAATTAAATTAACGGGTACAAGGCCAATGGGACCAACGGTATATTACACCACTGCTGATTGTTAACACAGATAATTCATTAACTAAACATTGTTAGCTAGGTTTTGTTTTGTTTTTTGTTTTTCATATTTGGTGGCTCACAATTCTGGAATATGATTTGCAACAGAATGAAAGAAATTTCTAAAGGTTAATTCTCTTTCCAGCCTGTTATTTTCCTATTAATGATTATTAAATCTCAGATTTCCCCAAGGTATAACAAACTGGCTTTGCATATCATTATACCTGCTTGGATATTCTGTGTTTCCCATTAAGGAATTAAATTATAGGACTATGCCTCAATTAAAAAATAATCTTGGGTTTGAAAAATAAATATAATACAAAATTCAATTCAACATGAAGCTATGAAAATTCACTAAGTGATGTGAGACAGTTTTGATGGCATAAATTACCTGTAAAATCAAGTTCTTTGGATGAAATAGGGGAAAAAAGAGAGATGAAATTAAATGAAATGGGGTATATAATATTATAAAAATAAGCAAACAGGAGAAAACATATCATGGTCATTTCCCAAAACAATCATTGTGTCTCTACCATTAGTTTATATGGTGAAGAAACAGATTATTTATGTGAAAGGTGGAAATAGAAATGCTTTAGTTAATTTGATCCCAAATTAGGATTAATTCTTCAGTTTCAGAGAAACAGACTGGCATTTATCAAAAAATAAATTTAAAAGTTACCTTTTAATGCATCTACTTCAGTGGCGGGTTTCAAAATTTTTTACTACTGGTTCTGTGGGTGTGGCTTGGTGGGCGTGGCATGGATTGGTGGGCGTGGATTGGTGGATGTGGCAAGGGAAGGATACTGTAAAATCTCCATTCCCTCCCCAATCCAGGGGAAGGTTACTGCAAAATCTCCATTCCCTCCCGATCAGCTGGGACTTGGAAGGCAGAGAATAAGCTAGTCAGAATTTTTACTACTGGTTCTCCGAACTACTCAAAATTTCCACTACCGGTTCTCCAGAACTGGTCAGAACCTGCTGAAACCCACCTCTGATCTACTTCTGCATGAGATATCATTGAATGCTTAAAAGGTATGTAAGAATTGCTTAATTTTTTTTCTGATGAATAAATATTTATTGTTTTAGTTTCTTTGCAGTGTTAAACAGTTGCAGATATTATACAGGTAAACAGGCCAGTGTAATTTTTTCTATATGCAACATAACAGATTAAAGAAATGGTGATAAACCACCCTGAGCTACACAACTCAATATTTACCTGAAGTCATTCCACTGAGTCTGAGCTATTTATTTATTTGTTTGATGCTTAATTAAGATCTTCATAAACCATAGAAATGGCATGCAGAATTGGGGGAGGGGTATTACTTTCGAATTAGGAAAATTACAAAAACAGATACTGTACAAAACATCACAGCTTCAATAGGCAGCTCTCAACTGTTTATATTTCTTTGAAAGGATTCTGTGGTACACACACGCTTGTGCTATTATGTTAAGGGGAGGGAGAGGAATCAAATTCTTGAAGTCAAATTTAATAAACCAGGAAATCTGATCCAAATACCACATAATAAATTAGTTAGAAGCCACTAGGAAAAGAGCCAACATCCCCATCTCCCTTAGTAATACATTTTAGTTTACCAAGGCAATGATAGCAAAATCAGCTACAATTATGTTAAATATTTATTGCTAAATCCATTAATATTTTCCCTAAAGCACTATGGTACTGTATAACTTTCATAGGGAAGTGAAGCACGATGAAAATATAGCTTAGAGCGCCCTCTACCTTTCACTGTGAAAATTTTTTGGCCCTATACATTTCATCTCTAAAGCTTTTTAATCATATGTTTAGAAATTTTGCATGTGCCAGAAACTGCTTCAAATTTTAAATCCCTGCTAGATTACTGATCACTGAATGTCAATCAATCTGTACGATTATTTCTGAATATATTATGGTTACTTACAGGGCCATTTCAAACTGCTCGAGCCATTTCTTCTTCAAATCTTTGGTTTTGCAGTACAGTTCTAAGCCATTTTGTCCTTGTGTGTGGATGAGGTAGAAGCCGTAAGACCACTGTTTAAACAGGAAGAAAATTCAGGAATTAACTTTTAAGAACAGAGAGACAACCAAGTTGGAAAATACCTGGAGGACACACATTTCTAATTTCACAAAGTTCCAGGGAAATATAATAACAATAATTGTAACAACATTCCAGAACAACTCTTGAGCTTCCTGGAATCTTAATACATTTTTTAATCCCATTGCAAATATTAAACAGATAAACCAAAGCTGTAGAATGCACCACTGCACCACTCTGAATGCTTTAGTGCTTCCCCATATTAAAAAGTTCTTGGGGTGGGGGGAGAATAGCAAAGAATCAAGAAGATAAACATTTTTTTCTTAATTCCCAGTTTCCTACACAGAGGCTGTAGATAAATAAATCTAGAAAAGGGGCTTATAGAAATTTTAAATAGTTCATGTAATTAGGAATCTTAGTATTTCAGAGCAGAACATGTCAAGGATCCAGGCCTATTCTATATTTTTACCTTTTTACTCTCCTTGTCAGTGGTAGGGTTATTGCTTATTTTGTATTCCTGAAGATCAATTATATCCTTCATTTCATAATTATCACCTCTCCGTTTGCATACTATTACGGCCAAGTCAAATAAAAAGATATGCCTGGGGAAGAAGTGAAAGTATAAGAAGTTGTAAGAATTCAAACTTGTGGTTAAAAATGCTATATGAGAAATATTTAAGTAGAGTTTAATCTGGATTAATTTTTAATAAACATTTCAATGTCAAATCTGATTCTTAAGCTAAAATTTTCTCTCAAATTTAAATATGTATTTTGAACTGCAATTTTAGATTTGTATGCACAGTTCCATGCAGCATACGTATAAATTTCATTCTATTCTACAACATTTAAATCCCTATCAAGAGATGGAGAAATGGACTGGACACTGGTTTTATTTAATTTCAATTTAATTAATTTGATTTAGATGACACACAATTCCAAACACCTCATACAATGTAAAAAAACAAAACAAAACAAAACAACCAACTGAAAACAAAGCCAACCAACCAAATAAATAAAAAAAGCAGATAAAATGTTTAACTGAAAGCACACCAACACTATCAGTTTCTATTGATGATGATATCATGGGAAGCAGACAGTTCCCCAAATGACCAGGTTCTATGCCATGTAGGGCTTTATAGGTCATTACCTTGAATATGGAAGCAAAAGGATAATCAGTGCATTTTAGAGTAGACTCAGACTTTGTGTTTATGTAGTGAGTCCAGACTGATTCCTCACAAGCCCTCCTCCCAACGAGGATGATTATTTTCCAACAAAAAGGATTCAGGAATGGGTGCACCAGTTTATTTCACAGCAATGAAGCTGTGGAAAGGCCTTCTAGGCCAAAGCTGCCATATGCTTATTGAGCAGGAGCTAAGACTCCATGAGTGCCCCCAGATTGCTTTCCACCGTCTAGTGGGGAAGTGAAACCCCACCCAAGATAAAAATTGAAAAGTCTGTAAAGTTCTAGGAGTCCCAACAATTACAGACACTCAGTCTTAATAGGATTGAGCTGAAGACTGTTCCACCCTATCCAGGCCTCCACAGTCTCCAAGCATTTTTATAGTCTTTGACAGTTTTAATATTTCAAATACCACCCATGCCACTGAGATGCCTCACCCACCTGGCAGCAACCACCCCAAGTCCCATCACATTCATGCCATGCCTCTCCAGCCACCTCCACACCCCATCACTTTCTATCATCCTGCTTGCGAGCTATCTGGGATTTACAACTTCTTGCCAGTATCCCCACTATCTTTGGCTGTTGAAAGCCAGCAGGAAGTTGCAAGGCAGTGCTCACTTAACAACCCACAATCTTTGCTTAATAATGACAATAGGAATTGCAAGGTTTGTCGGCCTTTATGACTGCATTGCTTAGAGATGGAAATTCTAGTCCCAACTGCCATCATAACTCAAGGACTACCCGTATATAAGGTAGACTCTCTTTGCTTCCTTTTTTTTTCTTGTTTATTTATCATTTTATTTTTATGGTTTGTTGAATTTAATTTTATTATTGTGTAGTTTGATACTTTGCTTATATTATAAAATCTTTTTTTTTAAAGCACTTAATCTTGAATGATCAATAGACACTGACAATAGACCAAAGGATTGCCTTTAATCTACCAGTGCACATTCCAAAATTATTTTTCTTAGCTGAAAAGAAATATAATGCCATGGCACATTTACTTCCTTCTCATGGTCAGATCTCTGAATTCACTGGCATTACAGCTGCGCAACTAGTGAACTGCAGGTATTGTGCCATTTCAGAAGTATTGATCTAGGATCATTGCAAAATAATAAAATCCCCAAAAACAAACTGAAGCAATTCTCACCTATCTTGTCTTGCTCGTTTGTCCAGAGTCGTTATCTTTATTTCACCATCACCCTGGGGTCTTCCATAGAGTAAGAGGGATTGGTTCTGAAAAAAGCAAAAATTACATTAATCGCTTAAAAGATATCCAACAATTTTATTGGAGGAAGATGCTGCATTCAACATTCTGAAAAATGGTTGGATGTAAGGCAGATGGCAAATAAAAATGCAAAATTGGCAGCAAGGCCCAGAGCATCTCTGATCTACTCTACAAGGGGTATGCAAAACATTTCAATCGCAAAGCATTTACTTCAAGTAGTTCCAGTTCAACATTAGCCATCTGAAACATTTTAGTTCTCCATCTGCTCGGAATATTGCAATTGGATCTTTGTGGTGAGTGTTGCAATTAGCTTTTTCTTAATTTTTCTAGCCTGCAGGGAGTGATCCTAAAGCTACTGCTATTGGCTTAGATAACGTGGGGTGACCTGGATAGGTGGCCATCGTGTGTTGGGAAACAGGCATAGGACTCATAGATCCAAATGCTTCTGCTGTTGCTGAAGAAGACTACAGACCAGGAAGTTTGCTACAGCCAGTGCCTGTAACTCTAAATGCTATTGCCACACCTTCAGCTGGAAATTAGGAAATTGAACAGGCTGTTTCTGAGGCAAGCTGCAAGCTGTCCTAGTTTAATAGGATTCTTCTTCTTGTGTCTTGGTTTTAGCTCTTCAGACTTAAACCTGGAGTAATGGGCACTAGTTACAGGGGAGAGAAATGAAAAACCCCTCCTTCCTTGCCATTTCATTTCCTCTCACTTTATGTACTTATTTTGAAATATTTAGAGCCTGCATATTCTCCAGCCTTCAAAAAGCAACATAACACAATAAAAACCAAATAAAATAACAAATGGGGTAATGAAAACAATGCAATAAAAATAGTTGTCCTGATAGAGAGGCATTTAAGAAACAAAAGACTTTTGGCCATTGATGCTAAGACCCCCATATAGTTATAAAAAAGGGGGGGGAAGGTCTCCAAAGGCATTCTTTGCTACCAGGAGAAGAAAAATTATAGCCAAGAGGCCACAACAGAGAAGGGCTGGGCATATAATATCTCATTCAGCTATGTTTACTCTGTACTTAACACATTTTAATGTGTAATGCATCCTGGAAGAAATCCTCCTTCAACAATCAGGCCTTGTATACACAGCCAGTTACATTCTTCTAGGAGTTGCATTTTTCAGTTAATAAGCCAGCCCACCATTCTTGTGCATTAGTTATAACTTCTGAGATATCTTCTAGGGCAATATTTCTTAACCTTGGCAGCGTAAACAATTCTGGGAGTTGAACTCCACATATCTTCAAATTGCCAAGGTTGAGAAACACTGTCCTCTTGCTTGTGTATGCCCTATTTCTTTTTTTATTAGTTTATAGTATAAAATACAAAAATACCAAAGCAAATAGTAGGTTCTCAATAGTAGAACCTCAACTTTTTACTTTTCCATAATAGTGATGTATGCCCTCTTGACTTAAAAATAGACGTAGCCCAGGCAGAAAAAGAAGAATTTTTATCGCTCTAAGTCATAGATAGAATCTGATTGGTCAATTACTTTCTCTTTTTAACTGATGCATTACTAAGTTGAAATTTGCATGGGAAAGCAGTTTGTGTAACATTTCCTTCATTAACAAATGTTGCTCTTGAATGTTTCTTGTGAAAATTACAATGTTGATTTGGGTAGCTTTGTTGAGCTTTTTTGGGGTACTCATAAGCATACTTGATAGTCCAGAATGCTTTTTTTTTTTTTTGCCAAGACTGACATCACCCAAGATAGCTTGATAAGCTTTTGCTCTCCCTTTCTTGTTTTAAAAAGGTCCTACTTAACTTTTCCTAACTCATCTCTGCCTGCGTGCTTCAGAGCTTTTCAGAATGCATTTAAATGCCATGAAGTCAGCTGAAGCAGTACTACATTCTTATAATTACCAGCAAGCTCTTGTAATATTTATGTAAGAGTTCTTAGAAGCAACAGGTGGCAGCATTTAAAAATATGCTTACAAGTGATTTAAGAACAAAACAAGTCTGATAGGAATGGGGACTCAGTCAGTAAATTAAATTGTCTCTGCTTCTTTTAGCTGGCTGACGCCTAATGACTAACTACTAAAATCCGGCCAAGGAAAATTGACGAGAAAGTTTATCTCATTCAGGGTAATGTGTCTGCTAAACATTCCCGAGAGTTGATTTGAAGAAATTGAAAGACTACTGATTTTTCTGTTGAGAATCCCAGAAAAGACAGCTTTTCATGTAACAGATTCTGTGATTATGTTAACTATCAATTATTAAGCAACAGATTCTCACTCTCAAATCCATGTTTTCCTAAAAAAAATGGATTTTTTAAAAATTCTATGACACCATTTTAAAATATTGCCAAACTTTCTAAGGGTTGTCTAGCAGTAGCTAGAATGGACAGTCCAACTCCAGGGGATAAAAGATGACAGCAAGGGGGTTGTTTCACCTTCCCTATGATTCTTATAGTCACAACCCTAAATCCATTTCTTTTTTTTTTCTTTTTTGAGTCAAAGCTTTGTGGATGAGAGTTCCTGTTTCTATTCAAACTCTCTTGATACTCCTCTTCCAACTATCAATATTCCAATTGGAATATTCAAACCTTTTTGAGAATATAGTTTTTTACCTGCAATTGACTCTACCCTTGAACACACTTGCCTGTGCTCCACACTGACTTTAATCATAAGCCTGCCTATAGTTCTATCAATGACAATTATACAAGGGGAAAAAGACACCTAAAAAATAAGAAATCAGCATCTTATAAAGTCCTACCAAATTTTCTATTGATGATTGAAATTGCTTAATTTCACGGAGGGTTTCATTATCTCGCTTCACTTCATTTACATATTGTGCCAAGTCCTAAAACACAGGAAAAAAAAAAGAAATTTGATGTGTAATAAAGATTGATTAAATTTTTACAGTTGAGTAAGGGCTTGAAAGCCACTCATGTCCAATTTTCAACATTATAGTTATGATTTTTTTTAAAAAAAGGCATTTATTTTTATATGAACATTCCCCTAATATACAAACATTTGCATACAGTAGACTAAATACAACATTACAATTTTTAAAAAAAATGCAATTTAAAGGTAAGTGTATTCTAATTTTCATTTTAATTCAGGGAATGAGACTTAGGTCAGATTGGTTAAACAGCTGGACTAATTCTTTCCTGTCCCCCTAGTGTTATTGAAGCAACTGTGCATTAAATGGCAGCATGAGCATATTGGAAAAACTATGCTACACGCAGTAACCCCTATTATCAACTTCACATCCTTGGGAAGGAAAAATGGGGTCACAACTACTGGCCCAAGTCCTGAAATCTTTTAGCACCATTGTAAAAGATTGAGTTTCTGCTCAGCGTTCACAAAGCCTAAGCTCATTTTGCACTGAAAAGACCACCTGATAACATGAAACAGAATATACAGTGTGCCAAAGTATAAGTATGCGTGTGATGTGCAGCAACATTATAGAACCTTTTCTATTTGAAAGCCAGAGTGAAAATAGCCTGACAAATAATCAAATAATAAATTAAACATGGATCCTTGAATTGTGAAATGAGCTTGTTTGCTTTCATTTATAAGCATGGTATGCCAGTGTGCCATAAGATAGAAACCAAGCATGTTTCCAAATGTTTAATTTTCAATTTCTTTTTAGAAAAGACTCCTTTCATTTTATATTAGAGAGTGTGTACTCAATCAATCACACTTACCTTCATTGCATCAAGGGCCAACTTTAGATTTGCCTTCTCAGTTATGTCGTTAGTGTGCTTTACCAGCTCCTATATTACAGAATTACAGTTATTATCAACCCATTATAATGGAGAGAAACTCAGAAAATTATGGATGTACTATAATCAATGTAGCTCAATCTAAAGCACTGATTATATTGCCATTACTCAAAGTTATTCCAAAGGTGTTTTTTTTTTCCTCAGCTCACCAATAAATCTAGAGATTTTTAAACAGACTTTTAGCCAACGTTATATTTCAGGTTTTATTTTTTGGTTTCAGCTTTTCTGTGTTAGCACAGCAAATATTTCAGGAGATTGGTTAAATTTCCTGCAAATGAGTCCATGCCCCCAGATTAACATGATCAACTTGTTTCTAATTCATCCTTTATTTAGATGCCCATATCCTTTTCTCTGTAAGGAACATAATCTAAATGCCCAACCCCAATTTTAAAAAAGGTAGAGGTTTTATATTTGCACTAATCCACACTTAAAGCTCAATAGAGATATGTAGATTGTGACTAGTAAATACGAAATATCTTATAATACTATAAGCTTTCAATGATGTATTGGAATATATTGGTCATATTAACATTCAAATTTATTGTTTATCTGTTCATGTTTCAGTATCTGCCCCTTATTTTCTTCTTTGTGTTACTTGTTCTATATATACTTTCACAATGCATAAAACAGTTTTTTAAAAAAAGTAGTAACATTTCTGAAAGTTTTACAAACTGGGAAAATCAGCAGTACTGATACAGTACTGACTTTTATTCAAATGAACATTTTAAAATAAAAGTTATGCTCCATTACATTTGTTAAAATCATACCAGAACTTTCTGCACAGAGTAATGTGTCAATTACAAATGCAGTTAAAATGCATAAAATACATGGGACCTTGATATATTGCATGTAACAAGGCATTACAGAAACAAAATACTGCTTCTTGCATAGACAGAAGCTCTTTTTAAAATGACACTTTTTAAGTATGAGCAATGCAGGCAATCTAATGCAATAGTGTAGTTCTCTACAGCTGTACTAATGAGTCCCCCAGCAAAGCTATCAAATGATATTTAGAAGATTCTCAAGTTCCATTATAGTACTAACTGCACAGGAACCAAGCGCTCTGGGAGTTGTAATGGAAAACATTCTAAATAAAAACGGCATTATTATAATCCAGCACAGAACAGAAGTAACCTAGGAGTGACTGCTTCCTGTTCAGCCTCGATTACCGTGTTGCCCCGAAAATAAGACCCTCTCTTATATTTTTTTTGAACCCTGAAATAATAATAATAATAATAATAATTTTAGTTCTATACCGCCCTTCTCCCGAAGGACTCAGGGCGGTGTACAGCCTAATTAAAAACAGAATAAACATCAATTTAAAATAATTTAAAAATATTAAATAAATTTGGCTTAATTTAAAACCCCAAAAATTTAAAACATCCAATTTAAAATTATATTGCTAACCCAGCCTGGCGGAACAATAGGGTCTTGAGTGCGCAGCGAAATACCCGGAGGTCAGAAATCTTACGAATTTCCGGGGGCAGTTCATTCCACAGGGCTGGGGCTCCCACAGAGAAGGCCCTCCCCCTGGGTGTCGCCAGCCGACATGACTTAGCCGATGGCACCCTGAGGAGACCCTCTCTGTGGGAGCGGACTGGCCTGTGGGAGGCTATTGGTGGCAGAAGACGGTCTCGAAGGTACCCGGGTCCTATGCCATGGAGCGCTTTAAAGGTGGTAACCAACACCTTGAATCGCACCCGGAAGACCACTGGGAGCCAGTGCAGCTCGCGCAGGAGGGGTGTCACATGGGCGCAACGGTTGCACCCATAACCACCCACGCGGCCGCATTCTGGACCAGTTGGAGCCTCCGAGTGCTCTTCAAGGGGAGTCCCATGTAGAGAGCATTGCAGTAGTCCAACTGGGAGTGCTTAGCCTTATTTTTGGGGAGGTCTTATTATTTTGGGGCCCATGGAGGAAACCAGAGGAAATGGTGGGAACCAGCTGCACGTGTGTTTAAATATTTTTGGGGAGGGCTTATTTTCAGGGGGGGTTATTTTAGCGCATGTGCTCAAAAGCCCGATTGGGTTTATTATCAGGGGATGTCTTATTTTTGGGAAAACAGGGTAGGTACAACAACAACAAAACCACATTTCACCTATTAGCTAAGATGAGTATATGGTATTGATTTATACTATTAAAAAAAGATAGGCAGGCAGGCAGGCAAACAACCACTCCGCTATTGTGAAATCAACTGAATTCCAATAGGATTGGGCTGATGGAGAACCTTTCTAGACAAAAGATCTTTCTCTTCCTGTATACTGTGTATCGTGTATGCCCTCACATTTACTGTACTATGAGAATCCAGCATCTCACTAAATTGATTTAGACATTATACTCTTTATAGCAGATCCCTAGGGAAATTTTTGCAACACCTACCAGGTGGACAGCTGTACAATTTAATACAACTCTCCGCATGGGTCAGAGCCATTATGGGTTTGTTATGCTCTTGCTGATGATATACTATACTGATACATATCCTGGCTGACAAAAAAACAACAACAATATAATAGCACTGACCTGCTCACTGCATCATATTATATCAGGTTCTTCAACCTTATAGATGTTGCATTACAATTCCCAACTGGAATGCCCCAGTGTGGATTCAATACAATACAATAACCAGCAAGCTAGCACCAGTTCTGAGTGGTAGCTTTACTTTAAGTGGAATAACAAGCTGTTGCTGTTGTGAGAATCATGAGTTCCTCCCCAAAGAAAGTAAGTACAATGTTTCTAAAAAAACATTATCACCCCCTCCCAGAAAAAAAAAACTTAAAATTGACAGGGTGTTTTAAAATAAAGGATGCAAAGACCAGGTTAGTGATAGATACTTGTGAAGAAAACTCTATCACTGTGGTTACTAAGAGTTGACACCCACTTGATGGCATACAATCAATAATCAATCAGTCTGTATCGGGGTGAAATGCTCCCGGTTTGGTCCGGTTCACCTGAACCAATAGTAAAAAGGGCTACTGGTTTGCCGAACCGGTAGTAAAAATGCTTTTAAAAAGTAAAAAAAAGACTCTGACGATTATAGCTGTGCCCCGCGATCGTCAGAGCCTCTTTTTTTACCTTTTAAAAGCATTTTTTTACAACCTATTCGACCGAATAGGTTATAAAACAATGCTTTTAAAAGTTAAAAAAAAAAGGCTCTGAAGATCGCAGGCCACAGCTGATCACACACACACATCCCGTGCACTGTTCTACTTACCCCATGCCTCCTTTTGGAGTGCACCGCACACGCGTGCGCACCTCACATTTGGTGCGTGTTGGCACTGCATGTGCATGCGCAAAGTGCACATTTGGCACACAGCACGCATGCGCAGCTAGTGAACTGGTAGTAAACCGGTTCAGATTTCACCACTGGTCTGTATCCAGTGACACTCTTACAGCTGAAATTCTTACATGTGTATTCTCAATAGTCCAAATTCACAGTACAACAGTGAGTGTTCTAAATAGTTAAACAAAGATAGAACTAGCAAGATACAATCTGAATCATTAGAAAAATTAAATACCTGAAGTAACAGATGATACTTCAGAACTCGTTGCATTGGAACTACAAGGAGATCCCGCAGAGTAAATTTCCCGTTATTAGCTCTTTTGGAACATTCCTAATTAAAAAATAACCAAAAATTGAATAAATAAGGTGACTCTGTCCCATAATCAAAATAGCAATGTTATCTTTGATAAGACACTTGTTTCTCAAACTGCACCAACTATTTAATTACACTGAATTTTGATTAAGTTTGAATACTGGGGTCCTTAGATTTAGTCTTCTTTCTCACCCACTGTTTTGTAATTCAAAGATCAAGCACAATTCAGAAAAGATTGAGCAGGTCTGGGTTAGGAGAAATCATTGGGTTATGATCAGTGGTGGATTCAAATAATTCAACAACCGATTTGCCCAGGGTCAGGTTGGCTGTTGTGGGAGGTGTGATGCATCCCCATCCTCCAGCTCCACCGTACATGTGGGACAAGCCTCCCAAGATGGCCAACCTGACCCTGGGTGAACCAGTTGTTAAATTACCCCCCCCCCCCGCCGCTATCAAAGTGGATCCTGGGCCCTGCGCTGCAATAGAGAAATGGGAAACGGAGCAGCCGGCATAAGGAAAGGAGGAGCAGGGAAAAGAAAGAGGGAAAGCGACTTTCTCCTTCCCTTGCGTCAGCCTCTCCATTGCCCATTGCACAGTTTCTCCATTGCAGCACAGAGCCCAGGATCCACTTTGATAGCGGGGGGGATGGGGTAATTTAATAACCAGTTCGCCCAAGCTGGTGCAAACCGGCTGAATCACCCCACTGGTTATGATCTGGTCAGGACTACCAGAAGCAAGTGAGGATGACTGAAATTTTAATTTCAGTCTTTTCCCCTTCAAATCTTCCAACCCATTTATAGGGATTTAAGAAAAAATAATAATTTCCACATCTAACTGTAATTTATAAATGAAGGGAGAGGAAAATTTAACTTCCCTCTCCCATCCTATAGATAGTGGCACTGCCCTATATTAGGATTACCCACATTTCCTCTATAATAGGAACAGGAAACACTTTTTCAGGCCAAGGACTGCTCTTGTTTTATTTGCCTTATTGAAACAACAACAACAATATAGCTATCAACCTCAATAGTATGTATGTGTTTAAATAAAGTCATAAGATTTACACAGATGGAACTACAGTATAAACTCTGACGATACTATAAAAATTTTTGGCTGGCAATTCAGTTCATAAATAGAACAATTCAAGAATATTTGATTAGATTACTCAGGAGTCTTTTTCTGTTGGGGAAGGATATCAAGGGATGACATCCAAAAAAGTAAGTGGGGCCAGTACAGAATAGTAAATGAAGCCAGGATAAAGTTAATTTAATGTCCATATAAATATAATTAAATTTAAACTTAATTAAGTAGTGAACATGATTACTCCCCATGTATTTAATAAGTTTCCTCTACTATGATATTAAGAACTGCAGTTCAGCAACAACTTTCAGAACCACTCTGGAGGGCTCAAGTAGCCCTGAGTGGACACCCTTAGTAATTAAACCTTGCAAAGAGAGCTCTACCATTTATTGCTGTAAATAAATTCACAGGCAATTTTAACTCTTGGTCTGCACATTAAGGAGAATGAGGTGGAATTGCAAGTGTAGTAGAAAAAATATATACTTCTTCAGTACATTGTAGACTATTTTCCCTCAAATCTGCCTTGCAAAGTGCTCTTTCCTATGACAAAGAATGAACTGCACTTGGCCCTTTAACCCAATCTCTAGTGGTGACACATGTTATCTATAGGGGAGGGGCTTCAAAGTACATTTGTATTTGGAAATGGTTCCATCCATTCCATCTCAGCTTTGACCATCTCTGCATAACATAGTCTGCATAACATTTACACAGATCATAATTTCCAATTTCATTGTAGAAATAAAATTAGCAGGCATAGGTTGGAATATCTATGTAGTATGCAGTACATAAAATGGACTAATAGTAGACCCCACCTTTTCCCCCTGCACATCCTGTTCCCTTCCCTTCCATCTTTTAACCATAATTTTGTATTATTATTGTTGATAGAGAGATGGGATAGGGATAGGGATAGGGAGGGGGAGGGGGAGGGGGAGGGGGAGGGGGAGAGGAAGAGGGAGAGGGGGTGGAGAGGGAGACATTTTCATAGACATAGATATTGACGTAGATATATATGGTTTTAAAGCTTTTAACATTGTAAACTGTCCAAAGTTACCAGATAGACAGACAGACAGAAGATAGATAGATAGATAGATAGATAGATAGATAGATAGATAGATAGATAGATAGATAGATAGATAGATAGATAGATAATGGATGGATGGATGGATGATAGTCTGATTGTAAGAGTTGATCCAAATCAAAATGTTTTTATTTGTAAAGAAACCAATAACCTCCAATTTCAGCTTAACATCTTCCTTTGTCTTGGAAATAACATCCAAACAGGAAATAGCCGTCTCTACTTGACTGCAATACTGCCCATAAATCACCAATCTAGAACAATACAAAGAGAGAGAGAGAGAGAGAGAGAGAGAGAGAGAGAGAGAGAGAGAGAGAGAGAGAGAGAGAAATGAATTCATTCGTATATTATGAATATTCATTTATATATTATTACATTCAACAACTTTATTTTAATTTTATCCCTAACTACAGTTTACAGATAGTCCTTGACATACAACCACAGATGGAACCAGAATTTCCATTGCTAAACAAAGTAATTGTTAAGTGAATCGTCATGGCTGATTTTACAACCTTTTTGCCATGGTTGTTAAGCACTGCATCTCTGTGAATCATGTCATTAGGCAAATCTGGTTTCCGCCATTGACTTTGCTTGTCGGCAGCTGGCTGGTGAGGTCGCAAATGGTGATCATGTGACCCTGGGATGCTGCAACCGTAAAAAGTACATGCTGGTTGCCAAGCACATGAATTTTGATCACATGACTGTGGGGAATGCTGCGATAGTCATAAGTGCAAGGACCAGTGTCAGTTTTTTATTGCTACTGTAACTATGAATGTTTTTTAAATAAATGGTTGTAAACAGAATCTACCTGTAAATTCTTAAGTGCATGTGGTTCCATTTTAGTCTCAAAAGTAAATGTTATAACTTTAATCTGGTTGAAAGTACAACTATAAACCTTTTACAGAATAATTTTAGTATTTATTGTTAAGGTAGTCTTCAATCAAGATTGTAGCAGTCATTAAGCCTACCTGATCATCTTGCTTAATGACCACAGTCCCTGCTCTCCCTGCTGTGGGTCAACCATGTGAGTCACTAAGCAGAGCATGGGTTGTCTCAGGGGCTGGGGCAGGCTTTAAGAGGTCTGATGTAGGCCCAGGTCTGCACTGCACCTCCCCCTGGTCCAGGATTTGACTAAGATAGTGGGGTAGGGGCTGCTGCAGTGTCCTTTGATCAGTCATAAGGGCAAAAGAATTGCCAAGCACCTGAATTTTGTTCACATGAGAGCAGGGGTGCTGCAGTGGCTGTAACTTTGGGTACAAGTCATAAGGTCCCTCCATTCAGTGCTGTCATAATTTCAAACAATTGAATAAACAGTCGTAAATCGAGGACTACTTGTAACACAACCCTCAGAAAGCTCAACGCAGAGGGGAAGGAATCACATAATTGCAATTAGTGATTGCATCAATTGTGTCCTGGCTATAGAAAGTGTTAAATTGTCCCACACATTCCCCACCCCGAAGTAATAACATGAAGGAATGGATATGATGAACTTTCTGTGGCCAATCCCAACCTTAATTCTCTTCCAGTACTTTTAGAAATCAGAAAATGTGACACACGCACACACACACACACACACATACACCAAATAAGGTTAATATCCAAGAAAACCATAACAAAATATACAAAAGAAAAAAGGGGTGGATATAGCACATGCTACAGAATAACTTTCTATGAAATTTAATTGTTTTTAATGCACTGAAATCATGTATTATAGATTAATACTAAATATGAAAACTGTTCATATTTGAACACAAAACTTTTATTTAAACTACATTAAATACAATTGGGAGCTTATCATGGATAAATTAATACCAACAGCTCACATTCACATTTTGAATATATACATTTTATATGTATAAAGGACTATTACCTTTCCTTGTAGCTAATAAAAATTTTATACAAATTCTGGTCACTTTTGCTTACAATGGATTCATGAATATCTTGTGTTAAAGTTCTGTGGATTTTCACCAAATCCTGAAACAAAAAATAAACCTTTTATAAGAATCTTCAGTGCTATCATATCAGTTATTATTTTCATACAATGAAATACAGTGATTAGACTATTTCACACTAGAAACTAGAAAGTATTATCATGGTGGTTATTAAAATGAGCATTTATTTACCTTAAACTTACTGGTATGTGTTTGTTATATAACTCTTATGAAATTATAAATTTAAAAGTATATTGAGTTCACTATCACATTTTTTAAGTCAACTGGACACATTAAAGACAGGTAAACTTATTCATAGTTTACCTATTTTAGATTAAGGATAGGATAACTTTACTCTATCTTCTATTGCTAAGGCATTAATTCTCAGTCTCTTTCTTCCCAGACCCATGGTTGCATAGGAAGACTTCATTTGATCAAAATAAACTCAGAAAATATCTTAATTCCATTTTAGATTTGTGACTGCAATCAGGTTTAATGTCCAAACATAGGGACGTGGAGGAAGTTTCATTGACTTTTATAAATTTAATACTAATACCTTGCTCCTCAAAAGTTAAATAAACTGTAAATTTCTTACTATTAACTAAAGCTCTAGTCTACAAAACTGAGTCATAAATTCAAAAGCTTGTTTGTTCCTGTTTTTTCACTTTAAACAAAATAAATGTGCATAGTGCAAAACGTTCTTTTTCCAGAAGACACTTAAAAACTGCCTGCAAGGACAGATGTGAATGTGTAAGTGCTCAATGCAACACCTATCAGAAGCCTCCTGAGGAAACTTGTTGAAATTTTCCTGGCAGGAGACACAATTTTGAGACAAAACCTTTCGCCAACAGACAAGAAATCTATTGATTGCTGACTAGCAGCTTCTAACACAGAGAATGGAGAAGTCTCTACTATTTCCCTTGACATCATCACCCTAACTGAGAAAAACACTTTCTCAGTGGTATTTTTTGAAGATTTGACTTTGTTTTTATTTTTTAAGGCAGGATAAACTACCCAAGCAGTATATGAGAGGAGAAATTCTAAACACAACGGAGAAGAGAATGATGGAACAATGAATCCCTTCTCCCACCTATGTAGAAACCCTCTACATAAAAAGAAGAAAAACTTGGCTGAGAAATGGATTTTAAGTACAATTAATTAACTAATCCATTCAAATCCATCAGACAGTTAATTTAGACAATTAGGAAAAGTTATTAATTTGCTTAGTTATTTATTATCGTATTTTTTCATGGCAAAGAGTTGCTTCTCATCTTCTATCTTAAAAAATGAAACTCACTCACAGATTAGGCGAAAAGATAAATATCATCCCTCCTCCACCCCCACCAAGTGTTTTGAGGTGATATTTTAAAGTAATGTTCTAGTAGACAAATAAACAAATCAGTGTAACCATATGCTAGCCTTATTATTAATTCTGTCCCTTTACCTTGGACAAGGCTAAGCCAACAATGGCTCACCAATGGAGTCTGCCTAATCCTGTATTTTCCTGGGCAATGACAACAAAGCACCCTGAGTTGAGTGTTTTGTTTTTTTCTGGGCAACTATTCCTCTATTCCTTTTGAAGCCTTACGTGAAATGAAAAACGTGTTCATTTCTCCCTAACCTCTCTGTAGGAAGCCTTTTCTTCTCCTGGTAAACTCTTCCTCCTTAAGGGAGTGGGCTAGACAAAGTAGTAACAGCAGTAAGTAAGTGGGTATGTGAGCAGGAAGGAGTAAGACCGATAGCCGAGCTACAATTTCCATTCGCTAAGCTCATCTATCAATTCACCTGTTAAGTCTCAAAGGATCCTTTCTGTACATTCTATTTGTCTTCATTCTACCTAAATTTTCCAGCAATGTCTTGTAGACAGCCTTCACATGAATATCACAACTTCTGGAAATATTACTTACAGGAATGTTGATGAATACTGTTTCAAATTCTGATGGTGTCAGAAATCTTTTCAATGGCACCATAAAAAACTATAAAAGGAAAAACACAGACACACAAGTAATATTATACATTTTGCCCAATGGAACTACTTTTTAGGTGCTTGATGTCCATGTCTTGTTTTAAACATATACGTCTTAGAATACCTTATCACTTGATCAAGTTCCCAACCTTGCACATTAAGTGTTAATTGATAAATTAACAAAAGTTAGCAGTAAGAATCTAAATAAAATTACCAGATTTTATAATGGATATTTAAGGTGGTTATAAGTTATTTCTCCACTGGGTCGTTTATGTATCTAGTGTAGCAATAAAGGGGAATTGGAGCAAAGTTCATTTTGGTAGCAAACTCTTTTGTCGTTTTTTGAAAAGTGTTTTATTGTCTTTTCTCTTGGATGTTTTCCTCAAAGAAAATGTCACTGTGCATGAAAATTCCCTTTTAACTCAATCAGGGTTTCTCAATCTCAGAACTTTGAAGAATTCTGCGAGTTAAAGTCCATATAATTTAAAGTTCCTGAGGTTGAGAAACATTGATCTAAATCATTTAATAACTTGCAACTCATTCCATATCAGAATATTCCTGAAAAATGGCAGAATCAGTACTGTAATTTCCATTGAGAGATTACAAGGGAGTCAGGGAGAAGGTGGATTTTTCAATATTACATTTAATTATTTCTCAAGCCATAAAGTTTTGAAATTGCTTATTGAGTAGATATAACTTTTTTTTAAAAAGAAAAATGAGTGGTCTGCCATACACTGGTAATAGTGAAATATACTGTGATATAAAATAAACATGTGCTCTTAAAATGAAAAACTGATCCATTATTTAACATTAATGTATCCAGTAGTCAAATTTAGAAAGTTGTGGTAGATTAGGGATCATGAAATGCTTCAACACTGAAACAGTTCATTCAATTATCTGACAAGTTTAACAAACTTTTTCACATGTGGTTTGATCCTTTCAAATTCAGTTGTCATTGACTGAGGTGAAAAATTGGCTGAAAGATTGTTTTAAAATGTTTTTTTAAAGATTAACAAATATGATATACTCACTGTTAGAAATACTGCAGAAATTATCAGATTTCTATGTTCTGTAATAGTAATTAAGTGATCCAGAGTTTTACTTAAATAGAGAAAACCTCTATACTCTCTGTTGAGAAGTGGGTGGGATTATTTTTGACAAATTATAAATATTTCAATGGAAGACAATAGAACATATTCCCATTGTTTCCCACAACTCTTTATTTTTAAGTAAATAGATAAATAACATACACCCATACATATAATATATAGCTAATTTGATCTGTTTAAGGCACTATGTTAGAAACAAAGTGTCAAGATTGAACTGCTTTGCTTCTTTCAAACCCTAATGCTTTTCAACTTGTCAATGAACTGCGGGGAGGGAAGGGAGAAATAGAATGCTGAGAATATGTGCCTGGACTGTTAAAGCCTGACAACCATCAAGGTCACCACTGCAGCTGCTTGAGAAAGAGAGGCACTGTTCCCATATCAAAAGGATGTTTCATAATTGGACAATGTGATCACCTGGGGTGAGGAGAAAGGGAAGCTATTGCTTAACTAATCAAGCATTTGCACGGGGAAAACCAGAGCTGGTTTTGATTCTTCTGTACCAAAATGGTGTGTCCAATAACGTTTTATTTTTGGGAACTTAAAGCTCCCGAGAGTGTTTCTTTATTTTGGGTTACTAGTTGACACAAGGAGACTGTGAGTTCTAGTTCTGCCTTAGGCATACAAGCTGACTGGGTTACTTGGGCCAGTCACTCTCCCTCAGTCCACAGGATTGTTGTTGTGGGGAATATAGGAGGAAGAAGGAGTATTGTATATTTTCACCACCTTGAGTTATTTATAAAAATAATAAAGACAGGGTTTTTAAAAATCCAGATAAATCTAATACTTTCTTACTTTAAAACAACTGAGGATCCTGGATTATGGCAGGTATTGAATATAAATACATTTACCAAATTTTATGTGCTGCTTATCTTTGTGGCCCAGTGGTAAAAAAGAAGGGGGGTTGGTAACTGGTCTCAAATTCCCTCTGACCAACAGTGCTGTCTTTTAGAACAAAGCAAACTCAGAACACTTTGAAGAAATATTTCAAATGAAGCTGTTTTATTTCAAGGTCAAAACCAAATATGTTTTCTATTTTGTGCATACCTCTACTATGTATACATCCTTGCCTGAAACTTCTCTGCTCTCCTAGCTCCCCTGGCAATAAGTGAGAAATGAGTTCCTGATTGTTTTATCACATCACTTTACCTTTTCAATTGATTCCAGTGTTTCGGTGTATTTCTCTTCAGTCTGTTTTATTTCCGAAAGACAGCAAGTTCTTATGTCATTCTCAGGACATTTCTGCCAAGTCAATAAGAGTTTACTTGAATATGAGCACACTTCTGGGTATTTTTCAGCCGGACCATATTTCTCTACCAACTGTCAGTGATAGTCAGCATCCTAATCTATCTTGTTGTAGATCTGAACTCAGCGACACACTGTCTACAGGCACAACTGCCTTGCCCCATATCTTGCCAATTTAAAGAATAATCTGAACAGAATCCTTTCCAGGATTTCTGGAAAGACACTAAATGGCTTCTGGCTCCCACCGTATCCTGTGTGGACCCTTTGAATTGTGAAAAAAGGCCGTGGCAGCGGATCTAAACCCAGCCTTCACTGGTCAAGTTATCAATCAATTAAAGAAATGGTAGATGGAAGAGAGAAAGAAACTACAGGCAGCTTCCAACCGTGGGAGATTGGGAAAAGGTGCTGAAGGAAGCCATGAGAAGCGGCAAAGCAAATGCAGGCAAAAGAACCAACATAGTTTTATTCTCTGTGTTTCATGTTTTAAAACTTCTTAAATGAGAACAGGACATTTTAAAAATGCTATTATATATTAGTATGTTTATTATCAGGCAATTTAGGTCACACTCATTTAATTGACCAGGTAATGGATCAGAATGATGACACCAAAATATTTATGTGAAAAGAAAAAATTTACCAGGTAGATGACAGTGGAAGATTTTTAGGAAGGAAACTGGAGCCAAGTTGCCAATGGCTGTAGTATGATTAATTGGTTCTTAATACTCCATCGGAAATCCATGGGACTGAAATGGGTTTAATTTTGGATTATGGCCTAAATATATTACTGCACTGTTTCTTTTGTGCCCAGCTGAATCTTTTTATAACTCACAAGCTGATGTGCTGCTTCAGCTTTCATTAGGTCTTCATACACTTCACCTCCTTCATCTTCCCCATAAACACAATCATAAAGGTCTTCATCCTCATTCACTCTCGTTTCACTAGAATACAATGTGAAAGGAGAAAATTCAGAGCACATAATAGGACCTATTTTAAAAATCTACACGAGTATCACAAAATAATGTATAAATTCCCTCTGATCTCCTGTCCATTTTGGGCACTGCCAGGAGGCAGACTTAGAAACAGCTGGCTTGGCTTTAGGTTGCTGAGATCACCTGAATACTAAACTATGGTAAACCTTAACTGTGGCCAGTGAATACAAGAAATCTATGTAATCATAATTACTATCAATATATTGAAGACAACAAGCTAAGATAGAATTTTTTTTAAAATTTCTTCTCTCATCGGTACCACAAATGTAGGAGATATAACTTACGCTCAGTAAAAAGCTATACTATACTGTACTCATTTTTGTAACAGTAAATCAGGATGGGAGAACTTTTCACTAACCAGGAGAAACTTTATTTTATTATTGGAGACCTGGGAGTTGATATATTATAAATCATCCTTGTAGCTAAAACCATATCTTAAGATAATTTGAAGGTTCAAAGTTGCTGATTTATTTTTTACTGTTTTGTGCATATAGCCTTTCTATAAACTTACAGGTAGTCTTCACTTAACAATAATAACTGGACCAGAATTTCCTGAATTGCAATCATCTGACCTCAGAGGTAGTACCATGGCTGGAAGTTGAAGGACCAATCCTAGGTGCCACTTGTTCAGAACCATCACAACTTTAAATGGTCACTGAAGAAGTGGTTGTTAAATTGAAGATTAACTGTATCTATTTTACATTATTTACTATTAACAAATGTTGATTATTACCCAATTTATGACAGTGGTACTAATTCATGAGGCTGTGGATATCATAAAGCAAGTTTGGGATTTGAAAGTAGAATACCTTTTTTGAGGGTATGATGAAAGATTAAGCTTAAAAGTTTAACACACTTATTTTTGTCCTTTTTTTTAAAACAGAGGATGGATGCCATGATCCCTACTAACTATTAGAGACCTCTGGAATGTCAAATTTGAAAAGTCTTCATCGGGTGAATTTATCTTCAACTCTGAACAAAATAAAAATTAATTACAAACTTAATAACTTAAAAGAATTTAAAGTAAGCAGCAAAATGCTAATTGAAATATTGTTCTCCATAGGATCAGCATAACGTCAACACCCTACAAATTAGAACCCAAAATTAATACACAATATGACCTACTCTATTAAATCTGGAAGGCCTTTGTATATGTCTTCATCATTAACACTCTCTTCGGTAGGAAAGGGCCTATGGGGACAAAAAACAAAGAAACAAAAGTGAAAAATTATCATAAAGAGCAATCTGATTTAATCATATTATTGTTCTTTTCTGTGCTTTTTCTTTTGCTGCTTTTGTGAATCAGCCAGAGTTATCATAGATAAGATGGGAGACCATATAACTCCTTTACTTGAATGAATAAATAAATGATCATACAAATGACTTTATTGGCATGCCTGAGCAAGTATTTCATTTTTCATTTCATCTGTATATTGTATATTAATGTAACTAATTTAAATCAGATCATTCAGTTCTAAAATGTAACTTTTAAAAAAGTGGAATTACTTGAAACAAAATGATTTGCAGTTCATTTTCTAAGCAAATATTTGTATTATAGACAAAAATTGATGTTTTTTTAAAAAATCCCAACTATATTGTACCTTATTCCAGTGCCTAAAGCAATAGGGGTGCGAGAAAGTTTGGATAAAGTTTCTATAACCTGCAAAAGGGATGGAAAATATTGATTTAGTCACAAGAAAAAAAAATATTTCAAGCATCATTTAAATAGCATCCATTAGCTCAGATACAAAGAAAAGGCATATGCCATTTCTACTTAAAATATTTTAGATGTAATATTGATTTTAAATGAACCTGGCACAAACACGCTTGAAATGAAAATGTACTATACTGTGACTATTGTTAAAATGAAATTGTAATACTCATAAATAATTTGGATCACTTTTATGAATATGAATAAAATGAATTACTTAATTACTTAGTTAATATTTGATAATCAATTTATCATCATTTAATCTTAAATTTGATAATTAAATTAACTTTGCAATTTAGTTAATGTTGGATCATTTGATGATGATGATGATGATGATGATGATGATGATGATGATGATGATAATAATAATAATAATAATAATAATAATAATAATAATAATGTAAAATATTTTACTTTCATATTTACTATAATTCTCTTAAAGTGGTCCAAAATGCACAGGCAGTTATAATAATTGATTTGAAAATAAACCAGACTTAATTTAATGGAATATAACAGATATACCCTATACAGGTAATCTTCGGCTTACAACAGTTCATTTAGTGACTGTTAAAAATTACAAAGGCGCTGAAAAAACTGAATTATGGCTGTTTTTCACACTTATGACCATTGCAACATCCCCATGGACATGTGATCAAAATTCAAATGCTTGACAACTGATTCATATTTATGACTGTTGCAGTGTCCCAGGGTCATGTGACATCCTTTTGCAACCTTCTGACCAGCAAAGTCAATCGGGAGGCCAGATTCACTAAACAACTGTGTTACTGATTTAAGAACTGCAGTGATTCACTTAACAAGTGTGGTAAGAAAAGTTGTAAAATGGGGCAAAATTCACTTAACAAATGTCTCACTTAGCAACAGAAATTTTGAGTCCAATTGTGGTTGTAAATTGAGGATTACCTGTAATTACATCAAAGGAGGGTGACATCCATGGACATCAATGTCTTAAACACCTCCCTTTGATATTCATCCAGTTCCTTTTAATTTAAAAAAAAACCTAACAATACTCATATTTATTCATTTATTATTATTGCTTAAAAATAATCAAATAATCAAATGCTACTTAGATAAAAAGTATTAACTAGGAAACAGCATATTGCAAACCAGCTTCCTATTATGCAATGATAAAGAAAATCCTGGCCACCCACTCAGGTAGGTCTAATGATCTAATCATTCATGTTAGTGAAGAAATATTAAAGTACTTATAGTCAGAGCAGCTGTTAATTTGACGCAAATGACTTCTCTCTGAATTATCATTCAACAGGCAGATAAGAGTTCATTCAATATGCAGATTTCTAGTAGAGAAGGAATCAACACAAATGCATCCTAAATGATGCTGTATAATTAGCAGATTATTGTATTTTATTATCAAATAACAAAATGGGGGGGGGTTGTCATTACAAGTAGGGAGCTGACAAAGGAAAAACGAGTTGATACTAACCAAATTACCAATTACTGATTAAAATTAATTGCCTCTAAACAAAACTACCTCATTAATAAAATAAATGCTGTAAATGCAGAGGAAGAATTCATGTATTACATTTTTATCCTTCCACGGTCAAATGTGATTCTCATGATGTTTCAATTATTTTCTCTCAAACACGCAAACCACCTGCCAGAGAAATACGCATTATACAAATACACACACACACATATCCTTATTGCTTAAATAGGAAAAATAAGAATTGGATGGGGAAGGGGTAGCTATACTGCAGAGGTCTCCAACCCCCGGTTCGTGGACCGACTCTGGGCCGTGGCATGCCAGAAACCAGGCCGCGCAAAACAAAGCCCCATCTGTGGGATGCAGGCAGCACAAGAAACTCTGGTCTGCTGAAAAAACCTCTCTTCACGGAACGAATCTCTGGTGCTCGAAAGGTTGGGGGCCGCTGCTATACTGGATTAAGAAGGAAACGGAATGACGGAGCAAACTGGATGGAGATGAACAAAATAAAGATAGCTAAACCAGGATGGGATGAAAAGAGAAAGAGTCCTCATTAAGCTTTACAGAAAGGATTAAAAATATATTGGATAAGCAACACCACTTAAGTGCAGGCTAACCTTCAACATTATTTGTTCCCCCCATCTGTTATTTTCAAAAGTATCATTCTCCCCAGAGAATGGAAGACAAATCCCTCCATTCCCAGGTTATTATTTGAAGGAAAAACTGCAGTATGGATCTTCCTGTTTGGCCTAGCAGGATGTTCAAATAGTCAGTATCCATTCAAGATAGGGGGCAGTTTCTTCAGTCTTCAGGCCATATTATCTGACATCCCTACTTCCCCTCTCCCCATTTACTTCTACCCATCCCATCAGATCTGGCAGAAGCAGTATGTTACAGGTCCCATCTGCTAAAGAATTCCATCTAACAGGACCTAGGAGAAGAACCTTTTCTGCTGTGGCATCTGTTCTTTGGAACATCATTTGCCCTGGGTGAAATTAGCCCCGATCCTATTGACCTTCCAGAAATCTCTCAAAACATGTTTTTTTTCAGCAGGCCTGAGGTTTGCTAAACCATCCGGGTAGAACCCACGAGCTGGCTGTATTGGAAGATTCTGATGCAATTTCCCACAATCTTGCTTATAGTTACATTATTTTTAACAGTTATTACTTAAGATAGTTTTAATTATTGGTTTTATTGTATGCTATACAGAGTCACATCTGTGGGATGGGTTGCTATTTAAAGTTCCTAAATATATTCCTCTCATGTAAAATATGAGATCACTAATTTTGGTGAACAGGAGCTGTAGAGGAGAAATATTTTTTTTTCTTTACACACACACCAGACACTGGCTATCTATCCATGTCCTAGGTTGCGTGTGTGTTTTTTTAAATGGTTTCATAATGATAAATGTACAGGGGCACAGCAAGATCACAGAGGATCTATTAATAGTGTAGGAAGTCTAAAAAAGGAGCAAGGAAAGAAGATTATTACAATATCAAATCCATCTGTCTGATTTGCAAGAGATGAAGTCTTCAGTTCAAGTTGCACGAACTCAGTAGCCAGATTTTCCTCAGTAACTCAGCCTAAAGTCTTAGTCAATAAAAGTACAGATGATAATACTGCAATGACCCAATGTACAAGGCAATTGATATCACAATGTATATATGTTTCTAAAATATTCTGATGCATGCTCAAAATGTTGTCTTTCAATGTATTTGTTCAAACCTACACAAGGTTAATGTCAGCATATACACAATAAGTACAATTACCTTCATATCTATTCCACTGCTTTCGGGGTTTTGTTTTGTTTTGTTTTTTGTGGTTTTTTTTTGCCATGCATGAGTTTATTTATAGTCAGAAACCAAAAAAACCATGTGTCAGATGTTTGTCTTATTTGACTAATCACATACCTTTGTAAAGATTTAATAAATGTTTGATAAGTAAAACTTACAAACAAAAGGGGTGGGAAGCAAAATAGACAACAGAAAATTTTATTTTATTTTACCAAATCAAAATGCATGGTTTTCCTTGACTCACCCAGAGTAAAAAAAAAATGCTGCTTAATTTCTACTTAATCACCAAAAGAGGGCACTAAAGTACAAACCATTCTCAAGCTTCACATCAATATCCCAACAACATATAGCATAGCAACACAATTAACCTCTATTTATGCTTAGATTTTTAAGATTCACACTCTAATAACAACATGTAAATAATTGTTGAGATATTGTAGCACATAATACAACTGAATAAGAAAATGCAGGCAGATTTAACTTGCACACTGGTTTAAAATATTAAATCACTGTTATATTCTACAATAATCCACTATAAATGAGGCAATTTCTGCCAATTTGACAAATCCTAAAGCTTCTCCTTTTATTTGCAACTAAACCAGGCTCTGGTGCAAGCTAGGAAAACAAACCACATAATCTTGCTTACTGATTTATAGTTGAAACCCCTAAATAATAATAATAAAAAACAAAAACACAATAAATGCACAATAAAAAGCCATATAGCAAAGCAAGGATGGAGAAAATCTTCCAATATAGTTGACATTATCCATGCAGCCCTGTAAAATAAAAACAAACCTCAAAACTTCCAATGGTCTTAGCAATAGAGCAGAATTCATCAACACTGATATTATTATTATTTCAAAGATTTTAATTTAAAAATGAAAATACCTATATTATATGCAAAAAGACACATTAAATAGACAGGAAAAAGCTTTTCTCTATCCAAAGACTTGTCTAAGTATAGCCTTTCTCAAGCGTCAAGATAAATCCAAAAACATTCTATTAAAGTGGAATTCCAGCACAAAGGCATAGTATTAAAGGTTGATTATTTCTAGTTCTTGCAATTTAAGTTGCTTTTGATACTAGTGACTCTTGTAAGACATCTTAATGACTCCTAATGTCAATCTGGGAAAAGTACCTATACTGGAAAATTCCTGGGAGTTCTGGAGATAGACTACAGAGGGACTCAATTAGAAGTCACTCCATTATGTTCAAGGCAATTTCTATTTCTACTCCAGGAAATGAGAAGTTATAAATAATCTTTAGAGACTTTTATAAGTCAGACCAGGTAAGAAGCCAACGCAAAGTAATGGCTTGAACAAATCCAAGAATCTTACTCACTTCTTCACCACCATTAACAATACAATTAACCTAGGCAGATGCTGTTGGATGATGTAGTGGATATTTCAAGTATGCAATATATTTTAAGTACAGGTAGTCCTCAACTTACAACAGTTCATTTAGTGACCATTCAAAGTTACAATGGCACTGGAAATGTGACATGACTGTTTTTCACAGTTACGGCCTTTGCAGCATCCCTATAAGCATGTGATCAAAATTCTGACTCATATTTATGACCATTGCTGCGTCCCAAGGTCATGTTATCACCTTTTGCAACCTTTTCACAAGCAAAGTCAATAGGGAAGTCACTTAACAACCAGGTTACTAACATATCAACTGCAGTGATTCACTTAACAACTGTGGTAAGAAAGGTCATAAAATGGGACAAAGCTCAACAAATGTTTCACTTAACAATAGAAAATTTGGGCTCAATTGTGGTCATGTCGACGATTACCTATATATATATTGCTCAAAGTGAGATGAAGCTCAACATGGATCTGAGCATCATATCTATGAAGTACCACCCAGCTATTCACAGTGGAGTTCAGACTGAACCATAGCATCAGCTAGCTAGGGTAGCAAAGACTGAGTCATCTACCCAATCACCTTGAAGAACTGTCTAAAACACTTCTCCACAGATGCAATCAGGGATTGAATGATTGATTGATTGATTGATTGAGCACCATAAAGTCAGTTTCAACTCTTAGCAACCACATAGATTTTCTCCATGATGACCTGTCCATAACTTGGTCTTTCAGATCTTCCAACAATGCACTCATCACTACTCTTCTTCTTTTCCTCTATTTTTGCCACATGCCAGGGATGAGGTCTTTTTATAATGTTGCTGAAGTAGAATATTTTAAGCCTGATCATTTGGGTCTTGGAATTCTGGGTTTATTTATTTGGAGATTTATTTCTTTGTTTTTCCTCATTCTCCATAATACCCTCAGCAATCAGGGAGGAAACCATCCTCTCCATCCCAACTGTGGCAACATAGATCTTGTGATGCATTCCTCCAATATATCTGGTTACTTACCTCTGGATGGTGCCACAATTATTCATACTTCTTGTCCTGGTGCTTAATTGAGCCTTATCTTTTCTTCTTATATTAATCTTCTTTTTCTATAATAAATGCTATATCTGTTCTTTCCCCAAAATGTTAACTTCCATTAATCCTTTTCTTTTTCGTTCTATTATGCCCTTCATATTTATTTGTTAAATTTGTTATTTATCAAATTTAATAATATAAGGTGACGCTGGAAGATTTATAAATATAATCTTTCTATAAGAATCTCTGGCGAAAATCTCCCCATCCGCTGGAATCTATTCATGTTCCTTCTCTCTCTCTCTCTCTCTCTCTCTCTCTCTCACACACACACACACACACACACACACACACACACTCTCCCTCCCTCCCTCCCTCCCTCTTAACAAGCCCATGAAGGAAGTATAACACTGTACTGCTTTAATTCATAAAAATCACTTATCAAAGAATTCTTATAAATTTACAGAACAATTACAAAGTAGAATAGTTTCTGAATGACAGCTTCAAAAGCCGTTTGTTCTCCCTATCAAATTATCTGATCCCTGAAAAAGTTATGAATGCTGTCCCATAATTTAGCCAGTTTGTTTGTTTGTTTGTTTGTTTGTTTGTTTGTTTATTTATTTATTTATTTATTTATTTATTTATTTATTTATTATTTATTTATTTATTTATTTATTTATTTATTTATTTATTTATTTATTTATTTATTTATTTATCTATCTATCTATCTATCTATCTATCTATCTATCTATCTATCTATCTATCTATCTATCTATCTATCTATCAAATTTCTATACCGCCCTACTCCCAAAGGACTCAGGGCGGTGAACAGCCAAGATAAAATACAGATAATACAAATATTAAAAATATCCCTTAAAATTATTAAATATTTTGGCCAAAACACAGATTAAAACACCCAATTTATAAAATCACACAAATTAAAAATTTAAAAGAGGAGAGTTAGGCCAGGCCAGCCTGCTGAAATAAAAAAGTTTTGAGAGCACGACGAAACGTGCGCAGGTCCGTGATCCTCCGTATCTCTGGGGGGAGATCGTTCCAGATGGTAGGTGCCCCCACAGAGAAGGCTCTCCCCCTGGGGGCTGCCAGTCGACACTGTTTGGCCGACGGCACCCTGAGAAGCCCCTCTCTATGGGAGCGTACTGGTCGGTGAGAGGCTATTGGTAGCAGAAGGCGGTCCCATAAATACCCTGGTCCGATGCCATGGAGTGCTCTAAAGGTGGTAACCAAAACCTTGAAGCACACCCGGAAGACCACCAGGAGCCAGTGCAGCTTGCGCAGGAGGGGGGTCACATGGGAGCGCCACGTCGCTCCCATAACCACCCGCGCGGCCGCATTCTGGACCAGCTGGAGCCTCCGGGTGCTCCTCAAGGGGAGCCCCATGTAGAGAGCATTGCAGTAGTCCAGGCGGGAAGTAACGAGAGCATGAGTGACCGTATTTAACGAGTCCCGATCCTAAGAGTCTACAATATTTTCAGAAACTTCACCAATATTATATTAAAATGGAAACTATATTTGCAGACATCTGCAAATGAATTTGCAGACACTGCAATTACTAACTTCATGACAGTTCCCCATACAGTGTGTGGGAAGCAGTAAGTTATAAAAAGAAGTTGTTTTACAAAAGATATTACAATGCATAATTATCAGAGTCCGCCAGGCTGCATTGTGAAGGTCTTCAGAGAAATGTCTTTATACTTCTCAATTATTATGGTAGCTTTTAAGATTTTGGGGGGTAAATTTTTTTTTTACAGCAATTACATCCTGTAACAAGCTTGTTCTCTGGCATGCTGGCTTGTTCCACATAACTTTGTTCATCAAAAGCAGCCCTTAATATCACACAGCATGTCTAACAAGTGCTTGTATTTACATCTTATTTATTGAAGATATTGACTACTCTGTGGTAATTAATTCCCATGAAACTACGCTGGAACAAGCTCTTCTGGAACAGCCAAGTTTTATATGCAAAGATCTAACATATCTAAAAACATATGTAAATTCATCCCCAGATACCTATGAAAACACCTATGTAAACTCCACTTCTGAGCAATAGGTAGCATTAGTAATACAAAAATGGCGATGAAAGCTTTGGAGCAATAACATAGAAATAAATACAGTCAAAGATTTAAATATACAATATGCTCATAAACAAAACCTTGAAAATCAAATCAAGGCTGGCAATCTTTCAGAGGGTGAGAACTGCTGTACTTTTTATGATCACAGGATATAATAAAACCGTACTAGAAATATTTATGAAAATAAGATAGAAAGGGCCAGCAATTATTACTTTTGCAAAACTTCTGAGAACTGTTAAATCAATGAAAAGCAATTAATTAAACTATTAAACATGATACAGTAGAAGTATGCATTCAGCCCAAAATCAGCTGGCTGCAGACTTCTGGGAGTTGAAATCCACACATCTTTTTTTTTTTTAACAAACATATCAATGCATGAACAGTGCGGCACCTAGGTGTCACACATTCTAATACAAATAAAGCTAATAAAATTAATCATAGTTATTACATTCAATCAACTTATATATTTCTAATAATGATACACATTTATATTAAGTTGCAGTCTGTCATTATTCAATTATTCTATGTTTTTTCTTGTTATTGCTTTTATTTTATTATATAAAAGTGTATATGCTAATATTCCCCCTTCTCTGTTATTCTAACTTTTAATCATGTCATCCTTTATTAAAAGATATTTTCTTTCTATCCTACCTAACTTCTAGTCATGTCACCTACCTAAAAAAAGAAAAGAGAGAAAAAAGGAAAAGCAAATCAGAAAAACAAGAAAAAAGAGAAATCATCTATCCATCCTCTCTTGCCCACTTCCAATATTTTAATTGCTATGCCTTTTTTTGGCTTGCTTCCCATATTCCTTTCTTGGATCTTTATCTCTGTCTGCATCTACTTCTTGGCTGTTCAATCTAGGTATTTCTCCAACCTCTACCCTCTTCCACTGCCTGGTTTCCAAAATTTCTGCCCAGGCCCCTATCTCCCTTTCAAAAGTATCTTCCAACTCTCTTAATATATTTTCCCCCTGATTTAATTGAAGTTGTCAAAGTTGAGAAACACTGTTCTAGAATCTTTCTTTAAAAGGAATAAAGGCAATGAATGCTACAACTTCCTATTTAAACTATTTTTGTTGAAATAATCTAAAAATGTTTAGAAGCCTGAGCAGTATCCAATAGAAACATTAGTCCCCTGTGCATCACAACACCTATTTCTGCACTAGAAAGCAAAATGCCAACATACAAACCAATTGAAGGGTTAGTTAACATCTTACAAGTAATGAAACAAAACTTATTTCACCCAGAGCATAACTGGAATTGGTACCTTTATAAAATATACATAAATGACCGGTGTAAGGAAATACTTAGTAATATTGGAAAGTTCATCCTGGAAATATTCCTCAATTCTCATATGAAACAGATATTAGCAATCTCAGTATAGCCTATGGATTTACTTTGTTCTTCACCGAAGTTTATGATCCCTAAAATTCAAGCCAAGTGTAGTAATGAATTAAGCAGCCTAAATTCTCTTCAACCAGCACCCAAAGAAAATGAAGTATGCAATTCTTATCTAGTCGTTCTATGCTGAACACCAGGGAAGATCTTCTACCAACTGTGTCAGTGAGCCTGACAAGTTCTGAACTTGACCCAGAGAGTCCAACAGCTGGCTAACTACAAGACTTCCTTGAGTAATTGTATGAGCCTTAAATAATACTGTGCAGCAAAAAACAAAAATCAAGTATTTTTTCTGTCTTAATTTTCATTCAGTGTGATGAAAGGGCATTTGTTTCCAAAATAATTTTTTAAAAAATTCAATTTATAGAAGGAATGTAATATACCTACAATTATTTATTTTCATGATGGCCAAGGGGGTGATATAAATGAATTGCTCTTTCTTGCTTACATACATACATACATCTTCTGCTGCCCTGGATTATTATTCAATTATATTCTAATTTCTTAAAAAATCAAGAAATTAGGAAGGAAAGACAGCTGGAGACTTCAGAGTGATAGAAATGTGTATAGCAGGACATTGATGATAGTATCCCTAACTCTGGTAATAATATAAGCTCCAAAACAACACCCAAAAAACCCTCAAAAGGAATTATCTAATCCTCAGAAAATAAAATTGAAAAAAGAAACATGTTGAAAAACTAGACCACAGATTTTAGCACAGAAATAACTATGAGTCAGTTCTATTAAGACAGTACCTAGCTGAAGTTCACATACCAGTTAAGGCAAAATATGGAAGGACACAGCAAACTTAATCAAATCTGAGAAAGCATACATGACCGAGCAGAAAATAATTACAACATGACTAATGAAGAAGTCACGCTAGCATGATTCATTTGTCTGAAAATATGACTGACAAATGAAAAGATTCCCACCAGAATGAACAGAAAAACATTCCATTCCAAACATCTCTGCTGCATCAAAGAATGACACCAAATGGCTCAAAGGGCCAAAGAATCATGACTCGGTGATCAAAAGCCCAAACACCCATTCTGATGAAAATATTACGCAATGTTATCATCAGAAAATATTCCCAAAATCAAAAGATAATCAGAATAAAAATCTATCTCTACGACACCTTTCCAAATAGGAAGTAAGCCTGTAATAATGTCTGGATGAACTGGTATTTGCTGGTTAAGAGTCCAGTAGATTATCTTCAGAGGTGGGTTTCAGCAGGTTCTGACCAGTTCTGGAGAACCGGTAGCAGAAATTTTGAGTAGTTTGGAGAATTGGTAGTAAAAATTCTGACTGGCCCCGTCCCCATTTATTCTCAGTCTCAGCTGATCGGGAGGAAATGGGAATTTTACAGTAACCTTCCCCTGCCACACCCACCAAGCCATGCCATGCCCACCAAGCCACGCCACGCCTACCAAGCCACATCCACAGAACCGGTAGTAAAAAATTTTGAAACCCACCACTGATTATTTTACTGAATAGCATGAGGGAGAAAAAGGCCAGTTAATTCACCTCCTCATTTAACTTTTTCTCTAATAATGTAACCTCTAGTTCTAACGTCTTCCCCATCTGCTTTCAACTACTAGGGAGTGGAGAGGTTGACTGTCTATCAGTTTTCTTTCACCTGCCCCAAGAGTAAATTACCATATAGACCAGTGGTGGGTTACCCCCGGTTCGGACTGGTTTGGAAGAACCAGTAGTAAAACCGGCGGGAGGCCCCACCCACCGCCCCGGATGTCGTCATTGGTGATCTGTGCATGCGCAGAAGCACAATCCTGTTGTGAACCGGTAGTAAAGGTAAGTAGAACCCACCCCTGATATAGACTGCTATTTTCCACCTTCTTCAGTTACAACAATTAGGCAGGAAGTTCAGTATTATACCTATTTTTTTAATCTGTGTAACCTATAAATGACCAGTCACTACACAAATAAAAATAAGTATTGTAAGTAGTGAATGTTAATATTAACAAGGCACACAGCCAATGTGCAAATATGAGTTAGAAAAGCAGGGATGATTTCCTCCCTTTAAGCTCCAAATGTTATGATAGACTCAACATAATAAGGCTCACTTCCAAAGAATTGATAACAGTCTTGCTCAGATATAAGTAATGGCTTGCCTGCCTTGGTTTTGCAGTGCAAAGGTCCAACTGCAGGAGAAATTCTTATGAAGTATCAGTGGAAAATGACATTCAACCCAGATCGGGAATAGGAATGCTATGTGGAGTGAGGACATGAAGGAAGATTAGTGACAAACATGAAATAATGCTATTTGTCATTCTGAGTTGATTTTCCAACGCACTCCCTCCCTCCTGAAGAAAGTTAGCACCCACCCCACTCCTAGAAGAATGAAATATTTTGAGAAATATTAAAAAGACAGAATATTATAATTTCCCTGGATGAGAAAGAAGAGGGAGAAAGCAGCCCCCATCTTTCTTAATAGCCCTCAGCAGATGTCAGCACTTAAGAGATAATGAGCTTATTGAAAATTGCATCGCTCTATTCATAAGCAAATACGCTCATCCAAGAGCCAAACCAGGACAAAGCCATTAAGCCATAATAGGAATTGCCCAACATCCTTTCAGAACACAAGCCTCTTCATTGCATCATCTCAGCAGTCCAAACGTCAATCAAACTTAGCTCAGACAAACACCTAGGATTTGTATTTTGACTATAGAGCCAGCTATGACCCCTACATAACCCCTACATGGCCCCACAGGAGCCTGACAACAGCCAATAGAATACATGTTCTTGCACAGGAACAGGAAGCTCAAGTGCAAAGCCCAAGAGAAGTTATAAAAAAAACCCACTATGAACTCCACGTGGTCAGCTGCCCAGAACCCAAGTGGTTCTGCTTCATCATTAAACCTTCTTTCCAATCAGCCTCCATGTTTCCAATGTCTTTCTCCTGGCTTGGAACCGAACCAGATGGATATTTCTTCCCACACTCCCTTTCTCTCTGCCTTTGAGTCAATGCTGTCTCCTGGTGACTGTCCCTGCAGTTTTCTTGGCATAGTTTTGGAAGAGGTTTGCCTTGACTTCTTTTTAAATCTGAAAGTGGTTGGGCCATGGTCACCAGCTGGTTTTGTGCCTAAGGTGGGACTAGAACTCACAGATGGCTGGTTTCTACAATGACACCTTAATTACTACACCCAGCTGGCTTTCCTTTCTAATACTGATATGCACTAAATTGAGTGTGCAATCTCTTTAGAATGAGAGGGCAACAGGACATTCCTAAAACAACCCTAAAAGTTTCACATTTTTATCTTCTTTGGTTACTCGCAAATTTTGGTGTCAGGGAATGAACATTTTCACGTGCGCTTTCTTCAAGCAGTGTGAGTAAATATTAAATAAAGTTAAGGATGTAATAAATTTTCCAATATGGGGTTCAGAGAGGTTGGTTTTAATGTTTCAATATAATTAGTGAAATTTTAAGGCAATATATATTTGGCTTTTCAAATGCAACAGCATCAATGCAGTTCTTTATTTAATCATACCTGCAGACATTTGCCAATGACCTTTCTCGACAAAGCAATGCAAGATTTGCTTTTTTTTTCTTACTGCTATTAGCGTCTTAAATCTGACTCTGCAGTTTTAACTGCTGTAAACTGTTCTTACAACAGTTAAGTAATGGTAATTTCCATTTTTAAAAGCTTTAAAATACAACAAATAAAATGTTCCCCTGATGACTTGTTCTTCTCCATTTAGAGAAAACAAATTCTCATAACAAAGACAAAAAGTGAAGAAGACAAAAGCTTGTGCCATCTCCTCCTTATTAATACAGTTATAAATATGTATATATAAACATATAAAACCAACTCTACAGAAAGTATTTTTAAGCCCTTTTTACCTATTGATCATTTGGAAAGATATCCTTCATAGATCTCATGACATAATTATATAGAGTTGTGCCAGAAGCAAAGATCAGGCCTAGCAGAAATGCTATTAAAGGTAACCTCACTGCATGGGAGCAGATATACTATTTTATGTTATCACAGCAAAATCAAACACTCAGATTAATACCGTGTTGGTATATAATGTGTTTAACAGTTGATTCATTACAGCAGTGCAGTTTTGAATTATATTTACTAGAAAAATATACTGGAGGTCAGTAAGGTGAAAGTTGCTTAACCTACTGCAATTCTAGATGTAAGATATAGTTGTTTCACTGGCATTCAATATACAGCAGGCCATATTCAGGTTAAGTATGGATTATATGATTCTCTTTTAACAAACAACTGAAAACCACAGCCAGAAAAATAATTCTAATTCAACTCACGGAATCCAAATGTCTTTTAAGCTTAATACAATCAATTGGTTCTATTGAAACCAGCATGGAAACCTTCTGAAAAAAGGAAATTTAAAATGGATTGTCATTTAGAAATCCACAAAAGGCTTTTCAGAAATCTGGAAGTAATGTATCAGCAGGTAAATGCTGAAAATCTTTATTTAATCCTTCTCACATACAAGCAGTGGAAGAAGCTTCCATAAATCACTTTAAAAATTTTACAAACCAATGAAGGTTATTGAGTAAGGAAACGTCAACATTTTAAAGATATTATCTAACATAATTTCATGCTTATGATCAGTGGATTTAAGTCCATTTAGGAATTTAGAATGGAATAAACACATCACAATTCAAAAAACCTTATAATTCTCCCTCATTTCCTACATACACACTTTAGGAAGAGTAATTTCCTGTCATTGCAAAATATTGTTTTAGAACAAGGGTTTCAAACTCACAACGTCATGTTGTCATCACATGATGTTTCGTGACGTTTTTTCCCTACATGGAGCTGGGGTGGGCGTGGCCTGTGTGTGATGCATCCAGCCCACTGGCCACCAGTTTGACACCCCTGTTTTAGAATATAGATTAAACAGTTTGTATTCAGCTATTCCAGAAGCCCAATGTTGAATTACATGAAATAATAAATGACAGATGTCAACTGAGGGGAATTTCCTTCTGGACTTTAATGAAACACGAAGGAAATCTTGGGCAGGTTAGAAATAACAGCAGTGAAAATGACCCCCCCGCCCCCCAAAAAAAAAAAAGAAAATTGGTATCTGTTCTACTGAATCACCTTTGTATAAGGTAAGGGTATCTATTTTGTAATGGTTTTTCTATATGATCCCAAAACCAACATCCTCTATGTAACAAAACAAAAATTTGAAAGCATGAATGGAAGAGGAAAACTGACATTTCTCCAACTCTTACTCTATGCTTTATGCTCTATGAATTTCTCAGCCAGCATGATCTTTGTTGACCATTGTGGAAGCTGAAGTCCACCCACTGAAAAGTGCAAGTTAAGAAAGGCTGCTTCAGAGAATAAATCGGAAGGCATGGTGCCAAAATCTATAGAAAAAAACAAAAATTAGATGGAAATTGCCAATGTTCAGCAAGAGGACTCAGAAAAATAAAAGATGTAATAGCTAAGGATAAGGTAAATAAGATTATAAGATAAATAGGATCTATAATTTTAAGATGGCAATAACAGGTCCCATACACGAGAATGCATGAGATTTGGTGAATTGGGTCTTGATGATTCCCACAGAGAGACTCTAAGCTTCCACTCCAATTCTACTGTCCTTCTTTAGAACAGATGCCATAATAATGCTACTGCCAGCCTCTTTCCCAGAAAAACACTTCTCTACAGGTAGTCCTCAACTTACTACCACAATCAAGCCCAAAATTTATGTAGCTAAGCAAGACATTTGTTAAGACATCCAATAAAGAATTCACAGTTTCATGTTGCTGAAGTTGAAAGAAAATACAGTATTGACTTCAGGTGCCATTTTCTAGAGTAAGTATCTCTTAACAAGGGAAGTATTCAATAGGCATTTAAGAGGCTGACAACATTAAGCATAGGTTTTTCTTTTTCTCATAAGGACCTCAGGGGTTAGGATAGGAATATACTGAAGAAAGCAATATTTTATCAACATAAATAAATACAATTTATTATTAGGAATTCCATATTTTAGGCTCAGGTTTGTCAGGGCTTTAAACAAATTAATAGCAATACTTAAGGTAAATCTAAAAACATACCTAGAACTTGATAAGAATGGTAAATGGTAAATTTATTTTCAAAACATCCAATCCTTGTTAATAACTTTGCAATCTATATAGGAACTGCTGCCCCAGAAAAACTCAGTCTGCAATTTAGGGTTTCTTCTGGACTCGCAACTCCTGTTCAAGGAACAGGTGGCAGTCGCAGCTAGGACTTCATGTTCTGCACCAGTTGTAGCCTTTCCTATGCTCAATTGTTCAATCCCATGTCATCTCATGGCTAGACTATTGTAATAGTCTACATGGGGCTACTCTTGAAGAGCATTTTGAAGCTACAGCTGGTGCAAAATGCAGCAGTGCAGGCAGATTGGGGGGGCCCAAGAATGGCCCCTGTATCACCACTGCTCCACAAGCTGCATTGGTTACCAGTCTGCTTCCGGGTGCAATTCAAGGTGTGGGTGATCACCTTTAAAGTCCTTCATGGAGGTTACTTGAGGGACTGTCTCACCCCACTGGGATTGGCGCTTACCCACTCATGCCGGCAGAGGAGTCATGCTGCAGGCCCATCAGCCTGAATATTCTGGCTGGCCGGGTCCAGGAGGAAGGCCTTCTCTGCTGCTGCTCCTGGAACATTTTGCCCCTCCTCCCCGCCCCCCCATGTGACGTTGGCCCCAACCCTCCTATTTTGTCATAAGGGCCTAAAGATGTGGGTGTGCTAGTCGGCTTGGGGTTCCAGTGGGGAAAGAGGCAATGGAGGTGGTTGTCAGCCTCTATGATGCTTGCTTGCTGTCGGCTGCCATAGTAATGGGAGGGGGGAAGTGAGCTGGTGGAGATGTCTTGTGAAAGGGAAGAATATTCTCACCGTCTTTGGCGCAGTTGAAGGGAGTGCTGATAGCCAGTCAAGGTCAACCGTTCTGGCGTACCAGATAGATGGCACCATCTGAAGTTGAACCTCACATGACACCTCGGAGTGCTGGGTTTTGGACGTTCAGCTAGGATCCTTGGGCGGAGGGATTTTGGAATGCTTTCAATATGTAATTTTCATGCCTTTTGCCTCAAACCTTGTTTTCTTTTCGTTGCATTCAGTTCATGCTCAGTAAAAGTACCTTTCTCTACAAACATGGAGTTGGGGTTTTCCTTTCTTGAGTTTTGAACAGAAGCACACCTGACAGTGGTTGATTGAGTAATAACATATCCCACTTCTTCCCCTGCAACTCCACCCCCACCCTCCCCATGTGTCCTTGGTTTTAATATCTGGTTTTAACTTTTTATGTTTTAACTTTTTATGTAACTGTAAGCTGCCCTGAATTACCCTCTGGTAAGATGGGAGGCCAATAAATGTTATGGATGGATGGATGGATGGATGGATGGATGGATGGATGGATGGATGGATGATAGATAGATGATAGATAGATAGATAGATAGATAGATAGATAGATAGATAGATAGATAGATAGATAGACAGACACACAGACACACAGACACACAGACACACAGACACACAGACAGATAAATTAAATTTTCCATACAGTTTTTTTAAAAAGTACTATTAGATGTGGAGAAAATAAACACTAATGGGTTAAAACTTTACACAGAGAGATAAAACTCTGAAGTCTTATCAGGCTCAAAAAAAAAATCCTGACTATGGAGCTATTAAGCAATTTAGCATCTTCCTTCCAATAGATCTTATCTTGGAATACACCTAAGGTGACTTCAGTTCCAAAAGCAGGCATGGATTTAAGGTCTAAATGAGCAGCTTCATCCAAGAATCTCTCAGAAATGTCTGTAGTGACTCTCAGTCATCCAGGTCACACTTCTTTCTTCAAAAAGGCAACTGTTTTTTCCTTGAGAAAGAAGAAGAAAACATTTTGCTTCTCATCCGAGAGGCTTCATCAGTTCTGATTGCAGGGGGATGGAAGAATACCCTGTTTCCCCCAAAATAAGACATCCCCTGATAATAAGCCCAATCGGGCTTTTGAGTGCATGACAATAAGGCCAAGCGCTTATTTCAGGATTCAAAAAAATATAAGACAGGGTCTTATTTGGGGGGAAACACAGTAGGTAACCTCTCAGAAACTGTTCTCACAAGTATCCTACCCAGACAAAAAAGGGTTGCAACTGGTCTACAATTTTTGCCTTCTTTTTTAGCTAGGTTACAACTTCTGCTTTAACTTTAAAGTTACATATATGTGATCTCTATCAAAGACTAATAATAAACATTTTTAAAACTTTGATATTTTTGTATAGGTTACCATAGCAGGAAGTTGAAAATGCAGGGTCGAGAAAACAATCTCTCTCCAAATAGGGAACAGAAACAATGACAGAATAAAACAGCTCTTCAGATGGCACACTAACTAATGTCAGATTCAATAAATTGTAGCACACAGTAATTATTATCTGGCTATGGGCACTAATAAAACTTCACACTCTAGATGACAGAGAGAGAGAGAAAGGGGCTGTGGAAAAAAATAACCTCAAGTAGAACAATGGTGGGAAAGAATAAGTAGAAGAATGACGGGAATACCAGGTTGATATGTGATAATAAGGTTTGGGGAAAATGGAATCAATATGCCTGATTGGAAAGATCCCAGCCCAACATTTGTAGAAGTAGTTGATGAGAAAAGAAAGTCTTTTAGGAGGGATACTCCTAAATTCGGGAGAGCGGGGGAGGAGGAGAGATGCAGGATATTACAGAGAAATTTCCACAGTAAGTTACAGAGGAAGATACTATGGAAGGTCATGGTGCCAATCATTCCTCATCTAGGAAAATTGGTAATTTAGTTCCAGACACATCTTCCATCTCAGCTGCCTTTCCACCTCAGCTGCCTTTTCCCTAGCTAGTGTCTTATTCCTGGACACCTTGATCTCAGGCTGTTGCTAGTGAATACCACATCAATTTTTAATAAGACTATATGACAGGGGTGGGCAAATATGGCCCCTTTATGACCTGTGGACTTCAACTCCCAGAATTCCTGAGACAGCCAAGCTGGCTCAGGAATTCTGGGACTTGAAGTCCATAGGTTGTAAAAGGACCACAGTTGCCTACCCCTGGACTATGACATGGGCCTGGCATATATAACCAAGACCACTTGGATAGGAGGGGGAAATAGTCCTTGCTAAATTTGCCCAACAGGGTTGTGGCTTGTTCAACAGTCACAACTCAAGATTAGGAAAGAGGGGCCATGACTGGGATTCCTTAGACATTGTGGAAATTAAATCTGGTGGGATATAAAACCTATAAATAATTCCTCAGGTCATAAAAAAGCAATCTATTGGATGCTCTCATTGAAGATGGAAGGAGACCTTTGGCTATATTGTTATTTTCTACACAAACAAAATTCACTATAATTTGTTTGGAGATAAAGAATATTATAAAGACATTCATATAAAGAAAAATATATACCACTTAATGAAAATGCATGGTAACTTGAATGAAGAAAAAGGAAGATCAAAAAATGATGGGTTAGTTCAACTTGGTTATCCTAACATGGAATACTATGCTATTAGTACAATAAAATGACTTATTTTAACCAATAACTCAATCAAAACTAACTGGTACAATAAACTTTCCTACTACCGATTTTTTTTAAAAAAGCAAGTTTCCACTTCAATAGTGAGCTACATGTCATTATTTTTTTAAATAAAAAATCTTCGTGATATTGCAATGACAGAAGCAACCAATATTTCTTCAATCATTTAAAGCGTGAAAAGATTAATTTCACTTAATAAAAATACTTTATATTGAGAGTGGAGTCAATTAATTCAAAATTGAGCTCTCAGGTGATTAAACAGTTATGAACTATAAAAAAAAATAAACTTGAATTCTTGAATTCTTCATGCAACTATTATTTTCCTAAGCAACTAATTTGGAGGTATAATTTAGCATAAATAGATATATAATCCAGAGGATTCCAATCAAATTCAGGAAATTAGTGAAGCGGATGCAAACTGTAGGAAGTTGTCATGAGAAACGAGGAAATAACTTAGTTCCAGCTATTTGGGATCTCAAGACTGTTCATCATCAGGGTGTGAAAAAGATGAACAGGGAGAAAAAAGGTCATTAGGTCAAAGGATGAGATAATAGAAGGGAGTATCAGAGGACTTGCCAGAAAATAGGAGTAAGGAAAGAGGGAAGTAACCTTGAAAGAGATAGACAAAACTTAAAAGAGTTTGAAAATGAAAAACAAATAGTATGGCAAAGGCATACAAAAGCACAGGTGTGACGAAACAGATTTAACTCAGGAAGCCAGGCCTGGGGGAAAAAAGAAAGAAAAATCAGTTCTTAGTTTAAGAACACAACGTGAAGAAATGAAAAGGAATCAGAGATTTAAAGGGAAACTTGTTTGGAGGTTGTAGCAGGGGAATGCAGCTATCGTATATCCTCGACTGAAGATCCATACACCCCTATCATCGTCTTCCACCAAATGTACAGTTTTGGGAGGGATGCACATGGAGTGATGAGGGAGGAAGGGGACATCTGCTTAACCAGCCAGATCAGCCTAATAAGTATACGGTATTTTTCGGAGTATAAGACACACCTTTTCCCCCACTAAAAGGGGGTGAAAATTTAGGTGCGTCTTATACACCGAATGTAGCCCCGCCCACCCACTGGCCCCCACCCTTTGGCCTCTGCCTCGCAGCAGTTACCTTCTTACAAGCAAACAGCAAGAAAAAACAGCTATTTCAGCTTCAGCACAGCCCAATTAGCATAAGTTGATTGGATCGGCCTCCCAACTCTCAGCTGATTTGCTCTCAGCTGTTTTATGCAGGGCTCTGCTGCTTGCTGCAAAGAGGTAAATTGCTGGAGCAGATTTTTTTTTCCCTTGTGCTAATCAAGCTATGTTGAAAATGAAAATGAAAGTAAAGCAGGCTGTTTGCTGTTTGCTGCAACGAAGCAAAATTGCTCAGAGGCAGAGGGAGATTTCTTTTTCTTCTTTTCCTCAAAAAAAGGTAGGTGCGTCTTATACTCCAAAAAATACAGTAACTTTATTGTCATTGTGCGTATATACCCAGTATACCCATACAACGAAATTCACATAACACCCAAAGACCAGGCCCAACACACATAACAATCCCCAAACAATCTCAAATTCCCCACCCCTGAACCACCCAAATATCCACACAACAGACCAAGTAATGCTGTCCAACAGCTCACTGATGGTGGCAATCAATGGGGTGAAAGATATTGCAGCCAGATCGCTCTCACATGCATTTAAAGGGAAGCAAAAGGAGAAATTCAGAATCAGAAAGGAAATGAACGTTTAAATCAAGAACTAAGGAGGGGAACCTTTAAACCAAGAACCAGCATTACTCATGAGCCAGGCAGCTTAAGAAAACAAACAAGAAGGTAAGAGGCCAAGTACAGTATTCCAGCTGGGAAAGTGAGTGATTGAATGACTTTTCATGAACAAGAGGAGTGGGGAGGTGCCCAAAGCTGCCAACCTGCTCTATGCCAGGCCTGCTTGCATTCCATGCAGGTGAATCAGGGGGACGGAGGGCAGGTTCCACATATGGAAAGAATCAACCCAATGTAGAGAGGAAAGAGAGCTGAAGCCACCAGAGGGAGGAGTGGGTTTCTATGTTTAAAATGGACTGAGTTTTGAAAACAGTCTGTCTGGTGAGTGAGTGAGTGAGCAGGACTGGGGAGAAGGGGGAATTTCATTCCTATTGAGTTCAGCATCTGTTGTTTTTGTGTGACTACATATTCATGTAATAGATCTGCTTCAAATCAATAGTGTTGTTCTCATCCTTTGATTCTGAAAGGAAGAAAGTAAAGGGAGATATATTTAAAAACTAGAAAAGTCTTGGGCTGCTCAATCTAAATGGTGGGCATTTAAAACTTCCTGATGGTGGTGGGAGAAGGCTTGCTTGAAGATGTTTTCAGTAGGAATTAGAAAAGAAACCATTGGGAAGTGATGGCTGAGAATTTCTCTTGGGGGTATAGATTTCTCAATTTCAAGACTGAGATTACTATGATTTTTTTTAAAAAAAAAACCAATAGGTGGGAGGTATCTAAAAAGAGCTACATATTTTGCATCTTTTCTCACAGATATTTACAAATTTACATTAAACCACTGCAGTGAAACAAAGAATGATATTAATCTGTTTTCCTTAATTTAACTTAGAAGAGCCTTGGTAGTACAGGGGTTTAAGGCACCCTGTTATTAAGCTGGTTATTAAGACCAGCTGCCTGCAATTACTGCAGGGTTCGAATCTCGCCAAGGCTCAAGGTTGACTCAGCCTTCCATCCTTTCTAAGGTAGGTGAAATGAGGACCCAGTTTGTGGGGGCAATAAGCTGACTTTGTATAAATATACAAAAGGATGAAGGCTATTGCTGAGCACATTGTAAGCCGCCCTGAGTCTTCGGAGAAGGGCGGCATATAAATCAAATTTAAAAAAAAAACAAAAAAAAACTAAATGCACTAATGTCATTACATGGCCTCAGTTATTCATTAGTCTAAAGAAATGTACAGCTAATCTTGATGAAGAAATAGATTAAGGGAAAATGATAATGGGATGTTGAAAGACCTGAAAAAGAAACTCAGAATAACCTTGTCTTGATTCTGCTAAACTGTTAGACAAGGACCTGGTCAGATTTTTAGGATTCTGTTATTATACTCTACAATGCCAAAGTAGTACAGGTAGTCCTTGACTTACAACAGTTCAGTTAGTGACCATTCAAAGTTACAACAGCACTGAAAAAGTGTGACTTATGACTGTTTTTCATAGTTAGGATCTTTCCAGCATCCCCATGATCATGTGATCAAAATTCAAATGTTTGGTAACTATTTCATATTTATGACCTAAGCTCATGTGATAACCTTTTGCAATCTTCTGACAAGCAAAGTCAATGGAAAAGCCAGATTCATTTAATAACCAGGTTACTAATTTATTAACTGCAGTGATTCATTTAACAATTGAGGCAAGAATGGTAATAAAATGGAGCAAAATTCACTTAACAAATGTCTCATTTAACAACAGAAATTTTGGGCTCAACTGAAGTTGTAAATTGAGGACTACCTGTATTCTTATAATCCTAGTGCCTTCTTCTTGACCAGGCCTACTTCAAAGGGCTGATAATAACAATTGATGGTCTATGCTTCAATACATGACCCCAAACTTGCATGTCAGCATGCCAGGATGTGTCACATCCTGTCCATATCCTTTGAGGTACTGTAGTTAAAATCTGACCAAAGAAAAAAGAACATCAGAATTGCTACCTTGAATATCTTGTTGCTTTGAAAGCTAGGTCATTTCCTGTCTATTTCCATTTCAATTCTCAAAGCTGGATCTCTCCCTCTCCCTCCTTCCTCCCTCTCCATATACATATGTATATATACATATACATACATACACACAAAGAGTCATGTATATACATATATACATACATACACACATATACACTCACACATATATACATATACACATACACACATACATACATAGAGAGAGAGAGAGAGAAGGAAGGAAGGAAGGAAGGAAGGAAGGAAGGAAGGAAGGAAGGAAGGAAGGAAGGAAGGAGAAAGAAAGAAAGAAAGAAAGAAAGAAAGAAAGAAAGAAAGAAAGAAAGAAAGAAAGAAAGAAAGAAAGAAAGAAAGAAAGAAAGAAAGAAAGAAAGAAAGAAAGAAAGAAAGAACATGCAGGTATTTCATTGCCCCAACCAGTAGCTATTTAAATAACACTTGCATAGTGTCAATCCAGCTTTATAATCTGCTACCTCAGGTCGTTCATCTTGTTCCACTGCATCATATCCAGGATTTCCGGAGCATCAACAGCCTGAGTAAAATGACTGCATAGAGTATGACCTATTATTCCATTATTTTTCTGGACTCTGCTGTATTCCTTTTGTCTGAGAAAGGAACAGCTATTTGAAAAGTATTCAACCAGGTTTCCAGCTGTCAGATGACAATCCAGCTCTCCTGAGGAGTAGCAATATTTCAAAAATGACCTTGTAACATTTTTGACGTCATGCCATAAATAACCCAGGCAACTATTACAGCATGTACTCCAATAAAATATGAAGCTTATGTATTTACTTTCATGGCTTTGAAAAATCAGTACAGTATGAAATCACCCCAAAATGATCACACCCAAGAGAAGTAAGGCAAAAAACAATGAAATGTTTTTTTTAATTAACTTTTTGCACCTTTCAAGATGTCTGCCTTGATTTCAAAAAAGTAGCAGACCAAACATTTTAGAGACAGAAATTTCTATGAGGAATATGCCTATCCACCACCAGAAATCTTCATTTTGAAGCAAGCTCTTGATGCATCACTTTTTAACCTTCTTTAGGGCAAAAATAAAGTTGAAAAAATGTCAACTCAAATTTATTGCTTTTGCAATAAATGCTTCTTTTCAATATATTTACAGAATTATAGACACAAACAGAAATATGGAAGAAGGAACTTAAGGAAAAGCTGCTGCGTGGTACTTTCCCAAATTCTGCATTTCAGTGCCCACAGGGTCAACAAAAATATCTGTAAAAGGATGGTTCCATATGAATATGGCAAATTCTTTGACTCAGCATTTTCTAATGTATAAAAGCTTAGCTCATTACATTTTTAAGGCAACACAAAATTATTTCACTATAAAATAACTGTACTAAAATAGCTCGACCGTAGATTCAAAGTCAAATTTACATTGTGGAGGGGGTGGGTGTATAGAATTGATGCATAAGACAATTCCAAGCAAAGGACCGCTCTGGAGCAGAAAATGATTCTAAAATGTTACATAAGCTGTGGAAAGTTTTTTCCATTAATGCAATTATTCTATATCAGTTAAAGTAAATCTATAGGTGATGTTTCTGCCAAGCAAAATCAAGAGATCATGATGAAATGCTTTCATAAAACCATTTAGTAAAGTCTAGCAAAATATGCATCTCACGAATAATAGATGCTAAGTTTCTTATTTTTAAATGGAGAATCAGTCCACCTTTAAGCACAAACAAGTTATGTTTTAAAGATTACATTAAAAGGAGCTAAAGAAATTCAATGTGCAATACTAAAGACTGTGCATATAGTCCCAGCTATTGTTACACCTGCTGTTAAAGAGTTTTTTATTGCACAGAGAATGGAAGATAAAGGAATCATATATAGCTACAGCTACAATTCATCATCTGTGATCTTTGCCAACAAACCTCTAAAAAAGCTGTTAACAATTCTCTTGAAACAGGGAGGGAAAAGCAAACCCAAGTTAAATGTTTCTTTTTATGTATGCTTTGAATATCAAATGTGTATCATTGCTGTTTCTACAAACAGACTCTTAAACTAAAAATAACACCCTTTTCATCATTTTCATTCTTTGGCAAGAGAGACTGTTGCACTGTATCGAGTTATGGCAAGATCCTTGATTAAGAAATAGAAACTGTAATAATTGCATGCTCACACAATGTATCACTGAAAACTCTTTAGTTATAATAAGTGTTCCAGGTTATAGAAAATCATGCAGCCATATCTTTATCGGAGAAAATCCTTTTTTTTCTGGTCCTTGTTTCCAGAAAATTACAGTCTCTGCATCACCTCCTTTAACAGTTCGTCAGTATGTCACAACTGTGTTAGAAAACACTAGTTTCCCTTCATCATCACACAAAAGAATAAATATAGTGGAATGCACTCCACTTGCATAAATTTGTTCTTTCTAGCGGCAAAGTCAGATACGGAGTGTTGAAAACATGCTAGTTAAACTGAAAAACAAGAAACAAGAATAAACTTGCTCAAGGAGACATCTTTCAGGACCAGTTCTCCTCCATAAAAAAGAAAAATATGGGGCACAGTTCAAGGGAGGGATATAACCAGGGGTGGACTGCTGGGGGTTCACATGGGTTTGGGAGAACCTCTAGCTAAGATTCTGTGAAATTTGGAGAATTTCCCCCAAATCCCATTCCTGGCTGGCCCCGCCCACCCCACCCCTCCCAGGAGTCCCCATGCGTCCCATTTTGGATGCAGGTAAGTGCAGGGTGTGCCTGGAGGCTCGGGGAGGGTGAAAAACAGGCCTACCAGAACTTCGGGAAGGCCAGAAATGAGTTTCTGGCCTCCAGAGAGCCTCCAGAGCCTGAGGAAGCCATTTTCGCCCTCCTTGAGGCTCGAGGAAAGCCTCCAGAGCCCATGGAGGGCAAAAATGCCCCCCCCCATGTGGTGCAAGAGGCCAAATAGGCCATGCCCACCCAGCAACCAAGCAGAGAACCCCTTGCTAAAATTTTTGAAGCCCACCCCTGGATATAACCCTGAACACAAGCACTCATTTATGGAGCGTGGGGTGTCTACCTTGTTCTATAATAAGTACAGCCAATCCTTGTTCAAATATTGAATTTATTAGGAAACAATCTGTTAACATTTATCATAAACCAACAGGACAAGGGAACCCAATATAACAGATGCAAGAAAAGTTTTAATCCATACCTAGCAGTAGAATATGGCTCTATTTAGATGATCAGAGGATCTTGATATACAAGGAATTAGGATCAGCCCTACTCCTTTCCAGTTTATACTATGACATCATCTACATTTACAATATGTCTGTCTGCAATAGGAAGGCCTTTGCATGATTTTTACATAAACTGAGAATAAGCTGAGAATTTGCAACTCTCATATCGAGGGAACCACAACTTAACCTGTGGTTAAGGTATGAGGCTGGAAACCAGGAAACTGGTGAGTTCTAAACCTGCCTTAAGGACAAAGCCAGCTGATTCACTCTCTCTCAGCCCTAGGAAACAGGCAATGGCAAACCACTTCTGAAAACCTTGCAAAAAAACGGCAGAGATTAAACCAGGCAGTTGCCAGGGGTCACAAACTGACTCAAAAAAACAAAAAAAACTTCCCCTTAGTGGTGTCCCCACAAGTTAAGTCTGTCTATTGAAGCCATTCAATCCCATAGGACACCAACTGTTCACTGATATCACAACCTGACTTTGCAGAAGGGAGGGGCCTAAAGAGAGGGATATGTCTAATTCTACACATGAATGTTTTCTTCAAAGGGTTTAATGTACTGCCTACATCAGTGGTGGGTTGCCCCCAGTTCGGACCGGTTATATAGAACTGGTAGTAAAACTGGCGGGAGGCTCCGCCCACTGACCCCAATGTCATCAGGAAGCTTCTGCGCATACGCAGAAGTGCGCGAACGAGCGAAGCAAAAGCACGCCCGCAGCCCTATTGAGAACTGATAGTAAAGATAAGTAGAACCCATCCCTGCCCTACATTTATAGTCCTGAGTGATTATAGTCAGTGAATGTAGAAATTTCCTAGAGAAAATGAATGACCTGCATAATTCAACAATCTGGGTATAGAAGTACTCATACAAGACAGGTGGAGAGTGGGAAGAGATGGCAGCAGTTAAAGCTAAAGAATACAGTTCATATTCTGGGAACAAGCTTAGGTAGTAATTGTCTTCCACTGTAGTGCCTGCAAATGAACAGACCCAAACTTGTGTCTTATTCACTGTCTACTGCTGACTCCAAGGCTTGAAGGTACTCCAAACTAGACACAACAACCAAAGAAGTACCAACTCATCAGTTCACGAGGTTCCCATTTCCAAAACCAGCCTCCTAAATACCAGATCTGTACAGCAACCTATCAGGAACTTTATGCCTAGACTGAAAAAAAGAGAGGTGGGTGTAGGACTGCAGAGCCACTTACATTACTTATAATACATAACCAGGAGGCTTCAAGTCACTTAATGGCTCAGTTAACCCAATGAGCCCCTTTCCAATCAGTGGTTCTCATAGCACCCAATTAAATTAACTGGATCAAAAGGAGATGTTTTGGGTTTCCACCTACATCCTCCAGGAAGTGCATGGTTTCTTTGAAGTGGGATAGTACTAGTAAGGTACCTCAGGGCTTCCCCTTGAAGAAGACAGAAAGTAGAAGGTAGCGTGGCCATTTCAGCCAATTGGCATTTGGAGGTTTTTCCTGCACTGCTAGGCCTTGGCAATGAGCTTTGTAACAGAGAGGCTTTTTTTTCCCAGCAATCTTCTATCACACTTTTCCTTCAAAGAATAATGAGCAGAGTTTGTACTTTGTCAGGATAAGTTATGCCACATAGTTGACTAGGTAATTTGGGTTAAGATAACATTCTCCTAACCCATTTATATTGTTCACAACATGCACACCTTGTTTCAGTTATGGCCAGTAAGTCACCTAGGTCTTACCCTGCTGAAATTTTTAGTAGTGAAGTATGCTGAGTTTTAAATTCCAGGGATACTTTTTACCTTTCAAGTGAGGAATTCAAGCATGTGTTTCATGAAGTAATGTCAAATTGACTGATTAACGGTGACATCTCCTTTGACTGAAGATCAACTCCGGTTGACTTCTGGGGTTGTCCACGTTTTTCATTTACATTAATAGACATCTTGTCGTTGCTTTCTTCCAATATGTTTTCTCAGCTCCATAATCTAGGCGAGGGGTCCCCAAACATGGCAGCTTTAAGACTTGTGGACGTCAACTCTCAGAATTCTCCAGCCAGCTATGCTATGCTATGCTGGCTGGAAAATTCTGGGAGTTGACGTCCACAAGTCTTAAAGCTGCCAAGTTTGAAGACCTCTGATCTAAGCTATGTCCCTCGAATTTCCTAAAAGTTGTCCACCCAATCAATAGCAGCCAAGATCAAATTTGCATGTTGTGTAATGCTAAGAAACACATATGCATGACAATAAGCTACCGAGTTTTGCAGAACTGATACTAAAAATTGAGAAGTAAAGAATGCAGAGTATTCTTATACAGCATATTTTTAGCACAGTTCAAGGGTCTGAGCGCAATCATGATCAGGCAACTTTATTTATTGAGTGGATCCTGGCTCAGTATATGGTAAAGGGAAATAGGGAAGAAAAAAAAAGAAACAGCAAAGTTTGATCCTAGAAACAGCAGCCTACGGTCTCATAAAACTGGAATCGGAATAATATGGAGTAAAAGCAAAATGGGCAGAAGAAGATTAAAGAAATAATGCCCGCATCACAAAAATATCCTTCCAGTATTTGGAGTTGTTAACAGTAGAGCTATGTGTCCAGAAAAGAAATGATGTTTATATCTAGTTTATATCTCCATAGCAATGAAAGAAGAATAAAGGTGGATAAACAAACAAGAAATACAACAACTCTTCCACACTCTTCTTGCCATTACAAATAGAAAAGTTCAGTTGAAAACAAAATTATGCATCTTAAAAATAGCTAGAAGGTAAAGAGAATAAAACAACACTACACACATGGCGAATAGGCAATGAAGAGCTTAAGTCACAAAAAAAATTGTGACAAATAATGCTTTTGTCTGCCTCTCAAGCGAAGCCAGTGCCTGCAGTTATAAGTTCATAATCTTGAGTTATTTTCCATTTGTCATAAACCTTTAGATAGAAATCAGTAATTACATTGCTTTTTTAAAATTTGAATGCTATGGCATTTGTTCAAGACAAATAGATTGAACTCAAATTATATTTTGCCACTAACAAAATGCAAAAGAAAAGACTAAAGACAAAAGGCACAGCGAGAACAATAATCCACTTGAAAACCTTGCCCTGATGGGCACTGTACTTGTACTGAATATAAAACTAACCTATACTAAACATACTGAAATTATTTCTCCCCAATAATAATTGTTAATGCAGCCCTACATTTGCCAACTACAGACAAATGATACAAAAGTGAGGGGATGGGAAGGAGGAAAAGGCACATAGTTGTACATCTAGTCCTTGACTTACGACCAGAGTTAGGATCAGAATTTCCATTGCTAAGAAAAACAGTTGTTAAGTGAGTCCCACCCAATTTTACAACCTTGTTTGCCACGATACCTGAGCAAATCACTGCAGTTGTTAAATGAATAATATCGTCATTAAGCTAAACTGGCTTCCCCCAGAATAGACTTTGCCTATTGGAAGCTAGCTGGGAAGGTCGCAAATGGTGATCACATGACCCCAGGATGCTGCAACCATCATAAATATATGCCGGTTGCCAAGTGCCTGAATTTTGATCACGTGAACATGGGAGAATGCTGCAACAATTGTAATTGTGAAGACCCGCTTTAAGTGCCATTCTAACTTCAAATGGTTGCTAAATGAGTTGTTGTAAGTCAAGGGGCTGGCTTGATCCCATCCTTGCGGTTTTAATTTGTAATTGGTTTTAACTGGGTTGTTTTAAATTGATGGCCAAAATTATTTAATGTCTTTTAAACTGCTTTTAAATTTTATATGTTGTGTTTTACCGTGGCTGTTCACCGCCCTGAGTCCTGTTGGAGAAGGGCGGTATACAAATTAAATAAATAAATAATAATAAAGGACTAGCTGTAAGTAATGCCAGCAAGGAGATTGAATAGAGGCACAAAGGCCAATAAAGTCTCACTAAGGCTCCCTATGAGCCCCATCATTATCTCTAGAATTATCACTCTTGGGAGATGCCTTGAGCAAAAAAAGCCAGCACAGTCCTAGGCTGCATTAACCGAGGTATACTATCAAGATCACTTGCAAAGTGTTAATACCGCTTTATAATGCCTTGGTAAGACCACACTTGGAATAGCGCATCCAGTTTTGGTTGCTATGTTATAAAAAAGATGTTGAAACTCTTTTTGAAAAGAGCAGTAATGTTGATTATAGGACTGGAAGGTTAAAAAGTGTGAAGAACGGTGGCAGGAACTGGGTATGCCTAGTTTAATGAAAAGAAGAACTAGGGGAGATATGATAGCAGTGTTCCAATATTTGAGGGGCTGCCACAAAGAAGAGGGGGTCAACCTATTTTCCAAAGCACCTGAAGGCAGGACAAGAAGCAAAGGATGAAAACTAATCAAGGAGAGAACCAACTTAAAACTAAGGAGAAATTTCCTGACAGTTAGAACAATTAATCAGTGGAACCTCCACTGATTACCTCCAGAAATTGTGGGTGCTCCAATACTGGAGGTTTTTAAAGAAGATATTGGACAACCATTTGTCTGAAATGGTATAGGGCAGTGATGGTGAACCTTTTTGGCACCAAATGCCAAAAAGGTCGTGCGGAAATGTCATGCGCACACTTGTCAGGGCCGCGCTCCGGAAAAGCTGAACTTCTGGGTTCTAGTGCACATGCATGCCCAACGATCAGCTGGCCAGCACACATACTCAGGCTGTTTTTTGGCACTGCCATGCATGTGAAGGGATTGCGCTCCAAAAAAGCCGAACTTCTGGGTTCTGGCGTGCATGCGCACCTGACAATCAGCTGGCCGGTGTCCATGTGCACACCTGTTTTCGGCACTGCCACGCATGCAAAGGACAACTGACGTCACGCACACATGCATGCCAGAAACCAGGAAGACAAGCAGGCAAGACTGCGCATGCCGGGCGACATGGCTTCGTGTGTCACTTTGGGCACGCGTGCCAAAGGGTCACCATCACTGGTATAGGGTTTCTTGTTTGAGCAGAGGATTGGACTCGAAGTCCTCCAAGGTCCTTTCCAACTCTGTTATTCTATTAAATTCAGGGTGAGACATCTTCCCCTGTCTCCTTGCATTTACCTCCATACATGAATGGCATCAAAAGGGCGGTAGGACTATTAGACTCTTATCCTGCTTCACTGAATGACCATTTCAACATCTCACAGGGTCTGAACAGAACTAAACCCTAACTTTACCTGACATGATAACAGTTTTAATCCAACTCTGGAGTAACAGGCATTGAATTTAGTGGAACTTATCATAGATAGTCTTCCACAACCCTTCTCAAGTATCCTTTACCTTGTCTCATTTCCCTCCTTGTCTCATCTTCCTCTCCTTCCTTTACATTCCCTCTACAGTAACCCTCCCTTTTCCCCCATCTCCTTCCTGTTGATTTCTAGTCCTTTTTTTCCCTGTTTCGCTGGGAAATAGGAAAAGAATATGTGTTTTGGGATGCAGTTTTTTTCCATACAGATGTGGATTAATTAAAATTATTAATTAAATTAATGTTAATTTAGCTTTTTCTTCCAACCCTGTCCTTTTTTGCATAATTCCTAGTCAGTATTTTTCTGCACCCATACATTTGTAATTTTTCTTGGCACTTTTGTTTGGCTTTTTTTTTTCCTCCTTCCTCTTCTTTCTTTTCTTTTTTAAGAATTGTCTTAAATTCTTGGGAAGGGAGGTAAGATTGTCTTAAATTTGGAGTTTTCTTCCTTTCACATAAATATGAGCATTCTAATGCGAAGCCTATTCGAAGCATTTATCTCTAGTTGGCCTAGAAAACTGGATCAGCATTAAGAAAAAAAAATCCTGTACAGTTTCTAATGACTCCAAATGCGTGCCCACACTGCAGGCTTCCAATGATGTAATGGTTTTTAAATTAAAACCCCTGAAAGTTCTGTGGGAAAGGTCGGATAAGGAATTATCAGTAACTTTCCAAGATTCCTCCTATGTATCCATGACATTCAGTGTACAATTTTTTAAAAATCCAAGTTGATAATAGGGTTGAACTAAAACTTTGAAAAACTGCTAAATTCCTCCAGACTAGAATTCATTATTCCCACTTTGAATTAGGAATAGAATATAGAATAACAGAGTTGGAAGGGACCTTGGAAGACTTCTAGCCTAATTCTAATTCTAATTTAATTTTAAAATAGTACAGGGTGACGGATACTTAACTATGGCTTTCTTGAAATTTGTTTTCCTTTAAAAAAAAGTTTATAAAATACCAGACAAAAGAATAAAACTATGTGTCATCCTTCCTGTCCAAATTACTTTAGAAATGATGCATATCCATGCTAGTGTAATTCCAAAAGCTCACAGAGGAAACACACTGTGCATCAGCAACCAGAGCTGTTAAAAAAAGCATAAACTTTTTTTTAAAGGGTATCTAGTCCTTGATGAAACCATGTCCACTACATTAAGCATTCCTTCCTTTCAAATATTCTGGTGATTACAATCACAATTTATCTTCAGTTAATGCAGTGTCAAGTTGGGAGGGCTATTTCCGATTGGGTCAAACTACTAAATTATTTCAAGATTTGGTAATCTTATTAAGGTAAAGGTAAAGGTTCCCCTCGCACATACGTGCTAGTCGTTACTGACTCTAGGGGGTGGTGCTCATCTCCGTTTCAAAGCTGAAGAGCCGGCGCTGTCTGAAGATGTCTCTGTGGTCATGTGGCCAGCATGACTAAATGCCAAAGGCACACGGAACACTGTTACCTTCCCATCAAAGGTGATCCCTATTTTTCTACTTGCATTTTTTACATACTTTTGAACTGTACAGTGGCAGAAGTGGGACAAGTAACAAGAGCTCATCCCATTACGCGGCACTAGGGATTCGAATCGCTGAACTGCCAACCTTTTGATTGACAAGCTCAGCGTCTTAGCCATTGAGCTACTGTGTACCTTCGGTAATCTTTTTATTTCCACCTAAATGGATGTAACACCACCTTTAATTTCTCTGTGACTATACATCTTTATAAACGTTTCTCCGTGTGAAGAAAACAAACTACAATCATGGGGATTGCAAAGACAATTTTGAACAAGTGCTAATCCATTATAATCAAGATGAATTTCCCATGTTAAAAAACTAGTGTATCTACTAATCAGTCATCAGTTGCATCAATAAAGAGAGTAATCATTCTGCAGTAATTGTAATATACATAAACACAGTCATATAAAGTAAGGAATGTCTTGTAAATACCTTTCCAAAATCACGAACATCAAACAAGTCAAATGCTTCAAAGAGTTCGCTCTTCTTCATACCAAATATTTCACAGCAGGCAGAAAGGAATGTTCTTATATTCTTCAAGCACAAAAACTAAAGAGGAAAAAAGATAATACTTTTAGTAAATTATCTAATTATCAGCAAGGATATTCAATTTCATTCAAAGGTGTGTGCCTCTCGGGGACTTTCCCCAATTATTATAATTTCCTAGAACCTTTATAAAAGCTATACCATGAAACCTTTGCACAGGATGTCAGAGAAGATAACCAAATGCTTGATGTTTTCTTTGACTAATTGGTCCTCCAATGTGTGAAAAAACTGCTTTTGCTTTTCCATTTCAAACAGAACTCATTCGTTGGAAGTCTATTGCTCAAGAAAAAAGAAATGCCAATTTCTCTGGGTTTATGCTACTGGTTTCATGATTCTTTAAATGCTCACTTTGATGGTGAGGACATAGTAAAACTACTTTTTCTGACTTTGAAAGTTGCCATTAAACGCAAGTATCCAACTCCCAAGCAATACAAAAGCACAGTAATTAGTTAATTGCCTAAATTCTAATTGTAGTTATAGTTGTGTTTTTAAATTACCCTAAATGTTAACTCGGTAAATGCAGTACGCAAGTTGTTAATTGTATAACTAGTTAACGTTAGGGAGCAAATGTAACCAAAATGCTTTATTGGAAGAAAACCAGATTCTGCAGTAAATACAGTATATTTTACAATACTTAAAATTTTAAAAGCCACAAATGCTTATGGCAAGAGCAGAATGAAAAGTAACCACACTACCACAACATAATGCAAATACTGGTAGAAATGAAAACTAGTAAACAACATAGAATGAAAATACCGGTAACTAGCATTTTAAAAATATTTCCTGCTCTTACAACAATGAAATGTAAGACAACTGATTTGATTTGAGAAAATCTGCTGATCCTAATATTTCCATTTCAACTGCTAAAAAGCAACTTAAATGTAAGCTGTTTTTTAGACTCTAATAGCACAATTGAGTCATCTTTTTCAGTTTCCTCCTCCTCCTTCCTTTTTTTGCCCTTGCCTTGAACTAGAATGGAGTGTAAGCCATATGCCTTCAAGACTAAAGAAGATATTGCTTCTGCAGAAGAATCTACTTCTACATCTCCCCTCACATATATGCAAGTTAGGGCAATAATTACCAACGTAAGGCAAAGGCAGAAACAGTATTGTTTTTTTTTTCTACCTAACACATCAGAAGTGCCACTGGCTTAATCTAAAGGCCAAACTCTCTAGAATGGTGCTGCTTTGGCCTGTTTTCAAAATAGTTGCTTTTGAAATACTCTCTGGATGGAGAGTATTCTCTAAAATAGGGGGCCACCAGGAAGAATGCCTGTCACTTGCCCTGCAACCCATGAACATCTCAAGAAGGATGTCTGCAGAAGGCCCCTCTTTATGGGCAAGCAGGTCAAAGGAGGGTGGTTCAGTTATAGCAAGGCATTGACTGATCTATGTATTTGAAATTGTAAACTGCCCAGAGTTCATTGATTGAAATGTATCGGCATAGAAAATGAATGGATGAATGGATGGATGAATGAATGAATTGAAATGAAATGAAATAATGAAATGAAATGAAATGAAATGAAATGAAATGAAATGAAATGAAATGAAATGAAATGAAATGAAATGTCCAATGCTGAACTGTAAATGGCTTTAAATGTGATAACCATGAGTTTGAATTGGGCCCAGAAGTCTACCAGCAATCAATTCAGTAATTTCAGAATAGGTGTTATTCCAGGGGTGAAATCTAATTTTTTTTTGCCACCGGTTCTGTGGGTGTGGCTTGATGGGCATGGCTTGGTAGTGGTCATGTGACTGAGTGGGCATGGCCATTTTAAAAACTTTTTAAAGCATTTTTAACTAGTAAAAAATGGTTTAAAAAGTAAAAAAAAAGTTTCCGATGATCAGCACCTGACCAGCCTGGGCCCCTCGCCAAGCCAGATCCAGCGCCTCCTAGCCCCAAAGATTGCAAGCCTTTCTACCTCGGCCACCCAGTCTGGGAGATGACCGAGGGGGGGAGAGAGAAACAAAGTGCTCGGCTGCTCCCCCTTTTCACTCACCCCGAGCTTCCTGTTGCGGATTTTCACGCTTTGCTTCATGCGCCTGGGATTGTCACCCTCATCTTCTTCCTCCTCCTCCTCTCCAAGTGGAAAAATGCCAGGAGCAAGTGCAAAAAGAAGCGCTTGCTTGCTCCTGGCCTTTTTCCATTTGTAAGGAAGCTTTCGTACCTGTGAAGACAAGTCTGGCTTCCTGAGCTAAAAATCTCACCAGTACCGCTGTGCACATAGCTTGTGTGCGTGTGTGTGGATGTCGGGCATGGGCTGCTGCGAAGACCAGGAGCAAAGACACACACACACACACACACACACACAGGCTTTAAAAGACCTTTGAATGACTTGAGGCTCCTTCAGGTTGGCCTCCAAAGAAAAGAGGAATGAAGGCGGGGGTGGATTGAAGGGGTGAATTCCCCGGCTGGTTCAGCCGGCCGGGGATCGGATGGCAGGCACAGGCTTCTGCGAAAGATCAGGAGCATAAAGACACACACACATACACAAGCTGCGTGCACAGCAGTACTGGTGAGGTTTTTAGCGAGCAGCACAGGAAGCCAGACTTGCCTTCACAGGTACCAAAGCTTCCTTACAAATGGAAAAACATCAGGAGCAAGCAAGCGCTTCTTTTTGCACTTGCTCCTGGCGTTTTTCCACTTGGAGAGGAGGAGGAGGAAGAAGACGACGAGGGCAACAATCCCGGGCATGTGAAGCAAGGCATGAAAATCCACAGCAGGATGCTCGGGGTGAGTGAAAAGGGGGAGCAGCTGAGCGCTTTGTTTCTCCGGAACCGGTAGAAAAAAATGCTTAAAAAGTAAAAAAAAAAAAAAAAAAAAAGTTCTGATGATCGGCCATTGCTCAGCTGATCGTCGGAACTTTTTAAAAAACTTTTAAAGCATTTTTTTACTACCGGTTCTCTGGAAATAAAAGCAGGAAGTAACGACGACTGGGCAGGTGGGCGGAGCCTTGCGCCGCCATCATTACCGATTCTCCGAACCATCAGCCATCATCGCTACTGGATTGGCCGATCCGGTCCGAACCGGGAGCATTTCACCCCTGTGTTATTCCTATCAGGAATCCAGTTGTCCTATTTTGTATCAACTGAGTTTTGGATTGTCTTCAAAGGCAACTTGATGTAAAGAGCATTATAACAGTTTATCTGGATGGGTAGGCATGGGTCGAGCTTGGTCCAAATAAAATCACATCAGAACTCGGTCAAGACTTCCCCGGCCACATCCTCCTGTTATATAAGCAGCAGCAGCAAGTTGAGAAGTACCTCCAAATCATGAATTTTGTGGAGAGATATCCTCACCCATTCTAGAAGCCAATCTTTTTTTGGAAGAAAGCAATGGTTCCCATCTGCTTCTTGTTCTGATAACAGATGGACTGATTTGGTATCAAGCTGTTTCCTTGTCACCTTGTGAGAGAACCTGTTCTCACACAATTTTGTTCTAAAACTTGCACATTTTGTGCTGAGGTACATGTTTTCAAACAGTCTATCTTAAAGGGAATCTCTTCCGCATCAGTATCTGCATGATGTACTATGAATACACCTCAGTGAATTCCATAACATAGTCCAAGAAATGCATTCACTTTACAAGACTCTCACAGGCCCTGAATAAAATATTCAAAGTATTATGTATTGCAGGAGAAAATTTAGAGAAACAGGGTACTTTTCTAGGGGGGAAAGGAAGTGTATTTATACTGAATTTCTATCTCAGATCTCACATAGTGTTTTTAAAAATCAAGTTATTGAGGTTTTTTTTCTTTTTTAAAAAATAAAAGATGTATCCTATGTACCTAAAAAACAAAATGATTCTATTGTAAAAAGGACCAATATCCCCTGGGAGGATGAAAACTAGAGGCAGAGGATTTCCTCATCAGTACCCTTATTTATTTATTTTATTTATTTATCGGATTTATATGTCGCCTTTTCTCCACAAGGACTCAGGGCGGCTCACAGCAATAAGCAACAACAAGTCCAAATTAAAATTCAAACAATAAAAGAATCTAAAATTCCCATTAAAACCCCTTTAGTCCAGGCCAGCCTGGAGAAACAATCATGTTTTAAGGTCACAGAGGAAAGAGCGAAGGTCGGGGGCCACCCCTTGAGTGAGAAAGTTGTAAATTTATGTTTACAAATCAGTTACTCCCTTATGATGAGTAAGTGATGTTTCAGATAATCAGGATTGGAAAGTTTTATAAACTGAGAAACAGTTTTGTTTGTTTCTTTTCTATTTCACTTTTCCATCCTTTCAGGCTGTTTACAGGGGAGAAATTACTATTTTTCAACAGCATAAAAATATCCACAAAGTTAATATACGTATGCTTTGGGTGATGTTACGCAAAATTAGTAATCTATGTATACTCTATGTTTTATAGTAGATAATAAATCAATGTGTAATATGATGCATCAATGGTGAAATGGGGCTATGACATTGACTGAAGTTAGTCAGTGTTTTTAAGAGCATTAAAACAACTATTTATCAGCATTTGCCAATCCTGTCTCCAAAGGAAAACGAGACACATCTTTGGTTACAACACTCAAAAGTAATTCCTTTAAGTAACAAGGCCCTTGACAATAGGATGAAATCACTCCTATTGCTTGAAAGTGCACTTTGAGTGTTTGGTTTCAGATTTAATGACCCCATAGCCAACTCCTTTGTTTTTCAAACAGATTAAAAGATTATTTCTTAACCATTAACTTAATCCAATTAATTGTCCAAATGTGGTATTAATGCTTCTATAGGAAAACAGACTTTATAAGTTTCTATTTTTTCATCATTTGTAGGGGGTCACAAAAACAATTTTACAGCACAGAACCATATAATGCTAAACATTTTTGAACTAATTACTTTTTACAAAAGGGAAACATTGATAGAATGAGAAAACTTGACTATCTTGACTATGTTGCTTTTCAAATAAATAAATCTGTATGTTTAAAGAAGAAGAAGAATAGGCTGTATTGTTTCAAAGGGCATGAAAACTTGGCTGAAGCAGATTTTGTAAAAATGTCAACGCAAATCTTAAAATGTGTGCTACTTTATTATAATAAGTGAATCTACTTCGCAATTCTAAAGGGACAGCTACTCCATGAGTAGCAAACCATTTTTTAAATGATATACTCCATTTCAGAGTAAAAGCATCAAACCTGACTTGACAGCTCCTGTTGCTGACTCTGCAGTGCACAAATAGCTTATACATAAACAATTTTAAAATGTATTTTATTTATATAATTTTCCCAAATTACATTTGGATCCTGAAATGAGAGTGGAACTGTAGTGTAAAAAATATACAGTGCCAACTATGAAAATCTTTTTACATGCATCATTCTAGGGGGTTCGGCCGAACCGTTTGTTAAATTGCTGGCTCGCCCGCCCCATTTATTGGCAATAAATAGTAGTGCGGAGGGGCGGGGCAAGGGGCGGGGCGAGCCAGCAATTTAACAAAGGGTTCGGCCGAACCCCCTAGAACCAGCAGAATCCCACCACTGGTTATACCTTATGATTCTTGATGAACGTATCTTTTCTTTTATGTACACTGAGAGCGTATGCACCAAGACAATTTCCCACGAAGAGCAAGTCAGAAAGATGTCCTTTTTTTATATATCTGCCAGTTTAACTAATTTGATGAATTCTTCTTCTTTCTTTCAAGTATGCTGCTTGGCTTTCATTATTTTACCTTTATAATTTGCAGTGTGTTGCCTTGCCTAACAAGCTCTTGGTTTACTGGCCCGGCCTGCACTCCTCATTTTCCTTTTTTTATTAATTCCTGCAATGTACAGTAGGCTAAGTCTCTATCTGTTTTTAAGTGTGCATGCCAAGATCCTTAAACTGTATCCATATGTGCATGCTTGTAGTCAGGAAGGAGTCCTGCAAAGTTCTAAAATCTTTTCAATAGTGAACCTAGTAATTCAGAATGGATTATCTAGATTAAATCCCATTATAAAGATACAGCTTTCCTCATGTGTATGATAGCATTGCCTCTTTGCTTTTCAAAGCTGCATGTTTTAAACGGAGGAAACAGCCACTGCTCTTCCTTTCATTTTCCATAATCTTGTATTGAATTTTGGTGTAAAAGAGACTCAAATGCTATTGGCAGCTAAAAACCTTTCCTTCTTTGGTGTCTAATTAGCAGTTTTCATTCTCTGTTTCCTATAATGGGCTCTTTACATTTCCCACATCAGTCTTGCACGGTGGAATGCCAGACTGAATAACCATCAAATATATGATCTTCTACATAACTTCTACACTGGATAGTAAAAGGTTAATCCTCAATTTTTGCAAAGATACTTTTTTATTACCCATGTTTTTTACTTTTTATCCTAAAACATTTATCATACCAGTAGATATTTATGTTAAATTTAAAGCAGTAATTTTTTTAAAAAAAAATTGCATTTTTCTACAAGGTAATGAATAGGATGCCATTGCTGGAATTTAGTTTAATTTCCCAGAACATGTTTCACATGGAAGCATTTCATAATCTGCTTCCCCCCATTGCTCCCTGTATCTATGTATGCAGTATACATCTTCTTAAAAGGAAGTGAATGGTTTGGGTGCTAAGTACCGCATCTTGATTTAAAGACATCTTCAGATAAAGTTTCTCTTTTGGTGACTACATGGACACCATCATTCAGCTTCCATAGCACCACAATGGAAATTGTTTGCTAGGTATTTTGTGGTGCCAGTTATACACACGCAGATCTCTTCAGGGTCTTTACTGCATTTATAAATCTTCAACAGAAATGAGCCAAAAACAAGTTGTGGGCTAGAAATCCCACTTAAAGCATATGAAAGAACACGGGCGCAAATGCTTACTTTTCAAACCAAAAGAGATAAGGACACCCAGAAGTAATTAGTTTCCAGTCTGCAGTTCAGTTTTTCCAGGGAACTTTCAAGGCCTGATACTATATTTTGTGATTGGGCTTTATTTTTACGCTGCTTCACATTGTTGTAATTCTGCTTTGTGAGCCACAGAGAGTTCTATGAGACTGCAGCAGCATACAAGATAGGTAGGTAGATAAACAGATAGGTTGAGGGTAATAGATGGATAGTCAGACACAGCCAATATATTGGTTTGGTTTGCTCTGTGGTTTCAGGTTACTTAAAATGAAAGTAAGTGTCTTAAATTCAGCAGCGGTTTTAATGTGCCAGTTTTGATTATCACCTCTTTTAACAAAATTATTCCTGCAAGTGTTACCACAATGTTCATGAATTCCAGAAATAAATAAAAAAAGTAGATTGAGCTTATCAGGTAGTCTATTTCAAAATTAAACCATATTTATGTGTTTATTACATCCATAAGAGCTGCGGTGGTGCAGTGCAGTACTGCAGGCTACTTCTGCTGATCACCGGTTGCCAGCAGTTTGGCAGATTGAATCTCACCAGGCTCAAGGTTGCCTTCCATCCTTTCGAGGTGGATAAATTGAGAACCCAGATTATTGGGGGCAATATGCTGACTCTGTAAACCGCTTAGAGGGCTGTAAAGCACTGTGAAGCGGTATATAAGTCTAAGTGCTATTGCTATCTTGCCATCAAGCAACTCTACGCAGCTTACAAACAAGATAAGAAAGTTTGGTCATAACGCACCAGGCTAGAAATCATGAAATAATCAGTTCCAATCCTTCCTTAGCCATGAAAAGCAGCTGGGTAACCTTGGGCCAGTCATTCTCTCTTAGCCCATCTCACCCCAGAGTGTTGTGGTTGTACGGAAAATATGAAGAGGAAGGAGTATTAGGTATGTTTGTCACCTTGAGTTATTTGTAAAAATAATTTAAAAAGTGGGATCCAAACAAACAAATAAATGCAAAACATTAAGATGATAAATATTGACATTAAAATGAAGAAAGATATCTAAGGAAGGAGCCAATGTGTAACCGGGGGAGAAGGTGGAGTCTTCTTTTAATACCTCCAGTATGGAATGCCCCCAATAGGCCCCCAGGCCAATCAGCAGAACCAGGTTTTAAAATTCTTCCAAAAGGCCAAGAGTGTGGGAGAAGGTTCCATCTTGAGGGGCACGAAGTTCCAAAATAGTGGCCACAGCAGAAATGGTTATTCTCCTGGAACCCTCCAGCCAGAATTCCTTGAGCAACAAAGTCCACATCATTCATGTCCCTTCTGCAGGCATGAATGGGGTAGGCCAATTCCATAGGGGTAATATGGCTTTGGGAACCTGAGCTAAGACATAAAAAAGAAAAAAAGATGTAAGTAATAGCAACAATAGAACATAACTATTCCTAGGCAGATACCCTAATCAAGGAAGTGCTTTGTAGGCTTCTGGGTATGATTACAATTGATCTTATTCCACAGTGCATTGCACTTAATGGTGACAGGTGGCTCTGCCTTAGTGAGGCCAATTCACCTCACTCAGGTCCTTCAACAGAAGTGGTCTCTTTACATGTGCATATCACACATGCACTCACCGGTTAGAAGTAAGACACTCCAGTTCTTTAGAGAAATGATTTGAGGGGGTGATTCATTCTTATCTTCATCCATGCTAAGTATCCTTTCAAAAATCTGTACAACATTAGTTGTAGCCTATGTACTGTACTACGGAAGTAAGAGCTGGAGGATCTCACTAATTCAGATCTGGATCACCCTACTTATGATAACTTTAATAAATTATGTAACAAACATGCAGTGTTGCAGAAGAAAGCCAAAAGTAGGATAGCAGGCTAATTAAAAATACTGACAAAAGCTAACCATTTTCCTCCACAGAAATCATTCCTTGCTCTTTTACAGTTTTCAACAACCAAATAAATTAAATTAGTTCTGCTCTGCTACCACAAGTAATTGTCATTATGTTCAATACAAATAGCTGAAAGCATTCTAATTGAACGTCATAAAAATGCTAATTCGCAATACCCCTAATGCTTCCTCATGAGGCCCCAGAGGAGAGAGGAAAAGCAAATTTTAAAGAAGATTGTTAGAAGAATTGAATTATTGGTTTTCTAATCAACCCCCTTAAATTATACGCCAGTAAAAAAGAATCAAGCTAGACCAATACTTTTTTAGACCATTACATTAAAAGCCTAGAGGTATATGGATGTTTTAAACTGATGCCAAAAGCTCATAAAATTTGCTGTCAGCTGTACCTAGACTGGGGGGGAAAAACCACCATTAGGGCACTGGTATCAAAAGTGCACTATTTTGGATTACCAGATAGTGAAATCCCTGAAAAATGTAGCACCTCAAGAATGATAGCTTTTTTTCTTACTCGATCTGAACTTTTATTTACCGGACTTTTGCGAGATAGACAAGAATCGGGGTTATATAGGAGTTGGGACAGGTGGTATGCTTGGCTGCAAAAAAAGAAATCTTAAGAGGAATGTAAAATATTAATCTTAGTGTGAATGTGGGTAAATATTTATAGGAGCATTGCATGGCAGTTGAGAATTCTTTCTTCTGGATAATCTTTTCTTTTTTTGATGATTTGGTTTAATGAAGGTTTGTACTATCTCTAGGCAAAAATTGATGCTTTAAAACTCTATAGGTATTATATTACTCTCTGCAATGCTATCCATATTGCTATTTTTTTTTCTGTAATTTTTAATAATTTTCAATAAAAAAAAATTTTTTTTAAAAGAATGATAGCTTTTTTTTGTGCCACAAAGTTCAGGTACCCCAATCACAAAAAAGCAATGGGAAAACAAATTGGTAGCTTCAGAGTTTATAAATAAAATCTGAAAATTCTCATTCAGTTAAGCTAGAATTAGAATGAGCAACCAGCATCAGTATGTTAAAAAAAAATGAAACCAAAATAAAAAAATAACTGACCTAATAAATGATACTGAAACTATTTGATCAATGACCAAACTTTGAGACATGGAAATTCAATTTATTTCTATTGAATCAATATGTGGTTAAATTTAATTTAATTTAATTTTAAAAAATACACAATCTGGTATCACTGAAGAAATATCAATGGCTTCCATCTAGGACTTAAGGGAAAAAAGCATAAAAACTCATTCATCATTCTAAATATTTGGTCAACAACAACGCTGACTCGTACAGAAAGGGAAGCCATTCAAAGCAAAATCCGTGAACAGATCTCCTGCTTACTTTGTTTTCCTCTGCGAAATTAAAACAAGCACAAGGAATTCTAAATTTGACTGGAGTTCTAGGCTGAATTGTTTTAACTCCTATTTTTTCAAAAAAATATTACTTCCCAGATGTATGTTCCACCCTCCACAACCACCACATGGCAACAAAATGGTAGTTTTCTGTTTGCTATCAAGTCAGGCTCCCAATATTTCTCTCAATTTTTGCATTTCAGCTAATAGCCTCTGGCAGGGAGAAATATAATACAAATGTGAGCACCCTCCCATTCACAGCACCTGTGGCAAAGTAGAATAAATGATCAGGCAATGGGATTATAGATTGAGCCATTCTTTTCAAATGTGCATACTTCTAGCAAAGTTGCTCCTGGCCAACTCTGTTGTCTTAAGCCTTTTAACTGGAAATGCAAGAATTGAAAGGGAACATCTAAAAAATAAACAATAAATAGAAAGGGCGCAAGAAGGATATTTGAGGAGGAAGAATGAAAAAAAGAAAATTATAATCACCTTATTTAGATGCTCAGTGTTATGGATGGTTCTCAGTTTAGTGAGGTTTTCTGGGTGGCCTTAGGCTGGTAACTTAATTCATAGTGAATTAACTTCAATTCATTGAATAAATTACAATAGGCTGAGATCATAGACAGTATTAGGATTATTTTATATGAGTTACAAAAACCATATGAACACTTAATGGCAGCAAAGAATTAAGAGAATGTGTACTTTATCTCTTTGTTGCCATCTAGTGATCATTCAGAATTTTGCAATATATAATGATTTAGTGCCATTTATTTATTTATTTATTTATTTATTTATTTTATTTATTTATTTTATTTTGAATTTATATACCGCACCTTCTCCCAAGGTACTCAGGGCGGTGTACAGCCAGATAAAAACATACAATACAAATATTAAAAACAATTAAAAGTATATATATTAATTTGGCCCCAATTTAAGATAACAAACCAATTAAAAATATTTAAAAATATGTTAAAAAATATGTTAAGCCAGCCCGGCTTGCTGAAAAAAGAAAGTTTTAAGGGCACGGCAGAAGGCACCGAGGTCTTGGATTCTCCTTATCTCTGGGGGCAGCTGATTCCAGAGGGTAGGTGCCCCCACAGAGAAGGCCCTCCCCCTGGGGGTCACCAGCCTACATTGTTTGGCTGATGGCACCCCGAGGAGGCCCTCTCTGTGGGAGCGCACAGGTCGGTGGGAGGTCATCGGTAGCAGCAGGCGGTCTCAAAGATAACTAGGTCCTATGCCATGGAGCGCTTTAAAAGAAGACCACTGGGAGCCAGTGCAGCTCACGCAGGAGTGGTGTTATGTGGGAGCGCCAGGTGGCTCCCGTGATTACCCGCGCAGCCGCATTCTGGACCAGTTGGAGCCTCCGGGTGCTCCTCAAGGGGGGCCCCATGTAGAGAGCGTTGCAGTAGTCCAGGTGCGAGGTGACGAGGTTGTGTGCATCAGGGACATGATGGCAAACCTATTGCATACGTGCGGGAAGTGGCACACAGAACCATCTCCCCGGGCATGCGAGCCGTTGGCCATTGCTCTTCCAGGTTCCGGCGTGCTGGCCACCTGGTGTTCATACGTGCGGGAGGACTGGAAATCGGAAGAGCAGCCACCCAGTGCACATGTGCATGCCAGGAAGATGAACTTCCGGTTTCCGGCACACACATGCGTAACAGCCAGCTGATCTTCACATGCGCATGCACACCAGAAACCGGAAGACCAGGTGGCCAGTGCCAGGTGACCTGGAAAACAAAAGCTCATATTCCCAGCGCACGCATGGGCACTGAGCAGCTGCTCTTCCGGTTTCCGGCACACACATGTGCACTGGCCAGCTAGTCTTCATTTGTGCATGCGTTCAGATGGTCAGTGTGCATGCACGCACTAGAAACCAAAAGCAGCCACCTGGTGCGCATGCACGTGCCGGGCGGCTGCTTTTCCGGTTTCTGGCAATCGTGTGCGCTTATGCCCGCTCCCATTTTGGCACGGTGCCAAAAAGGTTCTCCAACACTGATTTAGTGCATTCTGTGAATCAAAGCATTAATTTAATGGATTGGTTTTTATTTAAAAAGTAATATCAGAAAGTCCTGATATAAGGAAGGGCAGGGCACAAACTTAATAAATACAAATAAATATTAGTATGGAATTATCATTAAAGAAATTCAAAGTGAACCTGAAATAAATTCAAAATGATCCTAGAACCTCCAATGCTTATCTGCAGCAGTTGGATTCTTATCACCCTGGCAGAGCTTTTATAAGATTAAATCAGGGAGAAACAACAAGGAAAAAAGAGAGAGAGAAAAGCAAACAGAAAGCAGAGACATCGGGATTGACTCACACAGAACTTAAAAATAGAATCTCCATTTGTTTGGCCTTCAAGTATCTTCTATAAAACATTTACCAAGACACAGCTGACATATTGATTAGAATTCTCTGATGGTGTTGTTTTATAATTGAAATGTTTGGCACATTTTCCCCAAAAATCTATGAAGTATACATGACTATGTTTGGGGCATCACAAGTTAGAAAAAATATGCCTCATCTACATCCATGAAACAGTGGCTGGGGGGGGGGTTCCCACTTCCAAATACACAGACTTGGAATTCCCAGGTAAACCTCTCCATCCCAATACCATATTAGCTGGAATTAACTCTGCTTAGCTTTTGAATAGGCAGGTATTCCCACCTTCTAAACTCTGGGGAATTTATGGGGCATGTGAAGATTTGGCAAACCACTTGAAGCAGGAGGAAAAAAATTACCTAATCCCCTGGAGAAATTCTAGGATGAAGTTCATAAAATCAAATATGGCACTAATCTTTTTGGTAAGTAAAAGGAAGCAGACCTCGACCTCAGCAAAACTACTATAGGTGCAGGTCGCCTTCCAACATATGTGCATCCAAATTAAAGCTATTATCTATTGAAACAAAGATAACTTCTTGGATTTCTAACCACCTTCCTTTCATTGTCCCAAATTTCTTTCATACAGGTGCATGATAAATTAATTTCCAAAATTAAAAACTGATGTTGGCAATAAATATTTAGAACCTTGCATATTTTACTTCCAAAGTCCGAAACATTTGTTAAGATCTGTTGGGGTTGAAATAGGAGTTCTTAATAAAACCAAAGTGCTAGACAGATTTCATCTGTAAATTGTTGACAGAATCGGAAGTTAAGCTTCAATTGCTAAAGGATACAGAAGGTATTAAATATCTACATTTTAATACTTCACGACATTCTTTGAGGATTAGAGCCGGCCATCCTATACCTCGCTGATCCTCTTCCCCAACCCTTATACCAGCTGCCAATCCTTGCATCAAATGTATTAACAGAAGAACAGCTGACATTGTGTCTTGTATCAGTGGAAGATAAAGGAAGCAAAAAGAAACTGCTTCTCTTGTGATTGCTTGTGGTTATTTATGCAGCTCCAGCCTAAAAGCATCTGATTATTTTCGTATCTGGAAAAAAAAATCTCTCTTGTGGCAAAGTTGGATGACTCTCCCTACCACTCTGTGCTCAAAGATACAAAGGCTAGCAATTGAAGTTAATGTCAATATTTCTATTACAGTGCCTTCTAAACCTGCAGCTTGTTTCAATAACCATCCAAGTTGCATCCTCTATTTCATCTGTTTGTTTTTCAGATTCACCTTTTGACAGAATGGCAAGTAGTTTGTGGGGTTTGCATCAATAAAGATAGCCTAATACAACTCAGTGCTGTCCATCCCGAGTGGGAATACAGTAGTAATTTCAAATTGTTATTCTAATATATTTGGAGGATCCCAGATAGTGATCAGGTGAAGAAAATAGAACATTAGAAATTCAATGTTGTAAAATACTGAAAAACTTAAAACAGAAATATGGAATTAATCGGATATGTTTGAATATATTGTCTAACGTTAACATAGCAGAGCCCATGAGCAAAAGATTAAAATGACTGTTCCCTCTTTATGGAAAATATCACTCTGCAATTGGTGTGGTTGTGCCTTAAGGAGTTAACATGGAAAATTTCTGCTTGCATGCTAAAGTAGACACCGGAAAAGAAATAGAAAACTGGACGGAAGTAACAAATGATGTAACAATACAGGCGTACAGTTGAGAATTGAGATTAATAAAAATAACTGCTTTGACTCACGTGGTTACATGTTCACAAGGAACTTTTGGTGTTTTGTTTTCACACAGAAACTATTTTTTCATGTAAGGGGACAGTTACAAAGCAATGTGGCAAAACAACTGTTGCCAATTAACTTTTAGAAATTGGCATTCATCATGCCAATGTCTATTGCCTCCAGACCAAAACAAAGCCTAACATGCTTCTCCAGGTTTTTGTGCAGAGGTAAGAAACATCAATTGTAAACATTAAGGCACAAGAGTTAAATAACTATTATTGAGTAATAATAACTGTTTTACATTATTGCTATTTTAAAAATCTCATCAAAATCTTCATCCAGAAAGAACATGGTTGTTCCTTTATATATTAAATCAACAATTATTTTTTCATTTTCATTCAGTCAATATTCTCATGTTTTCAGAATAAAAAATGCAATTACAATATGTGATGATGAGAAAACAGGAAGTCCTCAACATACAACTACAACTGGGTGGGAATTTCTGTTGTAAAGCAAGGCAGTTGTTAAGTGAGTAATGCCCAATTTTATGACCTTTTTTGCCTTGGTTGCTAAGGGAATCACTGCAGTTCTTAAGCGAAACACATGGTTATTAAGCAAATCTGGCTTCCCCTATTGACTTTGCTATTGACCTACTTGGGTAGGTCACAAATGGCGATCACATGATCCTTTGACTTTCACTTTCTCCATGTAATGAATTTCTAAATTGGCTGGAGCAGTTTCTTGGTCCATGAAGGGTTTGCAGGTTTCCCTTCTAAAACCTGCCATTGTTCTCAACAGGAAGGATTACAGAAACTTCATGTTTACAAAAAAAATACATATCAAAATAGTCTTTTCTGCTTTTTAATAAGTCTCCAGATAGTCTTGATCTCCAGATAGTCTTATTTCTGCTCTTATTTTTTTGATAGATGAAATGAGATCTCATATATCAAAGTATCTCAGAAGTGACACCAAAACAAGAGAAATCTGAACAGTACCCCTGAATATTGACATGTCTAAATGCAGTATAATGTGTACATCTTTACTTTAGAAGGAGTTCATTCTAAAATACTAAAAGTTTTAACATAGTATGCTGTAAGTCATCTTGAATTCACTGTTGGACATATGATTTTAGACATTTTATTATTTAAAATTTTAGAAATAGTTATATGCATCACCCACTCATGGATTTATAAAGTTAAAGGTAAAGGTTCCCCTCACACATATGTGCTAGTCGTTCCTGACTCTAGGGAGCGGTACTCATCTCCGTTTCTAAGCCGAAGAGCCAGCGCTGTCCGAAGACATCTCCGTGGTCATGTGGCCGGCATGACTAAATGCCAAAGGCACACAGAACGCTGTTACCTTCCCACAAATATAGGTGGTCCCTATTTTTCTATTTGCATTTTTTACGTGCTTTCGAACTGCTTGGTTGGCAGAAGCTGGGAAAAGTAACGGGAGCTCACCCCGTTACGCAGCAGCACTAAGGATTTGAACCGCTGAACTGCCGACCTTTCAATCAACAAGCTCAGCACCTTAGCCACTGAGCCACCGCGTCCCTTATGGATTTATATATAATTTAAAATTTAAAAATCCGGACACTACAGTATATTGCTAGTTACCATATATTTCTATGAACAAGGTTCATTTTAGGATAAATACATGCTGTTTTCACTGTGCCTGTAGTTTCCTTGATAAATGGTGAGATTTAAATCCTCAGCAACTAAAAATTATCGTTAGTCCGAAGCCCAGCAAAAATGCATAACAGCATTTCCAAAAGTGCCTTTTGTTTATGTTATGCATCTATTCCACCATCTGCTGGGTTAGGCAATGTGACATTATTGATTCTTTTGAAAGTGGCAAGTATATGAATGGGCATGATGATTTCCTGACATACCATAGCTATAAATATCAAATGGGCAGAAATAATAATGTATGGATTATTGGAAATAAATATTGGTAATGGATGCAACAAGCAGTTAGGATGTTTTGCACAGGATGCTACAGACTACTTTAAGCATGAGAAACTTGGCTTACACTATCTGCATAGCCATGCAACCTAGTTTTCACTTCTATTTAGGATTACAGCGGTACCTTGGTACTCATTGTTAATTGGTTCCGGGATGAGTACCAAACACAATGAGTACCAAAAACAATGAGTACCAAACAATTTTTTCCCATAAGGAGTAATGTAGTCAGTCACAAGGCAGGTGACACCAACAAGTTCTAGCTTGTGCATTGAGTACCAAATAAACGATGAGTACCAGGACAAAATTTTCGCATCAAAATGTGTTGAGTACCAAATTCGATGAGTTTCAAAGCAGTTGAGTACCAAGGTACTACTGAATTGTTTACCATATAATGTAAGTCCAGGAAACTATTTTTTTAATCTTAACTAATCTTAACTACACTTCAAACAAGTCAACTTCACTCCACAAGGGGTAATGCTCAGTGGTGAAATCCCCCCCAGTTCTATCTGGCTCACCGAACCGGTAGCGCTGGTGACGGGAGGCTCCGCCCACCTACTGGGACATCATTACATCCCATGTGCAGAAGAGGCATGCTCCTGCGCAGAAGCACACCCAAACCAGTAGCAAAGGTAAGTGGATTTGACCGCTGGTAATGCTGAATATTTTAACCTGAGCCCTGGTAGCCAAGAACAGAAGTGAAAGCTATTGAATTGTTCTTCATCAAGCCCCAAAAATGAGAGAAATGGCAAGTGTGTGTGTTTTCCAAAATTCCCTGCAGTTCATTCAGCCTCCAGTAGGAGCATGTAGGTTTAGCATGAACCTGCTAGTGCGTTATGAAATCAAAATAAATCATTTTCAATGTTCAATGTGCATGTTAGCAAATGCACAGAGGTGGGGAATCAGGGGTGGGGAACGATGGCCCTTTTATGACTTGTGGACTTCAACATGGCCGGCTCAGGAATTCTGGTAGTTGAAATCCACAAGCCATAATGGGGCCATCGTTCCCCACCTCAGATTTAAGTGATAAATACAGGAAGTAGAGCTGGATCACATCTCAAGTGCTAGCCACAATAACTGCTCTATCACCACATGCTCAAATAGAAACATTCTCTGTCAACGTGGCACATTTTGCACCAGTTGCAATTTCTAGTTAATATTCAAGGATAACTCAGAATGCATTGCAATACTCAAGATGAACTCTAACCAATAAATCCAGTGACATCTGAGGATCACACAGCACTCTCAAATTGCAAACCTGTCTTTTCTGAGTGCAGCCCCTTCCTGAACAAACTTCATATAAATACCAAAGGCCGGGGGGGCGGGGGGCAGTCCTTACAAGCAGCACTTCCTTGTCTGAATTTAGTTTCAGCTTAGTCTTTCTTATCCAGCCCATTATCTAAAATAAGCTATAATCAAGGGTACCGATTGTTCCTTTGGAGTTAGATAGTAAGGAATAGTAGAGCTAAGAGTATCATCAGCACATTGCTGGCATTCTACTTCAAAATCCCCCAGTGGTTTTTTTATAGCTATCAAACAGAATAGCATTTAAGACTGAACCCTCTGAAGCACTAAAGGTGGTCAAGTAAGGTATTGAGTAGTTGTCTCTCAGCAGTCCTTTCAAGGTGTGTCCCAACAGGAAGGAATGGATTCACTGCAAAACAGTGCACCCAAGTTCCAACTTTTGTCAGATAGCCCAGAGGGTACCATGGTCAGTGGTCTCAAAAGCTGCTGAGAAGTCCAGGATAACTAGCAGGATTGCTCTCACCATTCTCTAGCTTCTAGTATTGTATGGATCTGTAGGAAGAAATATCCTTCTGGGTTCAGCTCCAAGTGGGGAAAAAGACACTGGAAACATGGAGACTGCTTGGAAAGATGGTTTAATGGTGGACAGGATCACATGGTTTGAGTTCCTGAACAGAAAAGGGGCGAGATGCTGCGAGTCCCCAGGTTTTATGCCCCCTCTAGCTTTGAACTTCCTGGGGCCCAGAAAGAGTATCCTGATTGGTTGTCAGACTCCCAGGGGGTGGGTATCTTAGCTAGCCTTGCTGGCTGATGTAATCTTCCCAGGTGCCATGTGGTGAGTTTCTGTTGCTAGATGGGTCCTATTTTGTTAGTTTCTGTTACTAGATGGGTCCTATTGTGTTGCAGATGATGGTCCATTGACAAAGATTGAGTTTCTGCCTCTGGCCCATTGACAAAGGGTAGGGGCAGGAAGATGGAAGCTGCTTTGTCTTTAAAATATGTTTCTCCATTTCTCAATCAGGGAAATATAATATTCTGCCTTTTTAATATTTCCTAAAATATTTCATTCTTCTAGGAAAGGGGTGGGTGCTAACTTCCTACAGATCATCCACTAAGATGACCAAAACAGTTTTAGTACCATATCCTAGATAAAATCTAAAGCAAAATATATGCAGAAAACCAGTTTCATCCAAATATAACTGGAGGTTCAAGGCTACAGCTTCCTCAGTCACCTTATAGTATATTTGAGACTGGCCTATAATTAGAAAGGTTTCCAAGCGTAGGCTTTTTCATCTTGCAAGCACAAATTGGGCATATCATTTGTATTGATCACCTGCACTAGGAAACCAATCCCAATCTGCCTGATTTAATCAACCAGGAAGAGAAACAGTCAGGAAGGCAAGTGATAGCCCACACAATTTGTCTGCATCTTTAGTAATAACAAGCCAAAGAGATCCTGTATGAATCTGACTGGATACTTAACAAGGTTACCACCCGATGACTTATCTTAAATCTGTGATCCAAACTGAGGTGGAATTTGATTAATTTTGTCTGCAAATATCAACAAAAACTTTGGAATAAGCCTCATACGATTCTCCCTTTCCCCCAACATCTTGATGGAGATGTCACATAATACAGAAAAGCATTATTAGTCTGTTCTCTGCAGACATAAAGGAGGCAGAGAAAAAAGCCTCATTTATTGAAAGGCTATTGCAAAGTAGCACGTCAGAGGGATTTAAAAGAGAGACCCAGACATAATAAAACATTTTTCTTTCAAACATTTAAAGTAGAAGGCAACCTCTTTCAGCTCAAGGGCCTTGCCTCTCTCATTGTGCAGCATGTCAAGGGCCATTTTCCAAAATGCCAAGCCTCCATTGGCCATTCACAATCAAGAAAGCTACGTTCTTACAGAGGCCCATTAATCAGATGTACTGAAAGAAAAAAGTGTCAAGTTAGAGGGTCTTATAGGAAGCAGGCTGTACGTACTTTAGCACCATTAATCAAAGAGTACATTAAGGTGGGGATTTTCTTAACGCTTTTAAGCCTCTCCCTCTAAATTGCCTCTTGATGCAGGGGAGATGATGCAACCTGCTAGTTAGGTAAGGAAGGAGGACTGAACCAGTTTTACCGTCCTATGATGTTTTGCAAATGTCCATTCCCATTTCCAGATTCAGAGAATTACACTATGTAAAAGAGAATGGTTTCAGGAACCATTTTATGGAGGCGGTTGGGAATTTTAGAGTGTAAAGATGCCACAAGAAGTTAAAACAAATGCCAAAAAAAAAGCAGGGGACAGCATTTTTGCAGACTGCACCCTGGGTTTCACTCTCAAGGTCACAAAATAAGTTCTTTGTAAGCACTCCTGATTTAAACATGAATAGCAACAAGCTTGGCCCTTTATCTATATGCATTCACATAAATCCCATATTGGAATCCCTATAATCACAAGAAATTTCTCCTTGGACATAAGAAACCCTGTAAAGCAGTGGTTCCCAACCTCCAATCTGCGGACTGACACCTGTCTGTGGCCTGCCAGGAACCAGGCTGCGCAAGCAAGCAAAGCCCCATCTGTTTGTGCACAGGATGCAGGAAGTGTACAAAACCATGCCTCCCCCCCAGGTCTGCAAAAAAAAAAAACCCACTCTCCAGGCAAACCTGTCCATATTGCCCAAAACTTTGGGGGAAGGGGCTGCTGTAAAGAATCACATGAACGAAATCCTCTCATATACACACCTGCATTCTCTATTCAATATGGATCTAGTCTACACACTTTCAGTTCCTTCAGTTTCCTGAACACCTGATTGGGATAATGTTTCCACAGACAGTACACAACAATACAGGTAGTCCTCAATTTATGACCATAACTGAGCCCCAAATTTATGTTGCTAAGTGAGAAATTTGTTAAGTGAATTTTGCCCCTCTTTTCGACTTTTCTCGCCACATTTGTTAAGTGAATCACTGCAGTTCTTAGTAACAGAGTTGTGAAGTGAATCTGGTTTCCCCATTGAATTTGCTTGTCTGAAGATCGCAAAATAGGATCACATAACTCTTGAGACTCGGCAACCATCATAAATGTGAGTCAGTTATCAAGGTTCCAAATGTAAATCATGCGACCATGGGGCTGCTGCAATGGTCATAAGTGTGAAAAATGGTCATAAGTCACTTTTTCAGTGTTGTTGTAACTTTGAACAGTCACTAAATGAACTGTTGTAAATGGAGGACTACCTGTGGTGTCCAGTGATGCTGCTATTCATTCATACTAACTAGTGTGATCCAGTGAATTCATGTTGGCAAAATGGCAAAAACAGTGTGCTAGAATAAGACTGAGAGTCAGGCATTAATTGTAATGGTTAAGGCACCAGGCTAGAAACCAGAAAATTGTGACTTCAATCACACTCAGCTGGATAACCTTGGACCAATCTCTCTCTCTCTCTCTCCCTCTCTCCCTCTCTTCCTCCCCCCCTCTCTCAATATTTTATAAATTGGAAGAGGAATACATTTCTTCTTTCATTCTGTCATATGCCATAAATTCAAGCAGGGAGGCGGAAACACTTAAAGAACAACTATGATCAATCATTTAATTATTAATTTTACTCTAATATTTGACAGACTGATTTCATAATAACAACATTGTCTGAGACTGGATTACTTGTACTACTAAAAACCATGGAAAAGGATGAATGTTAACAATATTTTTTAGCTTCCTTTAATATTTGGCCTGTGTGGGATGGGAATTTTGGGAGATGAGGTCAAGTTTCAGAAGCCTGGAACAGCAAAATGGAACTAATGGAAATGATTTGTAATGTTAATAAAAAAGATACTCAGCAAGTTCATAAGAGCTGCAAAGCAAGAACCACACAACCCTGATATAAACCACTACCGCATTGGCATTAAAAATGAATTAGTCCTAGAGAAAGTTAAGATTTTCCCACCCACTGCAGGAAGTAAAGCAAGTAAACAAAAATGGAACCTGGGAAGACTGAGCTTTCCGGCAAGCCAATAACAAAACAAATCATCATGAAAGGTACAGAAAAGCAGATGATTCAGCCAAGAAATAATTTTCTTTTTTGAAACTTAAAGTTGAAAGTATTAATGCAGGCTGTAAATCAGGAAGCTGTAGATTACTGTCCTTCTGTAATCAGGCAGAAATCTTGGTTAGAAGCCAGAGAGAGAGCATCTTGGTTTCTCAGTAAGCAAAGCCTCCTTGGGGCGGCTGCCAGAGCAAGAATGGTTCATCTCTCTGATCATTTCACTCCCGTTTTACTCCTCCTTATCTTGCTATGATATAATCCAATAACTACTTGTTAATAACTCAGCAGTCTCACTTGTTAACTCATTACAACCTCCGATACTGAATTCAAGATAAATTCAGTCTATCTCATTGACCTAGTCTTACAATTTTGCTTTGTGCCTAGACCAGAAGTGTAATTTCTCCAAGCCTATTTCCTATTGAGGGAAGCCACCTCTCCTAGAAGAATGAAATCTTTTGAGAAATATTTAAAAAGGCAGAATAAAATATTTCACCTAAAGGAGAAACATGTTTCTAAAGACAGAAACAGATCCCTGCCCCCTGCAGATATTTGGTGCCCATTAAGAAGGACTGGGCCAGCCTATCTACAAAACAAAAGACCTTCAGTTCCAGGTTGATGGGATTAAGACATGACCCTCCAGGACATAATAGGATTATCTAGCAGCAGAGCTCACCACATTGTAAAATCCCCTGAGGACATTGCATCACCCTCCAGGCTTCAACCAAACTTCTCAGACAACCTACAAAGTTAGCTATGACCCCTACAACATCCAATAGTATACATGTTCTTGAACAGGAACAGGAAGCTCAAGGGCAAGGCCCAAGAGAAGGTATAAATAACCTCATTCACAACTCCATGTGGTCAGCTATCCAGAATCACACGTGCTTGGTGGTTCTGCTTCATCAATAAATGGACCCTCTTTCCAATGAGTCTCCAGCCTCCATTTTGTCTCCAATGCCTTTCTCCCAGCTTGGAACTGAACCAGATTGATATTTTTTCCAACACTATTAAAACCATGGTGCAGAAATCATATTCCCTCTAAACACCACTTCCAAATTAGATTGTTAATGTTTAGAGAGCAAATTAAAGAGGAAAATCGGAATTAAATGTTCTGTGATGGTAAGACAGAAAGAAATAATTAAAATATTTTAGAGATTTCTATGGGGATGATAGCAAAGTTGAAAAGTGGAGCTTAAATACATACCATTAATGCCAGGAAAAATGAAGAAAAAGATGTTTTACATGTGGAAAAATTGTAAGGCTGCAGATGTGAGTAGTATAACTGAAGAAATGTTAAAATATACATGTGACTATGTGATTTGTTTATGTATGAAGATTGGATCTGGCCTGATGTATGGAGGAATAGTAACAGCATTCATAAACAGAATGCCAAGAAAAGTGAATGTTAAGTCTGCTAACTTGGTAGGTCTGCTGGTTTGTTAAGTCTGGCTAGGAAAATGTTTGGCAGAATTCTGATTGACAATGAACAAAATTTGGGAAATATAGTATAGTATAGCTGATAGGCAGCAGGAGATATGCAGACCAGATTTTTGCTCTTCTGCAAATCCCTGAGAAATGTATGAATATGAGAAGGAAACCTTATTGTAAATTTAATTCATTAAAGATAATGCCTGATAAGTGAATAGTCATAAATTTTCAAATGCACTAATATGTTGAAGGTTGTTGCTGAATAAGATTAGTGAATGATGGAATAGAGGATAATTGTAATGATGAGTATATATGACAGAAGGGAAAATAATTGAATTAGGAGTAATAATATTACATTTATTTAATAAAACAGTTTACATTAAATCAAATTTAATAGTCCTCCTCCTCCTCCAACTTTTGGAAGTGCAGTCCTTAGGCCAAGTGAGCCACAAAATCTTCTTCATCATAAATCTTCTCTTATAAATTAATAAAAAAATAGACAGGATTTTTTTTAAAAAAAATGACTACCTGACACCTACCCACATACACACACATATCCACCCACTGTCAACTCTCAAGACGACTCTAGCTGAAGCCATATGACACCCAAGTTCTTAAATAATAATCTGTCATTTAAAAAAATATTACACGTTTAATGTAATGCCTGATATAGCAATATACAAAATATTAAAATACTGTGAAACCACTTTAAGAGACTTTGCTTTAAAGTTTAAATTCAATTCAGGATAGAGATATTTGTTTGAAACCTTGTAAGGGGTTATGAGTTATCAAATTTATTTATACTTTTTGTGATGAAGATTGGAAGTCACACACACACATACACACACAGACATTTACTGTATACATACACACACACACACACACACACATACACACACACACACACACACACACACATATATATATATATATATATATATATATATATATATATATATATATATATATATATATATTTCTTTTTCTTTTTTCTTTTTTTTTCTTTGCACTTTTTATTCTTTCTATTTCTCTTCCTCTCTCTGAATTTACTACAGGTAGTCCTCACCTTAAAACAATTCACTTAGTGACTGTTTGAAGTTACTGAAAAAAGAGACTTATGGTCATTTTTCATGCTTACAACTGTTGCAGCATCCCCATGGTCAAGTGATTTATATTCAGATGCTTGACAACTGACTCAGTGATGGAATTTAAGTAATTTAACAGTGTTGTCCACCAGCAGCCTGTGGACTAGGAGCGGAGTTAGACAATGAGGAGGCTGAGGAAGAACATGGGCCAGTTCTGGAGGCTGGGGAAGGCCCGGATGAGGGCTCTGCGTCAGAGGCATAGATGGAGCCAGGGCCATCTGGGAGTGATGTGTGGACTCCGGAGCCTCCAGAGGCTGACAATAGAGAGGCAGAGGAACAGGAGGAGCCTGTTCCTAGTGCATGCATGAGAAGAGCTGCCAGAAGGCAAGAGCAGCTAAAGCTAAAAGGACGATTTGGGAGTAGGGCCAAGAGATTATTGGCCCCTCCCATAAGGCTTAAAAGACCAGCAACAGCTCTTGGCCTCTTTGCCGGAAAACAACGTTAATAGATTTGCTTCTTGTCTTGCTGCATTTATTTCTTGTCGGTGTCTTCTGCTCCTGAACTTTTGCCAAGAAAAGCCTTTGGCAGGTTGCCTAATTAGACCAAGGTTGGTGATAAGGCTGAAGAATTGTGTTATGAAGAATTCGTTTTGAATGAGTTTGGACTATGCTGAGAATGAGTTAATTCTTAGCTGTTTTAATAAAGTCTGTTTGTTTTTGAACTGATTGCATCTGATAATACCTACTTGGGCCTGGGTCACAACAAACAACCGGTTCTCTGCCCTAATAATTTCTTCCAACAACCAGTTTGCCAAACTGCTCAGAAAGTTAACAACGGGTTCTCCCGAAGTGGTGCGAACTGGCTGAATCCCACCACTGAACTGACTCACATTTATGACGGTTGCAGTGTCCTGGGGTCATGTGATCCCCTTTTGCAACCTTCTGACCAGCAAAATCAATGGGAAAACCAGAGTCACTTAACAATCGTGATACTAATTTAATAACTGCAGGGGTTCGTTTAACAAATGGGGCAAGAAAAGTCATAAAATGGGGCAAAACTCACTTAACAAATTTCTCATTTAGCAACATAAATTTGGGGTCCAATTGTAGTCGTAGGTTGAGGACTACTTGTATTTGTATTTACTATTGCAATTAAAATCCTATATATATAAAGGTCCTTCTCTGAATTATGGAAAAAGAAACTGATTCTGGAGAACAAAAAAAGTGTTTTCCCTGCTGGAATCTCTGGTTTTGTGCAATTTGATCACAGTCATTAAAATAGCTACTAGAATATTTCTGTCCTGGTAGGTATAAAATTGTAAAGCAATGAAGGCCTATATGAGCACATTTTAGTCCTGCTAAAAAGGGAAGAATGTTGCAGAATGTTGCAATGGACAAAAATTCTGTCTGCAAAGAAGCTTTCCCTCCCAAGCACATTTTGCTACAGTTCTGCTACTACAAAATCAATAGAGCTGCATCTTCTGAAAGAAAGTTAAATGCAGTATTTAGACAATCTTTTCTCTACTTGCAATTATATTTTTAAGCTTAGAAGTACTAATAATGCTAAAATTCCCAGTTAAGACATGCACCCGACAAAAGGTAAAAGAAAAATTAAAACTGGTTTTATATTTCAGTGCAGAGGGTTCTTTTTATCTGGTTTTGAGTTGAATTAACATATGAGGAGAGAGCAAGTATGAATATGCTATTTCGGTCCTATTTTCTCTGCCATTCAGATACTTATCAAATTTGTACATTTTTGTATTGTACACATTTTCCAATCTTATACAGGTTGTCCTTGACTTACAACTATTTGTTTAGCAACCGTTCAAAGTTACAACAGCACTGAAAAAAGAGACTTATGACCGTTTTTCATACTTACCATTGCAGCGTTTCCAGGGTCACATGATAAAAATTCAGGCACATGGCAACTGGCATGTATTTATGACAGTTGCACTGTCTTGGGGTCATGTGATCACCATTGGTAACCTTCCCAGCCAGCATCCAACAAGCAAAGTCAATGTGGGAAGCCAGATTCACTTAATGACTATATAATTCACGTAATAATGACTACATAATTCACATAACTGTGGCAAAAAGGTCATAAAATGAGGCAAAACTCACTTAATAACTGCCTTGCTTAACAATGGATATTTTGGGCTCAATTGTGGTTCTAAGTCAAGGACTACCTGTATATAACCAAATGAAAACTATGATGACTGCTTATTGGCTCATTATTCTTGAAATTCCTTACAATCTGTAACCATGATGGCAAACCTATTGCACATGTGCCAGAGGTGGCACACAGCACCGTCTCTGATGGCACGCAAGCTGTCACCCCAGTTCAGCTCCACTGTGCATGCGCGCCCACCCTCCCACCCGCCAGCTGGTCCTCAGGTCTCTGCCGTGCATGCGTGGGGGTGGGGCGCATGCAGGGGGAGTGCATGCCTGCGGGGGATGGGGCACATCCAGGGGCAGCATGCACATATGTGGGGGGTAAGGCGCATGCGGGGGGCATGCACAGGGTTGGGGCAGGGGCATGTGCGGGGGTGCCACATGTGCGGGCCCATGCCGCATATGCGGGGGATTGGGTGCATGCACGGGGCTGCGCGCACATTGCATTTTGGGGGTTTGGGCACTCGGTCCGGAAAAGATTAGCCATCACTGATCTAAAACCTCTATACTTTACAAGTCATATCAACTCATTTCCCTTCCACCCAAAAATATCATTCCTCTCTATTATTTCTATCGTCCAAAGCCATACTTGTCACAGGGTAGAGAATAGATTTTTTTTGGCACATTTTAAGTTTTTTTGTTTAATTTGGGGTTTAATTTTTTCATTAATATGTATGCTAAGCCTGACTGGGAGAGTGCCAGCAAAGCCACTGAACATGCACACGTACAGGCAGACAACCTGGGAAAGCCTTTAGAGCAGCTGTACAAGCCTTCCAAAAGACAAGGTTCCTTTTTAACTGAGAGATGGACCTGAGCTTGCAGTAACACACTGAGCTCTTTTTTTTAACACAGCCCTAACAGATACCACAAATATTTACTAACATGATGACAAATTCAAGACTCAAGCTGCCAACAACTCTAATGAATCAGTACATTCCTGCTGCTGCTTAAGAATTTGCACATCTAATGTCCTATGCAAATGATTTGTTTTAACACACACAATAATCTCTCATCACCTTGTAAGCACTGTAGAAAGAGAGACATGTTAAGTGTCTACGGTGGCAAGAAGTCAGGCAGCACTTTTTCTGATTAAAAATTTTATTCAAACACGTCATCCTTCATGAGCTGCAGATAGCTCACTCTATGTATCAGGTGACATGAGATGCAGCTCACAAAAGCTTATGCCTTTGAATAACATCTGTTAGCAGATTCTGATTTTTTTCATCACCTGGGACTGCTTCCAATCATATTCCAGTCACCTGTAACTTTCTTCTCTCTTAATCACAGGAAAAAGCTATAGAGGTCTCACTACAAAGCAAGCAATATCTAGAGGATCATTCACCTCATCTCCATACAATACAAATGAGTATTTCATTTTAATGGAGATCCTTGGACATCTGCAGACTCTATTCACATATTCTTGGAGTAATGTAATTACTACTGTAGCAGCATTGTGCATTGGACAGAGAATCATTTACACAAGTATTATTGTTCCTCAGAAAAAAAAACACAGCAGGTATAAGACCGTACTGTGTTTTTGATACAACCTGCACAGCAGGCCTTACATTATAGCAAGATGGAAGCCAGCTACACAAAGGTGACAATTATATGAAAAAATGGAAGCATTTTTCCATGACTACCAAGCCAATGGGCCAGTCTGATTCTAGTTACTCAACATGGTTTGATAACGACTGTAAGGAAAAGAAAAAACAGCTTAGGAAATCACTTAGGAGATACTTAATCAGACCAAACATGGAATTACAGAAGGAGTATATTACCATAAGGCAGAAATATAAGCAGCTATTGAAGAGAAAAAAGGCCTCCTATATTGACAACTCATGGGCTGGCCTAGAACAGGCAGCAAAGCTGGCCTCACCCACACTATTCTGGTTGGAGGTCTCAAAAATTATTAGAGATAGAAAACCAATAAGTGACCCAAACATTAGTGCAGAAAGTTGGGAGAAGCATTTGGCCACTCCAGCAGTAGCAGAAAGCTCTGATGAGGCTATATCCTCTCCGAGCTTGATACAGGAATATGAAGCCTTACCCCAGTGGGAAGAAGTGTCAATCATGGAGGTGAGGAGTTTAATCTCCTCCCTGAAGACACACAAAGCTCCAGGACAGGATGCACTCCCGGCATCATTATCTAAAGATAACATAGCCTGGTGGGCGCCTGTCCTGGCGAGTCTCTTTACTTTTATCAATAGAACAGGGCAAATTCCTGCCAGTTGGCGTTCATCAATAATTATCCCCTTACATAAAAAAGGCTCTAGAGATAACCCAGATAATTTCCGATTAATTAGTCTAATCGATATTTCAGCAAAAATTTATGCTAAGCATTTGCTTCATAAATTAGAGGACTGGATAATGAGAAATAACATTCTAGCTGAAGAACAGTCAGGTTTCAGGAGGGGAGGATCTACTATGGATAATTGTTTTGTGCTGGACCATCTAATAACAAAGTTTAAATTTTGGAAAAAAACACTGTATGTGGCATTCATAGACTTAAAGGCAGCCTTCGACACAATTGATAGACAAATTTTATGGGATAAATTAGAGGCCATGGGAATTGAAAAGAAATTGTTATATCTAATTAGATTGTTATACACGGAAACCCAAGTAAGAATTCGAGTGAATAGGACAGGATCGGTAACAAATGCAATCCCAATAAAGAAGGGTGTCAGACAAGGTTGCATCTTAGCCCCAACACTTTTCAACGTATATTTAAATGATCTTCCAAAATGTTTGGAAGATACATCACTCCATGGGCCTAGTATAGGAACAAGACAGGTCAATTGCTTGTTATACGCCGATGATATAATTTTGCTGTCGGCCTCACAGGTGGGGCTACGAAGGTCACTCGGGAGGTTGGCAGCATATTGTATAAAAAATCGCTTGACAATTAACATAGAGAAATCAAAGGTAATGATATTTAGCAGGCAACAAAATATGAGGAGATGGGTTTTAAATGACAGAAGAATAGAACAAGTTCAGTCATTTACCTATTTAGGGCTAGTATTTCAGACAAATGGCAAATGGAATAAGCAGGTAAAAGCCGGAGCTTGGAAGGCCATGGCTCAGATGGCTCAATTAAACAAACTTATTTTAGAGAAAACTCCATCTTTATTAATACCAGTGCTAAAGGTCTTCCAGGCGAAAATCGAACCAGTATTTATCTATGGGACAGAAATATGGGGGTCGGTTAAGTTGCCTGGGCTGGAAACTCCTCAAAATAAGTTCCTGAGGAGAATTTTGGCAGTGTCCCCTGGAACCCCAGCATGTGTAGTAAGGGCAGAAACGGGAGTCCATGTGATTGGCACTAGGGCCTTGTTGAAGACTGTTTATTATTGGTTAAGAATAATGGAGATGGAGGAAGGGAGGTTACCAAAATTAGCACTAATGGAGCAGATTATCTCAAATAATAAAAATAATTGGTTATCAAGAGTTCTGAAGCAGGTATCTAGCTTTGGTATTCCTTTAAATTGGCAGCAGTACGATCATAGGCAGATCCGAAATTGGATTGCACAGAGATTTAAGGACATAAGTGCCCAATCGGATATTGCACAGGTGACAGCAGTAAAAGTTTGCCCCTGGTTATCAGCCAATAAACAAATTTTTAAAATAGAAAAATATTTAACTGTGCCTTTATTTCCCGTCATAAGGAGATTTTTTACCAAATTGAGATTAGACCAACTTCAAACAAACATGCTTTGGGGTAGGTATAAGGGTATCCCTGTAAGAGAAAGAGTCTGTTTATGTGGGACGGGGGAAGTTGAAACAACGTCCCATGTAATTTTTGATTGCCCCCTATACTCAGATTTGAGGGAACATCAACTGGGCAGGATCTTTTATACCAGCACCCCTAAGTCTAAAGAGCACTTCTTGCAACATTGTCTGTTAGGTTCTAACTTGCAGTTGGTGAAATGGATTGCCAAATTTGCGGTAAAGTTGATGGAAAAAAGGACAAAGTTGGTGCAGCAGAATGTGGTAGATTGTAGGAAAGAACATTTGATCTAATAATGTAATTTTAATAGTAGTTTTAAAACTGATTGGGTAGATGCAGGGGTGACATTATAATATAATTTTAATCATATTTAAATTGTATCTCAAATGATTGTATTTTATTCCGATTTTATTTTAGATCGTATTTTATTCTAATTGCATTTTTAATCGTGCGTTATTCCAATTTCATTTAAATTGTTTTACCAAACTTTTGTAATGATTTGTTTCTGGAACTGCACTTTGATATGGCCCAAGGGCTAATCAATAAATAAACTCATTCATTCACAATTATAATGCTGCTATAATAACACAAAGCAATGTTTCATCCAGATTTCTACAGGAGGCCTGGCAAACTTGTGTCTTCTTCCCAAAATCCTTGGCCCATAAATGTCTAGCATATGGGCTTTCACCAGGTTACCTCATCAACATTACCACACAGGAGGAGTAAGTATGAAAACAACAGTAACACTGGGCAGTGTCTGCTTTACCCTAAAAATTCTGTGAATCAGATTTCAATAATGTACACCTTTTCAAATATCTACATGCTGGCTGGATTCAAATGATGTCCAAAAGCATCTAAATAATGTATTAAGTGAAAAGAAAAGCATATAATTTAGAAAACAACAATTACCGGTATTTATTTTAAGTGTGAAAAAAAATTACAATCAGGAGAGCATGTATATAACATGTTGTGAGTTTTTAAAATTCTTTTATTTGTATTTTTCTAATAACCATACAATAATTCCATGAAACATGTTATTTAATTAGTTACTTTTTTGTCCACAGAGGACACCGAATTGTTATACTTTTAACATATACATAAAAAGGCTTTTACAAATTCAAATTTATTTTTTATTAAATGGGATTTGATTTGTATTCATCTTTCAGACCAGAGGTACTTAATGTAGCTAATAGCAAAAAATAAAAATGTAAATAGCGTCAGCTAATAAAACAGTTCAATGATTGATAGATTCAGTCAGAAAAGGCCTGACTGGAAGTCTTAATTCCTTTCTTAAAAGCTGAAAGAATGAGACCTGAGAACTCCTCCCCTCCCCCAAGGAAGTGCATTTCCTAACTAGGGATGACACAGGAGAAAGTCCTTTCCTATCTGATCCACAAATGGATCTCAGAAAGTAAAGATCTATTTAAGAAAGCCTCTCCTACTATCTAATATTTCATCAGGTTCATATACACCAACACCCTAAACCTGTAAAGATTGGGTGTGGGTGGGGGAAATCAAATCTTAAATTATACTTGGAACTACAACTATCACCAATAAGAGCAATGGTGACACAGTACTTAGAATTCAGTACTGCAGGTTAACTCTGCCCATAGTCTGGAGTTCGATTCTGACCATCCCAAGATTGACCCATCCTTTCATCCTTCCGAGGTCAATAAAATGAGGATTCAGATTGTTGGGGGCAATATGCTGACTCTGTAAACCATTTAGAGCACTATGGGGCAGTATATAAGAGTGCTGTTTACCTGTATAGTATCTGTAGCTGTTTAACACTACAGCTTTTGTACGGTACAAAAAGTGCTACCGTATTACTATTGCTATATAATCCTTTCAATGTGAGCTTCCAGTATCATGTTTCAGTTAGTAGCCTACTGACACATATAGTACCAGTGGAGATACTGTGCATTGCTCAAGGACAGTCTCACGTAGAGCATATGCGGTAGCAAAGCTAGAATGCAACTAAGCTAAGTTAATTATTGCCAATTCTGACCAACTCATAAAAAGTCCTATCTAGCATAACTGAAGTGTGCAAACACACTCATCACAATCACACCATCAGAGAATATAGACATAAATGAGTCTAAGAGCAGTTTAACACTGCTGATCTGAACCTCCAGGAGGAGTGCAAGCCCAACCAGAATAGGTTTTGTTTCCTACTGACCAACAGCAGTTAACTTATAAAAACCACAATGACACATTTTCTATCAGCTAACAGCACAAACACTGGGACTGGGACTAACCACAACCTCCATACATGCATGCTTGAAACTGTATTTTCTATCCATTCTAAGAGTTTATAAACTACTATAAGTCTGACAAACTGGTAGAAACTTTGCTCCTGGTAGAAAAAAAATTAATAATGTGGTACAAATGACAGGAAATAGAACTTCAAGATCATTACTTTCTCAAATTGCTCTTAGCTAAAAGTGGAAGCAAATAAGATGCATGATGATATTTTTCCTAATACTAAAAATACAATGAAAGAAATCTATTTGTAACCTCCTATGTTTAGTGAAAGGGTTCTAAGGGTAAGGTGTAAAATATAAATAATTAAAGAGAGAGAGGGGGGAGAGGGAGGGAAGGAGGGAGGGAGGGAGGGAGGGAGGGAGAGAGAGAGAGAGAAAGAGAGAGAGATATTTTTTCTTATATAAATAAGAAAAAAGAGAAGCCATCAAAAGAAAAGAATTGATAGTGTGAAAGCTTGTGTGTAGAGTATACATACACAAACAGATACGTTCTTATGAAAAAATACAAATATTTAAAAAACCTGTTTTAAATCATTTGTCCAAAATGTCACTTGTAAAAAGACAAGCTAATAATGGGCTGCTTCTTTCCCCAAAAAATCTCTGTTGTATCAATTTTTCAGCCAGAGTAATTTCCCACACTTAAATAACACTGAAATATGAACTTTGTTTTCCAGTGTGTTGTGAAACCATCCTGAACTGAACAATAGGAGTTGACTCCTTTTCTTATTTGCATCGATTTAATGCTTTAAGAACTATGGGCAATAAACCAACAGCAGGATGCATTATAAAGGACTGTTAACAGCCTAACTGGGCATTGCCATCAGAGATAATAATATGTGTCAATTTATTACAACATTGCCAGCACAATCAGGAAAAAATGTTACTAGATACCATACTATTTCAGTAGAATATAGCCCTATGAATTATGTTTGGTTCGTGACTATTTGCCAAAATAGATCTAAAAGATCTTGCCAAAATAGATCTAATTCTGTGCTAAAAAATGTACCAGTGGGATTTTGCCAAGTCTAATTCCAAATCATTTTTCCAGTTTTCAAGCTTTCCACTAGGATTGTTGTTGCTAGTTGTGAAGTCGTGTCCAACCCATTGCTACCCCATGGACAATGTTCCTCCAGGCCTTCCTGTCCTCTATCATCTTTTGGAGTCCATTTAAGCTCACGTGTACTGCTTCAGTGACTCCATCCAGCCACCTCATTCTCTGTCATCCCGTTCTTTTGCCCTCAATCGTTCCCAGCATTAGGCTCTTCTCCAGTGAGTCCTTCCTTCTCATTAAGTGGCTGTTGAATTATCCATTGAAGTCTGTGTCTATCTTGTATGGTTGCAGAGCCAAACCAGATAGTTATAGAGGTGCAGATAATAGTCTCAATAATTCCTCCATAATTGATTCATTTAATGACCATGCATTCATTTAATGACCATGGAGTTTGCTTTAATAATTGATGAAAAAAAGGTCATAAAATAAGGCACAGTTGCACATAGTGACCACTTCATGACCATGACAGTCTCATCACACATCTGGGCTCAATTACAGCCATACGTCAAGGACTACCTGTACCATTTATTGGATCAGATACTGATCTTTACCTTTTCCAATGAACATGGATTAAAATAATGAGACCTAGATATTTTATGAAGGAATAACTGAATAACTCTTTTGGCCACAACTTCAATTAGCTACAATAGTATATAAATATAAACTAACATTTCTTGATCTGGTCTCCTCCAGATACTTGGGCTATGCTCACTTGCAATTCTGAATGGGGAATGTCAGGGAAGTATGGTTTAAATACATTTACTATGTAACAGGTATCATGCCCCAGTGACTGAAAACAGGAATTGGCACTGTACCATAAAACAGTAGAATAGAATGGAATTCTTTAGTGGCCGAGACTAAGGAATTTGTCTCCAGTGCATAAGTCTTAGTGTACATACAAACAACAACAAAGTGATAAGTCATAGACCGTAAATCATAAGATACAAACAGCAATTGTTAAATCATAATATACCAATAGGAGAAGGTAGTAGGAAAGATGACAGGTGAGAAAGAGGAGAAGATGGGAAAGCTGAGAAGGTGACAGGGATAAATGCAATACATGGGCATAAGACATTGCTGTGGGAGTTAGGTGTTTAGCAGAGTGATGGCATGGGGGAAGATAACAGAGGGATCCTTCAAGATGCAGGCATTGGTATATAGAGAAAAGAGTAATGGAGAGAGCACACAGCCATAGGGGGTCTCCTGTGCTAATTGAACTGATGTTCGATGTGATTCTACCTAACTTCACCTGCTGCTTCCTACCTGTCAGAAAGTTTATAATCCATCTACAAGTGTGGTTAGGCACAGCTAGTTGAGTCAGTATAAACAACTGTTCCCTTTCCCATTTGCAATATTATTCCTTCACATAAAACCCATTTCTCTCTCTCTCTCTCTCTGAAAATGAAGAGATTTGGGATGAAACCCAATATTTCTTACCTTCCTTATAACACAGACTTTCTGCTATAAAAGCTACTGTTTTAGGAGACACTGGATATCTGATGCTACTCCTTCAGCAATAAGCTTCCATCAGTATGCTCAGTTAGGCAAGGAACAATAACGAATGATCTTGGCCTCATGACAAAAGGCCCAAATGTCAACTGAAACTTGCTTTCAGTTGTGGTGATTCTTCTTAAATACATCATTTTTTTTATTCATGCGCATCATATATTTAACTATTTTAGGTACATTTAATTCGCTATTGCAGTGGTTCTCAAACTGTGGTCCGTGGACCCCTGGGAGGCTGCAATGTCATCACACATCTATGAAATCTTGGGGAAATGTTATGTTTATATCTTGAGTTAAGTCCTGCGGGTCTGTGGCCATGATTTTGTGGCCACAAAAGGTATTTAAAGGGGGCCCATAGTGAATCAAAGGTTGAGAACTACTGCTTTATTGTATCTTTTCCCCCACATCTGAATTCTCATTCTGTTATGTTTTTTTCTTTCGGATATTTTCTCCCATTCCATTTCTTCATTATTGTTATCATTATAAGACTTCCCCACTATTATACTTTCATATTGCCTGTTGCTCCCCAAGCTTAAAATAATGTAATGTTTAGCTTACACTATACAGAGACACGAAGTGCTATGGCCTACTTTTAAGTAAACATTTTTTTTGTCTCTCACACACATCCATACTTACATTGCATGCACATTTTATACACTTTGGGATGCAGTTAAAGATATTGAGCTTGTCAGCTAGAAAGATGAAAGCCTGGGTTCAAGACCCAAGCGCTGTGTGATGGAGTGAGCTCCCATTGCTTGCCCCAGCTCCAGTGAACCTAGCAGTTCAAAGCATGCAAATGCAAGTAGATAAATAGGTACTGCTTTGGTGGAAAGATAAGGAAACGTTCCATGGGCCTCAACATATAGTCATGCTGGCCACATGACCACAGAAATGTCTTCAGATAATGCTGGCTCCCTCGGTTTAGAAATGAAGATGAGCACTGCTCCCTAAAGCTGGCCACAACTGGACGGGGGAAAGCTTTACCTTTACCTTTTTTATGCACTTTGGGACCAATTATACACTGAAAATTCTAGAGAATAGGAATAACCACTGTTAATGTTGGGTAGGTTTTTTGTGCCTTCAAGTCACTGTTGACTCCTAGCAACTCCCTGGACTAATGCCTGCACTTTTCTTGGCAAGATTTTTGGATTGGTTTGCTATTACCTCCTTCTTTGGGCTGAGAAGGTGTGACTGACCCAAGGTCAGCCAACTGGCTTTGTACCAGGCTTAAGTAGGGCTCAGAGGTTCTTAAGTTTCTGGACTGGTACTTTATCCATTGCACCAAACTGAGTCCCAATGTTGGTTATAAGCTTTATATACATTAGTTATATAAAGCTACTGTTGTGACCTAGGCTCACTTAGTCATTACAAGACACAATTAGTCCCAAACAAAACTATTTTATTATAACAGCTGAGAATTATTTAATTCCCAGCTTAGTCCAAATTAATTCCAAAACAAGTCCTTCAGAAAAAGTCCTTCGGGCTTATCACAAACCTTTATCTTCTTTGTCACCCTGCCAAAGGCCTTTCTTGGCAAAGCCCCACGAAGTTCAGAAACAAGAGACACCAACTAGAAACAAATTTAGCAATGTTTCTTTCCTACAAAGAGCCCAAGAGCCTTTGCTGCTCTTTTAAGCCTTTTTTTGGGGGGGGTTGATTTATATGCCGCCCTTCTCCGGAGACTCAGGGCGGCTTACAATGCGTTAAGCAATAGCCTTCATACTTTTGTATATTTTATACAAAGTCAACTTATTGCCCCCACAATCTGGGTCCTCATTTTACCTACCTTAGAAAGGATGGAAGGCTGAGTCAACCTTGAGCCTGGTGAGATTTGAACTTGCAGTAATTGCAGGCAGCTGTTAATAACAGTGCTTTAGTCTGCTGAGCCACCAGGGCTCATGAGAGGGGCTAATCATCTCCTGGCCTTAGTCCCGAGTCATCCTTTTTGCTTTAGCTGCTCTTGCCTTCTGGCAGCTCTGCGCATGTGTGCACTAGGAACAGGGTCCTCCTGTTCCTCTGCCTCTCAGGGGTGTCAAACTTAAGGCCTGTGGGCTAGATCCAGCCCATGGGGTGGGCCGGCCTGGAAATATCAAAGAATTGGACCGCAGGGCCTCTACTGGCCAAAACAGGCCACATGTGGGGCCCCGCGGCCCGTTTTTGGCCTCCACAGCCTCCAGCAGCACACTGCTGGTCAAACAGGCCACATGGAGGCCTCACAAGTTTACCGGTTTTGGCCAGTAAAGTGCTGTAGGAGGCCGTTCAGGCCAAAAATGGGGCAGAAGGTTTTGGCTGCCAGGGTGCTGCAGGAGGCGTCCGTCCCATCTCCCCCCACCTCCCGCTCCCTGCCCACCCGCAGCAGAGAACTACAGTGCTGATCCAGCCCTCAAAGAAATCCAGTTTGACACCACTGATACAAGATAACAGTGTTTGTTTCTAGCTCAATACATTTCTGAAATGGTCAAAACAGTCTGCTCTGAGATTGAAGCAACTGTTTAGATTTCAAGACAGGGCATACACTGAATAAGAGACATTTCAATGCTGGAGATCCTTAACAGAATGCAAAACCAAATAAGGATGGCTTAGTGTACTGTACGACTTTTTTCCTAAATAATATCCTAGGAAACGTTTGATTTCTACATTTGTATATGGGAATAGGGCAACATGTGTCTGTCCTGTTCCTAAAACATACTGAACAGATAGCTGTCTAGCTTCTGCTTAAATACATTCAGTTACCACTTCTCCGGATAACCCAGTTATGCTACTCTGAACATTCAGATTTTTTTCCTAACATTCAGTTAGAAATTGCCTTCCTGTAGTTTAAAATCTTTTATTTTGTGTTCCACATTCTGTAACAATAAAGAGCAGATCTTGGGCCTTATTCAACTGTCATTTCAAGTATTTGAAGAGTGGTATCATATCCCTCCAGTCTTCTCAAGACTTAACACAGCTCCTTCACTACCTCTCCCCTGTCATCCTTCTGTCTTCCTTGTCTGAATCCTTAAATTATGGTACCCAAAACTGAATGGGATATTGAAGATAGTGTCTAATAAACACCAAATAAAAGGGAGCCAAAATGCCTACAACTGAATTCGCTTTTCTGCAACCATATCACACTTCTGATCCATATTTAGTTTAAAATCAATTTTAATGTTACGTCATTCCAAAGACACCCACAATATAATTCATATGGTTAGGCAATTTTTCCCCTCAGGAAGGCTTTTTTCGTCTGATTTCTTGTACTTAAATCACAAAATGAATACATGGCAGGTGTTTTCCCCCCACTCCTCAGAATTAATGATATGGTATGTCAAAGGGCAACCAGTAAATTCAAAGTTTGCTTTTATTATATGAAATGAAAATAAACTGGCTGCACAGTCTTAAGAAACCTGAAGACTCCTGCTAAGCAGAACAGATTTGTATAGCAAAACTCTGAACAATCATTAGATGATTATAAAGCTGGGGCTATATATGTATTTTTCCTGCCATCTAACACTCATCTATATTTTTGAGAGCAGATGTAATAGCCCTGAATTAAGAAAAACAATAATCTAAAAAAGCTTTTCCTCTTTTAGAGAAAGAAGTTCATTAAAAAAAAAAGCTGCTTCAGAACTTTGAAAAAAGTGAAATGGTTTTAATTCATATTCTAAAGAAGCCTTCTTTAATTCACTGCCATCCTCAAAAGCCAGATAACGCAAGGTGTAGCCCAGCACATCTAGTAATCAGTAGATTGGAGAAGCCTGCTCTAAAAAAAAACCAAACTGACTAGCTACAGGTGATAATTTACCTGTGATCCCTGGTCAGGAAAAAAAATATAAAATGTCATCAGGTGACCAGGGCTGATAAGGAATCTCTCTTCATAATTTAAGTTGAATAGAATAGAATAGAATAGAATAGAATAGAATAGAATAGAATAGAATAGAATAGAATAGAATAGAATAGAACAGAACAGAACAGAACAGAACAGAACAGAACAGAATAGAATTTTTATTGGTCAAGTGTGATTGGACACACAAGGAATTTGTCTTGGTGCATATGCCTTCTTTAACAAAATATTCATTCTCTTTTACACTGAATGAGATTTTTTATAACATATGAAATAAACTCTTATATAATATATTAAACTGTAAATTAAATACACTAATTTGGTTATAACACACTAAACTAAGCCAATCCTGGTACACATCCATTGTCATTTATTCATAGCTTCCATCTTCAGACAATAAAAACTTAAAATCACATTAAAATAAGCCATAATGAAACTGTTTAATTTTAGTTTAGCATATTTCACAAATCCAATTTGGGTTTAATCTTATAAAACCAGGATTAAACTATGGCTTCACACCTGTATAGTATTAAACAATTACAGTATATGAACCAATTCTGAAAAAACAACAACATGCTAGTCTTCTTGCAATCATGGCCTGTGTAAAAATATGGAACAATATTTTCACTAAAATTACAAATAAAGCAAAACACACTGTAAAAATTACAACAACTGCAACTATTTAAGCAAACTATCTTTGAGCAAAAACTATGCCAAGTGTATGTCATTTTAAAAATAGGGCAAGAAACTACCAGAATTTCTTAACAAGGGTGGTTCAGATCATTTGTATTAGCCTGGATATCTAGTATCATCTAGCAGCTGAAGGAATATCACCTATCAATGCAATATTTTAAAATGTTGCCTTTCTGTCATGTAACAGGATGTAAATATTTCAACAGGCTTTCTAAAACAATTCAAATATATTCAATACTGATAACTAGATACAGGGTTTTTGTATTGTTTTTGCAAATGAGTTTAGAACTTCAGTCTGTATCAGTTGCAGACCCATTTGCATAGGTCTCAATAAAATTAATGGTTTTAATAATCAGATATTTAAAAATATCACACACAACTAGATTTATGAATATAGGCTATGAAAATAGCAATTAAACGTAAGGAAGTTATCATGTTATAAGTCTTTGCTTATAGGCGTAAAGAACAAATCCCATAGAAGACTAGATAGAGAGATAGATAGATAGATAGATAGATAGATAGATAGATAGATAGATAGATAGATAGATAGATAGATAGACAGGGAGGGAGGGAGGGAGGGAGGGAGGGAGGGAGGGAGGGAGGGAGATAAGAACCTTCCGAAAATGTTTCACAAGTTTGACAACTGAATACATAAGAATCATCTATAAATCTTCTGCTATTTAGAAATGGAAGTAGCATCATTCTGTCCACTATGTTTACTCAGAAGTCTAATTGAATTTACTGACACTCACACACATAGAAGAAAATTGTTGCATGAAACAGAAGTTCAAAGATATGCTTGAAGTATGGTTACATTGGACATAATTGGAAATAAATATGCCAATGTGGCAATATAAGTGGCCCACTGTTGAGAACACTTTAGATTACATATTTCCAGTAGTTGATATCTCCAAATGGATCAATATGAAAATATGTCTTAAAATGCCATCCCAGAAAAGGTTTCTGATAAACAGGGATACAGATAAGTTTTGTATTTTTCAATTGAACTGTCAATACAACTTGTTTTGCCTTTTCTATTTTTTTTTTTTTAATTTTGCAATAGGCATCATGGATACACTCACTGTAAGTCACAGGGATATTATAATTTAAATGGTAAATAAGCTTGTGTCCTTATAGTAGATGATGCAGTAAAAAATTACAAATAAAGGAATTTTACTGAGAGAATATATGTATGGTATATATGAAGAGCAAGACAAGTGCTTAAGAGACTGATTGAGAGTGTTTCCTCTTCCAAGGTTATTAAAAAATAAAAGTATAGGTAGTCCTTGACTTGCTGCCACAATTGAGCCCAAAATTTATGTTAACATAAACATTTGTTAAGTGAGTTTGCTCCATTTTACAACCTTTCTTGCCCTGGTTGTTAAGTGAATCACTATAGTTGTTAAATTAACTGTTGTTAAGTGAATCTGGCTTCCCCACTGACCCCGGGACATTGCAGCCATCATAAATATAATTGCCAAGTATCTGAATTTTGAACCCACGACCATAGGGATGATACAATGGTCGTAAGTGTGAAAACTGGTCATAAGTCACTTTTTTCAATGCTGTTGTAACTTTGAATGGTCACTAAACGAACTGTTGTAAGTTGAGGACTATCTGTAGATGGCCTTCAGTCATGAGTCAACAACTTGTAGCTATGTACGAAAACTATCACAAAGTGTTCAGATTTCAGACTTCTGGCTTCCCACTGGCCTGAAGCTTAGGATGATATCCTGACCATAAAGAAATAGATCTATGATTCCCTGGTGCCATTAATGTAGGAAATCATAAAGTCTGATCCTCATCAGCCATCTGATCCTCTAATCAACTCAGTGGTTTTCAATCCATTAATAGAAGAAAGCCTGAGCAATCTGCACAGTATCTCTGGAAGGAAGCCTCACTGTTACTCTCTCTTGAATGAAATAAAGACATAAAAAAGTTGAGATGCCTGTAAAATGTCTCATAGATAAATGCACTAGTGCCCCTCCCAGCCTTCAGGATCAAAGAGGTTAGTTATCTAAATTTTAAACTATCTAACCCCTTAATTCTTTCTCAGAAACACATTGTTAATATTATCCTACTGTAAAATATGGTTGCAAGCATTATCGTAGAGATGATGAACATTAAGTACTCAACAATCCTAAATGAATCAACGTCATGCAGTCCTTTTTTAGCAGAACTGACTTGCAGATCAGCAACTTAAAAATCAATGCTGATCTTGGAAATTAGAAAAATATCAGGAGAGTTGCAGACAGGTGTTTTGTAATGACTAACAGACTTATCCACAAATCAACTTCAATGGAATTAGACTACTTGTTGTCTATTTCAGTGGAAATAAATTTTAGTACCATAGTAACAAAATAAGTTAAGATACTCAAATTTGCAGTGGCATGACTGGATAAAAATAGGAGTTTTCATGACTCCTTTCTCTCTGCCATGCTTTTCACTATGAATATCACTAATTTATTTATTTGCACCCCAACTTTATTATTTTTACAAATACCTGTGTTTCCCCAAAAATAAGACCAGGTCTTATATTAAATTTTTGCTCCAAAATATGCATTAGGGCTTATTTTCCGGTTAGGTCTTATTTTGGGGAAAATACTGTATTAAATGTGTTCTTCTGGCTGACACTCCTAATTGGGGCTTATTTTTGGGTAGGGCTTATATTACGAGCATCCTGAAAAATCATGCTAGGGCTTAATTTCCAGTTGGGAAAACAGGGTAACTCAAAGCAACAAACATTTCCAACACGTCTTTCTCTCCTATTTTCCCAACAACAACCTCCCTATGAAAATGTGTTAGGCTAAGAGAAAGTGACAGGTTCAAAGTTTCCCAGCTGGCTTTTATGGCTAAAGGAGGAATGTGAACTCATGGTCTCCCACTTTCTAGCTGGATGCCTTAACCACTAGACCAAACTGGCTCTTTAGATCAAACTGGCTCTCTAACTATTTCAGTGGGCTTAGAGTTGGGCAATAAATATGTATATCATTTTAAATAATTAAATTTTAAAACAATTGACTTTTACAATTTTGCAAATAAAGTTTAGAAGCAAAGGAGAGAACTACCCTTATTTTTTGCTCCAAGTTTATTTTGGCTCAATGGTTCTTTACAGAAAAGAAGTGTAGAAAATACTGACTTTGCAGTTCATTCAGGCGTAGCAGGAACAAATTCTGACAGGTGTCCACAAAGCTTGTACACACAAAACAGCATCCCACTGGAATTCACTCATAGGTTGCCTGGACAAGCTGGCCGTCCAGTTTTGACAGGGTTCCAATTTCTGACAGGTTTCTGGCTTTGGATACACAAACGGGCAGGCAAAGCTGGATCCCTGCTCTACTTGGACAAGCCAACTTTCAGTAGCATAATGGGAGAGTTCTAAGAACAATCTAGCTTTCATGGCTATTTATCTGGGGAGAGTAGGAGTAAATTCTGACTGTAATCCAAGTTTGTCTGCATATGTCACAAGGCTCATGCATGCAAACCAGGAGTACAGGTAGTCCTTAACTTACCGCCACAACTGAGCCCAAAAATTTGTGTTGCTAAGTGAGACAGTTATGTCAGGTTTGCCCCATTTTCTTTCTTGCCACAGTTGTTTTAAGTGAATAACTGCAGTTGCTAAATTAGTAACATGGTTGTTAAGTGAGTCTGGCTTCCCTACTGACTTTGCAAAAGGTGATCACATGACCTTGGAACACTGCAACCATCATAAATATGAACCAGTTGCCAAGCATCTGAATTTTGATCACATGACCATGGGGATGCTGCAATGTGTGAAAATTGTTCAGTGCCGTTGTAACTTCAAAAGGTCACTAAATGAATGGTTGTATATCGAGGAATTAGCTTGTCTAGGCAGAGTGGCAGTGAGTTTTGACAGATCTCTTGTTTTTTCATGCAGCTGAAATGATATTAAAACTCTCTTCCATTGCCTGGTCAAGCTGGAAGATGGATTAGCTTTGCTTAAAAATTATGCTTTGTGCAGCTGGAAAACATATGACCTTCCAGGTATTGCTGGATTAATTCCCATGAATCCTGACAATTTCCCATGATGGCTAAATTTAATGGAACTTGGAACCCAACAATAGTTTGAAGGTTGTTTCTTCAAATATCACTCAGCTAAGTCTTCTGAGCTTGCATTTAATAACCTCTTTGCAAATCAGTGGAGCTTAGACAGTACTTTGGCTGAAATGCCATAGTAAACCCATCCTATTTGCAACCTTAATTATATCATTAAAGATGTCAAAGCACTATTCCAAGGTATAACAACTGTTCCCACTTTTTTTGTCTGACTGAAAGATGCTTCCAGTGAGACGCTTTCCTATATATGCAATCAAGAGATAAGTTAATAAAGGCTTAATCTCCCAATTTAGACTTTTAGAAGGCAGGAACAGTCATTTGTGATACCATCTATAGTTACAGCAGATTAACAGTAATGCAAACAGCCAGCTTCCTCCATATCTCTCTTTTAGATGACATAGTTCCTCTTTCATTTTCTTCTACTTGCTGATCCAAGTGATTTCAGGCAGAATTCAGCAAAATGAGATAGGGAGGGGAGTTTTAATAGCACAACTATGTATTTTAATACTGCCCTGTATTAAATCTCTCTACTGCCTTCACATGAAAAGTAACATCACCAAACAGAAAAATATACTGAATCACATTAAGCATGTAAGTAGGTGGCATAAATGAGACTGTTATTATATATCCTCCCAAATATGGTACAACTGAGGTCCTTATTTCTAAATGTATTTGCTAGCTTTCTGGATACCCTCCCCCCTCTAAGGACTTTCGTTTCTTTATCCTTATCCCCCATCCCACACATTATCTGGCAAACCAGCTTTCCATCTGCGCTCCCAAACAGCATCTCGCAACTCTTTGCCAAATTCAAGCAACTCTCGCTAAAGCTGCGGGCGAAAAGCCCAACAATCATCCAAAGTGACCTCCTGGAGGCTGGCTTGCATTGAAACAAAGACATTATAAGCAGCCCAGACGGGATGGGGGAAGGCACAAGGGAAGTGATTCAAGGCACACATCAAGGCACGCGGAGACCCGGAAGAAACCTGGGCAAAAGCGGTCGCATCACTTTACCTGGGACATCTGAGGTCTCAGGTTGATCTCCTTGAGATTGAGGGCGTGAGGGCGCAAGTTGTTGAGCAGCTGGCAAAGCAGGACTCCATCGCGAAGGGTCTGGGCCAGGTCGAACACCTGCGCCGCGTCCCAAGTCACCCGGTGATTGACCGGCAACACCCGGCATTGGATGAGCCAGTGAGCACACTGCTTCCAAGGCTCCATCGTGCGCGCCCGTCCGCCCGCCCGCCCGCCCGTCAAGGCGCTCTCAGCCAGAGCACGAAAACTCCCCAAGAAGCGCAAAGGTTTCGCTGAGCTGCCGCCGCCGACGCTGCTGCTGCGCTCGCTCTCCTGTCCGACCGTCCTTCCTGCCTTTCTTCCTGCCGCAGCGACTCGCCTCCTTTCAGCCCCACGCGCAGACTGAGAAGAGCAGCAGCTGAAAGGCGGCCCGAGAGGCTGCGCGTGCGGTTCCCCTCCGGCCCCTCCCCTCCCGGCGCAGACACACCGCCGGGATGTGGGTGTGAGGAGAGAGAGAGAGAGAGAGAGAGAGAGAAGCGGCGGGAGAAAAACAAGAGCGCGTGCGTCCCCCCACACTCCCTCCGCGCGCGCGCTTCGTCTCGGCCAGGCTCCCCCTTTCAGAAGGCTTGAGGTGCGCTCGGCTCTCCCGGTCGCCTGGAAAGAGCGTGGGGGCGTCGTAGCAAAAAAAAACCCAAGTTGGGAATGTGTGAGGTCGAGCGTTAGAACAACAACAACACACACACAAAGAAAACAACACCACAAACACACAAAGGGTAAAAAGAATGTATGCTAAATCACATCCCTTTAAACAAGCAAACCTCTCCCCTCCCCCCCAAAAAATCGCACCCCCTCGAGTGGTAGAACGGAGACATCACTTTCCGTGAAACATGGTAATTGTACACTTCGGGTGTTTTCACAACAACTCGCCCAAACGCTTGGCTGCGCTTAAGTTTCACGCTATATATTTAGGTGCAGTTTCTTTGCGCGAAATGGCCTTATAAAAGACAAGTTTGTTTATTTGAATTTTTTAAAAAAATAAACAAACGTGGGACTGAAGGATTTTGGCAACCCACATACTTCGCAGACCGGTAAGTGGGGAGTCGAATTTTGCTTGTATACAGTACTGGGAAGCGAGAGGTGGTGTCGCAGACTTAAATCCTTGGTAAAACGAAGCAGCTTTTCCAGGCAGCAGATGTTGGGGAGCAATGAAGCGTGGAAGATAAAATGTGCATGTCCTTGCCGCGGCACTTCTCGATTTGGCCTGCTTCCATCTTGCGCTTTACATGAGACAGCAAAAACATCTTCGTTGTCCCAACCACAAATGTAAATAATAAGTAACAAATAAAAGTTCTGCAATAAAATTTGAGGGAAAGAACTAGCTCACACAATGCTACAGAAGTTCACATTAAGTAGGTTAGAAGTAAGTGACAGTTGATTAAAAGTATTGCAATGAGAGTAGGCAGAAACCTGCGAGTTCATTACATGATATCGGGTCTATCATATTTAGCTAGCAGAAAGCAGCATGTTCTCAAGAATGCAGGTAGGATCGTAATTGAGCCCCAAATTTCTGTTGTTAAGCGAGACATTTGTTAAGTGGGTTTTGCCCCATTTTATTATCTTTCTTGCCACCATTGTTCAGTGAATCACAGCAGTTGTCAAGTTAGTAACATGATTGTTAAGTGAATCTGGCTTCCCCATTGACTTTGCGTGTCACATGATCCTGGGTGGGACACAGCAACAGTTATAAATGTGAGCCAGTTGTCAAGCATCTGAATTTTGATCACGTGATCATGGGGATGCTGCAAAGGTAATAAAAAAACGGTCATAAGTCACATTTTTCAGCGCTGTTGTAACTGAATGGTTACTAAATGAAGTGTAAGTCAAGGACTACCTGTATCTTTGCTGCTATCATGTGGCCATCAAGATTTATGCAACCTAAATATAACATGCTTATTTGGATATCCTGATCATTTAACTTATTTGGATATCCTAATCATTTAAGGACAAAAAAATGTGTATTAGAAATGAAACTTACAAAAAATTAGAAACTTACAAAAGAATTACAAAATAAAGAGGAACATGATTATTATCTAGTTTGGGAAAAGTGGTATACCTGGTTGAAAAATAGAAAAAGGAAAAAAGAATAGGGAGTAATTGGAGTTACAGAAACAAGATCATAAATCACTAACATAAATTAACAATGAATCATAAAGATAGATATGTAAGTAAGATCAAACAAGGAAGAGTCAAAACACAAATAAGAACATACATTACTGTTGTTTATTTAACAATATATATTTGACAAAATGTATATTTGAAATATTTGTTTACATGTTTTGTTCTGCATGTTTTGTTGTCACTAGTTCTATTTTGTTTGTACTTTTAAACAAATAAAAAAATATTTTAGATTTAAAAAAACAAAAAAACAAAAAAAAAGAAATGATGGGAAACATGCATAAATTTCCATCTGTTCCATCCTCTTTGCTATATTGTAAAATAGTCATCCATGACTTGCGGTGTAGTTATCAAATGTGGTTACCAAGTATTAAATTATATTAAGTATTATTGTTTATATGTTATATTTACATGCTCTGAGCCATCCTTTGGGTTCAAAAACAATTGATCCATCTCCTCCCACTGTCAATACATTCATCTTGAGCAGATACGCGATTTCTAGGAAGACTTCACTTGCACAGGAGCTCTCTAGGATGTCATCTGAGTTTCCAGTAAAGAAGATCAAGTAACTACCCAGTAAATAGGTCACAAGGCATAGGGGAATTAGCTAATCAGGACAATTCACTTCCAAATAAAATGTACCCCCCTAAAAATATCACTACTAGTGACACAATTAAGTAGCCTATATGAACCAATTGAGCAGCCTATGTGAACAGCAGCCATATGAATACGATTTTGTATTATATATTAGATTTATATCCCATCTTTTTTTTAAGGTCCCCAACCCCCAGGCCATGGTCCATTATTGGGCCATGTCCTATTTGGAACTGGGCCATGCGAGTGGCGGGCTGATGTATACACACAGCTCCACTTGCGTGAGTGAAGCTGCATGCGCACGTACGCCGACCCCCAGCTCACGCAACCCAGTTCCCCTCTTCCCTCCTCCCCTCCTCCAGCCAGGCCGCCAAGCTGCAAAAGAGAGGCTTAAATTGAGATTCACATTTATTTTCTTCCAACAACAAGCTGATGTTGAATAATTTGCCCAGAATCAACCAGTGGGTTTTTCATCACTGAGAGTGGACTTCAGTCCAAAACTTCAGAATCTCTCTCTTCTTTCCATTTATATCTCATACATAGACCTGAGGATTGATACATAAGGTCTCCTTTATCACAATCCTCCCACTCATGTATCTTTACAAACTAAGTTTGTCCCAAAGCTGAACTGCAATTCAGAATTCCAAGTTCTCTGCCCTGCAGCTGCTAGTTTTGTTTCTGACAGGATTTCTATATCCCAGGAAGATTTTCAAGAGAGCAGGAAGTATGACTAGGTTTCACTACTGCATTTTACTCAGATTACAGGAGTGCTGCCAGAAAAAGGTAACACCCTACCTAATTACTGCTTTCATAGAATGTATATATGGCTTACAGGATTAGTGTTTAAGAGATAATTATAAGTTCTGCCTCTTGGATCTTTTTTTCAGCAATCAGCCCCATTAAATTCAGTCAGGCTTATACTGCTTAAGGCCGCAAAATTGCAAGGCTACAATGCAAATTTATCAATTGTATACATCGTTCCTTGAGTTATGGGGATGTTATTTTCAAACAAGTATAAGATTTATACTACAGGTAGCCCTTGATTTACTTACTTATTCAATTTATTTATCACCCATCTCACCTCATCGTAAGACATGACAGTCACCAAACAAGTCATATATGAGTGACTTGGTTTTAAAACTTTTTTTGCAGTGATTGTTAAGTGAACCTCTGGTCGTTAAATGAACCCACTGTTCTCTATGGGGTGTTTTTGCCAAAAGCCAGAAATAAATCCTGAGTTTTCGCAAAGATGTAAAACAGTAATGAAAGCACAGGATGCTACAAACAGCTGTAAATGAGGGCTGGTTGCCAAGTGCTCAAAATGTGGAGGGGGGCAGCCCTTGGAACTTTGTAACCCTGTTACAAAGGGATCCATCGTAACAATTGCTAAGCATCCAGTTTTAAGTCAAAGACTACCTGTATGCTATGCCATGCCATGCTATGGAGATGGAGATGGAGATGGAGATGGAGATGGAGATGGAGATACATATACATATACATATACATATACATATACATATACACATACACATACACACACACACACACACATACACATACACATACACATACACATATACATATACATATACATATATGAGAATGCTGTCCACCTCATCAGGAGTCATAGACTTAAATTTGTTCCGCATCAAATTTTCTCCTTTTCCTCCAGTAGCACTCTAGGCATCTCTTCTAGTGTTTCATCTCATGGAGTTCCTTGATAAACCAAAGTGTACCCAGGATTAGTATGCAAGAAAAGGCCACATAGAGCAGTGCAGTTCAAGACCCATGTCATCTATCCATTCCAGCATGCAATTAAGTCCTTGGCCAAATTATCCATCACATTTTTAGAGAGAACCCCAAGCTCCTAATGAAACATTTGTAGGTCCATACAGTCATCTGGGGCAGGCTCAGTGGTGGGTTGCCCCCGGTTCGGACTGGTTCTATAGAACCAGTAGTAAAACCGGCGGGAGGCTCCGCCCACTGACCCTGATGTCATCAGAAGCAATCTGCACATGCGCAGAAGAAAGGCGTGTGTGCAGAAGAAAGGCGCGTGTGCAAGTGAAGCTAGCGTGCGCAAGCGATCCCATTGCGAACCGGTAGTAAAGATAAGTAGAACCCACCCCTGGGCAGGCTGATCAGGTACTGTCTTCCTCTGAGGAGTAGGAGGAGATGACAACAAGCTGAAGAGCAATCCGAAAGTGATCTGTCCATAGCAACAGAATGATTACAATATCTTCCAATGCCAAATCACATCACAACTTGCTTGAGACAAAAACCAGGTAGAGTGCAACCAGAATGGGATAAATTAGAATCATATTGGAAGAATGTTGACACTTTTGAATATTTCTATTGGTGAAGAATCCTAAGAATATCAGACAGTCAAGAAAGCAGACGAATGGACAATAGAACAAATCAATCCACAATTCCCAAGGCAAAAGGGTGAGGTTCAAATTATCACATTTTGAACACATTATATGAAGATCTCACTTTTTTGAGAAATTTATAATGTTGGAAAAGGTAGAAAGAGAAAAAGAAGACATGATTGCAGTGGTCATCAGTACACCATTGGAAGGCCTGAAAGCCCAAACTGGGAAAGTCTATCTATATAGTTGCTAAGATTCAAGATAGATTTAATGACACATAATCAATTATGAAGGTAAAAATGAAGTTTCTGTATGCTGTAATTTCTTTTTCCTAAACACAAAGAAAAGAACAAAAGCAGTAAAATACATTATTGCTCATGTTGTCCCCAAAACTGGGCTCTTGCTTGGTGTCGAAGCCGATAAGTCACCAGACACAAGGTGTGCTACAGAATTATACTTTTATTTTGGTACCAAGATATAAGGACCCTGGTTCGAAAGCTAACCAAAGGCCTCGATTAGAATCGTACAGCATTTTTTATAGTCAAGGGATGGTCGCATTCAACCCTTTTCCCTTCCCCTAATAATGCATGTATAACAGATCATATTGTTGGTTATTTGGATTTCAGCCCCCTAAACCTTTTATGCTAAATAGTTAAATGTCGCATCACCTGTTTTTCACCCCAGGTCACAGGTATCTTGCAAAATGTACCAGCTATCTGGTTTTATAAGTGAGCTATTCTTGTGTCTAATATCCTGGCTAGTGGTTTTCTAACAGGTAAGGTGCTATGGCAGAGCAGCTCAAGGCAGCATCCCCACCCGCACTTCCCTGCGACCCCTGCGTCCTTCTGCAGTGAGAAAAGACAGGAAAGAGCAAAGTTCTTAATTGTTTGTTGTAAGGCAAAGAAATGAAGACAAGAGAAAATGTTTTATCAGAATTCATATTCCTCACTCTCACATCCATTCCATGCATACCTGGGTCCTATCTCCACATGTGAGCCTTCCTCTGATCCCCAGGGCCTCATCTGTACATACATTCCATCATCTGATCCTTCACTCAGTGTATTTAAATTAATACCATTTCATTGTATTGCTAGAACTTCACAATGTAGAAGCGAATAAAAATATATCCTAGAGATCAAGACCTAATAAAGTTACTTCAGAAAATTGAAAGACAAAAATAATTCATGACCAAATATTTTCTCCGCTCCATTCGCTTCCTCCTTTTTAAACTCAAAATGTACATGTTTATAGTATTGCTAGCATATTTTAAAATCAGTTTATCATGTTGAAAGCAGAAGTAAGAATATTTTTTAAAATGTGAAAGAGGAGTATTTTTTAAGAGACACCCACATGCATTATCTGATATTTAGATATGGCACCATTTCAGTGTCACAAATAAATAGAATTATTGTAGGAGTAATTTTAAAACATGATAAAGAGAGTTTGGTGCAGTGATTAGGCTCAAAGGCTAACCTTGAGCCAGTCACTCTCTCTCAGTCCTAGGAAGCAGACAATGGCTAAAAACGTCTGAAAAACTTTGCCAAGAGCTTTCAGGCACCAATCCAGGCAATCACCAGGAGTCAACACTGATTCAAAGGCACATGCACAGCTATGCATTGTTTTTTTTAAACCAAACACCAAAAGTTAACCAAACTTTTGAAACAGTAGGATTTCCATACACATATTGCGGTAAAAATTTGTTTAAGGTGGAAGTCAGAGTTTCCAACTTTCTCAACCTGATGATTAAAACAGTCCTTCAAAGACTTTTTTTTCTGCCACTGTTTTTTTTTTTTTTGTTCTTAATTAGTATATGGTGGAAAATGTTAATGAAAATTAACCAAAATAATTTTAAAAGATTCGGACCTCTCTCTTTAGAAATCCAAGTCGTGACATGAAAACTGAAGAAATAATTCTTACTCTTTCTACTAGACCTTGTAACTATTAAATGTAGGAGGAAATCTGAACCTTTCTGAATATTGTGATGAACATTTGTGGGAACCCCTGCTGTCTCCATTAGTAATGGAGCTTCTTGATGTTTTGTTTCAGCAGAATTTTCAATGTGATGTTATTATACTGGAAAATACTGAGTAAGTAATTTGCCTTTTTTCCCCTTTGCTTAAGCTTCCTGTGGTTTATATCACAGTCTCAGCCATTGGACACAGTTGCTTCTGGCACAAACTATTTGTATTGATGTCACTTGTTATAGATGTATGTGGAGTCGCTATTTTGCTCCTTAAATTTTCTTATGTCAAGAAAATTATGGTAGAAAATAGTTTACATAAAACTATCGTAGAAAATAGTTTACATATTGGGTTGAAAGTTAAGGAAATTGTCAAACATCTGGCAAGCTCCAATAACTAACCAGAATTGGCTGTAGTTGACTTGGTAGTACTAGGTTATGAAAGTCCATTTTACAGATAGTTTTCTTTAAAGTCATCTGCAACAGAATTGTTATTTTCTGTTTTAATAATTTCATGTGCAATAGAGATAGTTGTTGACTTGCAACCATAATGGAGCCCAAAATTTCTGTACTAAGTCTTGATGGTTGTTAAGTCAAAGAATACGAGTGACCGACCCAATTTTACAATTTTTTTCAGGTCATTAAGCAAACACCATGGTGATTAAGCAAATCCATTCATTCCTGTGGGTGGCTTTTGTTTTTGTTTTTTTGGCCAGAAACAGCTGAAAAGGCCAGAAACCAGCAAAAAAACCAAACCCATAATAAATGATGGTCATGTGACCACAACACTGCAAGCAGCCATAAATGTGAGCCAGATGCCAAGCGCCTGAAACGTGGTCACCATGGAGGAGGTGCTGCCATTAGAACTTTGGACCCAGGTTGTAAGTACCTTTTCGGAGAGTCTGTCGTAACTTCAAACAGTCATTAAGTGACTGGTTGTTAAGTGAGGACTATTTCTATGCATATCATTCCAAGTGTTACAAAATGCAGCTACCCGCCTCTTAATAAATGCAAAAAATAATATAATAGCCATCCAATTTTGAGTTAACCACACTGTTTCTTCATTTTTGGGTTTAATTCATGATATTACTAGGTTTTACTTATATTTTTCAATATTTCCTATATGAAAATACTCTTTACTTATGGTAAAAATTATTCACTAAGGAAATTTCTACTTTTTCAATGTCTGAAAGTAACTTCTTCACTGGTCTAATTATTCTGGGGGGAGGGGGGAATCCCCTGAGTGATTAAAAAGCAAAAAGATGTGGGGAGAGAGATGATATTTTGTACGAAATCTATTTTATGCTGTTGTATCATAAATATGCAAAATCATTCTCACTAGCTTCAGTATTTGCAGCTTATGTAGTATTTCAGTGCCTTAGGCTACAACTCTAAAAACACTTGTAACTGAAGGAAATTCACTTAATAGAGTATGAGTCTGTAAAATGTGTATTTAGAATGAGTGTCTTAGTGATCTTATGCATATGGAACAGAACAGAACTGTTACAATGTGAAGAAAAACATTTATTATTATTTTCTGCCTCAAGAGCCAAATGAATATAATCAACCTTGGGGTCAATTCACTTTAAGTGGTATTTTGGAAGGAGGGCATTATTTGCAGCTCCATCTTTGGCTAACTAGAGGGGCAGTTATAGTGGTGGGTGCCCCCGGTTCACACTGGTTCTAAACCGGCGGAAGGCTCCGCCCACCAATCCCGACGTCATCAGAATGCTTCTGTGCATGCGCAAACCGGCGGAAGGCTCCGCCCACCGATCCCGACATCATCAGAATGCTTCTGTGCATGCGCAGAAGCTTCTGCACATGCGCGTGGCCCCATTGCGAACCGGTAGTAAAGGTAAGTAGAACCCACCCGTGAGCAGTTAGGTGTAGTGATTAAGATGCTGTCCTGGAAACCAGGAAATTATGAATTCTAGTTCCTTTAGGCATGAAAGCTAGCTGTATGACTTTGGGCCACTTCTCTCAGCCCAACACACCTCATAGGGTTATTGCTGTGGGGAAAATAGGAGGAGGAAGGAATATTGTGCTTGTTTACCACCTTGAGTTATTTATTAAAATAATAAATTGAGGTTATAAATAAATAAATTTATAAAGATATCAAACTTCAAGAAGTCCCACTTCAATGGTGGGTTGCTCCCGGTTCGGTCTGGTTCTATAGAACTGGTAGTAAAACTGGCGGGAGGTTCCGCCCAGCCACCATGTCATCATCATGGGTGATCTGCACATGCACAAAAGTATGCATGCACAAGCGAGCAAAGCAAGTGCACACACGCTCCCATTGAGAACTGGTAGTAAAGTGGAACCCACCCCTGTCTCACTTAGATTTCTTTAAGGACACTCCTGAAAACCAAGCAAGGACTTAACATGGCCATTTATCAGTCTATCAATAGACTTCACTGGAGCGCATTCACGATTTATGAAACTTTAAATAACTTCTGGTTCAACATAACTGTGCAATCCTACCTTCTTATATGTAGCAAAATAAAATTAAGGGCAGATTCTGAATCTACAGATGTAATTCAAAGAAATTTGGGATTACTTCTTTTCCTTCAGAGAGGATAATAAGCAGATGTGCTTATGTTTGAATTATATAAAAATGCTTTTGAAACTTTTTGTCTAAATATAGCAGATTGGATTTAAAACCTGGAACTTTCCTACTGTGTTGCAAAGTGCTGCACCTCCTCCCTCTGTAAGGCCACAACCTAAGCTCAGACTTCCCTTAAATGAATCTGTTGGAAAAAGTCAACTTTTGTTTAACCTTCTTTTTCCACTTCCTTTATTGAGATTTTCACTGTGATATTATCTGTGCATTGCTCCGTTTAGCCCTCTCTATGATTTCTCTATAATTCATTCTTAAGCTTTAAAAAAAAACAACTTTCTAGGACATTCAGAGAAGGCAAGAACAGTCAAAGAAAAGAAATGGCCATTCATCCTCTTCCCTTCCCTTACAACGGAGTAAACTAGCTCAGTGAAGCTTAATAAATTAACAGAATCCAGTTGCAATGCCTGTCTCTAAGCATGAGTAAGTGAGTGAGTGAGTGAACGAACAAAGCATGTAGGAGGAAGCACATTAGGGCAGGGAGTTGCATGCCTACAAGGGATGTCTCTGCACTGTTATGGGTTATGGTCCCACCCAGTTTTGGTATGTGATTAGCAATTTGTTTCCCCAGATTTAATTCAAGCCTTGGGCCAAAATAGGGCCTTTCCTTTTGTTTGCTGGAAGGTATATTGTTGGAGAGAAAGGGGGTGGGGGACCTCTCTTTGACCAAAATGAATAGTACAAAACAAAATAGGACTTGCATATAAATAGGACCTGCAACAAAATGTTGTGCAAACTGTTCCTGTTTAGTTTGTGTGCCAGTCAGCCATGTCCTCTTCCAAGTCACTACATTCCATTCTCCTCCCCATGGTTTCCTGTCTCTCTGCTGCTGCTATCACTACTTTGAGCATTGTACTCTCTTTTTTTTAAGGCCACTGAACATTATCAGTCCTCATCAGTCTGTTTTTGGATCTCTTCCCTTAGCAATTTTGCCTGTAAGGTTATTTTGTATTACTGAAACCCTTTGGTCTTAAAGTTTATGGATGTTCTCACGAATTGCTTTGACTTGTATTACCAAGAAATGTAATTTGTTATACTTTCTTTTGTTTGCGAGTACCATTTTACAAAAGAGATTCCCTCCTGTGTAAGAGTAAAGAAGAAATTAATCTGATAGATAGACAGGCACCATTGCACTGCAGTTAACAGTTTTTAACTGTATTATTTAAACAAAGTTGTTTAAATAAAGTTGTGCCCTGTTTCTTAACCAAAGAAACATTGAAACAGCTATAAAACCCAAACCTGACTTTGAAAAATACGATTTTAATAACAAATGTTTTCCTAATGTTTGAAACCACCTAAAACTATCAACTGTAAAGACACTGAAAGAGAACTATTTAAAAAATTGGGGAGAAAAAAATTTCAAAAATTTCTCAGTATCACAGTGTCCTGAACATCACTGGCCAAAATTAAATCTGTATTACATGATTCTATGAAATATAAATGTACCTATCTGAAAATGTGATCCTCTATGATCACAAAGCCTTTCAAATTTAATGCATGTGGAAGTATGATTTGATAAATGAAGCACAAAAGATTTGTAACCGACCGACACACTGTTTGCAATTGTAATGGATGATGGATATTTTATGTTTTGTTTAAAAAAATTTTAAAAAATCATTTTTTTTTTAAAAAAAGCAAATAGAACAGAACAGAACAGAACAGGACCTTGGAGGGCTTCTAGTTCAACCCCTTGCTCAAGCAGGAGATCCTATACTATTTCAAACAAATGACTGCTCAGTCTCTTCTTAGAAACCTCTAGTGATGGAGCACCCACAACTTCTGAAGATCCACTGATTGATTGTTCTCACTGTCAGAAAATTTCTCCTAAAAAAAAAAACTATGAAAAAGAACCAGATGTTTTCATTTTAGAAGCCACATCTACATATCAACCAATGGAGCAGTGACTCTTGTCACTGCTCCATCAGCATAGATCTATAATCTTAGTGTGCTATGCACTCAGTCATAACTAAGCATTTATTTCTGATTTTTATTCAAACAATCAGAATTTTTTTGTCACATATCTCCATCTCTTTTCAGAAACATGTTCTGTATTCTGTTACAGGGTTGCTTTCATTTAGTCTGTTCCCACTCTAAAGATTAAACTGATGATCTTTCTTATTAATATGAGACCAATCATATGTTTCATTCTATTCACATACAGCCACATGTCCTTCTCAGCATTACACTCAGCTATTTCCAGCACTTCCATCACATTTATAATAATAAATTCTTCCTATATTCATACATTCATCCAGGTATTCCATGGTTTCAGAAGCAGGTACCTAAATATAGAAACCTCAGAATATCAAAATATGAATGTCCATTATTCTCGCTAAAACATCCTTCAATTATACACTATTATTCACACAGAAATCATTGGGGCACCTTATCTTTTTCAAATGGGCAAGATCCTGATCATTCTTTTTACCAAATTTTGGTGGGATATCTAAAAGTTGGAAGTACAGAATGCAAAACAGAACTCTCTCTCTCTCTCTCTCTCTCTCTCTCTCTCTCTCTCTCTCTCTCTCTCTCTCTCTCTCTGTGTGTGTGTGTGTGTGTGTGTGTGTGTGTGTGTGTGTGTGTGTGTCTTTCTGCTTGCAAACTCTCCCGGATGTGAAATTTTTTTAAAGTTCCAAATAAATTACCTTTGCTCAAAGAAAGTATGTGATCTGCTCATCTTCATATTCATGAACAGTGTGAAATCAATACATGAATAGTGGCTAATAATAGGAGGTAAGAATACAATGGCACTGGCAGGCAACTTGCCATGACATACCAGCTGTAAGAAGTAAGAATACTAAATGATTGTTCTTCTGTGCATTTGTTTCTTTTTAACAAAATACGAACAAAATGTGCTGGAGTTATTTATTTATTTATAGCTTCTTTTATCCCATCTTTATTATTTTTATAAATAACTCAAGGTGGTGAACATACCTGATATTCATTCCTCATCCTATGTGTAGTAACACTTGAAATGTAAGAATTCAGTATATATGTGTCTGCATCAATACATGAATCAATAAATAGCAGCTTAATATTGGTGTGATTTCAGACTGCTGATATTAATAGTATTCATTTTTGACAGCATATATTCAAGTTATAGAACACACTGATGATTAAACATGTTTTTCAGACAGCTGTCATATGCTTTACCTTTAGCTTATAGACCTTTAACTGCACAATTGCTAACTCAAAATAAGGATTCTTTTCAAACAAGAAATATTTATTTGTCCTTTTATTTAGGATTTTATTTGTATTTTGCATTCAAATAACTCCTGAAGTGCGACACGGTCAAACAAATGAATAATAAGCCATATAAAATTACAAAATTAAAACCATAAAATGGCACCGCAGCTGTTCATTTGCCACAAAAAGAAATATTTGCCAGGAGAAATCTCATTCTGTACGTACTATTAGAAAGACGTGATTGCTGGTTTACTGGAAAGGTAAGTATCTATTACACATGGGATTTAAAAACATGACAGAAATAGACTAGGTTTATTGTTAGGATAGGTGCCCTTGGCTACTGCCGTCTGTTCAGTGCCACTATGAAAGGATTTTGTGAAAAGTAAGTACAAAGAAGAATCCATATTGCTATCAAAGGTTCCCCAGAGATCCATTTAAAGATGCTTTACATATGAAAGACAGTTAAACTGCTGAGCCAAGCAAATTAACATTGAAAAGTCAATGAGGACTGAACGTAGCATAGAGCATGCTTTACAGCTAGGTTCTCTGCGAAGAAAGGGAAAAAAATTGACCCATGGATACAGGCCGAGTCTGATATTTTATTCTCAAAATTAACAGCCTGTGGCAAATTAAAATTTGGCAGCCGAATGTTTACTCTCGGAGACTAATCTTTCTTTCCTGAGACCGTTTTGGGAGGAGGTCCAGTCGTACAAATGTCAACAATACGTTCCGTTGTCTTCCACTGGACTGATTTTCAAGTCAGAGATAATTACAGATAAAACCCAGCCATTGAAGCAAATGAGAATACCCCATGCGCTGCAACTATTTTCACTTCATAAAACAATAATATTAGCAATTCGCAGAAGTGATTAAAAAAAAAAAAAAGCTTGGAGACTCCTGTATTAGGAAGAAGCCAAATTTAAATGGTGAAGTGCATGGGCATTATTACATATCCTATATGAAGGGTGAGTTAAAATGGCCAGTTTCCTGGCACCAGAAATGTCATTGACTTTCCTGCTTGCCCCCTATGTTCAGTAAAGACCCGCTCCTAAACTCATGTTCCTGCCATAGCCTAGTAGTGAGGGACTCCTTTCCCTTTGTTTGTGCCCTAGGTCAGGGGTCTCCAACCTTGGCAACTTTACAACTTGTGGACTTCAACTCCCAGAATTCCTCAGCCAGCAAAGCAAAGCTGGCTGAGGAATTCTGGGAGTTGAAGTCCACAAGTCGTAAAGTTGCCAAGGTTGGAGACCCTTGCCCTAGGTGGAACAACCACAGCTTTCAGCCTTCATCTGATCCTATGTTCTGCTTTACCCTGACTTCATTTGCCGTTTGGCAAATGATCTGACAATCCAAGACAAGATCACGTTTTTTTCCCCCTAACGCTGCCAGCTCTCCTTCAATTGAAAATGAGAGAAGAAGAATAAAAATAGAGAAAGGAGAAATTGGGCGCAGAGAAGATTAAAAAGACAAAGAGAAGGGCAAGAAGGGAGAAGAGGAAGAACATTTTCCACCTACTTTTGACATTGGACGCACAAAGCAAATTAAATAATATCTTTTCTTGGCAGCTTCCACTGTAATAACTTTTTTTAATAAGAAAGAAGACCTATTGTTTTAGCTGCTCATTTCCTAGACAAAGGTGTCAAAGGGAAAATCAGCTCAACACATACTTATATCTCTCCCAATATTAAAAAGCTAAAAGGAAGATAGTTTTCTTTTCTGCAGTAATTGCGATCATGAAGAGCTTTCCTTATTTAAGATCTAAAGTTGTTTGGAAGTGATCCACAAGGATGTTGAAATGTGCTGCACTTCTGTTCCTCTTTTTCTTTTGCAAAAGGGAAGCACCCAGAAAAACCTCACCATGCTGTCACTGATCTGTCCAGCGGGGCTGCTGATGCTATAAAGGACTAGATGTCCTCTGTCCATTCAGTGGCATTAATTCTATCTGCTGTATGGGGAACTATGGCTTGCTGCTATGGCAAAGTTGAATGAATGCTCTTCCATACAAAATGTAGAAAACCATGAAGAGGAAGTCCTTGTCCTTTCTGCTTGAGATGCCAGCGCTTTGTATTTCTCTATTTCATCTGATAAACCTCAAAACATGGTTCAAGCTAGTCACATCTGCTATCACCTCATTGAGAATTACCGTACTTTTTGGAGTATAAGATGCACTTTTCTCCCCCCTAAAAGAAGGTAGAAATGTTGGTGCATCTTATACACTGAATACAGCTATTTTTGGCCTCCCAAAGCCCCAACCCATGCATCCCAGTTTTTGCAAAAACAGGGCACGCAGATGCTTTCGGAGGCCTGCAGAGTGCTCCTGTGAGCTGGGGAGGGCAAAAACGCCCTCATTTTTGTGAAAAATGGGCCCATTTTTTGCTAAAATGGGGCACACAGAGGGTTTGGGAGACCTGCAGAGTGCTCCTGTGGGCTGGGCAGGGCAAAAACTTTTTTTTCTTGCTTACCTCTTCAAAATCTTGGTGCGCCTTATACACTGATGCATTTTATAATCCGAAAAATACAGTAGCTCTTAGATATGGATTCAGTTCAAGGATTAGCACTAAATAACAAAACAACCACCAGAAAAAAATCATAACATCATCTGTCATGACATACGACCATACTAGGCAGGCTCCATTGCAGTCGTATGTTGAAGACTACCTGTTAAATAAATTAAATTGAATTAAATTAAAAATCTACATACAATACTTTACAGCAGTCATGATTTGTACAATCTGCTGCATGTAGCATGTCAAAAATTTGTTTTGATTGCAATTCATTTGGCCTCTTGACCCTAAAGGGATAGATCACACAAAATAAGTAACTAAGACTGAAGCAATATCTGGCACTACCTAATCCTGAGCCAAGATATATATTTAAATACTTACTTATAGCTAGCAAGGGCTGAAGCAGAAGTAATTGCCCAATTGATCCAAACTTCTAAGAAGCTTCAAGATACTCTACAAAATTTGGCATTGTGGATTAAGTATATTTCTAAGGACCATTCAGTACCTCTGTGCTTCTTGGAAGCGATCATCATATTGAGATTATTTCTAATATATATTAATTCTTTTTACTCTCTAGCTGTAATGCATCCTTCTGCAAGTTTTTTAATGAGGGTCTAACTTTAGTTATAATATTTGTATCGGAGCTGAAAATCTCTACAAAAAGTACTAACAATATGTAGTCCTTAATGGAACTACATCTACACGGAGGGAAGTAAGCAGCGGGGTACCCCAAAGTTCTGTCTTAGGCTCAGTACTCTTCAATATCTTCATAAATGATCTTCATAATTAGGTGAGGGAATAGAAAGAGAACTCATCAAATTTGCAGATGACACCAAGCTGGAAGGAATAGCCAGCACCTCAGAAAATAGACTCAAGATCCAGAAGGATCTCAACAGAAGGATCTTTTGAACACTGGCCCCTATCTAAAAAAATGAAATTAAATAGTGAGAAAAGCAAGGTTTTACACATAGCTGAGAAAAACCAAATGTACAGGTCAGGGGTGGATTCTAATTTTTTTTTACTACCGGTTCTGTGGGTGTGGCTTATTTTGTGGGTGTGGCTTGGAGGTCATGTGACTAGGTGGGCGTGGCTAGCTGGTCAGAGTCATTTCTGGAAGGTCATCGCAGTTACGACCAGTCCTCGCACTTACGACCCAACTCATTTGTTTGCTTTTAACACTGATCAGCTGTAGGGCGGCCCTTTGAAGCCCTGCGGCAGAGTTTAAACAGTTTTTTTCCCTCTAGTCATCAGCTGGGACTCAGGAGGCAGCAATAGATTGGGGGTGGGACCAAATAAAAGATAAGAATAACGTGGGGGGGGGTGGGAGGCAGGGGGGAGAACTGGTTCGGTGATGTCATATCGTCACCGCTACCGGCTCGGCCGAACCGGACCGAACCGGGAGGAACCCACCACTGGTACAGGTATAGAATTGGTGGAAATTGGCTCAATAGCAGCAACTATGGGAAAGATCTAGAAGTTACGGTAGACAACCCCTTGAATATGAGTCAGAAGTGTGCTGCACTTCTGCCATAAAAGGCCTCCAATGTCCCTTCCAACTCTATTATTCTGTTATTCCTTAAGTGTGGAAACTGATTGCTCAGTAGCTGGATCAAATGTCTGAAGCATTTTCAAAATCTTTCTGACTCTTTCATATGAACGGTCTTCCCTTAGAAACTTTTTTCCCTTTGACACTTTTTTTAAAAAAATGATAATAGAGACAAGGAGATAAGTCCCACTGGTGTCTACTATGCCAGAGAAAAGCATACTCCAAAGAGCTGGTAACACCATAGAAAAAATCCTGATCAGAGTAACTATAACATGACAATGCCATGATACTTAAATAGGGAATTTGTTTAGGGAACATGTAACTTCCAGATCATTTCCTTTTAAAACAAAAATAAACTTTAGAACTTTTTACTTTCTGGCTACCTGAGTTTCACGTGAAATCAGCATCACAATGGTCCTTGCTCAATGGAGCTACTTCCTCTAACCTAGAAGAATGACTAAATCGACTGATAAAACCAAGGACATTTTCCTAGAAGTGCGTGCTTATACAATTGCAATATTCTAACTGCTAGGGCCAAATTAAACGTGACATTTGTCACATACTATCTCACTTGCATCATTGTTTAACACAAATCATCAAAGTAGGCAAACCGATCGGTAGTGTGCATTCTCCACAGCACCTTCTACTTGTAGTGGGGGGTGGGGAGCTAAAATTTTGCGAAAGAGAGCTATCTTGTGCAAACAACAGATGAATCCAATCAAGCCAACAGTAGGCAGTGTGCATGTGGAAGAGCATTGAGGGAGAGTTTGGGCAACACAGAGTTTCCCCAGAGATGCCTGGATTAAAAGACTGGGCAGTCCTGAGCTGGAAATGGTAGGGGGGAAGAAGTTCAGGGTAACCACTCCCAGTGGTGAAATATAAAATTTGTTACTACTGGTTCTGTGGGCGTGGCTTGGTGGTGGTGGGGGGTAATGTGACTGAATGGGCGTGGCCAACTTTTTTTTTTTACTTTTAAAAGCATTTTTTCTACAACTTTAAGAGGTTATAGAAAAAATGCTTTTAAAAGCCTCTGATGATCCCAGCTGAGCCGCGCGATTGTCAGAGGCTTTTTTTTAACTTTTAAAAGCATTTTTTTCAGCCGAAGAGGTTGTAGAAAAAATGCTTTTAAAAGTTAAAAAAAAAGCCTCTGATGATGGTGCAGCTCAGCTGGGCATGGGGGGGGGCAGGGATTTTTGCTACCAGTTCTCCGAACCACCCGCCGCCATCACTACCGGATCAGGCGATCCAGTCCGAACCAGGAACATTTCACTCCTGACCACTCCCTATAATCTCTATCTAATAGCTTAGAAGGTGATAGCTGTAGTTAGGCAAGATTGATGTCAGGCCCAAGTCCAGAGATGGTAACAGCAAAAAAAATCAATTGAGTTCAGTTCCTTATTTGCTTACATCTAATCTTGCCAAAATAAAGCTATACGTTTCTACCCTGAGATAGTATAAGTTCTCCTGCTTGAGCAAGGGGTTGGACTAGAAGACCTCCAAGGTCTCTTCCGACTCTATTATTCTATATTCTGATTCATATACCTGACTAGACATATTTTAACATCTAAATGAAACTGTTGGGTGAGATCATTCATCAGTTCAGGGTTCAATATCAGTACAGGTAGTCCTCAACTTATGACTGATCATTTAATGTCATAACAGCCTCAGAACAGATGTTATATGATCCATAAAGCATTTCCAGCCACCATAAAACACCCGCTTTCCCAGGTCACATAAATACAGTATATCTGAGGTGCTTGGCAATTATGACCCGTTGCCACCTGTCCTGCAATCATGTGATTGCCATTTGTAATCTTCTTTGCTAGAGAGTCAATGGGGAAGCAGGCAGGGAAGGTTACATGTGGAGGGGATGTTAGATTTGAAGTCCATTCCCCCAATGCACAGAGAGATCTCTCTTTCCTCCCTCCATCCCCCTGTGCACTAGAAGAACAGATCTCAAATCTGATAAAACCCTGGTGAACCCCAGTGCTCTGAGCTTTTTAGTATGCTGGCATTTGCTAGTGTTTTCCTTCCAAACACCAGCATTCTCAAAGATTCAGACCTCAAAAATCATGCATAACGGCTTCAATGGAATGATTCAACTCTAAGCATTTATTGCTAGGTTTAAATGTTCTTACTATTGCAGTGATTGTTTTGATTCAGTTTTGCATTGATCTGGTGTGTTTTCAATTTGAAAAAAAAAAACTGGCACCTTTGTTTCCTGAAAACTGATGAACCTTGGGATTCTTGTGCTATCTCAAGCAAAGTTTGAAATCAAATTACATACGGTTCAAATTAAAACCTGAGGATTTCATTTATTACTCCGGAATGCTGCTCTTAATATGATTCACAGCGTTTGATAAAAACTACTAATTTGGGATTGATTACAAGATGTTCCACATGAGGAACCCTCTCAGGTTAAGTAGAGATTTTTTTGAAATGCAGCATGGGTTTTTCCTCTTATTCTTGACTATAAGCCTAGCTATTATGCTAATTTATACAGGCATTTTAACAGATGTCACATCAGATTGTGCTTTTTTTCTCCTAATGAGCAAATTCCCTAGAGAGACAGTGCCATTCCCCCATTCTCCTTGCATGCTGTTGGCATAATCAAAACGAAGCCAGTTCAGTCCTACTGTTAAACCATATTGCTCTTTTTTTTGGGGGGGGGGATGCTGCTTCTTTTACCAGCAGGGCTAATAATAATTTTTAAAAAGCATCAGCACCTTCCCATCTGTTATTATACACTCTCCTTACGTGGGCAGCAAATAAAGACCCTGGCTGTTTTAGAGAATGTCACAAGTATCTTAATCTTCACAAGCAAGTAATCAGTTTATTGTTGTGACTGCAGGTTATAATATAACATAGAAATGCTAGGTGCAAAAATACTAAGCTGAATTAAAACCAATGCTACAATTTAGTCATAAAGGCATATTTCTGAATTTAAAAGGCACTGTGGGAAAAGTATCAAGTCGACTGCTAACAAATCCTGTAGGACCACGTCCTCAAGAAAGCAATTCAATCATTCTGCGCCTGATTCCTTAAGTTTATCTGAATCAGTGTTTTCCCGATTTCATCATAGAAAGGGCAACAGAGAAATAATGGATGACGTTGTCCATTGCATTGGCCAGTGCCCCCAAATCATTCCAAAAGTTGCCATGGAACATTTTTCTTAAAAACACAAATAAGATGAGGAAGTTGAAGAATTCTGTACTTCTTCATTTTTAATTTTTTTAAAAAAGTAATGGTGAAATCTCGATACTTGGAAGAATCATGACAGCTGAGAAGCATGACATCACTTTCTCCTCAGAATGAATGCAGAAAAAGGAAGGAAGAGCAGCATAAGCACAAGACATCTTTAGCTGTCCAATGTAACCTGCCAAGGGACATGTTAATCTTAGACTCTTCTGTAGAGGTGCCTATGTGATCATTCCAAGTTCTGGAGTTTCCTGATAGTTCTTTGGGTTTTTGGTTTGTTTTTATAATTTTTTTTTAACCAGGAAGACTTTGGGTCAAACAGGTTTTGACTGCTGAATTTGGGGAGTTGTTGGGATATCTGTTCTTTTTATAACTGTATTTTTAATTTCTTTCAGAATATGGATTTCATTGTTACCTAGTTGCAGACTGGATCATAGCATAGTTATTCATTAGATTTCACATAAGTACATACTTGTAGAATCTATCAAAATTCATCTAGAAATCTATGTTTTGAGCTGAGATCATCCATTTAGTAATATACCTGTTTAAAATAATGTTGAATGTTTATCATAGAATGCCGATGTTGATTTCTTAACATGAAGACTTGTGAAAATAGTCTCACATCTTTATGTTCTTATTATTAGTGACTTGTCTAAAGGACTTCATTACTTGGCAACATATCAATAAGTAAGATTTCTGATTTAAATATATTAAGCATGTGGTTAATGTTTAAATATAAATGTTCTTAATGATTTTTAAAAAGATGGTCACAGAACACAAGAATAGACTATAACTTTGCCTCTTTCTAGGTTCCTTTTGGTCTCATTCTCTAAGTAAGCAGGATAATAGTTCAAAACACTAGCATCATTTTATTTGCTTCTAAATCAGACAGCCCTCTGCATCTGACTGATTTTCTGTTGCATTGCAACTGTCATAATTCACATGGAGGAAAAATATGGGGTGGGGGGAGAATGCAGGAAAGAAAGCCAACAAAAGGGAAGTTACCAGATCTAATAAAATGTATTATTTAGTTCCATCTGTATCTTGGTAGCTATAGTTGGGTAATAACTGGAGAGCCATATGACTTCAACTCCTTGTTGGAAGGAAAATCCAGTCAGGTTCCAAACCGGGAGAAAGACACTGGAAATAAAATGGAGGCTGATTGGAAAGAAGGATTCTGTTTATTGATGAGCAGAACCAACAACAGCATGTAATTCTGGGACAGCTGACAAATTGGTTTGATGAGTACATGGATTTTTTTTTAGGGTTCTGAGACGCTGCAGGAGGTTATGCAATATAGTGAACCTGGTGTCTTTTGCTAATCTAATGGTGGTGGGTTAATCCTATTATGTCCTAAAGATCATGTTGTGTTCTTAGAATTTGGACGGGGTGGTGGTGGTGTAAATTTTAATCCCATCACTGGAGGTGTAGGTGTTTTGTTTGTGAATAGGCTGGCCTGGATTTCTAAATGGGCACAAAATATCCATCTTTAAAGACTTCAGGCATCTGCAGGTTGTTTTACTATGCAGGAAGACTGGGGTTGCCTTTAAGAACATGTTTCTCCATTTCTCCTTTGGGGAAATATAATATCCTGCCCAGTGGTGGGATTCAGCTGGTTCTGTCCAGATCGCATGAACCGTTAGCAGCGACTGCAGGAGGCTCTGTCCACTCACACGGACGTAATGTGTGACTACTGTGCATGCACGCTCACATTTGTGAATCGGTAGGGAAGGCAAGTGAATCCTACCTCTGATCCTGCCTCTTTTAATATTCCCCAAAATATTTGATTCTCTGGGAGGGGGAACTTCCTACACTCTCATGTCCATGATCAGCTCCTTGAGCTCTCTCTGTCTGCTCCAGAAATATTAATTCCAGCGAACAGAACTTGTTCTTATCCATGCTGCATCTCTCTCAGCTTTATATGTGTTCAACCATGTGTTGTCCACAAAAAGGAAGGGCTGTGAGATGCCCAGAGATAGTATGTACTTGGGTGGCAGGTGGCACCTAAATTAAATGAATAAATAAAAGATTGGAAATGATTGATTCTTGGTTTCTAATTGTCTTACCCTCATTACCCTCATTTTCATTTCTCTTCCTTCTCTTCTATAGTGTAGGAAGTTAGCACCCACCCCTTTCCTGGAAGAGTGAAATATTTTAGGAAATATGAAAAAGGCAGAATATTATATTTCCCTGGATGAGAAATATGAGAAGCATATTTTACAGACAAAGCAGCTCCCACCTTCCTGCCCCCCACCCTTTGTCAATGGGCCATTAAAGCCTGGGACAGTCTATTCTACATAACAAAGATCTGCCTCCTTCAGGCAGAGCCATAGTAGGAATTGCCAAAGATAGGATTAGCCCTCTACACAATAGCAGCAGAAACTCACCACATGTGACCTGGGAAACACATGTGACCATCAGCCAGCAAGGCCCCCACCCCCTGGGAGTCTGACAACCAATCAGGATACTCTTTTGGGGCCCCAAGAAATGCAGAGCCAGAGAGAGCATAAAAAGCCGAGGATTTACTGTATCTGCCCCTTTTCTGTTCAGGAACTCAAGCCATGTGATCCTGTCCACCATTAAACCATCTTTCCAAGCAGTCTCCATGTTTCCAGTGTCTGTTTTCCCCACTTGGAGCAGAACTTAGAAGGATGTTTCTTCCAACAATAGATTGCATGAAATGTCTTCATCATCACTTTATAAATAATGGAACGTATATTTGAGAGTGGCATGCTTAAGATTGGCAAGTTTAGAATTGGCATGCTTAATGTTTAAGTCTTTATCAATATGGCAAATTGTCATGGAAAAGATTGGTACAAGATAGCTAAGGTTGATACAACATTGTCAGAATCCATTTTGGCAAAGAGATAATTTTTGCCCAGTGTTATTTAAACAAAGGCAATTTGGAGGAACCCTGGAATATCAAATTATCCTCTTTGATTAGGCTGTGAATCATGCACAAACACACGCACAAGGGATTGACATTAATGGTAGTGTGTAATGCATTATAGTTAGTCACAGAGTGACTACCTACCTACATTGCGGAAGTATTTTCCTTTCTGTTTTCATTCAAAGGGAGTTGTAGCAGATGGCAAAAATTTCAATCTGAAGCAGGTTGTAGATCTTCAGACAAATGATTAATTAATGATGCTTCCTTTTCCTGCTGCAAAGGCTGAAACAACACAATTGTTCTAATTATATATGCATTTTATGTAATTCCAGACTCCTGCTAAAAAAATGATCTTGTCTTATTAGTTCTACAACCAGTAAGAGCCTTGCTCAGGAACAGGCTTCATCATCTACAGCAACCAAAGTGACAGTAAATATAATAACTGGAGATTAATAGAACTGTGGTCTATTCCATTAGGAAGGCAACATATTCAGTAAATTTTATGTATGCTTTTTGTTACTTCGCTATGTCAGATTGAAGTGAAGTTTCCATACTGGTATTCTCCATTCGTTTTTCTTTTAAATAGTCCAGGTATTCTCCCAGCAATTGTCCATGTAATCCAGGAATCAACTATAAGGAGAAAAAAAATAGAGGCTCAAAGACTTCAGAACACACTTCAGAACTTTTTTAAATTATTCAACGTATTTTATTTTTAAAGAAAATTTCTCTGAGCAGGATGCTCCCAATTTAGATTTCAAATGATGGACCTTAATTCAAATAATTTTAGAGGATTTCCTACTTTTGGGAAAACAAGATAAGAGTTTTTCTGATCCCTTTGTTGCTCATGAGTGTAATCAAGGATAATCTGTGCTAATTCAGGCAAATTTTTATTTAAAAAAAATTAACAGAAGAAAAATGAAAAGGATGCAGAAGTTACTTCTTCCTTTTGCCTGGTAATGTAATTTGTCAATTTAATTTAAAAAGAAGGGTTAGAGTAGAAGTGGAACAAAGGAAGGAATCAGATTCATTCATATCCAAGCAATTCTGAACACACTAACCTGGTTTAGACTTACTTGTAAGGTATTAACCATGTTATAGTGATAGCACTACTATTAGCTGCATGCCCGTAAAAAGCTAAGCTGCAAATCTTAGTCAACAAGCAATAATAGCTAAGATACATTGTGCTAAACCAAATAAATCAGAGTATACCTAACTATGACGAACAAACTCCAAGCATCATTTCCTTTTCCAATGCAAAATGGAAAATAACCTGAGTGCAGTAGAGCCTTGATAAATTAAGCTGCTTCAGTTTAGATGGCGTGTTTTGTTTTCTAAACAAAATTTATGGTCATCTATGTTTTTTAACCATGTCAATTGTGATTTAATCAATAAACTAATAAAACAAATAATGGCTTAATATTCCTGAATCCGCTATCCATCTTTGATTCTATCCATCACCTACTTTGTTTGTAATAATTTCAGAAACAAGGACTAGTATAAAGTAAGATTATTATTTTAAATATCAACATTTTAAAACAGAAGTTATGTGATTCTGAACAATTTCCAGAACACAAAGTACTGTATATACTCAGGAAAAACTTTAATCTCATCAAACTACTTCAGATTATACCACGTTGATCTGGTGAACTGTAAATCTTTCAAAGCATATAATCCATTATTGACTGTTTCATTGATTGCTATACTATAAAGTTATTACCTACATTATTTTGAATCCTGTTTCTTTTAGAACTGATGTAAAAAATACCCCTGAAATATATTGTTTTCTAATGAATTTAGTCTCTATACATAGCATTATTTCCCTAAATAACAATAATAAGGGTTTCATAGATGTTTTGGATAATTGGCACTATGTAACAAACAATGGAAAATTTCAGAATATTTTTTACTCAGTGTTTCCATTTCAGTGCAATATTTTTCAACTGTTGGCATTCTAAAGAATCTGCTATATCGGTGTGTGGTGATGTTTCATTTGAATCAGATTTCTATCTGTGAAGCAAAAATAAAAGCACTGACTTTTCCATTTATAGTGTTAGCAAACTAGAAAATATCAGATGTTTAAATCCAACAATCCTCATTATTCTTACAGCCATTTCAATCGCATTAAAGTTCACAATGAGTTCTACTCATTTATCCTAATCTAAAGTATAATATAAAATGTATAAACATGGAGACTTATATATGGATTCCCTTCTCAGTTTAATCAGGTAAGAAGCTCAGCATTCATATAGATGTAAACATGATTTTGTGTTCCTTTAATTAACAGAATAAAAGTGGGCAAATCATGCCTGAAATATGTATCTAGATACCTATAAGAATACTGTGGATCCTGAAAGTAACAAAAGTATATTCTACATATAGCTGACTCACTAAATATTGTTCTTGATAGAATTATACAATTCTTGGTACAATTATACAATTCTTTTCATTTTCTCAGTTCTCAGGAAACACCTGCTCATATGTGAGAGACATTCAGAGCAAGTAAACATCCTGAAGTTCATTTTCAGAGAAGAAGATGGCATCTTCCTAGCAAAAAAAACATAAACTAATATGACGCTAGAACACGTGGGGAAAATATATGTAATTTATTTAGTTACACTTACCAAACCAGAGGGGCAATTCCTCATTCTGGCTCATATAAGATTTTGAAGGGAAAAAACAACAACAGAAAAAAATTGATAAACCAGTTCTTTGTCCACTTAAATTTTTAGATATTGCCTTTCTACAGGTATGAGCCCTGGAGGTGCAGTGGTTAAAGTGCAGTATTGCAGACAAATTCTGCCCACAGCCTGGAGTTCGAACCTGATAGGGTTCAAGGTTAACTCAAACTTCCATCCTTCCGAGGTTGGTAAAAAGAGCCGCCATATTGTTAGGGGCAATATCAAATAATGCTTCTACATTGAAAACCATGCAGAGAGTGTTGTAAAGTGCTGTGGGGCAGTATATAAGACTAAATGCTATTGCTATGTTCCCTCTAGTAAAAGACTATTGATTCTCATTACATTCCTCTCATCTATTTTAAAGTCAGCTACTGTGAAAAGGAGCCATGTTCTTTAAGACATGTTCTAGGTTGTCTTCAGATTAAATTGCAGTTAAGGAGAGGCCTTTATCCAAAATTTGTAATCACACATTACAGCACGCCATACATTAGCGCTGCAGGCTTTGCTTGTCAACCAACTATAGAGGAGTTTCTATATTATTCTGTAAGAGAAAACTCCTGACTGATGCTATTTAGAAATACAAAGAGATGCACTAAAATGATGGCTGGCTGGCTAGCTACCTTCCTAAGCCTATTACATTATAGGTAGTCCTGGACTTGCCATCACAATTAGAGCCAGAATTTCAGTTGCTAACAATGCGGTTGTTAAGCAAGTCATCACATGTCTGGACCCAAATTGATTACCCTTTTTACCATGGTCATTAGGTGAATCCCCATGGTTGTTAAGCAAATCGTATGGTAATTAAGCAAATCATATAGTTGTTAAGCAAATCTTTGCTTGTCAGATGCTGGATTGGAAGGTGACAAATCATGATCACATGACTGCAAAACCTTGCAACAATCATAAATGTGAGCTGGTTACCAAGCCTCCAAATTGCAATCACATGATTGTGGAGTGGTATGTCAGCCATAACTTTGAGGATGAGTTGTAAGTCACCTTTTCCAAAGCCACTATAACTTGGAACCAGTGGTGGGATTCAATTTTTTTTACTACCGGTTCTGTGGGCGTGGCTTGGTGGGCATGGCATGGCATGACTTGGTGGGTGTGACCTGGAGGGCAGGGGAAGGAACTGTAAAATCTCCTTTCCCACCCCACTCCAAGGGAAGGATACTGTAAAATCTCCATTCCCTCCCCAATCCAGGGGAAGGTTACTGCAAAATCCCCATGTCTTCCCGATCAGCTGGGACTCAGGAAGCAGAGAATAGATGAGGGCAGGGCCAGTCAGAGGTGGTATTTACTGGTTCTCTGAACTACTCAAAATTTCCACTACTGGTTCTCCAGAACTGGTCAGAACCTGCTGAATACCACCTCTGCTTGGAACCATCATTGGTCATAAGTCAAGGACTACCTGTGCATGAGCTTAGGGAGACAAACAAAAACAAATAAGGCAAAAAATTAGGAGCACCAGAATGCAAAAGCCTACTTTTTCTCTCTTGTTCTTGTCATAAGGAACAGTTTTCCAGCTACAACTTCATAACTGTTCATGGTTTAATCTCTGAGGCACATAGTACATAACATTTCACTATAATGTTTATATACAAGGAAAGTAAATAAAATAAATCAAAGCTGTATGGTCCCAGAGCAGTGTTTCTCAATCTCAGCAAATATGTGGACTTCAACTCCCAGAATTCCAGTTGGATAGGGAATTCTGGGAGTTGAAATCTACACATTTGAAAATTGCTGAAGTTGGGAAACACTGTCCCAGAAATTTGATCATATTGTCTGTGACCTAACTTAAAAGACAGGAATAATTAGAGTTCACACAGTCCACAGATAGGAACCCATATTTGTCATTCTGCAGCATACATATGGGAGTGAATGTTATTTAAAAGTATAGTGTGGTATTAATACTGAAGCGTGAAACTATATCTGGGCCCTGCCCAGGTAAAATTAAATTGCAGCAGTGTCCCACTGAAAAAAATGCAACAGGACTTAGTCACTCATGAGAATGAAGGATGTGTTAATGCAAAAACAGGTTACAGCAAAGTCTCCAGCTGTTTGGCCTTGCAACTAAGATGAAAAATGTGCATAAAAGGGAACTGAACTATGGCTCAGCTGACAATCTTATCCTACCTGTCAGACTCAGGTAGACTGGTTGTTTTTTTGTTGGTAATGATATTGCAACTTTGTAATGCTGTTGCTTTTACCCATTCACTGTTTTTAAAACATAAATCTTTATTTTCTTATTTTTGAAAGTTATTAACACAATTCAAAAGTCACATTTTCTGCATATTAAGAGCTTCACTTCTCATAATTATCAGATCCTTAAGACCTTACAAATAGTTTTTTAAAATGAGTTTTTATTCTGTTTTAGTACCAAACTAGTATACATTTGATGAGAGAAACTATGGAATCCTGCTATTAACTAGGAAAACCCTTAATCATCCTACACATAGCAAAATGCCTCTTTTGATTATAATCGACCGACTAAACTACAATATGTATTTTTCTCTCCTTCAGATCTGATGAGCAGCCTGGCATCTAACTCCAGATGTTGGCTTAGCACCCATCCAAAAAAACCCTAAAAGCCCTTTACCCTGTAAGTGAAGTCTAACTTTGTCAGTGTGAATATTTTATGTGATCATTTAGTGACCCAGGGGACAAAAACAGAAACTTTACTATGAGTTATTCTTACTCTAGTCTTTCTAATCTAATATATAAATCAAGAAATGTAGAAAATCATGAATAAATGTGGATTTTGGCAATCCCCCGTTTCTGAACTTTGGTTTCTAGTGTGCCTCAATTTGAATTTGTCATAGGTTCGCCATCATAGCCCCAGGAAGTAAAACATCTAGCAATATGCAAAAACCTACCAATTTCAAATAGATCTCAATTTTCAGAGTGTTAATTATTATAAAGTATGTCCCATTCATAATAGAGAAATGTATTAACTTAATGGCTATACAGAAAAGTTGGATATTATTTGATGAATATGGCCTTAGTCCCCTGGAATGAGACTAAATGTAGAAATGTTCAAGTTTTTTTGTTTTTTCTACCATTGAAAAATAACCAGTGCTGTCAATTCAAAATTATAATTCTAATCTCTTACTTCTACACCTAAACATGACATTTTTTAAAAAGTCAACTTTTCAGAAAGGGGAAAGATAGGTAATTAAAATAAGTTCCTGGCCAACAAAAAAAAAAAAACTATTAAGGGACCACTATTTTTGGTTTATGTTGTGTTAAACAGTAAAAAACTGCAAATCTTTCTCTTTTTTCTATTTAATTCTAATTTTCATTATCTAATTACTATTTTTCTTTATTTTCTTTACTTCTCCGAAATTTGTATTGTTTTTATCTTGTTGAAATTCTTTTAATAAAGAATCAAAACTTATAAGGTTAGACTCCCACTGGGGAACAGAAGGACGTGTCTTCAAGCTGAGCTCAATTGTTTGTGACTTATTGACATATGCTCAGCTGCAAATACTTAGTTGCAAGGTCCACCATCTTGTTCCTATCTGTCAGCCCAATTTCTCTCACAGGGTGTAGCGGCAGTTAAACTAAGCTCTAGGCTAGGAGGACAAAAAGAAAAAAAATCCCAGAAGAAAACAAACCACTTGTGTACTGCCATTAAAAAACAACATGGATATTTTCAAAAGTCATATGCTATAGTGGTGATTTGACCATGATTGTAATCTGTATCAAAGTTTATTTAAAAACATTATGATGGGCTTAAGTAATTTCTAACATTTTCTCAGGTAACAAAAAAACCTAAAATACCAAGCTTAGTGAGGTTATCAAAAGATTGTGAATTGCCCTATCTTCGTCCTCTATTTCTCCTGTAGCCTCATGCTGCTGCTTCAGCGACTGTAGGAAAGTAAAGGCCATTGTCACTGCTGGCATCTCTGCCACGAAGAGCTACTCTGTGCTCTAGTGACTGTAATTGCTCCAGCAAATATAATGTTGAGCTCCACTGATTTCAGCATTTCAGGTCAAACGCTATATTAAAAAAAAGAACTTTACTGCATGATAGTTATTTATAGATGTTCTCTTGATCTGATGTTTTTTTAAAAATGAAATTGCGTAAAAGAGTCTATAATATGAGAATAAATGTTGGCCTGATTCTGGATAGTATTGCTGCATCTGCAGAATAAAATGCTGTATTCTGATCTATGGGGGTGAAATGAATTCAGGAGAGGCAAAGCAACCTGAGGTTAGAGGATCACCCCCCAAAAAGAGCAGAACCCAGGCCCAAAGAAGCAGATGGTTGGAATCAATAATGGCAACACTCCACAAACCACAAACCCAAGATGTTTTCCAATTGCAACAGGGGTGATTTATTACATATAAAAGAAAGGAAGGTAACAGGGGTGAAATCCAGCAGGTTCTGACAGGTTCTGGAGAACTGGTAGCGGAAATTTTGAATAGTTCGGAGAACCGGCAAATACCACCTCTGGCTGGCCCCAGAGTGGGGTGGGAATGGAGATTTTACAATATCCTTCCCCCGGGGGGAGGGAATGGAGATTTTGCGGTATCCTTCCCCTGGAGTGGGGTGGAAATAGAGATTTTGCAATATCTTTCCCCTGCCGTGCCCACCAAGCCACGCCCACAGAACTGGTAGGGAAAAAATTTGGATTTCACCCCTGGAAGCAGGGGTGGGTTCTAAATTTTTTTACTACCGGTTCTGTGGGTGTGGCTTATTTTGTGGGTGTGGCTTGGAGGTCATGTGACTAGGTGAGCGTGGCTAGCTGGTCAGAGTCATTTCTGGAAGGTCATCGCAGTTACGACCAGTCCTCGCACTTACGACCCGACTCATTTGTTTGCTTTTAACACTGATCAGCTGTACGACGGCCCTTTGAAGCTCTGCGGCAAGAGTTTAAACAGTTTTTTTCCCTCTAGTCATCAGCTGGGACTCAGGAGGCAGCAATAGATTGGGGGTGGGACCAAATAAAAGATAAGAATAACGTGGGGGGGGGAGGGCAGGGGGGAGAACTGGTTCGGTGATGTCATATCGTCACCACTACTGGCTTGGCCGAACCGGACCGAACTGGGAGGAACCCACCACTGCCTGGAAGGTAATATATTTTGCATTCTAAAAGCCAGGGTTATAAGAGCATTAAGCGTATAAAAGAAAGTCAGGTATGGTAAAAGCAGAATGAGACCTCTGGGCCACCGAAGGAACTCTAAATTAAGTAGTGCCAATGAGTCCGGCATCTACATATGCCACCTCCAGTTAAACTGCTGAGAACATAGTGTCCCTGCAACACTCACTGTGAACATTTGTCCAGATGTCAAGAGTCCTCTGCATTAAAAATATTCCCAGTGCTCTGATCAGCACAAAGCAATGGGATCTGGGAATTGCCCCCTTCAAATTTCCACAGTGCCTCCAATACCATTCTGTTATAATAAAGGCAGCCCTCCTTCATTGCACATTATGTTTGTTTGTTATCTATGCTTTATGTCATTATGCTTTAATAGTTCTTGTAATAGATGAGTTATTAGAAGGTTGAATTGGATTAAATCAATTATTTATGTAGGATAATCACTAACATAAACTATTTAAATATCATAAACAGGCTGTTTGGATCATTAGAATACAGACAATACTATTAAATGAGAAGAAGAGAGTAGAATTAAATCAGAGGTGAATGGCCTGTAAATCCAAAGCACCGCCAAGCATTCCCTATCACAAGGGCTTCAAGTATTATTTAATGTTTTTTTCTGAGCTTTAAAAAAAACCCTCAGCAACAACAGTAATGTTTCCTTCCTAAATCTCTGAAAGAGGGAAATGTATTATGTCAGCTCCAGCTAGTAAAATCCTTCCCCGAAACCTAAGAGATATTGGATGAAATGCAGATCCTTCTATTGATAGATTTTGGCCCAATTACTGTGAACTTTTATACCATTATGGCAAGTAATTTTCCAAAGAGAAATCTTCTCTTTGGCCCACATATAAAATTTGTAAAATTCCATGATTCCTGGTACATTGTAGTCTTTTGAAACTTTTAATAGATTGATATTTAATAGATTAAAATAAAATAGAACAAAGGATAATTCTTAGAAATACTGTTTTTGCTGCCATTAGATAAGATTTGCTGTCAAGATTTGCTGGCCCGTATATGAGGAATCCACTCATGTTCAAAGTTGCTATTAAAAGAGATTTTGTTATGGCTTCTTCAAACCTGAAACAATGCTTGGACTCCAAATGTAAGATTCCATTAAGAGACTGAGCCCTGGCATGGTTTAACCATCCATTTTACAAACCATTCCACTTCTTCTCCACATTGTCCCCACTCACTGCAAATCGAACAGGTTATTGTGGCAGGCTCATGCGGAGGAGAATGTCAGAGGATTTTAAACTGATTTCCTCCCATTTATCCTCAGGCTGCATGGCATGGGCAGAACAGATGTCAAAACTCCCAAGAAAACCAATACCGAGAGGAAAGAAATCATACAGTTCTGAAGATGGAGTTTAAAAGAATTTCAAAATTCTAATTTTGAACAATCCTGAAAGCAGCAATTAGTCTTGCAAAATACAATCTTATAATGCTCTGTGCTTCTTTTGGTTCACTTAATTTAGATGATGTACATGCCTAATACCTAGGAGAGAGGGGGAGAGGGATTAGGATATCAAGTATATCCTTTTCAAACAATATATAAAGTTTTTCAGCAGAATTAAAAAGTACTAGTAGACCTGTAAAAAACTCATAAACTATGTTTCACATTAAGCTGTTTAATCAATATGTGGATTATTTAATAGAAACGAAGAATGCCTTACAGGTATTTCTCAGCGTATGACCACAATTGTCTGCCTGTCACACCCAATTTTATGACCTCTTTGTTGCAGTCGTTAAGTGAATCACACAGTGTTAAGCAAATCCAGCTTCCCCCTCTGACTTTGTTTTTCGGAAGCCAGTTAGGAAGGTTTCAGATGGTGATCATGTGAATCCAGGATGCTGTAACCATCATAAATACTTGCCAGTTTCCATGCCCCTGAATCTTGATCAGCAAGGATGCTACGATAGTTGTACAGACCAGTCGTAAATTACGTTTTTCAGTGCTGTTGTAACAGCTGCTAAACAAATAGTTATACATAAGTCAAGGAGTACCTGTATAAGCGGCAGCAACATACACTCTGGAAAATGACCAAATCATTTCATACAAAATCTATTTTAATCATAATGTTTCTGAACACTGAAGTTGCATCTCTTACTTCAGCCAGTCAAAGGAACTCTGTCGATAATGTATAAGGTTATCTTTGATTTGAAGGTCAAAAAGCCTCTGAAGCATTCCAGACAGGCTTATAAAGTATGCTGTATCAAAAATAGCATTTTCTTCTTTGGCACCATCATTTATTAATTTGGAGCGGGCAGGTGGGGGACAAATCTATGCTTTATATCCATCTTTGCCTGGTGCTCTTCAGAAGAACTGGATTAAGTCTGGAAGTTCTGAACCAACATATCTGCAGAATAATAATAATAATAATAATAATAATAATAATAATAATAATAATAATAATAATAATAATAATAATAATAATAATAATAATAATAGTAATAGTAATTTATTTCTATACCGCCCTTCTCCTGAAGGACTCAGGGCAGTGTACAGCCTATTAAAACACAAAAATATACGGATATCAATTAAAAAATAATTAAAATTATTAAATAATTTCGGCCTAAATTAAAACCCAAAAATTTAAAACACCCAGTTTAAAATCATTTACTTTGATAGCCCGGTCTGGTGGAACAGCAGGGTCTTAAGGGCACAGTGAAATACATGGAGGTTGGAGATCTTCCGCAATTCCGGGGGCAGTTCATTCCATAGGGCAGGAGCTCCCACAGAGAAGGCCCTCTCCCTGGGTGTCACCAGCTGACATACCTTGGCCGATGGCACCCTGAGGAGCCCCTCTCTGTGGGAGTGGACTGGCCGGTGGGAGGCTACTGGTGGCAGAAGTCAGTCTCGAAGGTACCCAGGTCCTACGCCATGGAGCGCTTTAAAGGTGGTAACCAACACCTTGAATCGCACCCGGAAGACCACTGGGAGCCAGTGCAGCTCGCACAGGAGAGGTGTCACGTGGGCACAGCGAGTCGCGCACATAACCACCCGCGCGGCCGCATTCTGGACCAGTTGGAGACTCTGAGTGCTCTTCAAGGGGAGCCCCATGTAGAGCGCATTACAATAGTCCAGCCGGGAGGTGACCAGGGCGTGAGTGACCATGCGCAAGGCGTCCCAGTCCAGAAAGGGCCGCAACTGGTGAATCAGGCGAACCTGATAAAAAGCCCCCCTGGCCACGGCCGTCATATGCTCTTCTAAAGACAGCCGTGCGTCCAGGAGGACACCCAGATTACGAGCCCTCTCTGTGGGGGCAGAAGGCAGTTTTATTTTCTTAAACATGTGAGTATTGGGATCATGGCAATTCCTACACCATCACCCCCAATTATTTGTTTCAGCCTATGTAACAGTTGGGGATTTATATATGGGGAGACTATTATATACAGTTAAATGAGCATATGACACTAAACTAGAGGGCTGTTGTAGGATAGCTTATTTATTTATTTTATTTATTTTATTTTTTAAATTTATATACCGCCCTTCTCCCTGAGGACTCAGGGCGGTGTACAGCCAGAATTAAAAAACATGGAATACAAATATTAAAAACAATTAAAATATATATAAATTTGGCCCAAAATTAAAAATACAAACCAATTAAAACATTTAAAATTACTGTAAATCAACAAATCCCTTTTACTTGTTAACAAATACAGAATAAGTTTGCTGGCATTCACAAAACAATTTTCTTCGAAATTTAAAAAAACGCAGAAGGAGTAAAGCAAGCTTACAGTACATGTGTCTCCTCAGGGGTAACTTTTATTGATTCCAGCAGACTTATAAATTAGAGAAGATAAAATTGTAGTGTTGTTACATATAAACAGGAGTAGTCTTTTAGTCTTCTTGTAAATCTAACAAAAAAATGGTATGCCTTTGAGTCAATTTTGACTCCTAGCAACTGCCTTCTCTGTCATTACCATTGCCTCCTTCCTAAGGGTGAGAGAGACTGGCTGGCTCAAGATCATCCAAGTGGCTTTATACCTAAGATGGGACTATATCTCACCCTCCCAGTTTCTGCTTTGGCACTTTAACCATTATACCTAACTGTATCTTTGTAAATGTTCTAAGATGACTTACATCTGTGTGTGCCTGTGCTTCAAATTTAAAAACATTGATTCTTAAGAGGACAATACTGTGCACATTATATAAGATAAGACTAGTTATGCAGGGAGTCCTCAACTTACAACAATTCATTTAGTGACCACACTGAAAAATGTGACTTATGACCGTTTTTCACAATTATGACCTTTGCAGCATCCCCATGGTCATGTGATCAAAATTCAGGTGCTTGGCAACTGGTTCATATTTATGACCGTTGCTGTGTCCCAAGGTCATGGGATCAAGTTTTGTGACCTTCTGACAAACAAAGTCAATGGGGAAGCCAGATTTACTTAACTTACTAATGACAGTGATTACTCACTTACCAACTCCAGCAGTGGTGAAATCCAAATTTTTTTACTACCGGTTCTGTGGGCGTGGCTTGGTGGGCATGGTGTGGTGTGGCTTGGTGGGCGTGGAAGAGGAAGGATACTGTAAAATCTCCATTCCCTCCCCACTCCTGGGGGAAGGATATTGTAAAATCTGCATTCCCACCCCACTCTGGGGCCAGCCAGAGGTGATATTTGCCAGTTCTCTGAACTGCTCAAAATTTCTGTTCTCTAGAAGCTGCCAGAACCTGCTGGATTTCACCCCTGAACTACAGGGATTCACTTAACAAATGCAGCAAGAAAGGTTGTAAAATGGGGCAAAACTCACTTAACAAATGTCTCACTTAATGACAGAAAGTTACATGGTGAAATGCTAAGAAAACATTTTTATGCCACCAAATATATCCTCTAATTAAAATGGGTCATCATAGCTTTCCAGGGCATGGTAAATGAAATGATACATTTTAATTACAGGCAATTGGAATTCAATCTAGGTACATGAATGAAATTGCTATATAACCAAAAATTCACTCTAATTAATTTGGTTGATTTTTAACATTTGGAGGATCCTGCCTTTATCAAACAGGTTTCATTACATGTAATAAGGAAACAAAATGATATGTAACTGTAACATGGAGGATAATGAACTTTGTTAAGGACATGTGTAGCAAGATTTTTTGAATTACCACAAGCTGAATAAGGGACAATTCTGTAATATGGTTTCTAATAAGGCAAATGCACTTTTAGACTGCATCAGTAGAAAATTCAAATCATACAAAGTAAGACCTCAACTATATTCCTAACTGGTCAGACACAATTTAGTTCTATCTAGATATTACTAGATGTTACAGAGAAACAAAAGGACAATGAGGATGATTGGGGGATTGGGAACGCAATGTTTGTGTTTCAGTGTTTATGTTCAAGGTTTATGTGAATTAGAAATTTTTGACCTTAAAAAATATTACTGAGACATTATGCCATTTTTCAAGTACTGAAGGAATGTCAGATAGAAGATTCCTATTTTTTTTTTAACTTCTCAGAGTGCAGAACCAGAAATAATTAATAGGAAGCCAGATTCCAGTTGGATGATATGAAAACCTGTATAACTCTATGTATACAGAGATTGGGCAACCATTCTCCACTGAGCAGGGTGTTGGACTCTGTGATCTTGTCCTGTGATTGACTTGCATTTTTCAATTAACACCTGAAAGAGAGGCTGTTTAGACAAGCTAACTCTTTCTGTTTATTCTTGTGTGCTGTGAGATAACAAACTTTCTGCTCTAACCTCAATTAGATATTATTTCCCCTTTTTGTTGTAGCAAGTGCCTTTTGCTTGCTAGATTCTTAATCCTGATTAAGATGTAAGCTTCCTTTACTGGTACCTAAACTTGAGCAACTCAAGAGTGGGGGTGGGGAAAGAGGGATTAAAACTCGCCCAGCGAAAACAACCCCAGTGCTCTAAATAATTAATGGGAACAAGTTAAATAAACGTGAAGCTGTTTGTCAATACTCATCCTGCAAATTCTAAAATAGGCAGCAACACAAAAATTTCTGAAAACAGGCCTGGACAGCCCCCTCCAACTCTTTTAATTCACTAATTCATATCCATATTCATTTAGAAGAATACCTTTATCCAGTGGTGAAATCCTCCGCGGTTTGCCACCGGTTCGCTGCCCGCACATGCACAGTGCATGCCAAATGCACAGTGTGTGCCAAATGCATGTTGTGTTCGCATGCACAGTGTGCACCAAATGCACGCTGCATATGCATGCATGCACAGTGCACACCAAATGCACACTTTGCGCGGGAAAAGGAGGCTTAAGATAAGTAGAACAGTGAGGGGGAGAACAACTGTGCCACGCGATTTAGATTTGCTAGAAAGCAGGATTTCCTGCTTTCTAGCGAATTTAAATCGCGCGGCACAGCTGATCGTCGGAAATACCGGTTTGGAAGAATCGGTAGCATTTTTTACTACTGGTTCACCCGAACCGGTAGCTCTGATTACTACCGGTTCTCCCAAACTGGTAGCTTTTATTACTACCAGTTCACCCGAACCGGTGCAAACCAGTAGCATTTTACCTCTGCCTTTATCCAGTGAACTAAGGGTTTACCCAAACAGTGCATCAACTTTTAAGGTTCCAATAAAGTTGCTCAGGACAAGGTGACAATAAACCCACCCAAGAGAAAAAAATTAAACAACAGTCATGGAATAATTTTAAGTAGGTGCAGTGAAGCATGAGTACCACAGAAATGTAAAAGCAATATGGGTCTTCAGAACAGATTATATAGTTGCAAAAAAAAATCCTTGCTTACAAAAATTCTTCCCAGCTACAAAACCAATTTCAACATCTTTCTCTCTAAAGATAACATTTATATCTCCTATGGGATGCCTTGCTATATAAGTGAACATATATCTGGGCTGAGTCACTACAATCTATCAAATCACCTGTGTAGCTTAGCTTCATCTAATTATGTTGTACGATACAGAAAATTGTCTATTCAAAGGGAAGTGGGGATTGGTCATGGCCTTTAGTATTATATATAAATATATTGACACAGAGAAGTTTGGCCTACTAGTTTGGCCTACTAGTTATTAAAACTGGGGGAAGGATGGGAGAATTTTCCTTATTCTAAAGGAAGCTTGGGGGCAGTACAAATATTACCTTTATTTAGTAAGAAGAAACTCAAGGGGAAATTTCTTTTTCTAATAAAGTTACATTGCTCAACAGTATAATAAACCATTAAGAACTTCAAGAGGAGGGAAGAAACAATGAGACTGGATAATATCTTGATCAGTTTATTACTAACAGAGACTCCAAGGACTCCCAATGTTACTGAATTATAACTTCCAATATAACTTATCTCTAAGATTGGCCACGCTAAGTGGATATGCCAGAGATTGCAATTCTAAAACACTGAGAGGGCCACAAGCTTTCTGTATCATATAAATAAATGCATTATTATAAAACAATAATATTAAATATTAATAACTGATATTTAATTTATCCTGGTTGGTTGCGCAGTCAAATCCAGTTAGACTGGATTTGGCATTTATTATCTATCTATCAAGTCTTTCCCAAGGACAAGGGATAGGGAGATAGTATTGTTTAATAATATTAAAGGTATCGTCGCAGGACATAAACAGTTCCAGGAAAAGCTGCCTTGTGCAAATCACTGATGGGTATCTTTGTCAATGGCAATGAGTGTTCAAGCAAGTGCTCCACACAACTTAGTATTTTGTGATTTTCTCTAGTTCTTTCTCTTCTCTTCTGCTGTCTCTAAGAACCACCATTTCTACTACCAATAGCCAGACTATTTTTGTCTTTATTATTGACAGTTTTTAAGTCTGAGTATTATGTGGCAGGTGCTTGTCTGTTTGAATTCTAAAGTCCCAGAGCAGCTTCTTCATTTTCTATCATTTTGTCCATGTTATGATCCCACCAGATTTTGCTTGCCGGCAAATGGTATTTCTTGCAGCTATTCCAATGCACCATTGTTGCAATTTTGTCATGCTATTGTTTGTAGTCAGTCTGTGTGGTTTTCTTGCAAGAGCTAAGTGCAAGAGTTCCAATGTTTGAAACCACCCACATTCTCCATGATGCCTAATGTATCTCAGCACTTTCAGTGATAAAGATAGGAAGGAGAATTATGAGTAAGGATTTCTGTATTTAATCTTGAGAGTTACAATTCCTGCTCTTCCTACTAACATGTGTCATTTAGTAAATCTCTGCATCAGTGGTGGGTTGCTCCCGGTTCTGTCCGGTTCTTTAGAACTGGTAGTAAAAGCGGTGGGAGGCTCTGCCCACCTGCCTGGGCGTCAGAATTGACTATCTGCGCATGCGCAGAAGCAAGCACATGCAAGCAAGCATATGCAAGCAAGCAAAGCAAGCGCGCATGCACGCTCCCATTGCAAACCAATAGTAAAGGTAAGTAGAACCCACCCCTGCTCTGCATCACACTGAAAGCTCCCAAACAGGAATTAAAGCATAGTTCTATCAATAGAGGAGAATATTTGTAGCTCAAGTTTGAAATGAGGGATTAGCACTCTCTTGAGTTTAGTTGTTTTCTTGCAGATGTTTCATTACCAAACTAGGTAACATCATCCGTGAAGTTAGTGTTGCTGCATTCTCCACTTTCACATAATTCAACCGTTTCCACAACTGGCAGGTAATTATAACAGTTGCAGCATCCCATGATCATGTGATTGCCATTCACACACTTCACAGCTTCTGATGATTTTATTTAGTTTGGTAGTGAAACATCTGCAAGAAAACAACTAAGGTCAGAGAACCCCAAGGGCCCCTCGTAACTCTCTGCTGCAGATATCTGAAAGACCACCAGATGGCAATAAACCTGCTCCTCTTTATTTGTTGCTATCAAGTAATCATTTGTATTTTTGCAACCCAGATATGATGTGACTATTCTCTCTCCCCTTGTTCTTTCATACTTAGGAAGGCGTCATGGTGGATTTGATGAGATCAGTCAGAAGCTGCCAACATCTTACTTGGACTAGCAGTAGAAGAAGTGGTGACAGCAGCAGTAGCATATAGTTTTACATGTATAAAGGCATAAAGGGTTAAATCCTGATTATTTTTTCCTTCCTTCCTCTACACTGGAAACCCACATTACCATCTTTTTCTGCATAACATTTTTATAATGTTCTCTGCCCCCAGCTTTCTCTCTTTCCACCCTGCTAACCTCAATCCTGACAGATGCATAGTCCTCTACAGCCAACAAATGCATATGAATATGATGAATCACAATTGCACCTCAGGATATGACCATAACCTCATATCAGCATAATCAAAAACCTCAACTTATCAATTTATCGACTAGTGCCAGGAAGAATGCCCCATACATAGCGTATGGTAGGTTTTACTGCACATTAGAATCTATTTACACCTTTATGTAATCAATCTATGGGTTTAAGGATGTAAGAAGAATGCAGGCATGGCCATTCAGTGTTATGTTGACCATTAACACGCAATAGAGAAATTGAGATAATTATTCTGCATAGTACAATAGGGTTGGTTATGACATGTGAATTTTATATACCTATTAATCAATCTTCATGACAGAGGATTAACCACTCAACTAACTTTGAATGACCAATAACTTTTTTTTTACATATCAACCACAGACTTTCACCCAGGAAATTAAATCCAATAAATAAATTAGGATGCACATTTTTTACAAAATGGTCCATTTTTCTCTCATGCCATTTACATGGTTAAAACTGTATCTGCATATATAGATCTTTCTTTTGGGTATTATTTCAGAAGAAGAAGAAGAAGAAGAAGAAGAAGAAGAAGAAGAAGAAGAAGAAGAAGAAGAAGAAGAAGAAGAAGAAGAAGAAGAAGAAGAAGAAGAAGAAGAAGAAGAAGAAGAAGAAGAAGAAGAAGAAGAAGAAGAAGAAGAAGAAGAAGAAGAAGAAGAAGAAGAAGAAGAAGAAGAAGAAAGAAAGAAAGAAAGAAAGAAAGAAAGAAATGTAAGAGACTGCTTTGGGCAATGCAATGCTATCTCCATTGGAAGCATTATTTCCCTACCTTCCCCCGCTTCCCATCTATTCTCCTTCCTTAGCAGCTGGCCCGAAGGAACTAAACTTAGCAAGGCTGAGGTGTAGGAAACTAGATAGCACATTCTAGCGCCTGAAAGGAAATGCAAGGCTCAATGTGTTTGAGGTTAAGATTAATACCCAACTTCCTCTAGAGCTATTTTAAACAGTGGTAAAGGATGGCTTGCTTTCTTATAACAAAATGACAGATGATCAAAAGGTTGACTATGATCTGTATGTTAGGCATCCGTGCTCCTATTGTAGCCCTTTAGCTGACAGGAGCATTTGAACTCGGTGACTTCTACTTCCGCTCTTCTTCGTTTCTGCAAAACATTCCAGGAACTGGTCATAGCAAAGCATCAGCAAGGAATGAGTAGATGATTTTGCACAGGAGGAGAGAGAGGGAGGGAGGGAGGGAGGGAGAAAGAGAGAGAGACAGACAGACAGACAGACAGACAGAGAGAAACAGCTGTCTTTGTTTTAGATGAAGTGTGACATTGTGAGAGGCTAGAAATGTGGCTGTTTCACTACCGACAATTATTGCAAGGATATATTCCTCAGCAACAACCCAGGAAGTTAAACAGTTTGAAACCTAACCTCCCACACTGAACAGCAGGAAGGATGTGTCCAAGGCAGGTCATTGCCTTCTCCTATCCTGGAGGAACTAATAAGTCTGTTGACACATTGATGTTAAGGCTGGGCTCTCTCATTCTGCTAGTGGGTCAAATCCAGGAGGCAAACCATGATATATGCTGGTAGCATTTTCTTTTAAAGTACGTAGCCAGTTTCTAGACCATGAGACATGGAAACCGGCATAGACCAAGAAGGAAGCAGGAAGCTTTTCCTATTATATTAGCAAAGTACATGTTTGTGAAGAAGGTGGGAGAGATAAGATAGCATGCCAATTAAATTATAGGCTGCATTTGCCTTGCTTGCACTTTCTTTCTGCATAATGTTTTCATTAAAAATCTGGACCTGTTGGTACTTTCAGTACAACATACTAACTTGATCAATGGGAAAACATGTGGATAAACGGATTGAAATTTACAATATGCTATCATCTCAAAGAGAACATTTACAAAATGATGAATAGATGGTGTTTATCCCCAGTCAAACTAGCTAAAATGTATAAAGACTCTCCAAATATTTTCTGGAAGTGTAAAACTTAACAGGACTTTTTACTATCTGTGGTGGACTTTCAAAAAAGCTAGGCAATATTGGGTTGAAATTTATAATTTAATTTTTAAAAAATGAAAATTAATATACAATTCAGACCAGAGATTTTTATGTTAGGGATATGGCTAGTGCTGGAAAAATCATATGGTATTTTATTTTTATATATGATAATAGTGCTGCTATTTCTGTATGTTCAACCCTGGATGGACTCTGTGATACCTACAATAAATCTAGTAAAGGGACAGAAATGACAACTGTAGCTAAATTAATAGGTTTTGTGAGAGAAAAGTCACTGAGGAAACTCATCTTTAATTGGAAAGCTTTTCTGGAGGGTTTTTTTTTCAGAAAATGGAAAAATATCAAATTATTACATATGGATATGATAATTATTAAAACTTATTAATGTGAGGACAAAATATTATAGTGTTAAACCAAAAGTTGAATTTAAATGCTTCTTATCTTTTTTGAAGAAGAAATCAGAAGTCATTCTGTCTGAGTGTGTGTGTGTGTGTGTGTGTGTGTGTGTGTGTGTGTGTGTGATATATATATTAATATATCTTTCTGCTCTTTTATTTCTTTTTCTATCTCTCCTCTTTATCTTTCTAGTTGTTAGTTTCTGTTAGTTTTTATTTGTATGTTCTGTAAATAACATTAATTTAAAAATGCTGGATCTGTTGGTGAAATTATCTGAAGTGAGAAAGTAAACAAAGCCAACTTCATTTTATATGTCTCAGGGACAGGGGTGGGTTCTAAAATTTTTTACTACCGGTTCGGTGGGTGTGGCTAGGTGGGGGGGCATGACTGATTGTGCGTAGCCAATGTGACATCACTCACGCACTCAGTCACATGACCCCCCCCAAGCCACGCCCACCAAAAAGGTGGCTAAAATTTTTGGGACTTTTTGAAACTTTTTTTTGACACTCCAGGTCGGGACACATGGGGTGGCGGTGTTCGTCTCAGCTTTCCCTCCGTTGCCCTTCCTGGCCGAAAAGCGCCCCTTCTCGCCTCTGACGGGCCTTCCTTGTGGTTGCAGCCGAAGCAACCCACTCCACCAGCTCAGGGCAGCGGACTCAGCTGTAGCCCAGACGAGCCAAGGAACTGCAGGGAGCCTCCCGCATATTGCACCCCCTCCCAGCCTTCCCCCCCCCCGCACCTCCACACCATTTTTGGGCACCCAGCTTACTGGGCTGCCCCCATCCCTGTCGCGGCTCCAATGGTGGTGGGCTCCAGGAGACGCTGGCGGCACAGAGGCGCAGGTGAAGGCTGGGAGGGGGATGCAACATGCGGAGGGCCAAGTCCGCTCCCTTCGCCTCCCCACACTTGTTTACCTGTTCCAGAGAGCTTGGGCTACGCCTCCCTCCGACCCAGCTGCCTTTCTTGCTGGTGACGCTCCTGAGCGAACTCTTCTGTCCTTGGCTGTTGTGAAGAAGTGGCAGCTCTGGGTGCGCCACGCCTGCTTTGTTCTCTTTGAGAGCCGCTTTGCACCTTGTTTGCAAAACAGCTCTCAAAGAGAAAGAAGCAGGCATAGCGCAACCAGAGCTGCCGCTTCTTCGCAACAGCCAAGGACTTCTTCTGCTTGGAGCTCCAAGCTGCAGGGAGGGGGGGTGGCTGCAACGCCGGCAGCTTCAGTGAGGTCCTTCCCTCAGTGGTTTGTTTTCTTTTACCTTGTCTAGGCGACTTTGTAATTAAAGACTGCTCTGCGTCTTTTGATTTTTCTCGGGCGCGGAGAAAAGTGAGCCTGTGCAAAGGGACTGAGCCTGCTGCTGAACTTGGAAGCCGAGAGGCTTCTTTTCCACCCAGCCACTGGCGCACCGCGCCGGAAAGACCTCCGGTCGCTGTTGCCATCTTCGCGCATGCGCAGCTTTCTTCTCACTGGCTGAAGGACTTTTCAGCACCCTGTGGCCAAGCGCCTGAGAGGCTTCTTTGCTCCGGTCAGCTTCAGGTGGCGAGCAAGCAGCGACTGGGGAACCAGTTCAGGGGCGTGGCCTGGCTGCCGTTACTACCGCCTTCGGAGAACTACTTCCTAAAGTTACTACCTATTCGGTAGAGTAGGGCCGAACCAGGAGCAACCCACCACTGCTCAGGGACTGTTTCAAAGCTGCTTCAAGACATTTTATTCCTTGAGACAAATTGCAGGTGGCTTCCTGCTCCAATTTTCCATGTACATGGATGATAGAGACAGGACTGAACCAGACTGGGAAATTCTGTGTTAAGGATTGAGATGTACCCTGCACTATGGTGATATCCTATATCAGTGGTGGCAAACCTATGGCATGAGTGCCAGAGGTAACATTCAGAGACCTCTCTATGGGCACATGCACCGTTGCCCCAGCCCAGCTCCATCGTGTTTCTCCCGCAGGTGGGAGAGAGAGAGGAAGGGAGGGAGGAAAAGAGAGAAAGGGGGGGAAAGAGAGGGGGGAGGGAAAGAGAGAGAGAGGGAGGGAGGGAGGAAAAGAGAGAAAGAGGGGGGAAAGAGAGGGGGAGGGAGAGAGAGAGGGAGGGAAAAAGAGGGGAGGGAAAGAGAAAGAGGGGGGAGGGAAAGAGAGAGGGAGGGAGGGAGGAAAAGAGAGAAAGAGGGGGAAAGAGGGGGAGGGAAAGAGAGAGGGAGGGAGGGAGGGAGGAAAAGAGAGAAAGAGGGGGAAACAGAGGGGGAGGGAGAGAGAGAGAGGGAGGGAAAAAGAGGGGAGGGAAAGAGAGGGGGAAGAGAGGGAGGGAGGGAAAGAGAAATGATATTGTTGCTAAACTTAATATTTCAAAAGCAGAAAAAAAATGAAAGGGCATAAAAGTGCACTTATCACGTTTCTCTTAGAACTCTGAACCCTGCATTGCTTATCATTATTTTAGGTAGTAAAACCTCATTATTCAGGTAAAATTGCCATGTTGGCACTTTGCAATAAATAAGTGGTTTTGGGGTTGCGGTTTGGGCACTCAGTCTCTAAAAGATTCGCCCTCACTGTCCTATATCATAAGAGAGTAGATTTAGTAAAGGGCCATGTGGCAGTTATGGTTCAGGAGTGCAACAGAGGCAGCCCTGCCTCTGAAGGTGGTTATATTCATCTTGCATGTTTTACACAGCAGCTTGGTTTATCAATTCTGCAGAGATATTATGTGGGAACAAGTGTCATATATAATGTAAGCAAATGCATATTTATCTACAACAGTGGCCCCCAAACTTTTGGGCACCAGGGACCGGTTTGCTGGAGAGAGGGTTTTCCACGGACCCAGGGGGGGGTTGGCATGGTTTCATGTGCTGCCTGTATCCTTGAATTGGGCCTTCACTTGTTTGTGAGGACCGGTGCCGATCCATGGACCGGGCATTAGGGACCTCATGATCTATGCCCTCCTTTTTCCTTTCAGTATGATGTAGTAGTTAAGATGCTGGAGTGGATAGAAGACCCAGGTTCAAATCTGCCCACTGCTATGGAGTGTCTATGGGTGACTTTGGACTTCTCACTCTCTCTCTCAGCCCACTCATCTCACAAGGTTGTTGGGATGGGTGGAGGGAATGTTATTTATATAGTGCCTTGAATTCCTATAGCAGGCTATAATGGTAATAAATAAAATTATTATTATCTACACTATGGGAAAGCACAGCTGCCAGTTCTTTAGCTGGTGTTGGCCTTCATACACACTGAGTTCTCCCCAAGGATGTCATAAAGTATCAGCATAGTATATGTGCAGATCCAAGCGGTAATTGTAATTGAGAGACACACATTTTTGTCAATGTGCAGATTTTTCTAAGTGCAATCCAAGATTTGTTGGTATGGCACCTTGTGTGCCGATTAATACTGGGTCAGCCAAGACCAGTTCATATCATAAATTATTATTTTATTCTAAAAATCTAACAAATAAATTAATCTCTTGAAAGTTTTCTTCCACCAGCTGAGCAGGGATGCAATCTTGATTTTTAAAAAAAACAACAGTAATCTTCCAGGATTGTGTACTTGTGATGTGTGAAAGAACGGAAGATTGCCAGTCTGAATTGATTTTGAGCTGCTTTTGCTCTTTTCAATCCTGCCTGATCCAAAAAGAAAACAATTGATTTTGCTGGGGAAACATCATCATTCTTGTACAATGTCTCCTGGTGAGAAAGATTCCCTGTTTGATCAGCAGAGCCAATTTCTACATACGGCTTTATCATTTCAGTGCAATTTTCTCAAAATATAATGACTGCCTATATAGACATAAGATCACACAAACCTCTTTTGCTTTTGCTTTCAGAAATCAAGTTATTTATGGTCTTTGATTTTTACAATGACTTCCTATGTTGCGAGTCAGGTAAAATATTAACCTAGCCTCCTAAAGAGCACGGTTGTCCAAGCTGAGCTTTAGAGCAAAAGTTCAGTCTCAGAAGAAGTCCAAAAAGGCCCTCTGAATACAGCAGTGCAGCCTTGCCCCATTTTGAGGTAAGTGAAATAATACACAGTACTGTCCAAAAAGCCTCTTTCTTCTCCCTCCCTCCCTCCCTAAAACCATTAAATTCAGAGTCTAAAATTACATACTGACTTACTGACATCAACAACCACAAACCTAAACTAAAGTTTTTCTCCAACATGAAACGGTATTTTTTTTTAAACTGAACAAACCTCTTCATCTTGATGTGCATCTTTCATGGCAGAGATGCTTCTTTGGGGAACTGTCTGTTCTCTTCCTTCTCTCTAACATCTGTCAGGTCTGGGCTGCAAAAATCCAGATGGCTATTAGATGGCAGCAAAGAATTAGGATTTCCTGTCTCTCTTGGCTGCCATCTGGATTTTAGCAGCGTCAGCCAAGTAACCTTAACTATACTACAGGAGCTCTAGAAGCCACAACTAATTTGCATCACTTAGGAGTAACACTTAGGATTCACAGATCTCCTGAATTAAAAGTAGAGGGCGATATATATCAATGGCTCACGTGGATGTATGGCCCTTCCTTTTACTGGATTCTTGTTCTGTCTAATGCATTATCTATCAAGAGAATTGCTTTTCAACTCCCCTAAGCTCCCAGTTAAATATGGTATCTGACAACAATACTCCAGAGTTTTAAGGCTGGAGTTTTTCTCTCAGATTTATGTGGCGATGCCAGAATCTTGAGTTTTTATATACATGCAGTGTATGCATTTTAACAACTGTGGATGTCAGTCTATATCTTAGGATGTCAGTCCTATAAGGTAGGCCAGACTAAGAAACCAGTGCCACAAGAGACTCTTGCAAGTCTGAATGTGCTTCCTGCCCCTCCCTTAGTGAGAAATAGGAAGAGGTCTGTCTGAGACATTTACTCAGACTAGTTTCTTGGAATGGGCTGCATTTGTGTGAGCCCTTCGAGGTAGTCCAGACAGGAAGCACAAACCACGGGTACTAATATTCCTTTATTGTAAATTTACAGTAACAGAATCTGAAATCTCTGGAAGTCTCTCCCTTTCTTTACTTTTCTTTCCCAGAGAATTAGGGAGAGTCCCTTATCAGATGCTTCTCATGTTGGTTGAGATACCTTTTGCATGACAGTTATTTAGTCTTTGGCTTTTTCTCCTGCCTCCCAAAGTCAATCCCACATACCATTATAACTTGTATGATTGTTTGCCTGGACTTTCAAGGCCATGATTTGCTATGCTCACATCATGTAATAGTTGAGATTATATAACTAGCTGATGGAGGGGTGGACAGATAAAGATGATTAGACATGCACTGATACACTTATACAGATACTTTTCTTCCCAGTCTTTAATATAGGAGTTCCCAAAATCTGAGACAATGGACATAACTTGCATTTGAAGAACTTGTTACAAACGCTGTCAAAAAATGGCTGTTACAATGAGGGCTTGTTCATTTAGCTGTAATGGTAGGCATGACCAGATTTTTAAAAAAGAATAGAAAAAGGAAAGCTTTCCCCCGCCCAATCGTGTCCGGCTCTAAGGGTTAAATGCTCATCTCCATTTCCTAGCTAAGGAAGCCAGCATGGTCTGATGATGCTTCTATAGTCATGTGGCCAGCATGTCTATACACCGAGATGCACAGAATGCAGTTATACCTACCCACCAAAGTGGGTATTTATCTACTTGCATTTCCATGCTTTCAAACTGCTAGGTTGTCAGGAATGGGGCAAGAATGGGAGCTCACCTCATCATGTGGTGCTTGGGTCTCAAAATGCCGACCTTCCAGTCAATAAGCCAGTGTCTTAACCACTAGGTCACTGCACCCCCTTTAAATTTATCTGAAGGCAAAATAATATGAATGTTCTCCAGGCACCATCCACCACCCTATCACTTTATTTTTCTCCTTCTTCTGGACCATAGGTACTGCTCAAAATAAATTTCTAGACTGGAGCTATCCATTATTTTTATATTTCCTGCTCTAGGAGGCATAATCATAAAATTACCATCACTACCATTATCTAGAAATGCCAATGGGACACATATATAGAAATAAGATTTTTTCTTTGTAATATGCCACTTTTTCATTTAATTTCTTTCAGTAACAACAAACACACACACACACAAATGCATATATACAAACAAAGGTCTATTTCACATTTCTTTAGATAATTCCTCTTTCTGGATTTAACTCCCTACTATACGCACACCTGTATATTTATCAATCAGTTTAGGAATTTCTTTTTTAAAAGCATTGTTTTTCTATTTTACAAATACAGGTGAAACTCAAAAAATTAGAATATCGTGCAAAAGTTCATTTATTTCAGTAATGCAACTTAAAAGGTGAAACTAATATATGAGATAGACTCATTACATGCAAAGCGAGATAGTTCAAACCTTGATTTGTCATAAGTTTGATGATTATGGCTTACAGCTCTGTGAGAGACTTGGGCAGTTTTAAAATTGGATAGATGATAGAAAGATAGAAGATAGATAGATAGATAGATAGATAGATAGATAGATAGATAGATAGATAGATAGGAGAGAGGGAGAGTGGGAGAGGGGCAGAGGGGAGAGAATGGGAGAGAGAGTGTGTGCGTCAAAGCTGTTTTCCAGAATATTCTACTGCATTTCCTGTCCTTTCTTCTCGGTGATCCTGTGTTAAGTCTTCATATCAAGAAGTAGCATGAGTTTAACTATTATCTGCTAAGAATAAACAGGAAGCAAAGATCTCTGGATGCCTATTATTCCTCTCTAGTTTCAAGATCAATCAATTACTGGTGGGGATGCTACTTCTTTCAAGAATGCACACACTCAAGAGGCCTATTGAAGGTGACAGTGGCATTCTGCAAAGGTCAGACATGAATTACAGATCACACTGATATTTCCTTTTGTAGAGCTCTTGACTGTCTGAAAGTACCTGCAGCAGTTTGAGAATTTACTCTCAGGAAAGCAACAGAAGATTCTCACCCCCGGTGACTCAGTCTTGAACCACTAAAGGTCAATCCTTTGCATACCCTAGTTGACAGCTAATTAATATCCACTACTTTTTGTTTACCATGGGGCTTCAAAGGGGCTCTGTTTTGAAACCTGATTACCAGAAGCTTAATTAAAATTAGGAATCTAGGAAAGGCCAAGTGCTGTGGCAGCCCATTTCCCTGCACCCCCAAAGAACAAACTCATATATTTATTAAATTGTTGAGTATTAACCATTAATCCATTTTTGAAATTGTTGCAGAACTTTTGTGTGGGCCGGGGAAGGATCACTCACAAACTATGTGGCATTTCTCATGTTATGGCTTGAGGTCTGACCTCTCTGCGCGCATTTACTGTCAATCTTTTAAAAATAAAAATGGAGGAGGTTTTGTCTTGTTTTGTCTCTGCTTCCATGAATTACAGATGTTTAGAGTTCTGAGGAACCTATGCAACAACTCAGAATGAAGCTGTTTGGTTTTTCAGAGTTGGTTTCAAATATACAGTCCTGGTTTTTCATTTTTCATCTCTGCACAAAGGAACTGTTGCCCAAATAAAAATGTAACATTTCCCGTAAGATTAACACAAACAGTTCATCTTACTGGAAGTGTTATATTTTAATCAGAGCATTAGTATACACGGATAAAAAAAATGAAGAGCCAAGCTTGTATATTTCATCGGACTGCTTACAAGCAATAGCATAAATAAAAATGGAATTCTATCCTTGCTATTGGACCAAAAATTGTGTGAGAGGAGAAGGGAAATTACTAAATAATTCAAATCCTGAAAATGCAGTGTTCCATTAATACTGTAAGTGGAAAACCCTAAACATTTTCAAAAGAAATGTTATGAGTAGAAAGACATCAAATTCATTTTTAATAGCCAGTATTTCAGTCAATTTATTGCCACCCGGAGATGTTTAGCCTAATGGCCAGGTGTGCTTTCTGCCTCAAAGGGTTTATAAATCAAACCGTCTCTTCTCAGTGCTTCCCATCTTTGGTCAGTTGTTCCCTTTCTTCTTTCTTTTATTTTTTTAAAAAAAGTTTATATTACATGTTTCAGACACAAATTACTTCCTCCCAAGATAAGGAACAATTCATGGGCAATAGAGCAAATAGCATGCACAAGTCTACATTTTGATATTCTGGTACTCAAAGTGTGAGGTTATTTTATTCACTTAATACTAAGGATTCTTTTTCAAAGAGGTATTGATGATCAAAAGATTATTGCTTAAATTAATATTGAAAGGTTCTGATGGCTAGTATCTACTATCTATAGACAGTTGACCTGCTTGGATGTGTGACATTGCAAAAGAAAAAATTGGAAGTCTTGAATTTAGTCAGCAAAGAAAGAAACCTAGCAAACTTCAGCTGGATGCATTAGGCTGCTGTTTAACTTTGACAGAACTGATGCTGCTTTAACATTAATGATTCACACCATTGATTATTCATGCTAATCTTCAGGCACTCCTAAAAGGAATGCACATAAAAGAAATGGGGACACATTTTCTGGTATTTCTGCCTCACTGCCATCACCACATTGATGGAAAAGTTTTACTGTGAGACTATAGTTATATTTTGGTGCAAGGTGGCCTGGTGGCACACTAGTTAAAGTGAAAAACTGTCTGTCCACAGTCTGGCATTTGATCATGACCAGCTCAAGGTTGACTCAGCTTTCCATCCTTCTGAGGTCTGTAAAATGAGGACCCAGATTGTTGGGGGCAATATGCAAATAATGTGTCTACCTTATAAATCACACAGAGAGTGCTGTCAAGTGCCATGGGGTGACATATAAGCCTAAATGCTATTCCTATTGCTACATTTTGTTGAACATGCATGACTACAGGTTTTGATAGGATTAGAAATTAGGAAGTTATCTTTCCAAAAGGCAATGGGACTTTCTCGGTTTTTTTCCTTGAAAATGTTTCCCTTCTTTTCTCATCCAAGAAGTTTCTTCAATTCTGACTGAATGGTGGGCAATGGAAGGATTTATGCTCTTAGCAATCATCTGGTCATTAGCACTCTGAGAGTTGCTTCCATTCTTCTATTCCCCACCATTCAATCAGAATTGAAGAAGATTCTTGGATGAGAAGTGAAACATTTTCAAGGAAAAAAACCCAAGAAATTCCAGTTGCCATTAGGAAACTTTGGGACAAACATAACCTGGATGATTGAGAATCTCCATAGACACATATGATTAGGAACCATTCACAATTATGTTTCCAGATCCCCAAAACCCTTTAAAGACATTCGCCCAATGTGGCTACACCCTCATGTCCTGTCAAGTACATCTGATCAGACCTCAGGTGAGAAGTTTTATGAGATATATCAAGTAGAACAAAACAAATGTTCTCTTAAAAATACATGCATTTTTATTTCAGTCAAGAAAGTCATTTGGCAGTTGGAAACCCCAACTGAGGTGTTTTATTGCACAATCACTTATGCTTACCCAGAAAATTCAGTTTGCAATTATATCTTCTATTTCCAATTACAATGTTCTTATATTTCCCAATCACTTTTCCAAAACCTTTTCCTGATCAAAGGAAGATGGAGATTGTTACACAGTGTCTTTTAATTTATAGACCTTGAAGTCATCTATTGCTAGTGCAACTTAAATCAAAGAGGTGGCCCACACACCTTGTTAGGAATACAACTGCCATCCCTTTTATCCACTCACTGAAATATGGTATAGCAATAACTTTCAGGATACAAACACACTGAAAGAGAAATTAAAATGATTGATGACATCCAATTCACATCTAAATTTATTCCAGCTCCTCAAGCCAATTGTTCTTCTTTTAAGAGGATGTTTAAAGCAAAAGCATCTGTCAAAATCTTCAAGGTGTTATTCTAATTTTATTGGAAAAATGCAGAGAAACAGATTTCTCATTAAGATTGCCATACTGTATCCCCTTTGACATCATTTATTTTATAGTTTATACCTATATAAACTGTTTTGTAGATTTGAGGCAAACTGAAAATGAATATTTTCTTAATTTAATGTAAGCTCGTGTTCTCATCGACTAGCATAAAAGAAATAAAAAAGACATATCCAGTTAATCTTACTGGAATATTTAGCAAAATGTTGAGCCGCCTGAATAATATTTGTTAATGAATTAGCGAGGTCATCTAAAATTGCTGAAATATCCATTTTAGCATATAAAAATAGTTTATAATCAAAGCCGAACAGTGTGATGCCAGTAACATCATTAGACTGCCTAATTAAAATAGCTAAGCATTCCAAGATTAATTCAAACACAGCAGAGAAAATAGATACCCCTGACAGGTACTGCAGTGTAACTCAAATGGCTCTGAAACAAATTGGTTTGTTATAACGTGCACAGAGGTTTGTTGGTAATAAATTTCCATCCATTTAATAAAATAGAATGGAAACCTATACTGCCTCATTGCTTCCTTAAGAAAATTAATTAAAGCTTTCTCAGCACTTAAAGATAACAGCAACATGGGGTCGATGCTATGTCAAGCTGTATCCAAAATATTATCAATAAATCTAAATTATCAGATCCTTTTCTGTCTATCTACTACCAAAACTCTCATTCATGTTGCTTTTAACTGGGCAAAACAGTGCACTATAGGGCAAAACTTGTTGAATCAATGTGCCTCAAATGGGCTAATTTACAGAATGCATCCAAAGTCCAGGACTCATGATTCCTGTGGAATTGAAACTGGGAAATTTTATAAAACATTTTATGACTTAAACATGATCATAAAACAGTTTATGACATAAAAATGTCATAAAACATTTCCTGGGCTGATGTTTGACCATACTATACAGTTTGACATGGTCTACTTCCAAGGCAGATACATCTCTGAATGCATCCCATCTTTTCCACTTTTGAAGAAATTGAGGAATCTGATAAGGAAATATTACGGAAATGATAACCCAGGGGGTCATAGGTTGTCTAGTTTCTAATAAATTCAGACTGAGAGCCTGATGAATTATATCTGAGAGATATGAATTATATCTTGTAGAGACCTACAAGATATAATTGGCAGATATAATATTTATTGGCAAATACCTAGCCAATAAACAAGTTGATAACTTTGTATCAACATTAAGAAATGAAATAGATCTTTAATTTATGCAAAATTTGATAATTTTATCCGGTTTTAAAATCAGTTATTACACGTAAGTCTCATAAAATGATTGGAGAAGTTTATTTGATTTAAAAGTTTTTATTATAATATATATGCCAAGAGCATGTGTTATCTCTCCCCTCCCTCCCTCAACTCAAGCTGGCAAAATACTTAATACCTGCCTCCTATTTATCCCACAACAACTCTGTGAGATGGGTTTTACTGAGAGAGCGTAACTGGCCCAAAGTCACCCAGCCGACTTTCATGCCTAAGCCAGGATGAGAACTCACAATATCTTGATCTTTAGGCCAGCATCTTCACCATTTCATCAGCTGGGCTCCTACTTATCCTAAGTATGGATAAGAATTAGGCATTTCTAAAAATATAGGAGCCAGTATGCCAGAAAGGATTTATACCACTTAACTGGCAAACCCTCCAGATGTGGGGCTTTCCCCTTTTTTTTATTAACAAAGTGGACATTAATATTCCTTAGAGTAACAAAGGTGTTTTCAAACCATCAATATTATCCCGTGATAATGACTGAATATTAATTTGACTTAAAGTGATTAATAGATTGTTCTTCAATCTTATCTTTCAATTTATATAATGACATAAAACTTGGGGGGGTGGGGGAAATCTGTTTAACAGATTCAGCACATAATGCGAAGATTTGGCTTTGTAATTGCTACAGATAATATTAAGTACCTAGGACTTTACAGTCCTAAAACCAGGGGTGAAATTCAGAAGGTTCTGACAGGTTCTGGAAAACCGGTAGCGGAAATTTTGAGTAGTTCGGAGAACCGGCAAATACCACCTCTGGCTGGCCCCAGAGTGGAGTGGGAATGGGGATTTTTCAGTATCCTTCCCCTGCCCTGCCCACCAAGCCACACCACGCCCACCAAGCCATGCCCACAGAACTGGTAGTAAAAAAATTTGAATTTCACCACTGCCTAAAACTAACGCTAAGAGAATTATTTTAAGAAATTGGGAAAGTACGATATTAACAACTGTTCATTTGGTGACCATTACAAGCACTGAACAAGAAGACGTAGGCCTGATCCTCCAAGTTGCAGCCATCACAGCATCCCTGCAGTCATACGATCATGATTCAGGACTCCAAAGTACAAAGGTCGCACTGTCTGCAGCCATGTCATTTGCTACCTTTACTGTGATCTTCACTGGCGACAAACATAGTGCAAATGGTGATCATATGACATTGACCTAACAATCAAGCAGGATTCACTTAACAAGTGAAACTGCTACCGATAGAACTACTATGGTAAATCGGTATGCTTATGCGATGTTGCACTTTATGTTGCTTAGTGCTGGAGTTCCAGATTCCAATTATCACCAACAACTGAGGGTTACCTGTATTAAGGATTTTATTCAAGAGATGCATAACTTATCTGTTTTTGAAATGGCAATTTTATCTGCTACTCAAAAAATGACTCAACGTGTTACTCCGGGGCATAGATTTAATAATATTTTGCAGTGTTGGAGAATCGTTAATTACTTTCCCATCCAAGGCAAATTTAAAAATTTGTTTGACATTTATTAATATGTAACATATATAAATTCCCTCTTTGCTATTGGTTTGATTTGGTATTTATGAGAGAGAGAGGAGGGGAGGGGGAGAGAGATAGAGAGCCTTTATTGTCATTTTTTACTGTGGGAACACTGGCACACATTAAAAATGAAATTGTTGCCTGCTCTCAAAAGTGTTCACATATATAATACACATATACACATGCTATATACATACATGCACATGTATGTATGTATTAGTTGTGGGTTGCCCCCAGTTCGCACTGGTTCTATAGAACCGATAGTAAAACCGGTGGGAGGCTCCACCCACCGACTCCGACATCATCAGAACGCTTCTGCGCAAAGCTCTCGCGCACAGCCGCATTGCGAACTGGTAGTAAAGGTAAGTAGAACCCACCCCTGGTATGTATGTGTTTATTATATATATCTTTTATATATATAATATACACATATACATTTTATATATCTTTTTTTTGTATTTTCTCCTTTTTGTATTTCTCTGTAAAATTTGCTAAGATAAAATACTTACCTATTTTTTAAAAAATGCCTTATTGGTGACATGTATGTGATAAATGCCAACATTACTTCCAATAACTAACCAACAGGGTCTATGACACAGCCTTTCCCAACTGGGAGCCTTCATAAACTGTATCATCATCTCTTCATTCTCATTCTGGAGGAGAGGGAATGGTAAATGGCAAATATTAACCGAGAAACAAATGTAATGGTGAAAGCGCCAGGCAGCCCTCTTACAGAATAACAGAGTTGGAAGGAACCTTGGAGGTCTTCTAGTCCAACTCCCTGTTCTGGCAGGAAACCCTATACTATTTAAGACAAATGGTTGTCCAATCTCTTCTTAAAAACTTCCAGTGTTGAAGCATTCACAACTTCTGGGGGCAAGTTGTTCCACTGAAATAGGAAGGATACTTGCATCCTGCAATTTCCTCTTAGTACGACTCTGGTTGTTGACACCACAATACAAAGATTTCTGTGGTGTTTTTTTTTTTTTACCTTCAAAGGTAAAAAAGGTCAAAGACAAGTTTTAGAATCCAGAAAATGAGCCAGCGGTATTACTGGATATTTCAAAAATGTCAAAATAAATTGAAATTACAGATGAGGAATTATGGATAAAAAAACATGACCACAATTCTTGTTGTGAGCACTATCTTTCTTTCCTAAACTTTGGTTCTCAGCCTACATATACTATGTGTAGCAAGAATATAATGTTGCTCATATGCTTTGTATAAATAACCCTCCTACAGGTCACATCTTGAACTCATCAATGCACAAGGGATACTAAAAACATAACCTATAATCACAACAGACTTTGTCCTTTGTCACTCCCTCCTCTCTTTTTTTTCCCCCCTCTGCAAGCTGCTGAACTTCAGAAGCCTACAGAAGTGCTCAGAATATGAGCACTCGTGTAATCAAGAATGCTTGCTGGTCCCCATGTGGAAGCAATTTGGCACAAGCAGCGCGTGGATGTTTTAAATTTGCTGTGTGGAGAGCAAGGAAGCTCATCAGTTGGCTAGGCAATTAGGGAAATATAATTATCCCCGTTTTTTCACAGCTAAATCTTAAGCAAGCCTAAGAAAGCAGTTGCAATTCCATTTGGTTTACAAGGGCAAATGATGGTTTATAGGGTCAGAGTTAATGCTTTCCTATTCTCTACTGTAGCATTCAGCACAGTGACTACTAGCATAAAGCTGAAAAAACAGGTTTAAATAACTTACATTAATGCAGTGTCTTCCCTCAATAACACAAAATGGATTTCAGAATTCAGATCCTTTGAGTATCACGTTTTCCAGACAATAAATTAATGATGTAATCTAATTGCTAATGTTGTATAAACTGTATTCAGATTCATATTGGATGTCTGAAGTTTTAGTGGCATTCTCACATCCATTCACTTCAGTTGGCTAGGAATGCTAGGATGACCAAACTGATCATTCAGGAATGATTTTTTGATGTCTTTGAAGCTAACCAATCAATGTCCTTATTACTCATCCACAGGTACATCCCAATTGGCTCTGATCATAGGCAGATCCTGACCAGTTGAAACCCCTTCTCTGCAAAGAGGGGGACGGCAGTGGTGAAATTCAGCCGGTTCTATCCGGCTCGGGCGAACCAGTAGCACCAGCGGCAGGAGGCTCCGTCCACCCACCCGGATGTCATCACGTCCCATTTTTGACCCTCTGTGCATGCACAAAAGGCTCTGCGCATGTGTGGAGGAAGCATGTGCGCTCACATTTGTGAACCGGTAGCAAAGGTAAGTGAATTTCACCCCTGGAGGGCAGGAAATCTAGAAGTTTGAATCCTCACTCTTTCTTGATAAATCCATTTGTTTACCGTAAGCACAACACAGGCCCTCAGGAAGCTAACTGGGAGATTAAACAAAGAAAAAATGGGCAGATGAAATATAATCAAGGGAACATCTGAATGAAAGCACTTCTGGAATATGAATCTCATTTCTCCAGGAAGAGTCCTAACATCTAAATAATGCTGTGGTGCCAGAAATACATTTCTGAAGAGGAAAATATTACCAGCAAAATATCCATTCTGGGCAATGATGGGATTCAGCCAGTAAATAAGTAAATGTGATATTCTGTTACTGAAATGAAATATGGAAGTCATCTAGAATATTGTAGATATGTGCACTCTGGTCAGATGGCAATTTGCCATGGAGGTCTGACTTGTAGCACCAGACACAGGATAATAGCTTTGGCTTTAATATCCTTGCTTAAACATCCATTGACACAGAGTTAGGTTTTCTCTCTTCTGCAACATGTTCCAAATATTACAAGATCTAACTTCTGCCCCCTGATTAACCTACTGTTGAGTTTTTCAGCAAACATTTCATCTCATTCCCAGCAATCTTTCTAACTTCAGATATTTTAGTTTGTCATTAGGAATTTACTATAAACTGTTGAGGCAAATCCTGTTTTATCTTGTTCCATTTCTTGACTATTGTATTGAATGACATTGTCAAGGGAACTTTAAGACAGGACAGATAAGGCTTCCTTTGATTTAAAAAAAAGCAAGTTTAATCTCAGATCAGTCAATCTAATGTAAGGCACTAGTTTAATTGAGGACAGGCAAAAAAGAACACATTCACTGCAAATCAAGATTTAATTGGTTCCTCTGATTTTTTTTTCTCCTGCTCATTTAATGAGTTAAAATAAGATAAAAACAAGTACAAGAAGAAATTAACTTCCTCCAGTCCTTCTGACCTAATCTAAATGAGGAAATAAGGAAATTGTAGCAATGTGTGGGTTTTACTGTCTGTATTCCAAGAATTACGTGCTTCTCAGCTTTGATTTGTTGGCATGGGAACGAAGGTACAGCCTGAACGATAATGGTATGTTACAGCTAGTCTGAATATTATTTTAATTTTGTAGAAATTCTGATCAGAATAATTAAATCCCTAGTATTTCAAATTCACTTTTGTAAATCCTATATATTGGATTTGGATTTAATGAAAATTAAAGGTGCTTTATTTCAATATAGTTGAATTTTAACTACATTATGATATGAATTTATATCAAGTTGTTGGTGAATAAGCCTTGACTTATAGAATTTTATTTGGATCAGACATTTTTTTCTTTCCATTCATTTGTGAATGAGTCATGGAGACTGCCTGGACAAGTCCCTGCATTTTTCTTGACAAGGTTTTTCAGAAGTGTTTTTCCATTGTTTCTTTCCTAAGGCTGAGAAAGAGTGACTGGCCCAAGGTTTGTGCTTAAGGTGGGACTTGAACTTTAAATTCCCCATTTCTTAGCCTGGTAGCTTAACCATTACACCAAGCTGGCTCTCAAAGTCAACATTAGGAAGAGTGTAATAAAGAAGACTTTTAATACAATATATTATCTAAAACTTATTTTCTCTGATAAAAGTAAAGGAAAAACCATATATGGATGAGATCATCCACAGTATAATATGCAACACAAAAGAGAATTGAGGGGATTTCTCTCTAGACTTTATGTGATGACAACACCTTTCATAGTTTCCATGTACTGCATAGATAATCCTCAATTTACAACAGTTCATTTAGTAATTCAAAATTACAACAGCACTGAAAAAAGTGATTTATGATCGTTTTCACACTTATGAGCATTGCAGCATCCCCATAGATACACAATCAAAATTTGGATGCTTGCCAACTGGTTCATATTTATGACGACTGTGGTGTCCAGCGGTCATGTGATCTGCTTTTGCAACCTTCTGATAAGCAAAGTCAATGGAGAAGCCAGATTCATTTAACAAATTTAACTTACTAATTTAACAACTTCAATGATTCACTTAACAACTGTGGCAAGAAAGGTTGTAAAATGGGGCAAAACTCACTTAACAAATGCCTAACTTAACATAAATTTTGGGCTCAATTGTGGTCATAAGTCAAGGACTACCTGTACTAACCACCTACTAATTTGTATGCTCACACAGAAATTTATCCACAATATAGGGAATCAGTAATTGCACCTGAAAATCAGATTTTCAGGGAATGATTTAATTTTCTTTCTCAAACTAGGGCTGTGCTTGAATTAGCAGTAATTCAAAAGCACTTTTGGCCATGCACAAACACTACAACAGTGTGCTATTAAGTAGCCCAACTTTTTTCAAGCTTTCTTCCGCTTGAGTATGAAAAAATTGCTGACACTGATATCTTAATGTTTGAAGGTTTTTTTAAGCAGCAGTAACATTTGTTCAAATACCCACAGAAATCTGAAAACAGCTTATTTACTGAATAGCAGAAAAATACTGTGCCTGTGTAAGGCCTGGAACACATTTTCCATAGAATTTTTAAAGAACGCACAACCCCATCCCAAACAGAAGTCAATAATACAAGGACTGAATGTATTCAGGAGAAATTTTCACTAGAATGTTTAACACTCTTTTCCTCTAAAGACTGAAAAAGCTTTCTAAGGAAATAGTCAAATAACCAAAAGTAGCTGGGTCCAACACTATTTGATTTGGGAACAGCAAATTTTGGGGAGATTTAAAAATGATTCATCCCAAGTGAATGAATAAGTTTCTCATACCCCTTTATTTGCTGTAAAAAAAAAACCAAGCCAATCTTCTCTATCTACAAGGATTCAGACATGGCAAATTGATTGATTTCTTAAGTATAGTCGCCTTTCAAATTTGATGCCTTTCATATCAAGGAGAGAACCAACCTAGAACTAAAGAGAAATTTCCTGACAGTTAGAATAATTAATCAGTCCAACCAGGGCCGGATTTAGATGAAAAGAGGCCCTAGGCTATTCCACTTATGAGGCCCTTTCACCTATAGTGAAAGTGTAATTTTAATTTTGCTAACAATTTGAATGTAGGCCCCTCTTGATCTTGAGGCCCTAGGCTGAAGCCTAGTTAGCCTATAGGAAAATCCGGCCCTGAGTCCAACGACTTGTCTCCAGAAGTTGAGGGTGCCCCAACCCTGGAGGTTTTTTAAGAAGTGATTGGTCAACATTTGTTTGAAATGATATAGGATTTCCTGCTTGAGTAGGATGTTGGATTAGAAGACCTCCAGGTTTCCTTCTAACTTTGTTATTCTGTTGTTATTATTCTGTTATATGTGCTATGGTTACAGCCCCATAATCCCCATCCAAGAAACTGCAATGATAGAAGTTGTAATCTATTATACATAGAGGAGAGAGCTCTTTATAGCTTTACATTTCTTCATGGGAAATATGTCAGTTGCATTTGGGTTATGTAATTTGTCTGCATTTGTTTAATTTTTTTTTCTTCAAATCTCCACATTGTTAACTTCTAAATTAGTTTTTAGCCATCTGTCTGCCTACTCACTAGTTCAAAATGGGGCCACCGTGGGTGTTTTGACAAATTCAACAGTCTGTTTTGTTATTATAATTCATAAGGATGATGATGTACCTGTGGGAAATGTCCATTTGGACACAAAACACAGTTTCTATCAAGATGGCTTATGACAACAATTGATGCTCATAAACAGAAAGCTGCCAAACCTTATCATGGGGGTAGGAGAGGAATGCTTAATGAAGTCTTACTCAGTGTTTAAACAAAATAAATAAATAACAGATTTTAATTTTTTAAAGACTTCCATCTTATCATGGTTTTTAATTGTCAGTTTGTAAATGGAAATACTAGACCAATTTGCTGGCATACTGCCAGTCAACTGAACAGATGAGTTTCACAGACAATAAATTCGTATATGTAAGACAAACTATCTGAACAATACAATGTGTGTTGATGGAATCATATAACTCACTAGTAATAAATTGGACAAAGGCAGGGGTGAAATGCTCCCAGTTCAGACCGGATCGCCCGATCCGGTAGCGATGGCGGAGGGCAGTTCGGAGAACCGGTAGCATAAATTCCTGCCCCCCCACCCCATGCCCAGCTAAGCTGTGCGATCATCAGAGATTTCTTTTTTTACTTTTAAAAGCATTTTTTCTTCGGCTGAAAAAATGCTTTTAAATTTTTTTTTTAAAAAGCCTCTGATGATCTCGCAGCTCAGTTGGGATCGTCAGAGCCTTTTAAAAGCATTTTTTAACAACCTCTTGGGACAAAGAGGTTGTAGAAAAAATGCTTTTAAAAGGCTCTGACAATCCCAGCTGAGTTGCCTGATCGTCAGAGGCTTTTTTTTTCTTTTAAAAGCAAAAAAAAATGCTTTTAAAAGAAAACAAAAGCCTCTGGTGATCAGGCAACTCAGCTGGGATTGTCAGAGCCTTTTAAAAGTAAAAAAAAAACAACAGTTGGCCATGCCCACCCAGTCATATTACCCCCACCACCACCAAGCCACACCCACAGAACCGGTAGTAACAAATTTTACATTTCACCACTAGATAAAGGGATAAATTTTTTAAAAGGTGTATTTGAGCAGAAGCTAGCCAAGATTAAACCTCAATCAGATTTCTCTTTATAGGATAAGCAATCACGTAGGACAGAGACTAGGCCCAAGTCAAGGCCCCAGTATAGACTGGTATATTTCTATATGAAGCTTATAGTACAGTCTCCTGTTCATACTGGTAGTAGCTGTCTCATAGAAATCATCACAGTCTTGTAGGTTAAAATTTCACAACAGATAATAAACTTATTCAGTCCAAAACAAAATACAACAAGTGGTTAGGGTTAAGCTTGTTGAAAGTCCAGTAATATATATGCAGACAAGCATTGGACAAGTTATTCTTAAATAAGACCCAATGACTCAAATATTCCTGCCATTTTATTTTCAACAATGTGCCATCTAGTAGATTGGGGGAGGGGGGGAGTGACCAACTTTTCTACCTTTAATTCAATAGTAATTTAAAAAATTAAGATCACAAGAATTCAGAAGATCTGTTGTAATTCTCTTAGAGGAAGTAGCAATAGCAATAGCAATAGCACTTAGACTTATATACCGCTTTACAATGCTTTACAGCCCTCTCTAAGCAGTTTACAGAGTCAGCATATTGTCCCCAACAATCTGGGGCCTCATTTTACCCACCTCGGAAGGATGGAAGGCCGAGTTAACCTTGAGTCTGGTGAGATTTGAACTGCCAAATTGCAGACAACTGGCAATTAGCAGAAGTAGCCTGCAGTACTGCACTCTAATCCCTGCACCACCACGGCTCAGAAGAGAAAGAGTTCTCTTTTGCACCTTCACAGCTGCATGCATAGTCAATTTTGCATGCAGTTTTCATCACTTTGCTTCATATACCAGAGAAAACTGGGATATAAAATAATGAGAATGAGTTATAAATAGGTACAAACATTTCTCTGTTAAAAAATGTGGCAAAAGAATCATCTGGAGAATGCAACCTACAGACTGTCTGTGTTATCCATTCTCATTATTCTGATTAATAGACCTCTGAAGTCTCAGAAAGAGTTCTCTTTCAATACTCTTCCCAGATCCTTTGGCTTGAATGTGAGACCTTCGAGCTGAAAAACAAGCACCCTATCAAAGATCTTTCTCCTTTGTTGATCAAAACTCTAAGATTGAAGGCTTTGTTGACCATAGTGCTAGCTACAATCCTGTTTTATATCAGTTTAAAAGTCCAATTTCTCAAAGAATTGTCTGAAGCTTAGTCACACAGATTCGTATCCATCTTCAGTTCAAAGGAGAGAAAACAATAAAGTCTAGTATTTAACAGACAGACACTTAACAGCTATGATGGTGTACTATACAGCTCCATGGTATGAGCTTCCTAAAGCTGTCAGATAATTGATGTAGCCAGGGATATGCAATTTAATGGTCTGCTTGATCTTTCTTTGTATTTCAAGTATGTAATACATTCACTACCACCACTGTCTCTCTATTGAACAATTAATCCTTGCAAATCACTCTCAAAAGATAAAACTTTGCACAGAAGCAAAACATTTATTAACCAAGACAAGGCTAATACCACAGATAGAAAATGTCAATTTTCATCAACTGTTTCCAAGATAATTCTAGGATTTACGGTGTGCAGTCTACTAAAAAATTAACAAGATGAGAGAAAGAGAGGGGAAATAAGAGAAGTTCCTTTCTACTGGTTTATTGGAAAATGAGAAAGGATGAGTGAAGTTGTTGTAATTTATTTCACTTATTGAAACTACTGGTCTTCCTTACAACTATGAGATGCATGCCCTCTAGATGTAATAAAGAGACAGATTAATGACTGTTCTCTTGCTCTTAACTCCAGTGAAGGAGGAAATTGGTACCATCAAATGTGGGATAGTTGAGCAAAAAAAGTAAAAAAGACAAATTAGTCTGAAGAGCTGTCAGTGCATTACATCCAAATGCATGAAATAGCCCACCACAGGTATTTTTAAAAGAGTAACTATGCAGAGCTTGAGGGAAACCAGGAGGCAGTGATGGACTCCATAGGAGGCAAGATACTGAAACTAAATCTAAAAAAGAGAGAAGATTGGAAAGGTGAACTGTTCTGGCTCTGGGAATATTTTCTATCAGAACTCTAACTGGGAGAAGCTCCTTGATTCCAGTTGGTCACAAGAGACCTTCTCATGGCAAGGAGGACCTGGATCCAGCTTTTGGAGATGTGTCAATGACAAATATCTTCAGAGTTGAATTGGCTAATCTTTGTGGCCCACACTGTAATAATACTGACATTGGATTGTACTGCAGTCCATTCTAGACAAGACTACGCTAGAAGATGGTCTGAAAGCTGTAATAGAGAAGGCATCTGCCTGATTGCCAAGTAGGGTTAGCTATTACTAAATGGGATCACTGGTCCTTAAATAACATACTGTCTGCCATTGAATTTTAGGGAAATTTAAGGCATCTGCATTGGTCTGTAAACTCCAAATAGGCTAGAACCCATTCTTAGTGGATAGATAGAAGTTAATGCCATTCTATCTACCCACTAAAATATCCACTGGAAAGGCCCTCCCTGTACTTGTCATTCAGTCAGTTTAGCTTACAGGGAGATGCAGCTATTTGGAACCAAAACAAAAAAAAAAGGTGCTTTCAGAGGATGTAGGATATGCTTACTATACATAAACACACAGAGCTTTCTCCTGGGTTTATAGTACCATCAGTAACATAAACAAAAAAGCATTCCTGTCAGGGGGTGGGCTTCAAAAATTTTAGCAAGGGGTTCTCTGCCCGGTTGCTGGATGGGTGTAGCCATGGTGGATGTGGCCTAGTCAGCCTCCTGCACCATGGGGGGGGGCTTTTTGCCCTCCCCGGGCTCTGGTGGCTTTCTTCACACCTCTGGGGGGGGTGAAAACAGCCTCCCGGGGCTCCGGAGGCCCTCTGGAGACTGGAAAAGGGCCAGTTTCCAGCCCTCCCAAACTTCCAGTAGGCCCGTTTTTTGCCCTCCCCGAGCTCCATGCGTGGCCTGCACTTACCTGCATCCAAAGCAGGTTGCATGGGGACTCCTGGGAGGAGCGGGGAGGGCAGGGCCAGCCAGGAGTGGGATTTGGGGGTTCTCCAAACTGAACAGAAACTTAGCTAGAGGTTCTCCCGTACCTCTTCGACCCCCCAGCAACCCACTCCTGAATCCTGTGCTTTAAAACCTATGCTGCCTTCCCTTACATAGAAGATTCCCTTGTATGAATCAGTAGATGAGAAGCTTTGGACCAGCTGAAAGGTTGCTAAGGCATATTTGAGCTACAAAGGCTGTTGCAATCTCCAGTCTCAGGGGTTTCTCTCCCTGTGCAATCCATTGCCTCATGCCACCCCTCTCCTAGGCAACTACCCTGGTCACTCTCAGCTTGACCAACACTTAGCAGTCTCTCTCTGCCATCATATCTCTTGGATGGATCACTGCTATTCTAGCTTCTTTGGTAGCTTAAACTCCATATTAACCTATATAATCTTGTGTTATGTTATTCGCTTGCTTATGCACCCTGTATTTCTCTTAAGTACCCTCTAATAGCCGTATCTTGTACTGATTTTGATGTACAGGCACTTGCTGTCCTAGATGTATGCTATATATCTCAATCATATCGCTATAATGAAGAGATGTATAACTCTTCAAAAGGGAGGATGAGTTGACATGTGCCAAGTAATGGCATCTTCTCAGAAATGTTCTTAGCAGGCATTTCCAGGTGTTACAGTGGATCACCTTGCCTCATTCATGAAAAACTAAGCTAAGTGAATTCAGGGTGAGATTGGAAAGTTCAACATAGATTCAGCTAGGAAGGTGCCTGTGTCCAGCTGGCACAAAAAGAGATCCATCTGCAGTCTTTTCTGGAGTTCCTGTCTACAGAAAACATGCATAAGAATATGTTGTCCTATAATTTATATTACTTATGATACACATCTGGAATGTTTGTTCTATGAATGAGTTTATTGTCTCAAATCCTAAAACAACCTACTTCTATCCAACTGGCCACAGGATACCAGAATAATTGCTTCACTTGTATTAGTCGTCTCTTCTTCAGTGAAACGAACCCCCACTCCTAGCCAGGGTTTAAAACACAGATTAGCAACCACACATTAAAACTACACAGGCGAACAAGCAACTGGGAGGGTGAGTGAAGCAAGAGACGAAAAGAGTCATTACTGAGTAGGGTGGTTTTATATAGTGTATATATAATTGAATTTTAAAAAATGTTAAGCACAGTGAATCAGAAGTCCAGGCAATTCAATTTAGTATAGGTTTATTGTATGCTAATGCTCTCTACAAGAATCTGAACTACTAACAGTCAAAGCAAATTGGCAGTAGATAAGAATCACCAGAATTCAATGTGGGGTGGACTTAGAACTCTTGTGGGCCCGAAGGGACTCGAGACTGATGATGTGTTTGACTCCTCCCTCAAGCTCAGCCTGGTCATCTCCTACAAATAAATAACTAAGAAAAGATTCAAGTGCCTTCTTCTACTGTTTCCACACACTTCCTGCATCCAAGGACAGGGGGTCTCAAATGCTACGAGATGGCAAGCACAACACTACATCTATGCCCCACGCCTTTGGTATGTGCAGGATTGCAAAGGAGCATTCAGTGATGATACTATCTATCTAAATGTTCCCTTTCATGTCTTAAGTCAATGCATTGGTTTTACTTTTCTTCTCATGGTGGCACAACATATTTTTTGTGAAAATTCCTTAGCATCTTTGGAAGTGTCCAGAAATCCAGAATTTCATCCAAGAAAATCCAACCAAGAGTGCCATAGAGGGGAAGGTGCTTGTATCTGTGGCTAGTTCTCAGTAAGCCTGTCTCCCTATGCCTAAATTTTGTCAAGATTCACAAAATCCTTATTTTTCTATTTTTTTGTATAATTTTGCATATCATTCTAGAATTATTTAGACTGAACATAAAGTATATAAAAAGAATAAAATAAATAGCCTATTATAAAAGTGATGAGACCAACAAAAATATGTTCCTCTCATGTTCAAGTCTAAACAAGGTTCAGATGCTATTCAGGGACTATTGGTGATTGGGAATTCTAGTTTGAAGCCCCAACAGTTTAGAAAACACCTAATTCAGCAAAGCTATTTTAGAGAGAAAGGCCTAACCTGAGCACAGTCATATGTAGCACTTGAAAATATTGGGTACTTTTGTTATCCAATTTTCATTGTCATGTGATAAAGGGTGAACATTATTAAATATGTGGATCAGGGATGGGGTCTACTTACCTTTACTACCGGTTCGCAATGAGAGCGCGCATACGCATGCACAGAAGTTTTGCGCATGCACAGATCATCAATTATAACATCTGGGCAGTTGGGCGGAGTGTCCCGCCGCTTTTACTACCGGTTCTAAAGAACCGGACAGAACCAGGAGCAACCCATCACTAATGTGGATAGTCTTCATATTGACTGAACTGGATGTTAATTTAATTTGAAATGAAAATCAGTTCGAATCAAATGTAACATGACATTTTTCAAAAAATAGATTTCTATCCTTCCTTTATTTTGGCAGGATACATAATCCTTCTACCTTGTATATTGATATTCTATACAAAACTTCATGGAAATTTTTCATTTAATTTGAAAGCTGTTGTGGAAACTGAACTGAAACTACTTGCAATTTAAAAAATTGCAAAAGCTATTTGCTTCCTCCTAGATAAGTTAGTAACAGATGTTATGGCCCATAGCCAGAAGGCTGAAACTCTACAGAACCATTTATTGTCTGTAACAGCTTGTCTCAGAATAGGGGGGGAAAAAGGCATTTTCCAAAGAGGTAGCAAAACTGCCTCCATCACTCTGAAAACTCTAAATCTGTTTTCCCTCAGAAGCAACTTTGAATCATTCCGGACCAGCACAGGGACAACACGACTGATAGGTGGAAAGTCAATCCATTACATCGCCTGCTTTTTTTCTAATAAAAGTAATCTAAGTTTGTCACAGAATTTTAAATGTATTTTTTCAGACAATCCAAATTCCATCTCCTATTTGCAAGGAGAATGACAAGGACAAGAGATCTCCCATAAGGCTATGGTGCACATTTTTCATTAGCTGCTTGATAGCAAAGTTATTTTTCATTTCTGGAACTTATGGTGGGGATAAGAATAGTTGGTTCCACGGCAATTTCTAGGACTTTGGGTGGGTGGGGCAGAGTCTTTATATCTACTGTTACCTCTCATGATTCAGGCCTTCAGCAGGAATCAAATCCGAGACTCCAAAGAAAGAGGACATAGGACAAAGCACAACCTCATCCAGCAAAAAATGAAATTAGTGTAATGTGTACTGCTGATCATGAAAGGCTCCGATTCCTGAAATGAAAAGTAGTGACTAGTGAAAGTAACTTTAAAGGTGAAATTGCCAGCTCTTATCCGTTTATGGAAGAGTTAGAATACCTGATAATGGAATATCAATGGATGCAAGTTGTTTTTTTTTAATTAGGTTTATGTTTCTTTCTTGCAGGTGAAACTAATTCAACAAAATATCTTTATCTGAATTTATTGGACATCTTAAAGGGTGGACTTTAAATTTTCTCTGTTGGCAGTGTAACCTATTTGAGGGTAAATATGATTTGGTGTTGTCTATTATTTGTTGTTTTTGGAACAATATAGTATTGTATACATTACTATACAGGTATATACAAGTATATAGATAAAGCCATTCATGTTAAAGATGTGAATACTATCTTGAATTATATTCCCAAATTGTAGAATTTGATTACTGTTTAGAAAATTCGGGCATGAGGAATAATGAAAAGAATTATACCGAGAGATTCGAAAAATACTAAAGGTAGCCCTTGACTTACGACTACAACAATTTCTAAGTGAAATGCTAAGTGAAACATTTCTTAAGTAAATGTTGCCCCATTTTATGACCTTCCTTCCCACAGTTGTCAATTGAATCACTGCAGTTGTTAGGTTAGTAACATGTTAAGTGAATTTGGCTTCCCCATTGATTTTGCTTGTCAGAAGGCTGCAAAAGGTGATCACATGACCCCAGGACACTGCAACCGTCATAACTATGAGTCAGTTGCCAAGTGTCTGAATTTTGATCACATGACTATGGGGATGCTGCAAAGGTCGTAAATGTGAAAAATGGTAATACGTCACTTTTTTCAGTGTTGTTGTAACTTTGAATAGTCACTAAATGAACTTTAAAAATGAACTATTTTTTAAAAATAGTATATAAATAAATTAGATATTCTGTTGGATGGGTGCATATTATCTTCTTTTAAATTGCTTTTTAAGTACTTTTGTTGTAAAATTGTTTTGCAATCTGTGCGAGGTGGCAATAAAATATTTCAAAAAGTAGACAGATGATTATCCCAAACTCAGTTTTGTTTTGTAGCTGGATTCCCAAACTAAACTCTTTCAAGTTCAGTCTCAAAAGCAAAGAGAGGGACAACAGCATGCAAAATCTCAGCTCAAAATTAGCAATAGATGCTACATTTCTGGTTCCTCATGCAAAATAGCATTGTATTGTAATGGAGCTTGTTTCACAACTATATGTCTGATTGCTTGAGAATCAAGATGTCAGTTTTACTCTGCATCAGTGATGAAAGGAAGTGATATTTTCAAAGCCTAATGAGCAAAGGTTCTCCGTGGAGAAAACCAAAGAGTAGAATTTGTCAATAGCTTTCTTAAGCCAAGTTGATTTAAAGTGTTCCCTAAGGACCAAAGGATCAACCATATAGGAAAAGATATTAATGTTAACCAAAAATGGATGTGCAAGAAGTAAAGCGCTATAAATGGACCTGATGTAAGTCCCTTCCTAACAATTTGTGGCACGCATTCCTCCTTTTTAAATTGTACTTTGGACACAGCATATTTCACAATGTAAACATTGATACAAAAAACAGAATGAAAATAATAAAAGTTCTGCAACAGAAGCTGTGTACACAAAGTAGCTCTACAGGGAAATCAGTAGCCATGTTCCCTCTGCGGAGAAACAATGCAGTATTTTACAATTACCATGTAAATTAACATTTGTGTGGCAAGTCACGACTCCTTGCTAAACGTTTGGCTACTTTCATGTCATGAATTAGCACTATTTTCGATTCATTAAGAGGGTATTAGATTGTGGAAGGCTAATTCTTTGAAACTCTACTTGTCCTTTGCATGGAATAGAGACAGAGGCTAAGGAACCAATCTAGAATCTTTCATCTCAACAATATTTAATTAGCATACCATATTTGGAGCTGCATATATTTGGATGAGCACTAAATAGTAGCAGAGAGACATTTAAATTGAATGCTTTGCTGTCACCTATCAAACATCCAGAGTTTTGCCCCACATTATGCCTATATTTTAATATGCCTATATTTTAACACAAGTCAGTCTTTGCAGTACCCCATCTCCCCCAAAATAAGACATCCCCTGATAATAAGCCCAATCAGACTTTTGAGTGCATGGCAATAAGGCCAAGCACTTATTTCAGGGTTCAGAAAAAATATAAGACAGGGTCTTATTTTTGGGGAAATACAGTAGCAATATAGAATTTTCCCAAAATAGTGATACACTACTTTTATTCTAAACTGTCCCAATTCTGGACTATCCTGATTCTGAACTAACACAATGTACTTATTGTTGGAGATTGGGAATATTGGGAATATAGATAGTGTGATGATTAAGGTGCTGGCCTAGAAACCAGGAGTTTGTGAGTCTGCCTTAGACAAGAAAGTTGACTAAGTGACCTTGGGCCAGACACTCACTCTCACTTAGCCCAACACACTACACAGGGTTGTTATTGTGGGAAAAATAGAAGGAGGAAGGAGCATTATATATGTTTATATTTATATATGTTATAAATAAAAATAAATATTTTAGGAGGTTGCTTGCTTGATTAATCCCCAGTGTATGTTTCTACCTTTCTCCTAAAACATGGGCTCTTCCTCAAGACTCCACCAATGAGTGATCAAAACTACACTTATCACATAAAACTACCTTCCCAAAAGATGAGGAAGATATTGCCCAGTAAACTTTACATATTATACACTGGCTTTCTAGCAGCTTAAGCAGGAAAAAAATATTATTTTCATGAATGAAAAAGATCAAATTAAAGATTATTTAAACCATAGACTGGGGATGAAATAAGCATATGGAAGTCCCAAAGGTGCTTTTTCAAGCCTTTCTGGTCAAGAAAGTCCAGTTGCCTCTTGAAAAAGCACCTTTGGGACAACCATGACCTGGATGACTGAGAATCTCCATTGACATTAAGCATAAGGAAGGAAAATTAACATTGGGGTTGCCAGGTGTCCTGATGCTGAAGTAAATTGCCAGAGAAAAAAAGATTCCAATGTCTTCTAAGTATGATGCAGGGGTGAAATCCAGCAGGTTCTGACATTCTGGAGAACTGGTAGCGGAAATTTTGAGCAGTTCGGAGAACCGGCAAATACCACCTCTGGCTGGCTCCAGAGTGGGGTGGGAATGGAGATTTTGCAATATCCTTCCCCCAGGAGTGGGGAGGGAATGGGGATTTTGCAGTATCCTTCCCCTGGAGTGGGATGGGAATGGAGATTTTGTAGTATCCTTCCCCTTCCATGCCCACCAAGCCACACCACGCCCACCAAGCCATGCCCACAGAACAGGTAGCAAAAATTTTGAATTTCACCACTGATATGATGGAATTTAAAACATGTGATGGTGACAGTGGAAATCTACATTACAGGGAGTCTTCCACTTACAACCACAATCGGGACCAGAATTTTGATTGCTAAAGCAAGGCGGTTGTTAAATGAGTCATGTCCAATCTTACAACCTTTTTTGCCATGGTTGTTAAGCGAATCACTGCTGTAATTAAGTCAATTGTATAGTTCCGGCTTCCACCATTAAATGGGCTTGTTAGAAGTCAAATGGGAAGGTCACAAATGATGATCACATGACTCCAGGATGCTGCAACACCATAAATACATGCCAGTTGCCAAGTGCCTGAATTTTGATCAGGCAATGTGAGGATGTAAATTAAAAAAACTTGACAGAGAAAAAAAAGAAACAGTAAATCTCTGTATCAGATTGAAAGTCACAAACAGGAGTGAAAACATTGTTCTATTGACAGAGGAGAATATTTGTAGCTCAGGGTTGAAATGAAGCATCCCTGGTATTCATTATGATGTTCTCTAGTTTGAATAATGAAACATCTGCAAGAAAATAACTAAGCTCAGAAAGCATCAAGGACCTCTTCATTTTAACCCTGAACTACAAATATTCTCCTTTATGAGTATATACTAACTAAAGGAAACAGCATCCTAGTAGCCAAGACCTAATATTTTATTTTGGGTTGGGAAACTAGCAACTATTCATGTTAACCAAAGAAAATGGGTCTTATTAATCGGTCTCAATTTTTTAAAAAATGTCTGATTTAACGCTGCTAATTTTCTTACTCTGTCTCTGACACACACACTCTCTCTCTCTCTCTCACGCACACACACACATACACACAAATACATACACACAACAAAAGAAAAACAACTCACAACGAAGTGTCACTTTGGATGGCAAGATGGACAGAACATAAATTTAATAAATAAATAAGCAAAAACTTACATAATTCTAAATATTTTTCTATTTGTCTTTGTCTCTCAGGAAAAAAAAATGAGGCAGCTCCAGTTTGCACAAGGCCTGGAAATTTTGAAGAATGCTCTTGCGTGGTCTTGCAGCCTCTGAAAAGAGTGGGAAAGCACGCCCGCTTCTCATATGGTTTTTGGAGGCGCCAAAGGCCACACACGAGCAGGCCCATTTTATGTGACTTCCAGAGGGTTCAGAGCAGAGGTGAAATCCAGCAGGTTCTGACAGGTTCGGGAGAACTGGTAGCAGAAATTTTGAGCAGTTCGGAGAACCATCAAATACCACCTCTGGCTGGCCCCAGAGTGGGGTGGAAATGGGGATTTTGCAGGGGATTTTCCCCTGCCATGCCCATCAAGCCACACCATGCCCACCAAGCCATGGCCACAGAACCAGTAGTAAAAATATTTGGATTTCACCACTGGTTCAGAGGCCACGTGAAAGTATAACACATTCTTGTGTGGCCTTTAGGTGTGTCCCCAAAAATGACATGGCATGTCGCTTGTGACACATGTGTCATAGTTTCACCATAATCAAATTAAGTGAACAGAATAGCATCATGTTAGGAAAAAGTAGCATAGGCAGAAAAATGTCTGGAATGATAAGGACATACTTGCAAGCCTGCTCAGTTGGTTCTTCCCACTTGTGGACTTGTCAACCTTTCCAATCTCCTCATTCAGTGGCTCTTCAAGAGGAGGTTTGTCCACCCTGTTTTTCAAACCACGTCCAATTTGGTAGGCCATTCCAGCCATTAACAGAAACCTTTTTGCTATTATTCTTGTGGGTAAAACTATCCCAGGAAACCATAATTAGTCATCAACAGTTTACAGCAGTTGCTTAGATAATATTAAATTTAATGTTGCTATTAAATTTCAGTGCATTGAACAGATTCTAAACCATCTGTTAAAAGTGTCCAATAGCTAACTTCAGGGTATTTTGCCAAGTTCAACTTTATTGATTTGCAGCATTGTTCCATTTGTGTGCATGTTGATTATTTTGTCATGGTGCTCTCAGCCCTTTGAGAAAGTGCTTTGAATTCATAAGCTAAGCATTTAGATTCTAATCAACTTTGATTAGCCTAAACCGCCAGGTCAATACAAAACTGTTTAAAAGCCCTTTAGGTAGTCTGAAAATTTATTTATGTTCATCTTCGCAAAAACTAACATGAAAGAAAGCAAGGATCTGAAATCAATGCTCAGTAGATATGCTTTGTGTAAAATGTGGGACTAGTAATAAATATTCCTGACTATAAGATACCACTGTATTAAGTTGGGTAAATGGCTTTTAGGAAGAAATTGGAAATATAAACTGGATTCATGCAAATATTAAAATGAATCTAATATTTTGGGGGGCTGGCTTTAATGTAAAACAGCCAAAACTTACTGTCCTTGGGATTTACAGTTAATGACTGATACACATCAGACTTTTTCAGTGGTTAAACCTGCAACCCACAGACCTCCTAAATACATTTCCACCTTGAGGTTTTTTTCTCCCAAACAAAACAGCAAAAACTCCTGATGTACAATTCCTTTCATGAAAGTTCCATATCTATAGACTGAATCTCATTCATTTTACTAGAAATAGCTTTGATTGATTACTGGGCCTGAGATCTCCCAGGATCCCTTCAAACAGCAGTAAATATAGGGCAAGGCATTTAATATAAGCTGCCCTTAAAATGGTCTCTATGTATACAGAGATCCAGGCAGGCAGCATTGTTACTTGTATTCAAAACTACTGAAGACTGAAAAGACCAAAACACAGCAATCAACACCCAGATAAGCAGAGATTAACACCAAAATTAATACTTGACCAACAATCAGGAACTACCAACTCAGACAAACTATCAAACAATAAACAACAGCCTAATTAATAAACCACCAAGAACACTCCCAACAACACTGACACTTATATATAAGCAGGCCACTTATATATAAACAGGGAGAAAACCCCACACCCTTATAGTACTGATGATGTAATATAGTTGGGTAATGAAACATCTGCAAGACTCAAACTTAGAGAGCCCCAAGGACCCCACAAATGAAAAGTATGCAAAATGCAATTCCATTTTCTTTTCAAAAAGCAAAAAATGAGTAAAACTCTTGTCAGCATTGACATAAGGGCTTTCAGGCTAAAATGGCGGATTCATGACTAATAAAAGTCCCATTTTTATACATTTTACAGACAGTGGAAGTCATTGCTATGAAGAGTGTCAATTTGGATGGCTTTAAGAGAGTTAACAGAACAGTGGAGGATAATATTATCAGTGGCTTCCCATCCTGATTTATATTACCCTCAATATCCTCCATGCCAGCATTGAGGAACAGGGAGCAAGGGTCATATGCATAGTTACTGTGGAATGCAGGACTAGATAGGTCTTTGTTTTGATCCATCCAGATTCTTCTATTCTGGGTAATTCCCCATGCATATTATCATCTGTGGTCAAAAGTACAAAGATTTAAATTATAATTTATCTGTAGTTAAAAAAAAAATATGCTGGCATTGACCATAGCACATGAAATTAAGGCTGTTCACAGGAGAATATGCCCTTTAAGCAATAGAGAGAGATCATGCCTGCTACCAGTTTACCTCTGATATGTACTGTGTGTACATATTTTCCTTGCTTGTGCATCTAGCAACGAAATGGAGTTCTAACAAAATATAGCAATAGCACTTAGACTTATATACCACTTCATAGTGCTTTTACAGCCCTTTCTAAGCTGTTTTACAGAGTCAGCATTTTGCCCCCAACAATCTGAGTCCTCATTTTACCCACCTTGGAAGGATGGAAGGCTGAGTCAGCCTTGAGCCTGGTGAGATTTGAACTGCCAAATTGCAGGCAGCCTGGCAGTCAGCAGAAGTAGCCTGCAGTACTGCACTCTAACCACTGCACCACCACGGCTCAAAGAGGCCTTTGCCATTTCCTCCTTCTTAGGGCTGAGAGAGAGCAATTGGGCCAAGATCACCCAGTTGTCTTCATGCCTAAGGCAGCACTAGAACTCAACAACCAGTAGGTAAAATTGGATATGACTCTGGTGAAATTCAAATTTTTTTACTACCGGTTCTGGCTTGGTGGGCGTGGTGTGGCTTGGTGGGCGTGGCTTGGTGGGTGTGGCAGGGGAAGGATATTGCAAAATCTCCATTCCCACCCACTCTGGGGCCAGCCAGAGGTGGTATTTGTCAGTTCTCTGAACTACTCAAAATTTCTGCTACCAGTTCTCCAGAACCTGACAGAACCTGCTGGATTTCACCCCTGATATGACTCACTTAACTGCCTTGCTTAGCAACAGAATTTCTGATTCCAATTATAGTCATAAATCCAGGACTACCTGTATTTAACTAAGGAATATATAGGAGTTCCTAATTCTCTCAGCAAGGTTTGGTGCTACTTAAAGAAAGGGAATATTTCTGTTCATACAGAGACATGACAGACATAACCTTGTGGGTCAAATGATCTGAATGCAGTGGGAAACAGTAATTCTACCCTGGCCATTTTTCTGAGTGAACTATCCCAGCTAATAACTATATTGTTATAATTGTGCCTTTTATTTAACTAAATTAGTGTACAATTCAATCAATTCTAGATACCAGACAGACTTCCTACAACAGTAATCAGCATGAAGGAAATGAGAAAAGATAGAGGTAACACGCAAACAGCTGACATTTCACTTATTTCCTCCATTACTTCATCGATGAAAATAGAATATGTTTAAATAAGTTTGTAACATGCCAATTCACAAATCAAGGATCTCTGCAGGAGACTTCCTCAGTCTTATACCTGACTTGAAGCAATACCCTCCGCAGATGATTGAGATGTGGCAAATGAACACACACCAGAAAAGCACCTATTGAAAATTGTTATTTGTAAATATTAAAACAAATCTTAAGCCACAAGCTTTAAAAACAGTGTGATTAACTGTGAACTCTTTACTGAGCATTGAGAAGAAAGGAATAAGAGCCTTGGTGGTGCAGCGGACTAAGTGCTGTTATGTAGCACTTAGCTACCAGCTGCCTGCAATTAGTGCAAGTTCAAATCTCACCAGGCTCAAGGTTGACTCAGCCTTCCATCCTTCCGAGGTAGGTAAATTGAGGACCCGGATTGTGAGGGCAATAAGCTGACTTTGTAGAAACACCACTTATGGGGGGCCAAAAGCCCTAATAAGCAGGTATATACAAAAGAATGAAGGCTATTGCTATAAGTGCATTGTAAGCCGCCCTGAGTCTTCGGAGAAGGGCGGCATATAAATTGAACTAATGAATGAATGAATGAATGAATGAATGAATGAATGAATGAATGAATGAATGAATGAGCCAATTTTACAGTTGGCATTCTGCTACAGAAAAGGTCCTGTCCTGTTTTCTTACTAACCTCTTTTGAAATAGCGTATTAAAGACCTCAAAATGAAGGTGCAAATTATAGGTTGTATCCAGAGAAATAAACTATTTTTCCCTGAAATCCTTGCAATTGCAGTGTCTTAAAATGATGGGTTTGTGCAGGCTTTGTTATAGATGTGGATTTTAAGGGGCAAAATGCTGTATAAGCATTGCCTATTCAAGCAGCGAATGAAGTTGTAGGCTAACACGGAACTATTAAACTATCCAACCACATTTAAACCTAGCATGTTATGTGAATCCAGCCCATGCAGTTAGTTTATTGTTCTACGTGTTGTCTGAACGCATTGAATAAACCATGATTACTCTTCCTGATGGCCAGTCCTCCTGATCTTCCCAGAGTCTTTTCACTGGCCTTCTCCCAACTTCCGTGTATTTTCTCCACTGCCCACTCCCAATCTTCCCAGCTTCTTTCCACCACCCACCCTATACCAGATCATCCAACAATTTCCTATCAACCTACACACAGGACCTTGTTCCCACAGCTGCTGCCAATATTCCTGCTGGTCTTTTCCTAAACTTCTTAGGATTTGCCTGCCTAGCAGCATCTTTGGGTTATTGACAATGAGCTTCCTGCCTGTCTGCCTTTCCCTCCCCTCATTTCCCTTCCCCTCCCCCTCCCCCCCCAAATGTTTTACAACAACTGTTTAAAAATTGCATGCTATTTTCAGTTTAATGCAGGGTGGCAAAATGTGAGGTGTAATTTTTTTTAAAAAAAAATCTCACCACTGATTGATATAAATTGGACCAAACTAATTTGTTAATTACTTTGGAGAGATCTGTCCCTGACAGACCCAGGAATCAAGCCACAACATCTATCCTCCACCTTTTAAAACCAAATTTTAGCCATTTAAATTTTAGCCATTTTAGCCATTAATGAATTTTTATCAACTGATTGTTGGAAGGGCTTGCCTCAAGAAGTTGTGGTGGTCCATCACTAGTGGCTTTTAAGAAGACATTGGACCAGCCATTTGTCCTCAACAGTCTAGATCACCTGCTTGAAGCAAAAGGTTGGACTAGAAGACTTCCAGGGTCTTTTTCAACTCTGTCATTCTGTTATTCTTTTCTTCAGTCTTGAGGATCAAAGACATCTATCCATATTTATATCACTAATCTGTCTGGCCAGAATATTGCTGACTCCTGTCTTGCTATACAGTACTTGACGATGTTTAAGCTAATTTTGCCATTGCCCAATTCTGGAGAACTCCTCAGAAATAGGGGTGAGAAGAGGGCTGGTTGGTTGATTACACTGATATTACACAAGAAAAGCTAGCCGGAAAAAGAAGAGTCAGCTATACAACTGACCTACCAAAACTGCCAACAAACTCCAAATATTTTGCTGCAGAACTCAAGTTGTATGTCAAGATTCTTTTCTTTTCTCTGATCTATTTCATAGATCTGATTTATTTAATATAGGAACTGCGGTTTAGACACAAATCAAGTTCTTCTTAGGATACATAGATTCTTTTGGGGATTCTGAGCTAGTTACTCTGACTCAGCCCAACTAGCCTTCCAGAGTCATCCTTCAGTGAAAAAAAATAAATCTGGAAAAGACCATTATATATATGCCATCTTTTGCTCATGAAAGAAAAGTTAGTATAAACCTAACAAATACTAGTAGCTTGCAGTTTATTTTCTAAATTAGCAGCAGGGAGTTATTATTTGAAAATACAGGACTGAATTTTTAAAACCAGAAGGTTGCTACTCCATGAGACTCTTTCCAATTTCGTTATATTTTTATTTTTTTTATTGATTAGCCCTTGGGCCATATCAAAGTGCAAAGTTGGAGAAACAAATTACTGAAATTTGATAAAAGCAATTTAAAGTGGAATTGGATAAAATACAATTTAAAATTGGAATATAATACAATTTAAAATGAAATGGGAATAAAATACAGTCTAAAATGAAATTGGAATAGAATACAATAATCTAAGATATAGATAAAATATGATAAAATTATATTTCGGTGTCACCCTTCAAACTACCCCAATCAGTCCCACATATGCAGATCTCAACTGAACCATTTTGCTTAAGTACTGTGCTTTGTTAAATGTTATTTTCAGATTCTGGCCACATATAAGGTACCGTATTTTTTGCACTATAAGATGCACAGGACCATAAGACGTACAGCGGTGACAGGCGGTGATGGTGGTGACAGGTTTGCCACCGCCACACCAACCCTCCCCCCCACTCCCCATGTTTTGATATGGGGATCCCAATGGGTCATTCGTTTGGTATATAGACCGAGGTATCTGTCTCTCACTCTCTTGTACAGGCAACAATCAAATAGGATGTGAGCCAGGTCTTCTACCTCTGCCGCTCTGCAAATGCAGAGATGTTCATTGTAGGGTATAGAATGGAATCTCCCATATCTGACCATTGTGTCGAGCTGTTCGAATCTCACTCGCATTTCTAGATAGAAATGTTTCTATCTCTCTTAGATGATTTGGCAGTTGTAACTTCAAATAGCTGTCTATTTAAAAAGTACATTTGTATTTGCTCAGCCATTTCAAGTTACCCACCTTACTAAGGATAGCTATATCATTTTGTGTGTCTATATCCTTAATTCTTTTGGCAGCTCTTTTTTAAAATCGTTCTCCTGTTACGCAAGAGTCAGGAAGGCCACAGCTTCTGACAAAATTTGTTAACTTGGTGATCCAGGAGATTTGTGATTGTGATTTTATTTGCTCTAGTAGACATAACTTGGAGAGTTTATCAGTCTCCATTTCATTCACTTTGTGCCAGTAGTTATATGCTCTAATTTTTGATAGTGCATGAATTGTGTGAATTCCCAATTCAGCTCTAACTGTTGCATCAGATGTTCTTAGATCTACACCCAAAATACATCTCAAATGCTGGGACTGTGTTTGTTCTAGGACTGTAGTTGAATATAGACCCCAAACTTCTGCTCCATACAAGAGCATAGGGGTAACCTTAGCTTTATATACTTTAATTAATGGAGCTAAGGACCCTGGGTAACTATGATTCTTTAGTTTAAGCAGTAAATTCAATTGAGCTTTTGCTCTAAGTGTACTCCATTGATGATGGAAAGCCCATCATCAACGGAAAAAGTTGGGAAAAGTTACACCTAAATATACAAAGGTGTTAGCCTGTTCAATTGGTTCACCATCTAATTGCCATCTATGTCTCTGATGGTGTTTTCCAAACACCATGGTTTTTTATTTAGATTTATTAATGGTTAGGGAGTTATCCTCGCAATAAGAGCTAAATCTTCTTAATAGCCTAAGTAATCCTACTGGTGAATACAATACTAAAATCATATCACCACAGAGCAAGCTGTTACAGTATGTATATAGAGTCATAGGCATGTGTACAATGGGATCCTTCATTAACCCTGGCAAGTCATTAATATATATACTAAATAATAATGGGACCAGGTTATATTAAACAAGTCTGACAATGAACAATAAAAAGTATCTGAAGTATATGTAGCTCTTATTTTTTTTAAAAAAATTACGTATTTAAAAAATTCCAGAAATGTAATTTCCTTGTTTTAAGTTATGTGTGAAGAAGGAAGGAGGGAGAGAGGGAGAAAGAGAGAGATGGAGGAGTTTAAGGATAATGATACAATCATCAAATTCTTCTTTTTAAAAACAACTAGCAGTCTAACTGCTATTTTAAAAGTAGGAAGCACAAAGCATGGAAAGGAATGGAGTAGAACATTAGAGACCAATCACGACTGGACCTGAAGGCTGAAAGTAGAGATGTAGTTTGAAAGCACAGCCAGTTCATGCAAACAATACTGCCCATCCACTTTCATTTTAAAAAACAATAACCTGTCACTATGGAAAACACTGGGAGATATATTAGATGCATCCATTCCAAAAGGATATAGTAACAAAACCCAATCTGGAGGTGGAAGATTTTAGATCTCAAGTTACTCTCCACACTCATTTGAAGGTTTATATGGACAATGGGTAAGTAGCTGTTAAACATTTGGCAGATGTAATAGGAACCCATCTCCGCCAACAGAAGAAGATATTAGGATTGTGGAACAGAAGAACGAACTCAACAATCCAAAAACAGGTTCTTGATGGATGCTTATCCTTAAAAAGTTAAAGCTTTCACCTGGCATATGAAACCTGCCCTGACACCAGCAAGAACTAATAGAAGCTCATGATGATGCATAGTTAATTTTCAATTTACATAGTAAGACACCCAATTCCTTGCTGCCTGGAAGGACTTTACAAAGCAGCTTTTTTAGCTTGCAAAATATAGGGACTGTGCTCTCTTTCACCAGCTTGATAAAAAAAAAATCTGCAACAAAGGAAGGATCAAGTTAGCCTAGATCTGGACGTTAGAAAAAAGCCAAACAAAATGCAAATCATCAATTGATTGATTGGTCAGCACTGGTAAAGAGATAGTTGGACAAGTTAATTGTTCTTCTCTAAGACAGTATGGGAAGCCCTCCTCCCCGCCCCCTGAAGAATTAAGTATTTTGGGAAATATTTAAAAAGTCAGAATATTATATTTTCCTAAAGGAGAAATGGAGAAACATGTTTTTAGAAGCAGGAAGCAGCCCCCAAGTCTTTCTTAATAGCCCACAGCAGATGCCAGCATTTAAGAGATAAAGAGCTTATTGAAAGAGGAAGACAAGTATCTAGATAGCTATATTCATAAGCAAAGCAAATACTGCAGGCAGAAATCCATTCAAGACCGGATTTTTTTTCAAAACTCCTTGGCAGAATGGTAGGATTAGAAAACAGCCCCTCACCCAAGGTCCAACACAGGATGAAAGCCATTAGCCACAACAGGAATTGTCCAACACCCCCTACATGACCCCATAGGAATCTGACAACAGCTAATAGAATATTAAAGGACATGTTTTTGAACAGGAACAGCAAGCTCAAATACAAAGCCCAAAGAAGATTTAAAAATCCACCCGCTCTCACCTCCATTTTGTCAGCTGCCCAGAATCACATGTGATTGGTGGTTCTGCTTCATCAATAAACCTCTCTTTCCAATCAGCCTCCATGTTGTTTCCAGCATCTTCCTCCCAGCTTGGAACTGAACCAGGTGGATTTTTCTTCCAACAACAGTTTGACATAGTTGTGTTTTAATAAGGAATTCACAGTGATAGTTCAAAAGAAAATCAAAGTCAAAATACAAAACATAGAGGCCCATTCATAGCTGAAACTAAGCACACACCCAGGCTATGCTCAGATCCAATGACTTCTGTTTCAAATAATTTGTAATCAGAGGAGTAATTGGCTCTACCTTTTAAGGATGACAAATAGAAATACATGTGCAAACATTTCAATTTCAGTGACTAAATATTATTGAAAGCCAGTATGAGACATAGTTGTGAAGCTGGATGTGAACATTACTGAGAAGTATGGATTCATTCTAGGCATCACACTAATATTTAAAAAAAAAACCAATATAAATAGCCCTTGGCTTCTGGAAGGAAGGAAGGAATATAAATATACAAAAAACCGTATATGCTTTAAAAATTATTTGGAAAAAAGGCTTGAGACTCACATAAACACAGAATTTCTTTGCTCTTATGGCTCCCAAAAGTAGACATAATTTTTAATGCTTCAAACTGTAACTGAAAGATATATCACACTTTTAAGGAATCCACTTATTAAAATTATTCTGACTCTTAAAGCAACGGCACCTTTTGTTTTCCCCAGAAAAAAGGTGCGTCTGAAGCACTTTTTCTTAATTATTTTCATTTCATGTCTCTCAACCGTGGCCATTTTAACATGGGGTGACTTCAACATATGACTAACATACTGCCATAGTGGCCTGCTTCATATCTAAATAGTAATTATTAATAAGTAAAAGTTATCTATAAACTCCAGTAGCTGTGTTTGCATAACATACTAAGCCAAACAAGCCTTGTTATCTGTTAAGGTGATCTATATAAACCCAATCACACAGTACTTGACATCAGGAGTAATAATATAAGCTACCTTGAAAAAGTGGTTCCCACTCTACTATTTTCCCAATAACAATTTAAATGGATTGTTTCTGATCAAGGTTCCAGACAGCCTACAACATTTCCATTTTCCTGTCCTTCCATTCTTTATTTCTTGGGAGAAAAGAAACTGCAAATCTATTAAGTATTTCCTCCCCACACCCACAAATTATTTTAGGCTTTCAGAAATATTGGGATGGTTTCAAACCTGCTACGACTTTTATGTGTGGGTGTGCTATTTTGGCTACCTAAAATTCCACCTGAATTTCAAAATAGAAGAAATGACACCGAAAGACTTTGAACAGATTAGGGTGGCCAAATGTGGCCCTTTTACAACCTGTGGACTTCAACTCCCAGAATTCAACTCCCAGAATTCCTGAGACAGCTATTTGCCCACCCCTGGTTAAGCAATTGAGATTCAATTTTTGGGACCAGTTAGAGAAATCATTATGGTAATAAATTTGTCACTTGCTAAGTGACATGTTGTTGCAGCTGCTATGTTCATGTGGTTGTCATATGTCAGGCCTATAACTTGGGTTGCCTTATGAGTCATGCAATGTCTAGATGGCTCATTGTCTTTAATTCAAATGCATTTGAAAACCACCAGTGAATCACTATAGTAAGAACCAAGACATGCACAGATGAGCTGAAATTCCTCAAATGCACTATGGTGAGAACTAACAGTATATGCTTTTCACATTGCCACAAAATTAGGGGACATAAATGCATACATTGGTCATAATTTTGCTTCCTCACTTCTGTCTTCTCAGAGAGAAAATCCTTACCAAAATCTTCTCATGGCTGAAATAACTTTCAATTTTCAATCTGCAGAGGGCTTTGGTGTTGCACAGTGAACTCAAACATACGACACTCCACTTGAACTCTGATTGTTTCATCACTTCCACGCTTCTGCCCCCATTTTTGATGTCCCTGTAGACAAGATGAGGAAAACAGATGAGAAACAAATGCTAATTAGGAGAAGCTCAGGGACACTAGAGCAGCACCTCTCAACTTCAACAAACTTTAAGATGTGTGGACTTCAACTCCCAGAATGCATGCTGACTGGAGAATTCTGGGAGTTGAAGTCTACGCATCTTAATGAACTTCTTGATCATTAAGATGCACTTCTGATGCACTTTTTGATGAACGTATCTTTTCTTTTATGTACATTGAGAGCGTATGCACCAAGACAAATTCCTTGTGTGTCCAATCACACTTGACCAATTAAAAATTCTATTCTATTCTATTCTATTCTATTCTATTCTATTCTAATATTGCTGAGGTTTGAGAAACACTGTATTAGAGAGCAAGGTTGTCAAACTGGCGGCCTGCAGGCCAGATGCGTCATGCACAGGCTATGCCCAGCCCAGCTCCGCAAATGGAAAAAGTGTCATGAAACATCACGTGACAGCAATGTGACGCCACAAGTTTGACACCCGTGTATTAGAAAAAGGGCCCAGCTAAAGTCCAGGTTTGTGTCACAGTGAGAACAATAAGGATGTTCTATAACTTGGGTCTAACTATGGTTCTTTCTGCTTCTTCTTTCTACTGTAGCTTGATCAAAAAATCACTTAATCAAAGGAGCAGCTGATTCTACTTCTTACCTTTCTTTTCCCTCAGGGTGACAGCATAAAGTCAGTGCAGTGGGAGAGACAAGCAAATGGTGCCAGAGATGTGCAATACGTTGAAGGAAGGGGCTCACTTAAGTGGTGTCAAACTAGCAGGCCGGATGTGTCATGCACAGGCCACGCCCACCTCAGCTCCGCAAAGGGGGAAAATGTCACGAAACGTCATATGACAGCAAGGTGTTGCCACGACTGTGACACCCATGCTCTATTGTATCAAAATATGAATTGGAATTAAGGAAAAAGCAACTTAAAGTACAGGTAGTCCTCAATTTATGACAACTGAGCCCAAAATTTATGTTGTGAAGTGAGACATTTGATAAGTGATTTTTGCCACATTTTATGACCTTCCTCGTCACAGTTGTTAAGTGAGTCACTGCAGTTGTTAAATTAGTGACATGGTTGTTAAGGGAATCTGACTTTCTCATTGACTTTGCTTGTTAGAAGGTCGCAAAAGGTGATCACATGACCCCAGGACACTGCAACGGTCATAAGTATGAGTCAGTTGCCAAGCGTCTGAATTTTGATCACATGACCATGGGAATGCCACAACGGTCATAAGTGGGGAAAATGGTCATAAGTCACTTTTTCCAGTACCGTTGTAACTTTTAATGGTCACTAAATGAATTGTTGTAAGTTGTGGACTACCTATTTGTAGAGAAGAGGAGAAAAGCACAGGTTGCATTTAAATTCAGAAGGATGTCATTTCATTGTTTCTGGCCTATCAGTGGCAGAAGAAGAATAAGAAGGTCTCTTAATAAATAACATTATTTTGCTCAGATGCTCCATTTGATTATACTTAGGAACAGGTCTGTTTATCTTGCAGCTGGTAGCCGGAGATTAAGAAAATCCTTGCTGTGTTCCAAGATCCTTTTCTTTTTTTGCATCCTAAATCTTCTTCTGTAAGTGTACCACGCCACCTACTGGACAGGCTTAATTTGACCAGGAAAAAAATAGAAAATGGCAAAGATCGGTCACAAAAATATGTCCAGGTTTTTGACTTTCCAAAATTCTTCCTCAGGCAAAGCAGTCAAGAGAAAAAGAGAGGTGGCCCTAACCACTATTGCAAGAACACAGATGAAGAGTATTGCTCCTCCATTTCTATAAAATTCTTAAATGAGATTTGTTTCTTCCCTAGCATGCAAATATACAATATTCCTTGATAGAAGGAAAAGCAGAAATACAAATAAATGAGAGAGTTTTATACTAATAATCTGAATAAAAATCAATTTAAAAAGCCTGGGACTTTTACTTAGTAGCAGGGATAATGAGCTTCAGGTAGTAGACAAACCTCAGCTCTAGCTGAGATGAATGAGTATTCTTCAAATCATATAAAAGCAAACTTAAGCATGTTTTTTCTGAGGGGGAAAAAACTTAAGTTCCTTAATTTAAAAAAGGGGGGATATACTGATAACAGCCCAGGGTAATAAAAGAGCATGCAATTGTAAGTGCAGAAATATTCCTCAGGTAAAAGAGGGTTGAAGTCTACAAATTATTCAGAAGTTTTAAAAAATGGGTGATATTTAAAACCCTCAATCTGTTTTAGGCCCTAAATGCCTGTTTGTAGGAGCACCTACTCATCCCTCACAGATTTACAGAGTCTTCTGCTGCTCTTGGTGCCTTCCTCCTCACCAGTTTCTTTCACCCTAACTAGTACTGTCTTCCCCTCACAGACAACAAATGATTTGGGTTTTTTTTATAGTTTTACATTAATTTAGAACTCTTCACCTTTAGGACTGATATGAGGCAAAAATCAATAAGATGAGAAGTTTGTTTTTGTCTACAGATGCATATTTGGGAGTAATGCTTTTAGTCAACCATTCATTAGATTCTAGAGGGTGTAAAAGCTTTGTTAAAAATATAAATAGTAAACTTGGGTACTTATGAGGAAACTAAAACCTTAGAATTTTTTTTTGTCCAAGTTGTTTTTCAAATTCAAATTAATGAAAGGAACAGGAACTTCCCAGAAATGTGCCTTTCTTAACTGGTACTATAGTATTAAACCCAACAGAACATTTATAGGAATATGACTTTTCAAAAGTTCAGTTACATAACTGTGGGAAAACTGAGAAGAAACATATATAGGTAACCTAAGCGTCCACCGATCAGGGCGACATTCATATGTGCTTATAAAAGTTGGATGGTAACTATGACACTGTTCTTTTGGCTGCCTGGGCAAACGTATTTGTGTTTTGCAATTTCACTGTATTCATTAAAGCTTGCATTATTCTTTGCCAGAAGCACAATGCAGTTAAACCCAGCAATGATGTTCAAGCAGAGTCAAATATAACTTGCACTTCTTCTTTCAAAGTCTCTTTCTCCGTGACCTCTTTTTGCTGAGCCAAACAATTGTCCTTGTGCAGATGCCGATTGTCTCCACTCCTGTTGTTTACAACCACTTGCCTTGCATGTTGATGTCTCTATAATTCTACCCTTGTAGCTGAAACCTGAAAGATGTATCCTTTCTCTTTCATGACTTATTCCATTTACCTCCATGAATTATTGCCTGCTGTCCCGAACACAGCAGGAAAACATAATAATGACAGATCTGTTGCTGGGTAGCTGCCTGACCTTATCACATCTTGTTTTTAAAATTAGGAAGGAAGTTTTCCATCCTGCTGTTTCTGCACTTGGCTACCTTGCTGTTTTTTGCTTCTAAGAATGACCCTCAAAGGCTGCTGTCTTTGGATTCAACAGCTGTTACCGCAGCCATGCCAGATTTTGGACAGAAGGCATTCAAGAGTTGGAACTCAAAAGCTACTCTTGTTGAGCTGCTGCTATAAAGGACCAGCAGGTGGCAGTACTGATATAGTAAGCCAAATAACACTCACTAGAAGAGTTGACATTTTCCATGCTGGGCACATAAAATAAAAACATTTACACGTCCAGGTTTCTTTTGAGATAATGCCAACTTGGAGGATGGTACTAGGATTCTGAGAATGAAAAATGTGCATTGAAACAAGTAAAGGATACAGTACAAATAGTTTTACCCCCAGCTATTGAAACCAATACAGGTAATCCTTGACTTACAACTGTTTGTTCAGCTATGATGCTGTTGAAAACAGTAACTTATAGTTTATAGTTTACTTTGTCATTGCACATGGTACAACGAAATTAAATGCTGTCTTCAGTGTACATTATAACTATAAAAATAAAAACATAAACATACATCCTTTACATTCTATATAATCGAAATTGAAAACCCGATATTGCACTATACCGTATAATTCAATATGGTTATTGCCCTGGGATAGAAGCTGTTTTTCAGCCTATTTGTCCTTGTTTTTATTATCCTGTACCATCTGCCAGATGGTAATAGTTCAAAAAAAGGGTGCCCAGGATAAGATGGATCTTACAACTGATAACTGATCCTTGCACTTACAACAGTTGTGACCTCCCTGTGGTCAAAATTTCAGGCCCTTAGTAACCAGTATGGATTTATGATGGTTTTCACATCCTGGGATCATCATTTGCAAACTTCCCAGCAGCTTCCAACAAGCAGTTAATTGGGGAAACCAGATTCACTTAATGACTTGAGTGTGCTGATTCACTTAACAATCATGGCAAAAAAAATAGATCATAAAATTGGGTGCAATTCACTTAATAACCATCTTGCTTAGCAATGGAAGTTCCAGTCCCAATTATGGTTGTTAGTTGAGGATTACTTGGCTTGCAAACAATTCATGCACTTCCCAGGGCTAGCTGCTTTCTTTCTAAGTTCTTATTTACAACTAAACTGGCTATGAACTGACACTGTGTTGATTACCAACACAGGTGATGCACAATGTAACTGCTAATTTTTGTTTTCTTCAAGATGTCTGTCCCTATTCCAGATGCGGTGGACTTCCATCCTCACAATTCCTTAGTTTCATGCACATTCATGCTTTTCCTGCATTCACTATACCATACCGATCACAGACCGCTGAATATATGACTAAGCCAAATTGAAAATGAATGCTTTTGAAGAAAAATGAGTATTTTGTCCATGATGGCCTATTTACATGTGAATTGCTTTCGATAATCAATTTGAGTAATGTGTTCATACAAACACTGATTGTACAATCCTAAGCATATATGTTCCTATATTATTTAATGACCTTAGCATGACCATTTTAGCTGCATGTGTAAATAGGTTTTCACTTTTAGAATCAACAGGTGAGTTCTAAAAATTTTCATGGATAGTAATAGCAATAGCACTTAGACTTATATACTGTTTCATAGTGCTTTATAGCCCTCTCTAAGCAGTTTACAGAATCAGCTATTGCCCCCAACAATCTGAATCCTCATTTTACTGACCTCCGAAGGATGGAAGGCTGAGTCAACCTTGAGCTGGTCAGAATCAAACTTTTGGCAGTCGGCAGAGTATCTTTTGACATACAGAAATATGGTAAAATGAGACTTGCTTCCTAAGTGATAAAATTATGTCATGTAAAGCTCTCCCTACAATAAATTAATGTTTTCTGTCACCTGCATAAGAAATTATGGTTACTACTGCATAAGTGGAAGGTAGGCTAACCTCTCACAACTTCTCTGGGGGGGGGGGGAGAGAAATTGGTACCAAATGTTGTTGAAAGAAATTGAAGTTGCCAAATGCAACTAAAAGCACAGGTCAGTAGATGTGGGTTCAGTGCCTGAATGAGAAACTAATATACTACCCAAAATATGTAGATATTGTTCCACCAGAAGCAATGTTAATAAAATAGTGAATGATCAACAGTTTACAAAAAGAACATACAACTGTGCTATAAAACCCATTTATTATAAACAGTTTTCAAAGTATCAGCATCTCTTTCACCAAGGAACAGATGAAACACACAATAATTACAACCTAACCATGTTCAGGGACAAGATAAAAGGAATCTTACTCAAGCTTACATCATCTCCCAAGAATTAACAAAATCACCCAAATTAATACTCTTAATACTTATACAAGAAAACAGAATTAATCTGGTTCATGTACTGCTTATATCATTTTTCAACTCTATTTTTCAAATACACATTTTTCTAAATAAACCATAAGAAAGCTACATAAAAAAATTGCAACAATAATGATGCTTTATATACTACATGTTTTGGAACAACTCTTTGGCTTTGATCAAGTGTGGTTTTCTATATGACAAGAGGCAGTGTGAAAAAGCCGTCATTCAAAAGTGTTGAACATGATGCACTATGCACCATTGCCATGCATTAATAGAGGATCGTGAGGTGGCCGTGCCTTATTTTAAAACCATGATAGTTTAAAAGGATTATTAAGGAGTATTTGCTGAACATTTGCTGAATGTTTGCAGTGCAAACAAGCATTATGATTTTACTGTTTTGTAAAGTGAATTGTTTGGACATTTTACATTAGATTCTCCCAAACAATTATGGCCACATACAGCCAAATCATCATCCATCTGTACCCCAATAGCTACCGCAGATCTGTTGACATGATCACATACCTTTTTATAATAGCAATACATGTGTCACAGCATAAAAGTTATATTGCCCAATACTCTCCCAAATGATCATTCTGCATATTTAAGAGTTCTATTCAAGATAGCTGGGTAATAGATTTCCAGGTAGTAACGTAAGAAACTCCAAAGAACAACAATCAATTTATTCAAGCTGTTCTATGAGCCATTCTTGAAGAAAATTTTAATCAGTTAAAACGAACAGCCAGGTTTCAAAGAAACAAGCAACGCCAAGAAAACAATCTGCTTTTATGATGCGGTTACACCTGTAATTAAAGTGAGCCTACTTTATTGCAATAAACAAACAATTATTTAACACACAAGCAATTCCTGCCTTTCATTTCAAAGATAATTGAAATATACTTGAGAGTGGATATTAGTAAAGGCTGGCCATGATTTTTCAATACAATTTTTGGTTGCGTATTCCTTGTGGTTTGATTTCCAGTTACTTACAATCATTTTACTAAATTTAATAACTTAAAGGCAAAATTCTTTATTACTATTTAGTTCATATAATTTCAGTTTATTATATTATATTTTATTATGTGGATATGATATAATTTGATATGGTTGTTTGATAAAACATTTCAGTATATTAATATCTATCTTGATTTGGGGAGCTAAGAAAATTTTTGAATCTTCCTAACTATCAATAAATAATCTCTATTGCGCTATTAAAGAAATACAGCTCTCCACAAGGAAAATCAGCTCTGACCTGCAAAAAACAAAACAAAAAAAAAAATACCCAAGAAAGCCATAAGACAAATTAATGGCTTCTGTTTAATTAAACAAATTATGCCATTCTCACTTCATTTCCAAATTGCATATATATAGCATATAAAACAAATGATCAGTTTAAAGCAAGACTTTTAAAATGTCCTCAGCTGATATGTGAAAGATGCAATAAGATTTTCCCAACAGACTCTTATCTTTATTAACCAATCACAAGAACAGCTTTAATTTGTTGTACCAACATATTACCTGGAAAGCAACCCACAGAGGCATTTAAGATTTGATGTGATTGTAATTGACATTTATGAATGCCTGGTGCAATCTGCCCAGAACATTTCCTGCCAAAGTCAGACAAATTAGTTAAGTCTCACAACACCAAGTGAAACTTCCAGCTGCTTCAAGCAGGACTTAGCCAAGTGTGCAAGAATGAACTTGCCATGATACAAAAACACCTGCCGTTCTTCTCAGTGTTGCAAATGTTAAGGTTAAAGGGGTATTTTTATTTTGTGGCCTGACAGTCAGATGTAAGGCTTAAAGCACACCGGCAATGACAAAAATCCACAACTCCTTGGAGCACCTGCAATCTCACACATCTATATTTTTTTTTGCAGACAAGGCAAACTTAGAGAAGATGGGTAATGGGATATCTAGTTCTTTCGTGGTCTGGATATGCTGACAGTGAGAAAGGAGAGTGAACAAGCAGAGAGCCTAAAAGGAATAGTTGGATCCAAAGCTCCAAAGTAGAGGAGAACTATGGAGGGAACATCTTCCATGAATTGAGAACTGCAAGAGAAGCAGCTAGGAGGAGAGGCTATCTGAAAAGGAATCAAATCAGAATTAGAAAAGAAAACCATGTAACAGGGAGACCTGGATTAAGTATCACTGCAGAGAAGAAAAATTAATTCAGGTGTCAGTGAGAGAAAGGGATTTAAGTTAGAAGGAAAATGTAAGAATATTCTTTTTCCTTCCTTTGGGTAGTAAAAGAAAACATAAGAATTTTCTCTCTTGGAAGAGAAAACAAGCCCAGCTAAGGAACTCATTAGCATTGAAAAGCATAGCATTTGATAAGCAACTGTGGAAGATGGGAGGATGCAAAAAGAAGAAATTTAAGAAATTTTTAAACTTTTTAACAAATTAGATAATTGTCTGAAGGATATGAATATTAAAAATATGCCTTGATTACTTCCATTCATATAAATTAAGAATAGGATGTTGAATAAGTACACAAACTGTATTATTATAATCTTTTGTAAATAGCAATAACTTTCACTTTGATTAATGTCAGTTCCACATGTGTCTAGATTGGTTCCTATCCTCATCAATTTTTAATGTTTGGAAAACCAGATCCCACCTAGGCATGTTCTATATAAATGACTAATAAATGTGCAAATACATTCATTTCATTTCAAGCGCTTTCTGTTAATTTGTTATAAGGGGAATTGAACAAATAAATGTATCAATGCGACATTTTATGACTTTCTGAATCAATTTTCTGAGGGGTTTTTTTTGTTGTTGTTCATAAAAGAAGCTTAACAAAAAAAGAATAAAATTATTACCATATTGCAAAAGATGCCTGTAAAATAATATTGGGTATTCAGAATGCTCATAAATTTCCCACTAGACAATCAAATGCAAATTGTCATAAGAGTGCTTGTATAGCTTTAACTCAATAATATATAAGTTGGGGAAATAATTATGACATCCTCAAACTTTTCCAACAAGCAGCTACACGAGCAATGAAATATTTGACAATTTTCTCATCATCTAGCTGTTTTCAGAAAATACATTCTTTTTTACTCCATCAAGACTTCATAAAGTTAAGACTTGCAGAATTTTTGCATAGAAGAACTGTAGCTAACTGTAAACATTAATTTAGCCTCCAAGAGGATTTCATCTGAGTTAATATTCCTTGAGAGTCTTCATGTATCTCTTTCTTTTATGCTATTTCCAAGTTTTCCTTCATCTTTTCATATACCACGTAACTGATGCTGACAGCAGGAAGGACCTTCATGAAGTTTGGGGCTATGCCTCTGTATAGTCCAAGGAGTCCTTCTTTGGCAATAATTTTTTGGAAAAGGCCAACCATGTTTAGCTGAGGGCCACTTTCTACCATTGCTACAGAAAATTAAAAAGGGAAAAAAAAGATATATTATTCAGCCATCTTAATAGAAGAAATCTGACATACATACTTAGTTGTGCTTCCCTTCCAGGAAATACATTATTTCCCCCTGTATTATGTCTACAAAACAGTAACTTTTGCATGCATACCCACAAACATATTTCTCCTGTATTTGTGTTCTAGTCAGCCCTATAATCTCCATGTAGGATCTTTTGTGTACATCATTTATAATCCCAAAGTTCCTGCAGAATGGCTGGGACTAGAATATTCAGACTCTTTTGTTTTGCATGAGGGAATGTGATGAAATGGATATCTTAAGCTTCTGTAACATTTAAAATGTTGTCCCTTTGCCTCCTCCAAAATAGAAAAGAATAGGTTCAAAAATGTCTTATCTCCTGTAATAGCCACATATTATTTGTTCCCTAAAAAAGTTACAAAGCAAAAGTGGGTCTTATGGGTTAAAAAAGGGTAGAACAAAGTCTTGTCCTAGAATAGTCTTCTATCCTAACCAGGCTTCTGCAAGTCAGCAAAATTTTTCATCATTACTGATACCAATTTGGCAAAGATCTAATTTTGACAGAAGTGGAAAACCTGTGTCTCTTCAACTCCATCACTTTAGATGAACTCTCCCATTATCAGATCTGTCTCCATGTAAATGTTTGTTGAAAGAAATCTATGTATTAGAGAGCATTATGAGTTAACGTGTGTTCTCCCAAAATGTCTATGGAGATTCTCAGTAATCCAGGTTATGATTGTTCCAAAGGTGTTTTTTTCAAAAGGCAACTAGACTTTCTTTGTTTTCCTTGAAGATGTTTCACTTCTTCTTCTTTTTTTTTTTTCCCCACTTCTGAGAACTGAAGAAGCTTCTTGGATGAGAAACGCCTTCAAGCGAAACAAAGGAAATCTCGTTGCCGTTTGAAAAGCACCTTTGGGATTCTCCCAAAATGTTATTTTTCTACAATGGCTACCTGTTCTCAGGGGTAGATCTTAGTCTACCACTGTTAATCCCAAGAGGTTCACTTCCTACAAAAGTTTGCCACCTCATTTTCACTGACGGGAATCAAGATATTGGGCAGACTTTAAAGGCTAATGCAATTTTAACAAAAAAGGTGATCACTGATGGCTAGATACGTAAATTCCAGAAGAAAAAAAGGGAAAGGTAGCCAAACTCTTAATGATCAATGGTAGCTTTAAATATTCATCTATCAAGTTATCTCTTCTACATAGGCAGAGTAACACTCACCTTGAGCTTGCATTCGAGTTCGGATAAGGGCAAGTGGATAACTGGCTAACTGGCCACAAGTACTGGATAAAGTACCACATCCAAGCAATACTAATATACCAGGGTTGGCAGAATCTGTGGCATATTTCTCTAACCACATCTTCTTCAATGCCTGTCAGGAACATATTGATCTTGTTAGTTCATATATCATTTTCAACTATTAAAGGATGAGGCGACATTTTTATGACCTTGTGAAAATGGGATAAGTGTTGGAGCCTTCGAAAACATGTTGAACAAACTAAAATACTGATCACATACTTTGAAAGTGATTTCTTCCACTTTTTTTTCCATTTGAGACAAATGCTTGTTTTCCCTTCATCTCTCAAGTACCCTTATAAACTTGGACACTGAGTGACATTCATCAGCTGGTTCACATATGTATTATGCTAACCACTTCTTCTGTATTATATTGCAACTCAAGGGCTGCCTAAGGAGGTTACGATGGAAATGAAATAGCAACTTCCAGCTGACAACTGTCTTTGTTATAGTTCATTATACTAATCCTCCATCTTTTTTTCCACAAACATAATCGGTATGAAAAGTGCTAGCTTCTAATTTCGAACTGCCATAGGAGCCTCATCCTCAGTTTTCAATTATCTGCCCAACAAGTCTTAGAAAAGTCACTGTGATGACTTGAAAAAAGACTGAAATTAGAGAAGTGTTTCAGACTCTTCAATACTGCAGAACCCATGACTATATCTTTAAAAATAACAGAAAAAAACATATTCAGTAATGCATTTTATTTCACCCTTAAACTGAATGTGTTATCTTTAGATACATTTTAATACATTTAAAATCATAATGGCACCTGAATGGAATTTATGAGTTTGCATATACAGGTAGTCCTTGTCTTACGACCTCAACTGAGCCCAACATTTCTGTTGCTAAATGAGATGTTTGTTAAGTGAGTTTTGCCCCATTTTATGACCTTTTGTGCCACAATTGTTAAGTGAATCACTGCAGTTCTTAAGTTAGTAAGATGGTTGCTAAGTGGCTTCCCTATTGATTTTGCTTGTCAGAAGGTCGCAAAAGGTGATCCCATGATCCTGGGAGACTGCGCCCATCATAAAAATGAGTCAATTGTCAAGCATCTGAATTTTGATCACATGACCATGGGGATGCTGCAATGGTTGTAAATATGAAAAATGGTCATAAGTCCCTTTTTTCAATGATGTTGTAACTTTGAATGGTCACTAAATGAACTATTGTAAGTCTAGGACTACCTATATGGTATATTTCATCAGTGTCTGGGATGAGGCTTATTAAAAGAAATCTCTACATCAGTTTAATATTCTCCCTACTTGTCCCAAAGGTGCTTTTTCAAAAGGCAACTGGACTTTGTTTTTCCTTGAAGACGTTTCACTTCTCATCCTGGAAGTTTCTTCACTTCTGAACTTCAGAACTGAAGAAGCTTCTTGGATGAGAAGCGAAACGTCTTCAAGGAAAAACAAAGTCCAGTTGCCTTTTGAAAAAGCATCTTTTGGGACAATCCTGCCCTGGATCACTCAGAATCTCCATAGACATTCTGTATTTGACCTTGTATTGTTTACTCACAACCAATTGCTCATGTAATACAGAAAACAACTGACTGACAATATGGCCACTATATCGTAATGTAGTTTATAAGGATAATTTGGGTCTGGGCTGCAGTGCAGAAACATTTAATTCTACAAGCAGAGTTCTGATCTTCTTCTCCCCATTGTCAGTGTCCCTCTGGTAAGGTGACATGTCTGTTGGAATTATAACTGAAGGACACCACCTCAGGTTGGCTTGAAGCAGGAGAACCTGGGGAAACTCAGGATTTCAGCTTTCACTTCCAGCCACCAGCTGTGAACACAACTCAACAACAATAGCAGGGCCAGGAAATCTTTGTTGAGGAACCAAACAGTCCAAAACGGTACCCTGAGATGGGCATGTCTAGTAACTGGTATTGTGAAAAGGCCACATGGCTGATCAGGTTGTCTGGAGAACTGAATGCAAGACTGAATTATTTTATAAAATCTCACAACTCATCTGCAAGTTGTTCATAGCATATAATGATGCTCAGTGAAAGATACTTAGAGAAACTGCATTCTTCAGTTATTTTGATACTGCGGGTTCCCAGCCATTGTAGACATTCTCTACTTTCAGTTTTGGAGTATGCCAAGTTGAGGAAGGTTAGTGGGCAGGGATGGGGAAGAAAGCCAGGCCCATATGCCTCGTAAGCCAAGGTCTTACTGAATACGTTCTTCTTTTCACTTCTGCTTTAAGTGGCTTGGATGGACAGGAGACTCTGTTTGGGAGAGATAAACAACTTTCCCTTGGCTACAGTGGGACTAGCTATGTTGTAATAAGGACTGGATTTATTTCTCCCCCTGGCTTCTGCCATACTCCAGGACTGACGACATGATGGGGAGATGACGGTCTTAGGAGAGAACAGAAAGTAATTTGAAAAAGTTCACTTCCAATGATTTACATTCATATTACTTACATATTTATTTTTCCCAAAGTGTTCTGAAGTGTTCAGGCACTTTAAATCAATATATTACAAAAACCTGCAAATAGGAATGGAAGGGATTTTAAGTGTGCCTCTTGACTAGCACTTCACTACAAGAACACTACCATAATTCCTATCAGCACACTCATCTGTCTTCCTCTTTCATAAACAAGTTTAACTCCTTCCAACACCTCCATGGCTGGGCCTAATTAAATGTCAGAAAGCTGTTGTTGTTTACAAAATCTATTTGCCCCAAAATGAAAGTGGGCTTTACATAATCATGACTACCCGTGAGTCCTCCTTCAAACTGTCATCTCTGAATAAAAGCCTTGGATATATAATCTATGCAAATGCCAAGTGTTGGCTGGTGTAAAAATTAAGTTTGTTAAGAAATTGAATTGCGTTACAAAGTTAAAGCACATGATAACTATCATTTGTAAAAAAAAAAAAACCTGTTCATATAGAATGGAAATGAACTAGGTTTAAGTGGAGCATTACAGAACCAGAAACATCACCTCAGCTAATTGCAAGGAACACAATAAATGGCTGACAGGTAGCATATGCTGCATAGTAGAGGTGGAAAATTATTTCAGCATGAAACATGCTTAACTACATGAAGATTAATAACCTGCAGTCATTAGCAGAAAAGACAAACTATAGCAGCTGTGAAGCTAGGTAAAAAGCATGAAATTCAAAAAGACAGCTGTGTTAACTGTTCAGATGTAATAATAAACCGTTAATCTGAGGTACGTTAAACATTCAACACTTTTCTGAATTTCTCTCTTCCATTCACACAAATATTTTTCTCTTATGCCCTGAATTCAGAAGGATTTATTTTAATTATAGTGCTTTGTTCTTTTATATCAAACAAGGATTTAAAAAATAATAATAAAACAATGGATTAGCAATAGAAACATCACTTAGACTTACAGTATATACTGCTTCACAGTGCTTTACAGCTCTCTCTTAAGTGGTTTACAGAGTCAGTATATTGACCCCAACAATCTGGGTCCTCATTTTACTGACCTCAGAAGGATGGAAGGCTGAATCAACCTTGAGTCAGTCAGGATCGAACTACTGACATTACTTTCCAAAGTCAATGCAGCTTTAGCCTTTTGGGAAATGGGGGAGGGGGAACCATTTCCAAAGGGGCTAAAGATGCGCTATCTTCAGAAAACGCAGCTTTAGCCATGTGTAAGAAACATGTGCCAGAGAAGCTGGATCTGAAAAGGAGACAGCAAAGGCAGCAAGGAGCTGGGTGCAAAAGATGAAAGTTTGGTGCAAGGAAGTAGGAGAGAAGTAGGCAGCTGAGTGTCAGGTAAAAACCAATCGAAGCAGCACAAGAACTCAGATTAAGAGGTTCCTTTATTGTTGATTCCACTGTACGCTAGAACAGCTGTCCCCAACCTTTGTGGCTTGGTGGCCCAGCTGGGAGGGGGAGGGAACTGGGTTGCATGAGCGGCGGGCTGGTGTGCATGCGTGCCCTTGCGTGAGTGATGGGCTGTTGCGAATGGCGGGCTGGCACATGTCTGCGAGTGCCTGCCAGCCCACCACTCGCACAAGTTGAGCTCCACATGCACACTCCGGCCAGCCACTCACGCAGCCCAATTCCAAACAGGCTACACCTCAATAGTGGGCCATGCCTGGGGGTTGAGGACCCCTGCATTAGAAGCTCGCCAAATTCCCTGCTTTCCCCCGGGAAAGTCAGATATCGACCTAAGTCAATTCCCTCATATGGGAATCTCAAGTACAGACTGGCATGTCTCTGAACTCCCCCACCAGCAGGGAGTTCTTCCTTTCAGCTGTTGATTCCACCACACTGGGTGAATGAATGCTTGCTAGTGCTTGTTGGAGAGCAAAGGAATACTTGCCCATTTGCTTACTGGGGTGGCCTGGGTAGTGGCATGGAGCTCAGGAGAAATGTCAGATTAACAACTGAATACTTGCTGATGCTTACTGAGGTTTCCCAGGTGGTCGCCAGCAACCACAATAACATGCAAGGCAGGGTGCAAGGTGTCCCAAAGGACAGAGCTGGGTAGGCAGGCAAGTGGGTGGAGGCAAATGGATGCAATTTCTTACTTACTGAGGCTGAGGGCTGGGAAGGATCAAATCCAGAATGGCTTGGCTTGGGATGAGTACTTGATTAACACATGATTCTCAGTTAACGTCTGCAATAGGAAGAGCTGGGATTGTCATCATACGTTGGTGCAGTCATGTAACATCTCACTTTACGACCGCACCAACTTATGATGAAAATGTCAGTCTCAATTGTGGCCATAAGTCAAAGACTATCTGTATTCCTATAAACCCAAAATTGAATCGTCTCATAGATGGTCATGTTTAACTGCAGCATACAAGGATTCATTTTGTGATTGGTCTGTTAAGTACTCATTAAGCTATTACAGAGTAAATTATGTAGGGAAGAAACCATGTTCCTATTATCATTCATCATCATTTCATTAATATATCTCCTTTCCTCCAATTTCCTCAGAGAGCAGTGCAAGTTATAATACAGCTTATTGATTTGGTTTAGTGTCCTAAGCTACATTTTGTTTTAGCCCAATGTGTAATGCAAGTTATTATGGTTTGATCAATAAATCATGGTTAAAAGTGGCTTAGCAGAATATGAGAATTTAAAAAGATAATTAGTGTCCACACTAATGAAACCTTAACATCTTAAAGGAGTAGCCATTCTAGCATAAAATGATTATTTATTTATTAAATTTATGTCGTCCACCTCACCGATGCAGCAACTCTGGGCAGCTTAGAATATAATAAAAAGTTGAAAAGTACTAACAAAAAAAACCCCAATTAAAATTAAATAGAGAAGTTAAACATTAAAAATTAAGATGATGAGTGGCTTGGGGGTGAGAATCTTCTCTAACCTGTCAGCCACCCCCAATATAGTGGGTGTCAGGTTCCGTAAAGACTGGAAAAATAAACCTCAGCACGCAAAAGCAGTAACCAAGTTTGTTTATCCTGATATCAGTACTAACTGACCACCTTAAAGTGTTACAGAAAGGAATCTTTGTTGGAGCTGACGCTCCGTGCTCCCCATCACCTTTTTAAGCAGCACACAGCTCCACCCCAGTGCAATCACTCAATTATCCCATTAACCCGTATCCTCCCTTTCCCTCCCCAATCCATCACAAGCCACTTCAGTTGTTCCGTGCTGCTCCGTCTTTCCTTAAAGTGATAAAGGTTGATGAGCTGCTTCAGTGCATGACTCTGATGTCATCTAGCATGCGGCTGGGTTGTCGAAGTGAGAGGCATGCCTCGGGGCTGACGACCCAGGAGAGCAGGCACACAGGAAGGGTTGTCGGTGAAAGTGTGCGGCAGCGGAATGGTGATCCCCACACGAATGGCGGCCCCAAGTACCGTCACAGGACTGGGGCTAACAGTGGGTCCCTGTCAGTGTCTCAGGCCAAGTGGCAGAGCCACATTTTCAGGCTATTCTGGAAAGCCAGGTGTGTGACAGTGGACCTCACCTTTGATGGAAGAATATTCCAGAAGGCGTGAGCAATAGCAGAAAAAGCTATTTTTCTGGACCTCACCAGTTGAAATTCTTTGCTTGATGGGGTCCAGAGTAGATACTTTCCAGTGGAACAAGTGGAGCAGATTAGTCCCATTGGAATGAGATGATTCCTCAGATACTCTGGACCCATGCCACAAAGGGCTTCAAAGATAATGGCCAAACACCTTGAATGAGACCCAGAAGCAAACTAACAGCCAGTGCAGTTTATGTAACAACTGTGTCACACATGCTCCAGAGGCTTCTTCTAAAATTGTGTTCTATACTAGTTTTAGTAATGGAAGGTAAGATTTGACTAAACTATCAAGATTTAACATCTTCGCAAATAAGTAAAAAAGCTTCAGAATTATCATATAAGCTTAGTTTTCCTAAATATATTACCTACCTTAATGTTTAAGGGAAAGTCATGAAAACTGATCTGTCCATATATATATTGGTATAATTTTGTGACCAGTGGCATCAAAAGAACAGAAATGTTGAGTCTCCGTTCCAAGTTGAATCAAATTCTTTATCCACAAAAAGCTTATTTTTTTTCATTGCATTATTATGGAATACACCAACTCACCTCATAAATAGCCAGATCGATGCCAGCATATGGAATTATTCCCAAAATATTAGGAATATAACCTTTGTAAAAGGCTTTCACCCCTTCCGTTTTTAAAATCTTCTTAGCACAGTCAAACATCCCAGAATATTGTCCTGTTTTACCCACTGCCAGTCTCGTTTTTAATACCTAAAAAATTAACATTGAGTAGAAGTCATTCAGAAAAGAATACCATTAAATATTATATCACAACTTACCGTATTTTTCGGAGTATAAGACTCACTGGAGTATAAGATGCACCTACCTTTTTTGGTAAGGAAAAGAAGAAAAAGAAATCTGCCTCTGCCTACCATCAATTTTGCCTCATTGCAGCAAACAGCTTTACTTTCATTTTCGTTTTCAACACAGCTTGACAAGGAAAAAAAATCTGTTCCAGCAATTTACCTCTTTGCAGCAAGCAGCAGAGCCCTGCGCAAAACAGCTGAGAGTCGGGAGGCCGATCCAATCAACTTGTGCTAATTAGGCTGTGCTGAAGCTGAAAGGAGCTGTTTTTTCTTGCTGTTTGCCTGCAAGGAGGTAACTGCTGTGAGGCAGAGGCCAAAGGGTGGGGGACAGTGGGTGGGCGGGGCTACATTCGGTATATAAGACGCACCTTAATTTTCATCCCCTTTTAGGAGGGAAAAAGGTGTGTCTTATACTCTGAAAAATACGGTAGTCTTTAACACAGACCCAGAGTATCAGTCACATTTACAGATGTGAGAGTTAACGTATGAAAAAAGGCATTTAAGAACAAATATATGGACCAAGCAATATTAAAGATATACAGATCAGTCTAAAGCTAGATTATTTCCTTTCATATCAGTTCATTCTGGCTGATATCCCCATAACTGTAATTTTTTAAATAAAAAATGTATATTAATCTGTAGAAATAGCTGGCGCATAGTTTTTGTGCACAATTTGGGAGATGCAAATTAGTTTAGATCTTTTAAATATGCAGGCCATGGTTCTTAGTGAAGATGAGTTTTTGTGGGCAACTCTAATTCAGGTGGAGTATCTTAATAATTCCATTGTGGCCTTAAATCATTGCACAACAGATAAAGACACCTGAGATTTTGATGTTTTAAATCAGGGGTTCCCAACTTGGAGTGCGAGACAATATTCCAGAGGGTGCAAAAACTTGGGTTTAGAAGTTTCAAAATTATAGTGTATATGCATAATTATATGCATAATTATATGCATATAATTATTTATTTTTGTAAGGGGTGCAAGACTATATCAGAAGCGTTCTAGGGGTGCGGGATATAGAAAAAGTTGAGAACCCCTGTTTTAAATGGAACTAGAAAAGAGATTTTAACTTGGTCCTCTGCACATGCACAATATGTGCTTGATTTATGATCTTCCCAAAGCAGCTTTAAAATGGAACTCTCCTTATCTTAAATGATTTTGGAGTAAATATAGTTTAATATCAGATTACCATATTGACAGACAGGGGAGGGAGGGACGGAGGGAGGGAGGGAGGAAGGATGGATGGATAAAATAGGGCATTATTTTAAAAAAATATTGTATTATCCAATACCTACCTCCATGGGATAAATAGAAGTCTGTGCAGTTGCTCCAGCCATAGAACCAGATATAAATCGTTCAATAGTTCCTATTTTTCCTTCTTCGTTAACAAACATTTTCTTATACTAAGTAGTAACAAAATACAAAAAAAAGCACATTAGTTCTAGACCCCCAAAACAGTTCAAGGCTACCTAATATAGTTACTCTATTCACACATCCAATATTGATATACTGTAAATGCTCATGGTGGGGTTAGGCTTTCATGGTCAAAACTGAATGAGCGTAATTCCCATTATGACTTTAACGATGGACCAAACAAAGGATATGTAGCAAAGTTTTCCCTCACCTGCTCCACCATTGCTGAACTCCTATCCCTTGGATATCATTCCCCTCTAGCTGTCAGAAACAAAGGTAACTTTTTGTAGCACTGAGATATAAATTTTATCACTCATATAATTTGTACAGAGTTGGCTGCTTTACTTTAGTTTTGTTTTTATTAAGTTTGCTTTTATTATTTGTTTATTGACTTCATGGTGTTTTTCTGTTTTATTATTAATTTGAGTATTTTCTAGTCATTGCCCATAATGATGTTCTAATTCCTAAGGGGCTGCCACAAGGAAGAGAGGGTCAATCTATTTTCCAAAGCAGGAGAAGAAGCAATGGATGGAAACTAATCAAGGAGAGAAGCAACCTAGAACTAAGGAGAAATTTCCTGACAGTTAGAACAATTAATCAGTGGAACAACTTGCCTCCAGAAGTTGTGAATGCTCCAACACTGGAAGTTTTTAAGAAGAGACTGGACAACCATTTTCTTGAAATGATATAAGGCAATGATGGCTAACGTTTTTGCCATCGCATGCCAAAAACGTGAGGAGCATGGGGGGGTTGCAAGCACGCGTGCCCACACCCATGATTCAATGTCCCCCCACCCCGCACCCCCACGCATGTGCACGCAATCTCCCCGCTCTACCCCTGCTTTTCGCACGTGATGGCAAAAAGGTTAACGGTGGGCCCGGTAGGTTCGTTTTTCGCCCTCCCCTGGCCCCAGAGGATTTCTTGGAGTCTGGGGAGGGTGAAAACAGCCTTCCCCATCCTCCGAAAGGCCCTCCGGAGGCCGGAAACGGCTCATCTCCTGACTTCTAGTGGGCCCAAAAGGGCCAAAAATCAGCTGGCCAGCACGCTGGAGCTGATCTAGGGCAACGCTCACGTGCCCAGATATGGCTCCGCGTGCCGCCTGTGGCACCCGTGCCATAGGTTCGCCATCATGGATATAGGGTTTCCTGCTTGGGCAGGTGGATTACACTAGAGAAGACCTCCAACTCTGTTATTCTATTGTTCTGTAGCCTACAACAACTGCTGCTGCTACTACTACTACTGCTTGAAGATGTCTTCACAAAGGGTGAAATAAAGACAGTTCTGTGTCTAAGGATAAGTTCTGAAAATATGGGTTCTCTACATATTTGCAGCCAAACGTAGCTGCAACTGGCACTGGTGCCTGCAGGATATACCGGGATAATTTTCTAGTTTAAGAAATTTCTCCTTTTCTATTTTAGAGTTGCTTTAGAAGGGGAAAATGGAAAAGCATAAATAAGATCGATATATCTGTAGCAAGGCTGATGCTTCAAAGTGCATCCGTTGAAGACTTGACGAGAATCATTTTGATGTATTGCAGTTCCCTCAGCCTGTATCAAATACAGAATTGCAAATGTCCAACTATAATGCGGTAAACTTTTTCCAAGGTGTTGTGATCCACCTAGTTCAGCAGCATATAACCATTTCAACTGTTACAAAGACTGAAATGCTTGTGCACTTTCTCTTCTTATGTAACTAAGGAGACATATGGGAGCCACAATATAACAAAACAACAACAAAAATAGGGAATTTCTGTAAGGAAAACATTTACCGTATTTTTCAGAGTATAAGACGCACTTTTTCCCTCTTTAAAAGTGGGTGAACATTTTGATGTGTCTTATAGACCGAATATGGGCCTGATTTTGACCTCCCCGAACCCTCCGTGCGTCACATTTTTGCCCTCCCTGGCCCTCAAAAGCACCCTGCAGTGCTCCGCATGTCCTGTTTTCACCAAAACCGGGGCCGTTTTTGGGCTCCCGAACCATGCCCGGCCCCCAGAAGCACTCTGCAGGTCAAAAATGGGCGCATTTTTGGTGAAAATGGACATGTCTTTGGAAAAAACAGGACATGTGGAGTACTGCAGAATGCTTCTGGGAGCCAGAGAGGGTGAAAAGGTGATGTGTGGAGGCCAAAAACTTTTTTTTTCTTGTTTTCCTCCTGTAAATCTAGGTGCGTCTTATAGTCCGAAAAATATGGTAAATACAATACTGATTTGTTTTCTGTATTTCCCTGAACAACTTCAAATCTCTGAAGTAATTGCTTGCTCTCTCTGTCAAGCTAATTTCCAGAGACACTATTTGTGTGTGTGCCTTTGAGTCAATGTTGATTCCTGGAGATTGCCTGGACAACTCTCTGCGGTTTTCTTGGCAAGGTTTTTCAGAAGTGGTTTTCCCTTGCCTGCTTCCTAGGGTGAGAGAGAGAGTGACTGTCCTAAGGTCACCAAGCTGGTGAGACTAGAACTTAGTCTTCTGGTTTCTAGCCTAATGGCTTAACCGCTAATATACACCAAACTGGGTCTCAGTTTTCTAAGACTACCAGAAGAATCAAATGACCTTATCTTATATGTACTGTATCCTCGATCATTTGAAGTAAACATGAGCTATAATTCAACTATAAATGAGCTTATCTCATCACACTTTCCAATTTTTTAACATCTTACCCGTTCATAGGCCCAGAACTTGATAGCTGTTTCAGGTGCGATTTTGACAACATTCACACCATTTCCCCTCCAAAGGGAACGGACCCCTCCTTCTTTCACCATTTGCTTCAAGCCGCCAGCTATGTTCATTTTCCCCTTTGAGCCATGAACCTACAAGGAAAAGAAAATATAATTAACTGTCATATATAGAAAACCTGGTGAGTCATAACTCTCTTTCATGCTTCAACAGAGGCATAAAGTAAGCAAAACCTTCAAGAAAGGAATTGGGGCCATTGCAGATTATGCAGTAGATAGGGCCTGTTCTCATGACATCTGATACACACAACTGAAGGTTCAGATACACAAAACCTGTTTGTCAAGGCTCCCCTCAGCTATTAAAAATGCAGAAATATGGTGTGATTCTCCTTCCTTTAGGTTAAATGAAAAAAAAGAGCAACAGCTGAGCTGACATCTAACCCTCTTATTTTTATTCAACTCTCTCTTCCAATAGTGATTTCAGGGGTGAAATGCTCCCAGTTTGGACCGGATCGCCCAATCCAGTAGCGATGGAGGCAGGTGGTTCGGAGAACCGGTAGCAAAAATCCCTGCCCCCACCCCCATTGCCCAGGTGAGCCGCGCAATCAAGAGGTTTTTTTCTTATTTTTAAAAGCATTTTTTCTACAACCTCTTTGGCCGAAAAATGCTTTTAAAAGTAAAAAAAAAAAGCCTCTGAGGATCGTGCGGCTCAGCTGGGATCGTCAGAGGCTTTTAAAAGCATTTTTTCTACAACCTCTTCAGCCAAAGAGGTTGTAGAAAAAATGCTTTTAAAAGTAAAGTAAAAAAAAAAAAGTTGGCCACGCCCACTCAGTCATATTACCCCCCTCCACCAAGCCACGCCCACAGAACCGGTAGTAACAAATTTTACATTTCACCACTGACCGATTTCCTTGCTGGGCTAAACTGACAATAAATATGGATAAATATGGCAGCTCCAAGTGCTTAAGCATGGAACTTCTGTATAGGTAGTCCTCGACTTACGACCACAATGGAGCCCAAACATTTCTGTTGCTAAATGAGACACAGTTAAGTGAATTTTGCCTCATTTTATGATCTTTGTTGCCACAGTTATTAAGTGAATCACTGAAGTTGTCAAGTTAGCAACTGAATGGTTGTTCAGTGACTCTGGCTTCCCCGTCGATTTTGCTTGTCAGAAGGTGGCAATAGGGGATCAAATGACCCCGGGACACAGCAACTGTCATAAATATAAATCAGTTGCCAAACGTCTGAATTTTGATCATGTAACCGTGGGGATGCTGCAGTGGTCGTAAGTATGAAAAACAGTCATAAGTCATTTTTTTCCGGTGCCACTGTAACATCGAACGGTCTCTAAATGAACTGTTGTAAGTGGAGGACTACTTCTATGACATAATTCTCTACAGCTTCTCTTTCAGACAACTATTCAGGCAGCCAAAATTCAATACCCAAAGTAGGCTTGGTTATTGGAGAGAAGTAAGCTGAGGACTGGGACCTCAGTTTTTCTATATGGCTCGAACTGCACTGCTTGATCTTATTTGGCTAAGAAACCTTTTTAATCTACCACTCTTTCTGCCATATGGCCATTTGTTGCTGAAAGAAAATCTTGATCTATTAAGAATGTCTAAGTGAACTATAGAATAATAACGAGGGTTTCTGACCAACAATAGTAGCCACAAAATAATTTTCCTTCTCCCCATCACCAGTCTTAAATATCATTGTTGAAATTAAGAAAGCTTGGGTGAGCAAATGGAATGGATTTTTGTACAATAATTCTAGGAGCTACATTCAGTCCTGACACTAAAAACAATGCCATTGGTTCTGATTCCCTAATTCTGAGTATGTCAGACAAATGTCAGGATTTTGATAATATGCAAAGTAGAGCAATTCTAAGTCTATCCATCTGTGCAGCAAACTATTTCTGATAAAATATGACAACCGACTCTTGTGCATTCTAATAAAGGAGAATATTTGTAGCTCAGGGTTGACACGAGGGGGCCTTGGTGCTCTCATAGCTTGCTTGTTTTCTCGCAGACGTTTCAGTAGAACTGATGATGTTACCTAGTTTGGGTAATGAACGTCTGTGAGAAAACAAGGAAGCTCAGAGAGCACCAAGCACCCTTCTTGTAAATGCTGCAAGCCCATTGCCTCCATCCAAACCTTTTAACATGTCCAAACAAGCTTGTTGGACCTTGTATGCTTTGCTGTAAGAGGCCCACCTGCATCATAACTTTGAGACGATCCAGAGGTGCGGTGCCTGTTCGAGACACAGCACCAGCAACTGCACCTGACAAAAGCTGTTTCCACCACTGACCGGTCTTCTTCTCTTCTTCAGTGAATTCATCAGGAATAGTTAAACTATCTCCAATATCTAATACCTGTTAAAATGCAAAAGAGAGAACAAGAAAGAGCAAGCAAGAGAATGAATGGCTTAAATTCAATCTGCCTTTATTTCAACAAAGAGATTGTGATAAAACACAATTATATTCAACTTAAAATTGAAAAGAAGCCTACACGATACATTCTAAAACCCATCATTTCAAAAACTATCGTATATACAAATAATTTAAATTTTTTGACTTGAATATGGCTGTAATAAAGACATCATCTAGAACAGACAGTGGCCCCAAACTTTTGGGCACCAGGGACCGGTACCATGGAGAAAGGTTTTTTCCGTGGACAGGAGGGGCGTGGTTTCGAGTGCTGCCTGCATCCCACGGATGGGGCTTTGCTTGTCTGCGTGGCCCATTTTCTGGCATGCTGCGGATCGTGCTAGTCCATGGACTGGGGGTAGGGTACCCCTGATCTAGAAAGCATTTTTCATCCCTGAGCAAGGCTGAAAATCTTACTGTATGATTACAAAGAATATCTTTGCACTGATATTTTAAAAAGGACTAAGATTAAGCTTTTTAAAGTATTATTAAGCCAATGATTTATTACTTCATCCTAACTTTTTTTTAAAAAAAAAAATTCCAGTCAATATTATGTATTTTTCATATAAAACTTCAAGTTACCAAAGCAAGAAGTACCATAAGGAATACTTACATGACTCTTTAATATATCTTTAAACAAAAAACCTTCAGGGTTAGAGAGCATTTTTTACTCAAAGTCAACACTGGCAAATTTGTATATTAAAATGTGAATCCACAATCTCTTATTTATTTATTTATTTATTTATTTATTTATTTAGAATTATATGACCACCTACCTTATTTATATACAATGATTCTGGGCAGCTCACAAAAATACAATAAAACAAAATAACCATAAAACTAACATCATACCAACTCCCAGTATCCCAAAACAAAATTTTCCAGCAAGTGATAGAAATAACCCACTGGACAGAATGGGAGATAGGCGGGCTAGAAAGAAATGTGAAGTTGAAAGCTGGATATAAACAGGGAGCAATATTTGCTGGGATTTTCTTAACTATTGTTACTGGTTTAGGACTAACCAAAAACCCCTTAATTAAGCAGACATTTGGCTTTAGCAGGCAGGCATTTTCCCATTAGTCCATTAAGGCAAGGGGTTTGCTTATTTATTTATTTATTTATTAAACTTATATGCAGCCTATCTCACTATCTGGGGTTGCTGCAAGAGTCTTTTTCATTATTTCTGAATGTCTACAGAGATTCTCAGTCATCCAGGTCATGGTTGTCCCAAAGGTGCTATTTCAAGAGGCAACTGGACTTTCTGGAAAGTCTGGACCAGAAAGCCAGTTAGTTGCCTCTTGAAAAAGCACCTTTGGGATTTTCATTATTTCATTCAGCAGGTCTGCACGAAAGGTAAACTGAAGCAATAATGATTGACATGTATCATTTAAAAATATAACATATTTTTCAGAGTATAAGACACACCGGACTATAAGATGCATCTACCTTTTTTGGTGAGGAAAACAAGAAAAAGAAATCTGCCTCTGCCTACCAGCAATTTTGCCTCATTGCAGCAAACAGCAAACAGCCTGCTTTACTTTCATTTTCAGCATAGCTTGATTAGCACACGAAAAAAAAATTCTGCTCCAGCAATTTACCTCCTTGCAAGCAAGCAGCAGAGGTCTGCGCAAAACAGCTGAGAGTCGGGAGGCCGATCCAATCAACTTGTGCTAATTAGGGTGTGCTGAAGCTGAAATGAGCTTGCTGCTTGCTACAAGGAGGTAACTGCTGCGAGGCAGAAGCCAAAGGGTGGGGGCCAGTGGGTGGGTGGGGCTACATTCGGTGTATAAGATGCATCTAAATTTTCACCCCCTTTTAGGGGGGGAAAGGTGCGTCTGATACTCAAAAAAATATGGATGTATATAAACTGTACTTAACTATTTGAACCATTTAATTTAAATACAGGCAGTCCTCAAATTACAGCGACAATTGGGACCAGAATTTCTGTCGCTAAATGAGGTAGATTGCATGGGTAGGGGAAACTTACCCCAATGACCTTCCCTCCCAGCTTTCCCACTGAGCTTCTGGGGAAGCTGGCAGAAAGGTGGCCAATGACAATCACATAATTGTGAGATGCTGCAACTGGTCATAAGAGTGAACCAGATGCCAAGCATGCAGATCACAATCACGTGACTATAGGGGTGCTGGGACAGCCAGAATTCTAAGGACTAGCCATAACCATGAGTGGTTCAGCACTGTCGTAACTTCGAACAGTTTGCTGAACAAATGGCTGCGTCTATCAATTTTAGTTGTCAATCCTCTCCCTGCTTCAGATTTCATCCACATTTTAGATGTCTTTCCCAGTCAAGGTGCAAATGGATGTCAAAGTAATCATTCTAACTCTAGAAAGAAAGGGAAAAAAATCAATAGCACTTTGTTCTGAATGAAATGAAGCTGAATAGAATTTTTTTTTTTAACTTGTGAATTTTACTCTGGAAATCAATTCTTACATTCAAGAATGGAGAGGTATATTTACTTTTCGGGAATCTCTTACAAATATTTATCATTCCTGCAGGCTGCAGAGCAGAAATAGGTTTAGTTCATAACATCTACTACAAAATCTGTTGTTTATGACTACACCTGCACCCTTGCATGGCTATCAGCTGTTCAGCTAAGCGCACAGCTGAAAAACTATCAAGAAGCAGAATGACTCCACTGTCTTATCTATTTTGTCTAACTTCAAATCATTCCATTATGCCGTCTGAACTGTTTATATTTAATTAGTGATTATAAACTTTTAAGCAGCATTTTCAATTTATCAGGACTTCAAGAATTGCAGTTTTTTTTTTTTCAAGCATGAGGTCTGCTAAAAGATAAAATGAAGGAGATCTACATACAATCTGCAAGAATAGTGTGTCTGTTAAAAGTTTTCTTTTTAAACTGGGGAGGGGATTCAAGTTATTATTCTGGTGACTACCCTTGAAAAGTCTCTGCAGTTTTCTTGGCAACTTTTTGTAAACTGTTTGCCATTACCATCTTCCTAGGTCTAAGAGAAAGTGATTGACCCAAATTTATCCAGCTGGCCGTGATTAAGACAGGCCTAGAACTCATGGTCTCCCAGGTTTTAGCCTGGGATCTTAAACCACTATTCCAAACTGGTTTTCCATTTAAATCAACATTTAAAGTGGGGTATTTTATTTTTAAAAAGAGGCAAAGAGCAAGGTTTTCCATCAATTTCGGAGCAACAGTTTGTTTAGCTAGCTAAAGATTGTCAAGAATTTCAGTTTTAATTTAAAAAAAAAACAGCTGCCAAGGATAATCATTGAATAAGCTAATGCACAAGATATTTAGATATAGTCCAGATCAGGACTGAGATAAAAATGGAAACTATACTCACTGTGGAATGTTTCCAATAACGGATGATTCCTTGAATGTCTGTAGCAGGATTAAAGAGAAAATGATCCCGCCATTCATTCCAGTCCACTGACATTGTCCCATCGGCGTCCATGCTAAAAATTCAATACGAAATAATTTCACAGCAGATTCTGCTAAGTTTTTTACTTAATCGTGTTCAAAGTACATTACACATGCATTCACATTCTAAATTCTTGTTCTATTTGCCAGTCTTTAATGTTAGGTTAATGTGCAAAATACTTCAATGTGATATTTTATTTGGCTTTCAAAGGTTCTACAGAGCAAATCATTATTATATTTTTTTTTTTAATCGTCCTTATTGCTCTAAGGCAGGGATGTCAAGCTCAGGGTCTGTGGGCCACATTCAGCCCGCAGGGTGCTTAGTTCTGTAGCCCGCAGGGATGCCCTGGAAACAGGGAAGGACCAGCCCGCGGTGCCTCTGCCAGTGAAAACGGAGCTTGGGAGGGCCGCATTCCATTTTTGGCCATGACAGCCTCCTGCCACTGCCAGCAAAAACAGCTCGGGGAGGGCACACACGCACCGTTTTTGATGGCAGACGGCTGCAGGAGGCTGTCATGGAGCCCGAAATGGAGCCCAGGAGCACGTTTTCACTAGCAGAGCACTCAAGCCACCAGATGCCCCGGACACGAGTGACAGCAAACTGGCCATGCTCAGCCAGGCCACGCCCACTCCGGCCCCCAAGGTCAAACACAACTCTGATGTGACCCTCAATGAAATCGAGTTTGACACCCCTGCTCTAAGGGAAGTTTCCTATAAACATGTAAAAGATTCCATAAGCAAGAGTTTCTTGCGGTGTACAAATATGAAGATTAACAATTTATTATAGGTAAAGAATGTTTCCAGAAGATGAGGGGAGAAAGATAGAAAAGAAACATTTCTATTTGCTTTTCATTAATCTGAAAACTTGTTTCTGGAGAAGTCTGAACAATGATATAATGTTCCTGTTCAGTCTAAATAAGACTCTGAAGAGGAGCATTTTTGTTGAACTGTATGCTAAAATCCTAATATCTTGTTATTGCCACATGTTAGCAAGTATTATCAACTATGAATGTTCCATAAACATTTAATAAGTGGGATGGGGAGGCTGAGTGAAGCATTAAAATCTTACTTAGTTTTGATTTATATAATGATTATTATGCAGTATGAAATAGTCATTGTTGCTTGTAACTCTGTTTTATATGTAATACCTTGTGTGAAAATAGCCAGATAGTGATTTATCTGGTTTATCATGATTCATATAAATCTTCTCCAAACCTAGCATATATAGGATGTTTAAGTCATCTTTGAATTCCACACCTGGAATTCATGGATCTATGATGGATACATCCATTCATTTTCTTGGAAACAGGCTAAAAAAGCCTCCCAATCAGACCAAGAGTTAATTTACAGAATTATCCGCAATCATGGAATAATTCTAGGGGTAAAATGCACTTACCTTTGCTACCGGATCGCAAATGTGCACCTCCTCCACGCAAGCGCAGAGCCTTGTGTGCATGCGCAGAGGATCAAAAACAGGACGTGATGACATCCAAGTGGGTGGGCGGAGCCTCCTGCCGCTGGCCCTACCGGTTCGCGCGAGCCGGATAGATCAGCTAAATTTCACCACTGGATAATTCTGTAAATATTACCTCTGACCCATCCTTCCTTTTACCTTAAGCTAAAGAAGAGGGTTGTGTCTCACAGTTCTAAAGAAGGAGGTTGTATCTCAGATATCAGAAACACTTCCAAAATTTTTTCAAACTTGTCAACAAGTTGTCTCAAGAAATCCTGGTCTATCCTTGGCTTCTTCCTCAAAGCAATGTCATTACTAATATAATAATTCAAAGCTAGCCTACTACAATGGAGTACTGTACTGAACACATCCAACGTGTGATTTTATTTTTCAAGAGACATGCCTTCTCATGAGTCACTCCAATAACCAGACATAATAATAGCTGCTGACCTTTGCAGAATCCTGCCTGCCTGCTTTTCAGAAACATCTATGCCCAATATCTTCAGGGACTGAACAATCTCTGAGGCTTCAATTACACCTTTAAAAAAAAAAGAAAAGAGTGAAAATAGCTATTCAACTTCCAGCATTTCAGGTCAACTGATCCAGATTTAAGAATTCTGAATACTGGTGTGTATTATATTCAGTCACAAATGAAGTATCTGAGGATAAGTTCTTTTCACTTATATAAGTACAATGCTCTTGTAATTGATATGCTGCACAGCATAAAAACTTCCTTAATCATTAGCACATATATGATACAGTTTTGACACAAACTGGTTATAATTCCCAGAGATATTTTTCTACTTATTTATTACTCTGTTTCCCTGAAAAAAAGACATCCCCTGATAATAAGACCAATTGGGCTTTTGAGCGCATGCGCTAAAATAAACTCCCCCCCCCGAAAATAAGCCCTCCCTGAAAATATTTAAACGCATGTGCAGCCGGTCCCCGCCATTTCCTCTAGCTAGGGTTAGGGAGAGAGCTTTAAATCAAGTAAGATGGCAAGAGGAGCCCCGTCTTGCTCCACGTGCCCCAAAATAATAAGACCTCCCCAAAAATAAGGCCAAGCATTTTGGGGTTATTATTTCGGGGTTCAGAAAAATATAAGACAGGGTCTTATTTTTGGGGAAACACGGGTATACTATTATCCATATATATCATTAATATTAAGGAATTAGGCACTCTCAGAGCAGTGTAAATGGCTCACTTCTTCAACGTGCATTTGTTTTGCCAGATATTTTAATAGCCGTGTAAGGTATGTTCCATTGAATGAAGTGATCATGAACCACTCACTAGATGACATTCATGGCTGAGCAGTAATTTAAATCCATATCTATGTTGGATGGGCTTTAAGTGTTTGTAATTCAACACATTTAGAGAGCATTAGATTGAAGAACTCAGATAAGATTCTACAACTTAATACATTATAAAAACATTTTCAAAAGAAATATATTCTGTATTTAAACCCTGAAGCATCACAAGTGCTTAAAACTGTTGGTCCCACAAACCATGTTATTGTGAAATTTAAGGCAAACCTGGCACAATGTATGGTTACATGTGGAACAGAAGGAAGATTTGAACAGCTTTTCAATTGGTGCTATTTATAACACGTCCCAAGCACAACAAATAATAGTGACTTTATTTCATTTATAAATGAAAAAAATTAATCTCCATTTTCTGGCCTTATTGTACTGCTTTTCCTCCAAGGATTTTAAATTTTAAATCAACACAGATGGCCCTCTCCCACCCCTATTTAGCCTTACAAATATACTCATGAATTCTTCTCATGTGAGGATTTCAGCCAGAATCTCTCCATTTCTAAGCTAATTTGAAATAAAAAACAACTAAAAAAGTAAGGAAAGGGGGAATCAGAATTTCTTTTCCCTGATGTTTATCAATTGAACAATACAAGTGATATGTGAGGGTGTGTGTTAAATCCCACTTTATAAACTCTGCCCCACTACATGCTGCTCAAATGCTAAAGAACAACTATAGCTTCCTTCACCAGCTGCTTCTAAACAATAGCACAGATGCTCTCATCAAAATAGAATAAATTTCTTCAGAAATATTCAGCACAGTATACAGCGTCCTACCCAATACTTAACAAATAGGGAGGACTTTCACAAAACCCTTCCTGGCTGTTAGTTCTGCTGTACAGTGAGCTGTGGTACCTTATTTTTTTTAGTATAAGATGCACCTTTTTCCCCCAAAACAGAGGGTGAAAATCTGGGTGTGTCTTATACTCCGAATGTAGCCCCGCCCAGCCTCTCAAAAGCCTCTGAAACGGAGCTTCAGAAAAAAAGCCTCAGAAACGAAGCTTCAGAAAAAAAAGCCTCCAAACAGAGCTTCAGAAAAAAAGCCTCAGAAACTAAGCTTCAGGAAAAAAAGCCTCCAAACAGACCTTCAGAAAAAAAGCCTCAGAAACAAAGCTTCAGAAAAGAAGCCTCCAAACAGAGGCAGAAAAAGAAAAGAAGGCAGAAAAAGCCTCTTTTTCGGAGGCTTTCAGAGGCAGAAAAAAAGTTTTTTCTGAAACAGAGTTTCAGAAGTTTCAGAGGCAGAAAAAAAAATCTGAAACAATGGTTTCAGAGGCTGAAAAAAAAGCAAGGCACAGAGCTCACAACCAATGAACCTGTTACTAAAATTCAGCTCTGGGAACAACTCATTGGGGGTATTCCGGGAGGCCGATCCACCCGCCAATCAGCTTTTTTCTTATTTTCCTCCCCAAAAACTAAGGTGTGTTTTATACTCAGGTGCATCTTATACTCCGAAAAATATAGTAAATCCTTGTTGTAGAAAATAGTTTTCAGTAATACTGGTCCTTCTTTCTACAACTTTCTACAACTGTAATGCTGCCAAGAATAATTCAGGACTATTGCTTGGGACAGAGTTCTTTTCAATTACAAATTCTGCTGCAACTTTAGGGTTAAGAATCTGGGTCCAATACATTAAAGCAAGCAAAGAAATCTGATGTTCTCCAGTTGATGCTGAACTTCCAGCATCCCTTATCATCCAGTAGCTACCCTGGGGCTACTGGAAGTTTAGCAATATCTGGTTCCTGTACTGCCATTAATCATTTTAGCACAGCAAACATAATATTGTAGGCTTTTTTATATACAATAGACCTCTATTGGTTTTGCATTACAAATCTAAGTCATTATTCCTTCAAAGCCTCATAGCTATAGCACTAACCTCATGATAGAAAACATCTTCAATTTTGAAGAGTTTGAGTGTTTTACTCTAAGCACTCATTTCTATATCAATAAATAATAACCTTAATTTGTATTATTTATTTTTCCTGGCACTTTAGAGGATTTAAAGACCTCTTTAGTGAGTTATATAACATTTTCCTTAATAAATGAGAAGATATTAATGAATACCTACATTTTTTGAAATTATTTAATATTGGACAAATACATTGTAAACTCATAGTGGCAATTCTTTATTATTTACTTGTATTTAAATTTGCACTCTTAATATGGACAACTAATGCAGCAAATTGTATCCTACCATCATTATTTTTGTCCAGACTTGTAAATGCAAGTTTCATTTTCTTCTCATGGTCTTTAAGATAACGTGTAAATTCTTCAAAGTCCAGTCTTCCATCCTGATTAGTGTCACCAGCCCTGAAAATTTTCTGTTAAGAAAAATATATAGAAGATACATTATTAACGTTGTGTACAATTTCAAGTGGGTTCTCACTTTAGAGTTATTTCTGTAGACTATCAGTAACTAAAAACATACAAAATATCCAGGAAAGGTGAAAGAATGAGAAACGAAACAAATATTTTAGCAAAACTATATTAGATGAAGACTACAATTTCTTATCATTGAAATGGTTAAAAGTTGTACGGTAGATTGTTTCCATTGCAGCCCACCAGGAATTAGATATAGATGTTAACGCTATAAAATATTCTGATTGCCAAATATTATCAAAGGATTTACTCTGATGTCACTTTTTTTCAGTAGATATGGTTTCAATGTAATTCCCATACACCAAGACATATGGGGATATTAAAACATAAATTGACATATTGAATTAGATCAAACATTTCTTTAGAATAGAACTGGAGACTTTATAGTCCTGCAAATGTTGTTCATGTGTGTCCCTTAAAATGTTGAGCTATTTAATGACAGAAATCAGACTCCAATAAAATCTGAAGAGCCATATTTCCTCTGCACTACATCCAGTTTTATTCTTTCCAACCGAGCAGGATGCTGAAAAGAAATTTATCTAAAGGGATTTAACACTGTCTGTCTGTTAGAAGGAGTTGGGCAGCTTCCCATAATGCTATCAACTCCTCCATTCTAAACCAATCTCCTAATCGCATGACCTAGAGTGGAGCGTATACAGCCCACCTGTGATTCTATTAGTCCTTCAAGGTAGTATAGGCAGGGAACCAAAACCATGAATACTAATATTACTTTTACTACAAAGTTACAGAAATACTGCAGAATCATGAATGTCTGAAAGCATGTTCTTTCCCTACCTTTACTTTCCAGAAAACTAGGGAGAGTCCCTTCTAATGCACCTTCTCTATGCTCATCCTTCTTGTGGACGCAGGTGTCTCTTCTCAAACCATTATCTAAGGTTCAACTCTTCTTCCTGTCTCCCAAGGTTATTCAGATAGCCCATTATATTTTCCAAATACATCGATGTACAAACATATTGAGATATAATATTTATTGAGGGGAAAGCATAAACACAGACACACATATGTACATAAACATATACAGAGAAGAATCCCATTACTTCATTTCACAGAAGAAAATGCACCTCCTAAGGTCACTGATGATAAAGAAAAGCAATCAATAACATTCTTTATGGTTTTTCTAACTTGTTATTTCCTAAAAATGGCCAGGTATATTCCTTTGGGAACACACAAGGAGAGTATGAGCACAATTAGATACAGATTAAATTAGATAATCTTTTTTACAGTGATGATCACTCAATTTCACAGGATTCCACTGTACAGTAAAGAAGTTGACCTTGATAGAGATATGTAAGCTCTGTTACTAAAGCAACGAGGGATGAAATACATCTTATGGACAGAAAATATGCAGAAGCAGTTCAGAAAGACACCTCCCTACTTCATAGGAGTATAAGAAGAAGAAAAAAGAAGGTACATCACAATCAGACTTGCAAGGTTCTGCTATTATAGTAATTCTCAGTAAAAGTGGTTTTATGGAATTGATTTCTTGATCTATCTGGTGAGGCTGATACTGCCTCTACTCAGATTTTGCTTTTTAAAGCCCTTCCATTACTTAGACTACATGAAGAACCATCTGCCTCTATTTATGTTTCACTATTCATGTTTCACCAGTGATCTTGGCTCAAGCGGAGGGCAGCCGTTTTATGACTGGGCAGCTGAGGGACACAATACGGGACCATGTAACAGAGATGAGTAGGACTTAGTGTTCTCAAGGTATTTAGAGAGCTTCTTATTTTTATACATCATGATATAACTTATCTTAAGATGCTTATCTTAAAGTTGCAAGAAACCATGCCATCATTTTTCAAGATTCATGATCCGAGGAGGATTGCCCACTCCTGATAAACAAGAAATGGGCTTCGTGTTCTTCAATGCTCCTCTCAAATTATTTCTTTTGGGAGGCTTGCAGAGTTGCTGTCATTTCAGCACCAGTAAGAGATGCTTTTATTGCTTCAAACCTAGTTTGGTTTTGCTTTTTCATGGTTTTGAAACATGCTTTTCATCTATTATTCAATCTTCCACAACCTAATGCCCTCCAAATTTTGGTGACTAACACTCCTAAAAGACTCAACCATTTGCCATGCTGGCTGAGAATTGGGACTTGGTCTAAATTTACTCGGAGATGAACAAGATGCATTTTTATGGGCTTTTGCTTTAATATTATCCATCAGTCAAGAAATTAATTTGAATGATGACATATATTTCCATAAAATAAATTAAATAGCTTCTCTGATTATCCTCTCATTCATTACTTAAGAGTTACACTCTCCTTGTATATATGTCTTCTATTTAACTATTTTGGCTAAGCCATTATTTTACATGCACTTAAATACATCAGGAACAACATCTTGGTGTAATATTTTCAAGATGTAGTCCTTCACAAGTATAATTCCAATAATATTTTGATGGATCTAGCTATGTTGAGGGATACAATATTTAACTGTGGTCTGTTATTTTTGCCCTGCAGCTTTCTATCTATCAGCAACACTGTCATTACATTTTTAGAGATGCGATAAGTAAGGAATTGTGTCTTCACATGCAAGACAAAAAAGCAGGCAAAAAGCAACACAAAGTTGAAGTGGCCTGTCTTAACAGCATCTGAACATTCTTCACCTCTGGCTATCTGGCACATTACCTCTCTTCAAAGCTTGCCAAACCAGCTTTGCCCAACCTGCTATTCTACAGATGAGGTGGAGAATATCTCCCCAATACCCAGCCAATATAGGTAGTCCTCCACATACAATCACAATTGAGCCCAAAATGTATGTTGCTAAATGAGAAATTTGTTCCATGAACTTTGCCACATTTTACAACCTTTCTTGCCACATCTGTTAAGTGAATCACTGCAGTTAAGTGAATCTTGCTTCCCCACTGACTTTACCTGTCAGAAGGTCACAAAAGGGGATTGCGTGACCCCAGGACAATGCAACCTTCATAAATATGAGTCACTTGCCAAGCATCTGAATTTTGATCATGTGTACCTTAAGGATGCTACAACGGTCGTAAATGTGAAAACGGTCATTAAATCCTTTTTTTCAGTGCTGTTGTAACTTTAAACAGTCACTAAATAAACTGTTCTAAGTCGAGGACTACCTGTTTCAGTTTATGATCCAATAGGTCCTGAGCCTGTCTGCAATATAAGCAGGCAATGGGAGCAGCTGGTACTTTAAAAAGGCAATGCCTACAAAACCTAATGAAAGTTCCAGCTTTTATTCTTAAAAGGGCAGGATAGATATTTATCAAAGTTTAGCCTTATGCAAAGCAGTATGTAAACGAACACCAACAAAAAACGCTTTTAAATTAAGTATCAAGGAATTCAAAATTTATCTGACAACAAGCTCAGATCCAAAAGATCTGAGACCTGTGAATATATTAGATTTATACAAAATGTCATAAATATTTTATTTATTTATTTATTTATTTAGGAATTTTATATTTCTGCCTATTCGCACATGGCAACTCAAGGCGGCTTACAACGACATAAAAACACAATATAAAAGAAATAAACTGAAAAATAATAAACTGAAAAATAATAAAATATAGTAGCATCTGTGTTTATTAATTAAAATGTTTCTGAACATTCGGCTTTGCTGCTACCAGGATGGTATTCTTAAATACAATTGAATTAAACTAAGTAATATATATAATAAAATATTAAGTATGCCAAGTGCAATGGCTTAAATAGCTCATCCATCATTACTGTAATGTTACTGTATCAGTAACATATAAAGGGTGTAACACATAAAACTAAACTTATTTAATATTATATAATGTAAACATCCTAAAATAGCATGCACTGAATTTCCGTCTTCAAAAATGTGACAGTTTACTTATGTCAAAGAATCAAACCCAGCTATTTTTTACTTACCTGATCAGTTCAAACAACAATGATAATTACCCTAATAAATGTTAATACTAATATTAATGGAATATGTGCCACTGATGTATTAGTTGCACTATATCTGGACTGCAAAAGTCTATCAAATCCTACATGGGAGCCAAATTTACAGTCTTCTGTATGTCTTTGCTCCCATCAAATAAATGTGCCAATTTCTGCTCCCGAAATAAGTATTCCATTCTATCCTATCTATTTTTCAAATAACTGTAATGAATGAAATACCAGAAGCAGTTTGAGATTGAAACAAACAAAACATTCATTAGTAAGTTACTGATTCAAATTCCATTATAATCAGTTGTGAATTCAAATTCTAGTTCAGCATGCTATCTAAATCACCACCACATTCATCTCGTTAACTGACCTGGAGGTCCTTTGCTATTCCTGATAGGGAAGCATTGCAAAATTCTGCTAGAAAATAATTCTTGCAACTTATCTATGTATGAACTGCAGAGATAGCTTGGTGAAGGATTGCAGAACACAACAGGTTTGGTTACATTACTACAGAAAGTTCAGAAAGATCAGATTGCTGTGGTTATCGAACATATTCTGGTTCATGCTAGTTCACATACCAACTCTACCAGAATATGTAAATAAGTATTCCATCATTTTATCATTGTCCTCTATCAGTGATGGCTAACCTTTTCCAGACCGAGTGCCCAGAGCAGCGCACGTTCACAGGAATGTGCATGCGTGCACCTGAACCCCCAAAATGCAATGTATGCATGGCCCCCATGTATGCGCCCTGCCCCTCCATGCATGCACACGTGCCCCCTGCATGCCCCCCCCACGCATGCGCGGCATAGACTCCAAGACCAGCTGGCCGGCGGGAGGCATGTGCGCATGTGCAGCAGAGCTGAACTGGGGCTACGGTTCACATGCCATCTCTGGCATGCCTGTCATAGGTTTGCCATCACCATCCTATATGGTTCTTTGAACTGCATTCTGTGGGTTTGATTAAACCATGCATATTGTATGAATCTGAGGCAGTTGTCATTTCCAGGTAGCACAAAAGCAGAAGATGGAACCACCCAGGTGATTTCAAATTCTGGTTCACGCTAAATGTACATAGTGATGGTTCATTTAGTCTATTTATATAGCAAGCTGCAACTCTGGGCAGCTACTGATGGATTAAAGTGAATGCCAAAACAATATACTGAACAATGTCATGACACAACTGAGGCCAACCCATAAACATTTCATATCAAGGCATTTCAGACTGACTCACACCCCAGCCCAGTGTCCTTGGGAAAAGTCCCTTCTTCAAAGCCAGTAGAATTAGGGCAATCCTAATCTCAGGGCATAAACTCTTCCATAGGACAGTAGCCGGGATAGAGAAGACATGCTTTCTAGGTCCCACCAAATGTCACTGTCATACAGATCCTTCTTGGATTTCTTGTTCTTTGATGACATGTTTAGCCTTAGAAAAACCACAGACAATATTTAAAGTGCCACATACAATGCTTTAAATCACATTAAGCAAATATTCTACTAACTTGTTCTTAATATCCAGGGACAACTGTATAAACAAACCATCAATGGTAAAAATAAACATATATTTGCTTCTTTGTTATATTTTTATTAGACATCACTTGGATTTATGCCTCAAGTGGCAAAATGCTCAGGTAGCACCATTACTGATTCTGTTATTTCTGTAAGTAGGCTACTAAAAATTATTAATTCATATTTTCTCCTGGAAACTTTCTAACACAAAATGTTCCTTTCTCATGTGTTTGTAATCTACTCAACCTATATACCACTTCATATATCTCATTGTTTTAGTGTACTTTAGATTAGACATGTAAGTATAAAGTACACATATCACAAAGAAGTTTCCAAACACATTCATCATGCCAATCTATTTATGAATCATCTTTCTTGATTCATTAAACTGTCTTTAGACTGAACTTTGTACTGAAGCTCATCATCGATTGAACAGATCTGTCGCTATGTAATGTGGTAAAACTCTTATAACAGGCATCTAGAAGACCTCATGAAACTGTTAAAGTTCACTTCATTCTTATGATTTCAGAAACAAGACCAAGAGCATTACGAAAGATGACAAGAACAGAAGAAAGAGGAAACAAGCAAAACTGATAAAATGTATTCTGCTCCAAAACAATAAACAATAAATCAACTCAAGAGCGTAATAAAATTGTACTGTATGTACATTTTTTCCTACAAGTTGCCAGGAGAAAAAGGGAAAGGAGATGGCTGGTGGAATATTTTTGACAGAGATTTATATTTCCTGCAATAGCTTAGGTTTAAAATATTATACCATGCTTCTTCGGTTTATAAAATAGCTTATAATGATAAAAATGTACAGGGAGCAATATAAATTGAAATATTTTAATTTTGTACTTTCTGCCCGAATCCATTTGGGATTATAAATAGATTATGATAGGCTGGTCTAATATAGGTATTCAATTTACAATCATTTATTTGGTAACTGTTCAAAGTAACAATGGCACTGAAAAATGTAATTTATGACCATTTCTTGCACTTACCACAGTTGCAATGTTCTCACAGAGTCAGAAAAGCAAAATTCGAGCACTTGGCAACCAGCATTTACTTATGACCGTTCCAGCATCCTGGTCAGCATTTGTGATCTTCCCAGGGGTTTACAACAAGCAAGCCAATGCAGAAAGTTGGAATCGCTTAATATGTGATTTGCTTAATAACCATGGCAAAAAGATATAAAACCAGGTGTGACTCACTTAACAACCGCATCCCTTAGCAACAGAACTCCTGGTTCCAATTGTGATCCTAAGTTGAGGACTACCTGTTCCCCAAGGGAACAGAAAATATATTGTAAGTGCTCTTTATATGTACTCCTCAGAACAAATTGAATTCTACTTACATATCGATGCTCCTCAGCTTCTACCCATTTGTTTAGTGACCATTCAAAGTTACAACAGCACTGATGTGTGACTTATGACCAGTTTTCACACTTACAACCATTGCAGCATCGCCGTGGTCATGCGATCAAAATTTGGGCACTTGGAAACTGGCATGTAATTATGACAGCTGCACTGTCCTGCAGTCATGTGATCACCATTTGTAACCTTCCCAGCCAACTTCCGACAAGCAAAGTCAATGGGGGAAGAGATTCACTGAACAACTGCAGTTCTTCACTTAACAATTTTGGCCAAAAAAAAGCTCATAAAATGAGGAAAAAGTCACTGAACAACTGCTTTGCTTAACAACAGAAATTTTGGGATCAAGTGTGGCCATAAGTTCAGAACTACCTATATACGCTTTTGGCACCAAATATGGGTGGATCTAGTTTTTTAAAAAACATGGTTCAAACCTGAAGTCCAACCGTCCATATCCAACCCATGCACTCTTTTATAGTTCAGGTTATGGAAACCCAAAAAACTGGGTTAATTGTATGAATTAGGGCCATGGGTGAAGGTACTATGCTAGGTTTAGTATAAGGAATCCAACTTGAGTAGATGTGATCTTGGAAATTCTGCTGTCGTCCTCTACAAAGATCTTATGTTGCCACCTCTATGTGGGGACCCTTTGCTATGTTCAGTTACAAGGTAAACCGGTTTCATGATCAAACCTGCTAAATTGCCCAGGTCTCAACATACAGCTGATCTTTCATCATAAATATTTTTATTTGACTAAAATATGTGTTATTTTTTTAAAAAAGAATCAGTCTCAAAGCAACTTCCTGGAAATCCTGTTCCTCATATTCCTATGCTCTTTGCACATTGTGATCAATCTAGCAGCCTTTTTTTTTTCATTTTGTCCTTCCTTTTTCTGAATAAATATCTTCTAACTGCATGTACCTCCTCTGTTGTTTCTAGTTTTCTCCTGGCATATTTCAAAGCATTTTCTTCCTCACAATTTTAAGTAATCAGAAATCTCTGATTTCTCTCCTTTCTATTCAGCAAACTGAACCCACATCAAAATGATTATGATTATGTCACAATGCAAACTTTGCCCTTACATGCTTGTGTCTTGACATCCAACAAAAGGGGAAGTTCCCTTTGTTTTAAGTGGATTTACAATTATGTAAACAATCATTTTTATGCAAGAATTCACTTTATGCGACAAAAATATTGTGTTATTTGGGCCACCATAGTCAATTTGCTTTAGAAATCTGAGAACCGGCCAAGACATCATCCCGCTAAAATTACTTGAACATTTTCACATCAAATATCATTTCTTCCTTCACTCAGACATTTACCATTGGGTCATGTAGCTGCTCTAGTTATATGTCCTGTCTCCATGCCAGAAATAGCTACTACTCTTACTAAGAGTTCAAAATCATCATCTTGTTCAAAACAAAAATATATAAAGTTGAATAAATTAGATTAAGCTATTGTAAAACCATCAGTCTTAGGACAAACTTTTAATGTCGGCAAATCTGTACAGCACAACACAGCAAAGAATAATAAAGTTCATGGTGCCACAACGTATTCTACCTCCTTCTCTGCCATGGTAACTGTGTATCTTAGAAATCCAGCTGTAGACAAGATTGAGAAAGACAGATAATGCTTTCACTGTACAGAGGACATGAAACAAGAAAAGAAAAACTGCTTGAGTAACATTTTGCTTAAGGCTCTACAAATGTACAGGTAGTCCTTGTATAGCCATTGTCTCATTTAGTGATCCTTTGCACATATGATGGTGATAAAAAAATAACCAATCCTCACATTTATAACATTTTCAGGTCTATAAAGCTGAAGTAAGATTGTAAACACAATTGCAGTTTCATGACCAAGCTGCCAGTGCAAATTGTGGTCACTAAGTGAGGATTACCTGTATGAGCCCGTTTGTCAATGTATTTGGGTTACATACCCTGCAACCCGTTTTCCACTAGTTCAGTGTCTTGCTTTATGCAAATTCACTTTATGTCATGTTTTCAGGGAATGTATTCTTAGCATGAAGTGAGGGAATTCCGTATGGAAGTCACAATTTTTGTGTCATGATGTACAAATCCATCCAATCTTCAGCTTATTCTTCTTTCTGGAATCCATCTATCATTGCTCAGCTATCACGTCTCTTTGGACAAAGTGATACTATTTCTTCCACGTTTGTGCAGATTGATACGTTTGGTACCAAACCCCAAAATGATAAATTGTATATAATGATAAATTGTCTATCATTTCTACCATAGCAGTTCCACAGTTGGCAACATAGCACTTAGTGCTTAGATGCTATGGCTAATCTTCAGTGTGTGGTTATTATATCTCATCTCTCATTTACTGTAAGGACACTGATCAAATAAAACTTTATTGAATTATAATCTATGAACAGATGGTACAGTTATGATAAGTTGCCTCCCTTTACAGCTATACTCCAAGAATAGATTGCATCGCCTATGGTAAATTGCTTCTTCTTAAAGAAACACATCTAGAAAACTCCTTCAAGAGCTATTCAGTTTGTCACAAATTCAGTATAATTGTTGAGGTTATCACACGAAGTCTACCATCAAATTTTTAAAATTTTTTAAAAAATTATAAATACTGGTTATTTTCTTTTTCTTGGCCATCTAAGCTTTCCTGTCATCCACCCACCCACTTTTCTTGCAGTTGTCTTATTTTTCCTGTTCCCTCTTTTTAAGAGTGAGGAACCATTCACATTTTACTTAACAAACCACAGGAACAAATCAGCTGTCCTCACAACCTGAATCAAATTCCCTGTGAATGGGAATTGCCTGTAACTTTTACAGCAAAGAGCCACCTGAGGGCATAAAATACTGTATAAGGAAATAAATCTAAAGGAAAAGCATGGCCACCCTCAATGAATAATACAACTCTTTTAAAATCTCCAGGTGGAATGAATGGGGACGAGTGGAAGGAAGGCTGGCCTCGTGCTCTTTTCTTATAGAAGCCAAAACTATTGTTTTTTTAAAAAAATCTTGTATTGAGATAAGTGAAGGTTTACAAACCAGCCTTCGGGTTTCCAAGACTCTCCTTAATGAGGGGTCCGAATTCGGAAATAAGAGTTACTCCCGTGCTTCTTTTCTCTCCTTCTCTTAAACAAGCCTTATGCCTTGCACCCACCTTCTCCGCGTCATCTCCCAGAGGGATGCCCAACTCCTTAAGGCCACTTTGTAGCTCAGCAATGTCCACTCGACCATCCTGGTTGCGATCTAGTTTCTTGAAGAGGTTTTCGTACCTCGACTTACTTTCGGGCGCTTCACAGGCGGCCTCCGGGAACACAAAACCTCCCAGAATACGGAGCATTGTGCAGTCTTAGGAAAGGGGGATCAATAAGCAGGAAGAGAGCCAAAATACGATCCACGCAAGGGCCGATCGTAAAAAAAAAAATCAATCTAAAGGCCCCGCGCTATAGCCAAGTTTTTTTTAAAAAAAAAAAAAAAAACACCGTTGGCTTTTTGCAGCTTTTGGGAGGAGCCATCCAACGTTTAACAAAGACGACGGGCGAGAGGCAACACCCCAAGAAGGAGCAGGAAGGGGAAGAGCTGGTTTCTCCTCACTGGATTCTCCGGGTTTGCTCACTCACGGCATAGGAGGGGCTTGGTTCCTTTGGCCTCCTCCCTACGTACATAAGGGAGCAGAGTTTGCAGGAAAGCAAATTGCGCAGTCGTGGGGTAGCCAACTTTAGCCAGGGAAGCCCGCTACAATCTTTTACTGTAGTATTTGCAACTGTAGACAAAAACAGGGCGCGCCACTTTGTGTGTCTCTCTCTCGAACCTGTGGCGCGATCGCGTAGAGGTAAATCCCAGGGGATCTCCGAGGCGAGATGCTTCAACGGTGGCATCTTAAAAGGGGCTCGCTATGGAGACGCGGGTCCAATTAGAGTCACGTGGAAACGATCGCTTTAAAACGAGCGCGGCTTCCAATTAGACAGAGCTTGCTTCGCCATAGTGCAAAAGGCTGAATCTTTTTTGACGTTTGGCTTCCGCTGAGTTTTGAGGTCTGGGATTTGGAACATTTGCGCGTTTTTTAGGATGTCTAAGATGACGTTGGCTGGATCGCTGTATAATGTATTTATGAGCCTTCCTCGTCCCCGCATTTGTTGGATTGCGACCGAGCTTGCTGATCGAGGATAACAGAAGCTGCCCAGGTATCCGCAGGGCAGGGTCAAACAAGGCAAGATAGTGACCGCGGCGGGCCGAACGAAGCTCCGCCTGTTGTTTGTCTCTTTTTTTGGCCATACCCTGCGGACACTATTGCGTAGCCCAGAACATCTGGAGATCCGAGATTAAGAAAGGCTGCGTGGCAGGCAGATATGTAACATGCTGAAACTAGTCCCGTTGAATTTTATTTGTTGTGAACGGCTGTTTTCAATAATAGAAGGACTAATCCTATTGGAATCTTTAACAGAAGAGGTTCTTTAACTATGATTAAAAGTGGCCTGATAGTAAAGTGACCGAAGGGTACAGAGAGAGTCCAAAAATGCACAAAGTTTTATCAATCCTTCCATAAATACCTTCACGTGTGTTACGCACATACAAGTATCATAGCTATCTCTTTACCTACATTTTGGGGGTAAAATGGTTACCAAACCATTTTTGGGTTTGGGTGGTAACCAAAAGGTTTTGGTTACCACCTTTAAAGCGCTCCTTGGCACAGGACCTAGTTATCTTCGAGACCGCCTGCTGCTACCAATGACCTCCCATCGACCTGTGCGCTCCCACAGAGAGGGCCTCCTCCGGGTGCCATCAGCCAAACAATGTAGGCTGGTGACCCCCAGGGGGAGGGCCTTCTCTGTGGGGGCACCTACCCTCTGGAATCAGCTGCCCCCAGAGATAAGGAGAATCCAAGACCTCGGTGCCTTCCGCCATGCCCTTAAAACTTTCTTTTTCCAGCAAGCCAGGCTGGCTTTAAAATTTTTTTTTTAAAAAAACTGTTTTTTAATTGGTTTGTCACTTTAAATTATGGGGCCAAATAGATATATATTCTTTTAATTGTTTTTAATGTTTGCATTTTATGTTTCTTATTTGTGGCTGTACACCGCCCTGAGTCCTTCGGGAGAAGGGCGGTATATAAATTCGAAATAAAAAAAAACTGCTTGAAAGGGGGATTGAGCAGAACACTCCTTATCACAGCTATCACCGCAAACCCAATGACAACTAAGGATCAAGGAGCATCTGCTCATTCAAGAGGAGTGAGACCCGATCCAGCACACCCTGAACTCCAGCTTTCTACATACCAACAGCACCTCTGCTTTGTATGGATTTAAGTTTAGCTTGTTTTCTTATAGCAGAACTAAAGCAATTCATAGCTCTAAACAAATTGCTAACTAAAGATTGTATTAATATCTATAAAATATTCATACTATACATGGTCATATAGAAAGGTAAGGAGACGCTGACACCCTGACGTCCCACAGGAAAATTAAACATAAATTAATATAAATGCTGGTTTCTTAAAAGTTCATCTCTTATTGCTCTTTCCTCTCTGAATCTATTAATAAGCTAGAGTTTCCTAGGAAACGATGATGCCTTTTATACTACGTTTCATTTTTATTGGCATATATTGGTCAACTCAAGGCAGGAAACATATCTAATACTTTTGCCTCTTATTTTCCCCACAACAACCCTGTGAGGGAGGGTTGGGCCAGGAATGTGATTACCTCAAACTCCCTTTATATTTATTTTTATCGTATGTATCGTATTTATACAACTTATTTTAATTTTATATTGATTTGTAGTAACAATTATATTGTTCAGTTTCTTTTCCTTTTTCCTATCCTTGGCTTTTTTTTTCTTTTCTAACTCTGTAATCTTTGGGTGAAAAACCAGCAAGCAGAAAAGCTCTATTTAAAAACCAGGAACCCCAGAGAAACCCCTGGATCTATTACTCCTATGGATCTGTTCGTTTTGTATCATGCCTTAACAGAGTGGTTTAAAGACTGTCAAGATTCAAGAGTGACCCTCAGCCACAAAAAAAAGTTGCCCAGCTCTGCTCTAAAGGAAAGCAGAGAAAATCAAAGAAGGGGATCCTCATTTGAGATGGAATGTTGGCTGACTGATAAAAGGAAGATGGAAACCAAAGGAGGAGGAATAGAATGAAAATTCCTTTGGGGTGGGGGGGGAGAGATGGTTATCTGGAACTCTGAAAAGAAATATCTGCACTGCAGATGATGGTTTGGTGGTTTTTTTGTTTGTTTGTTTGTTTGTTTTTTGGGGGGGGCAAGTTCTAGTTTTTGCAGGTTCAAGTTTGGTCAGGGAATTCTGGCTGGCAGAAGAACCTTTTATGCTGCGACTCCTGCTCCCTGGAATATCTTATCCCCTGAGGTGAGATTGGTTCCCAGTTCCCACACTTCGGACTTTCTGCAAAAGCCTAAAAGACCTGATTCTGCCGCTTGGTTTAGAATATTACACTGAAGGATCAATAGATGAAACCACCTCCCCCTCCATACATCCTACGCTCTCCCTTCTCATCTTTTAATCATAACCCGTATTTTATTGTATCTAAATATACTGTTTTTTCAAACTATAAGACACACCTAAATTTAGATGAGGAAAATAACAAAAAAAAAGTTTTTGGCCTCCCTTTTTTCAGGCCTTTTCCAGACTTTTTTCGGCCTGTTTCCGGGGCTTTTTTCAGCCTATTTTCAAGGCTTTTTTGGCTCATTTTCAAGGCTTTTAATGGCTCATTTTTGTGGCTTTTTTCAGCCCCTTTTTGAGGCTTTTTTTGCCCTGTTTCCGAGGCTTTTTGGGGCCATTTTTGAGGCTTTTTTAGCCTGTTTTGAGGCTTTTTTCAGCCCAATTTTCTGGATAAAACGGGCCGAAAAAAGCCTCAAAAATTGGCCCAAAAAGCCTCAAAAACAGGCCCCAAAAGCCCCCAAAATGGGCCAAAAAAGCCTCAAAAACAGGGCAAAAAAAAGCCTCAAAAATGGGCAAAAAAAAAAAAAAGGCCTGAAAAAGGGCAAAAAAAGGCCCAAAAAGTGCGGAGGCCAAAAAATGGCTGGTGGGTAGGCGGGGCTTTGGCAATATTCATTCTATAAGATGCACAGACATTTTCTCCTCCTTTTGGGAGACAAAAAAGTGTGTCTTATAGTCCGAAAAATATGGTATATGTATATTTTATGGTTGGTTGTTTTAATGTAAGCTGACCAGTGCCTCCTCATGACGAGATGGGCAGCAAATACATTTAATAAGTAAAAATAAATAAATAAAAGTTCTGTTCTAACCACACTGTTTTGGGGTTCCTAACTCTGTTGGACTGTATGCGTTGGGTATTTTAAAGTATTTTTAATAGTGAGATGATAAAAAAAAAGTGTTTCGAAGTTTGACTCCTTTTTCCTAGGGAAGTGTAATATCTGTTATAATTTCATGATTAAGTGAAGAGTTTGGTTGTAAAGAATTTAAATTTACAAGCCTCCAGGTAAACAAAAAAAATCCCAAAATTTATTTGCATTACAGGTAGAAACAGAACGTGACGTGCTGTGGGAGACTTTGCTCTTAGTGCCATCTTAGTTACTGTATCAACTGGAAGTGCAGTTTTTAAGGCAACATCAATAGCCAAAAGACCTGCAGCCAAGATAAAATTTATTTTCCAAAAGATATTTTCCATTGCTGACATCTATACCAAAAAAAAAATCTTTTAACAAAGTCTTCTCAAGAATGGTCTTTAATTAGAACAAACAGGATCATTACAAACAGCACTTTTATTTTTCAAAATGGCAGTGCCTTGCTTGGCTGCAGCTGCTTCGGCTCTGGAGAGTGTTGGGGTTTTGGAGATGAAAGTGCCATCCAGTTTGAGATATTGCAACCACAAAGCAGAATTGTAATACTAAACTGGTTTATGATCGCCAGTCCATACTGGATTTGGAATTATTTAGCAAGAGAGGAACCCTGGAGAGTCTGCATTGCTTTAGATGAATTGTTAAGTTTTGAGAAGAGGCTTCACAGTATTCAACACAGAACTAGTTTCTATAATAGTTTTATACTATATAGTATTAACCTTGTTAATTCTCAAGACTCTTTTTTCTGCTATGTAATTGTGTGTGTGTGTGTGTTGAGAGTGGGCATCAGAACTTCATTTTTTTAATGTGTGCCAGTTGGTTCACAGAAAAAAGTGACTATAAAGATAACCTTATCTTACTGCATGAAAGCAGCTTACTAACAATGAGATAAATTCCTATAGATCCAACATTCACACCATAGGTAACATGTTCTTTTCATAAAAGTACAGTACAGCTACATGTTGTTCCCGCACAAAACATATATTTTCAGGCAACACAACCAAGGTTGTAGATGACAGGCAATAAAAACAAGTTAAGAAGCATAATTAGTTATAAAACTGATGTTTCCTTTAACTTGTTAGATTTATGTCCTACCTTTCCACTCAGAGCTGAAAGGAATGTGCGTAGCATTCCTTCCTCTATTTTCCCCAGAACCACAATCCTATCAAGTAAAAAGGTAGTGAATGGCCCAAAATTACTCATTGCAGTTCTTTAATGATAGTGCTGGTCAGAGATGATAGGAACTCTATTCCAATACACTTGAAGGACAAAAAAACTAGGGAAGACCAAATTAGGATGTTTTAAGGGTTAGGGCTAGTCAGTTATCATATACGTGTTTTTTCTGCACTATTGATAAATATAGGAACAATATTGGTATATCATGCAATATGCATGATTTTCCTGAATTTCAATTTTGCACTAATGAGAAATGTCATTTGAATGTAGTAAACAGTTAACAAAGTGGCTTGCTACTTTGCTTACTGGCAACACATGATATACATTTTTATTTATTGGTTTGATTTTTATCCCACCTTTATTACTTTGTAAGTACAGATAGTCATCAACTTACAGCCATTTGTTTAGTGACCGTTTGAAGTTACAAATGGCACTGAAAAAGGTGACTTATGACTGTTCTTCACACTTGCGATCATTGTAACATCCTCATGAACTCATCAAAATTTAGATGCTTGGCAACTGGCATATATTAATGATGGTTGCAATGCCCCGGGATCACACAATCATCTTTTGCAACCTTCTGACAAGCAGAGTCAATGGGGAAGTCAGATTCATTTAAAAAAACATGTTACTAACCTAACTACAGTGCACATTTTTATATTCAGGTAGTCCTCCTCCACTCACTCATATGAGTAATGAAATGTCTGCAAGCAAACAAATTCAGAAAGAACCAAGGACTCCACAAATCAGATATTAATTACAAATTAAAAAATATTTAGAGCCCCAGGAATTCAAAGATTTGAGCAAATTCATGCATTTTATCTTTTTAATGCTATCAACTTCTGAATAAATACACCATGAATCCAGCAGAGGGAGTTAAAACATTGAGCTATAAAAAAAGCCTACTGTATAAGGAAACTTATCTGCTGCTGAATAAAATTATTCTAAATATTGTATTGGGTTATACTTAAAAAGTTGTATTTTAAAACATGCATGATCAATAATCTTTCTAACTTCCAATTATTTGATAACTGCATGACAATAATCCATTTAAGATGAAAAGGGAGCAAACGATACCTTTATAAATAAATTTATAATTTATTTAAAAATAAATGCATAATTACCGCTCT